>NC_143167.1:33994166-34648333 GCF_047325235.1 Durio zibethinus
TTGGCAAGGAATTGGTCCAATTACGACCTTGTCAACACGTATAAAACGTGGTTTGCAAAATTGATGTAATTGGTGACCTAACTTAATAATTCTACCCATACGTATAAAAAATTTTGTTGAAGATGACATTCATGACCAAACAACCTAGCAAGACGATACTGGTGGTTAAAAAGAAATTAATTAAGAATTCATCCAATGGGCATTGTTATTATTATTATTTTAGTAGTTAAAAAAAACGAATTTTCAAATTCAACAACCGAAAACATCGAATAGAGTAAATATATATCAAACAAATTCTAACATACATACGACTCCCTTTCAAACCACTTGTTTCATATTACAAACAATTATAAATGAACCCACCAAACCTATATGCTACTATCTATGGCCTATTAAATTCAAAAAATGATAATTTTTTCAATGATTTTTTATTTGCATTATAAAAAATTGTTATAATGGTGCATTGTTCATATACTAAACATTTTATCCTTGAAGAGTGAAGATAAATTAAAATTGACTAGTAGTAAAGAATTCAGTCTTTGATAATTCAATAGTAGCTTTTATGTTTGATTGGGTGGTCAAAGTCTAGGTTTAGATTTAATCCTTCTTTCTCATTGCTTGGGGTATACGCTCAAACAATATTATAGTATCTTATAATAATAATAATAATAATAATAATAATAATAATAATAATAATAATAATAATAAAGAACCCTCTACTCCCATAATCTCATAAAAGAGGGACATTACATGTTACTAAACTAGTAGCTATCATTTGATATATAGGACAATTAATCGTAAGAACTATTGACTTGATAAAATTTATTTTAGTGCTAAAATTGTACAAAATCAAGTCAGTGTTCATAGTTAAATGCTATTATTACTAAGTATTTGGTAACTCTATATATATATATATATATAGTGATGGTGAGGGTGGGGGTTATTTAAATTTGAATCTAAATCTTACAACACGTCACAATTCTTTTTTAATCATTCTGTCGAGAGGTTGATAACATACATATCTTTAAATAAAAAAAATTGGATTCAAATCTCCATTTTCTTTTCCCAAAAATGGAAAAAGCTATTACTTCTCATTTTTATGTCAGGATCTGTTTTCGATAGCTGCAAATATAACTATATCTTCATACAATGAAAGATTGGTGGATGTGGAAGAGTAAAGTCTAACTTTCTTTAATGAGGCATTTTTTGTCCTCCTTAGAATAATGCCACGTTTGGTTGGAATATTTAGTGGAATGTAAAGGAATCGGATTGGTGAAGTCAATTGTATGGAACAAAAATGCTGATAATGTTAGGCTATGATTATGGCAGCTACACGGACAACCGCACGTGAGAATGCAGATCCTGAATCCCTAAAATACATATAAAGAAGTGGGAATATATCATCTATATATAGATAAAATTTTGTCATCCATAGGATTCATCCTGATAAGGATACGGGATATATAGGATATAAATTAAAAAGATCATCGCTTGGCAGGAAAAACAAAGGTTCCAAAAAACATTGACACCTCATTGATGTTTACAGCTACTAAATAAAAACATGTTTGTTTGTTGAAAGGTCACTGTGTCTTAAAAGTGATGATAATTGTGAAAAGAATAATATGAATTTTAATTTGGACAAACCGAAATCCATCAGACAGACAGGAGTGTGTGAATTATAGCTAAGGAAGCTACGTATATATCTGTAAAATGTCAGTGGCTTGTTTTGCTTTTTCTCTGTATATACTGTTATTGTAAGTTCACTTACAGTTACCAGGTAGATAGATTTCCAGATAGAGAGGTCCCCTCATCTCCTGCTCTAGTCCTTTCAATGGTTCCCATTCGCCTGCACAATCGCAAATTTCAATGCCAGTGCTACTCCAATGTGATAATTAATGTTAGAGTATTCAAAGTTTTTAAGCTTGTGGACTAGCTTCATTTCCTTATCTTCAAAGTTTACAAAAGAGTGGAGTCAAAAATTGCCTCCTGGAGGTGTGCCAGTTTTCTAGTCACACTTTTTTTTTTTTTTTTTGCTACAAACATTGCACAGATTTTATGAGAGTCATTTCATCTGATGATACATATGCATGCACCAGTACCAATCCAAGGTACATCCAATGAAAACGAATTTGGAAGATTTTTAAAGGATGTCAAAGCTCTTGAAAACTTTACTGGGTTTAATTAACAGAAGAATTATATTTCATTGGAACTTTCAAAAAGATTTTAACTTTGAACAAAAATGAAGCCTTTGAGGGTGTTGACCATTTTTAAGTCAGCAGTCAACATGTTTTTTTTTTTCCTAATTGTAACAAGGGTTTTCGTCTTCTGGTCTGTGTTGTTCTAATTTGCAACAGAATAATAAATTATTTCGTCACTGCAATAATTCAACTCATGCAAGAGATTGAAGACTTTTTGTTACAGGGAAGAATATCCTGATATGTATGGGTTACCAAAATTTGTACATGATTCCCAAGGTACGAGGATTATCTCATCTGTCAATTCGAATTCAGGATTTGGTAATCAGCAGAGTCCAATATTGTGGCATTATCAGGATCTTAATTCACACCTTAAGGCCTTAATTTGTTTTATTTTGATGAAAGTTTGGCCAAAAGAAATGTTTTGTATTGAAAAGAAGGACCCAGTAACAGGCCCCCATTCCAAATTAATGTTTTCTGATATCGGAATTTTCAATCTGTGGAGAAGCTGATATATAGCTTGGTCCCTATTTCTGTCAGGATAAGATATACCTTATAGACATTTATTTGTATCCGAATCAAATAATAATATTATTTTTATTTTTATTATTTTTTTCTTATTTCTTAACGAGTGATTGAATAAAAAAATCAAACCAACGAATAAAGGGATTTCGATTCTGCATATAATCAGGAATCAAATTAGACAATTTGTCAAACTTAAATCTAAAATCATATTTGAGCATAATTCAATGTCAGGATTCAAATTTGGATTAATTTTATTCCAACTTTTAAATTAGCACTAAAGTTGGCTATAAGTTGAATATAGAATCATGAAACAATTCACGAGTTAATTTTTGGAGAAAGAAGGAGTGAACTTCTGGAGAAAAGACGAGTTAATTTTTGGAAGGAAATATTTTTGGATTTAGGGTTTCTGTTATTGAATTTTTGAAAGGAATTTCTCAAGGTTTGAATTTCTGAATTTTGGTTTGAAGTTTTGGATTTTAAGTTTGAAAATTTGGGTTTAAGTTTAAGTTTTTGCAAAATTTCTGAAGAAATCTAGGTTTGGGTTTAATGTTTAAATTTTTTGTTGAATTTTTCGACAGACTTTAAATTTTTTGGCAAAATTCTGACGATATTTTCCAAAAACCTACAGATTACCTAGCTTCTGATTATTTGTTCTTGATTTTTTAGAAAGAATGCAAAAAAAATTTTGGGCTAGAAAAAAAGAGGACGGAAGCGTTCTAAGAAAAGTCTGAAGGACTTAGCTTTTATACTGTGCCAAAGCAACACTGTTATGAAAATATCAGATTCGCATGTTAACCCACTGACTCGTGCACGACTCGTTTGTTTTACCTGACCCTATCATATGTTTTTCTTTTTCTTTTTTCTTTTCAATTTTTTATTTTGATTTTGATTTTTTTGGCCTTTTCTTATTTTATTTTATTTGATTAATTTTAAATTAAATAATTTATTATTTTTAAAATAATTTTTGTAAAATTCCTATTATTATTCTATTTTTGGAAAAAAAGAACACAATAATAAAAAAAACTCTTTTAAATAAACTCATGAATCTTACCAAATTATTTGAATATATATTTTTTAATTTTGTGGATTTTATCAAACTATTGGAGAATTTCATAAATCAATTTTTGTCAAAAAAATATAATAATTGTTAATGAAGTATTTTGTATTTTATCCTATCAAACTATTGGATGATTGTTTCTTAAGTTAAATCTTATCAAACTATTAAAAAATTTAATGAATTTTCTCAAAAAGTAACATTTTATAAATGTTTTATAATAAAATCTCACCAAACTATTAAGAAATATGTATCAAAGTAAATCTTATTAAACTATTGGAAGACTTTATTAATTATTTTATTAGATAAAATACATTAATAAATCCGACGATAAAGTCTTTTTAGAGTGAGACACTAGTCTCCATGAATACTTCTGAATTAAGAGAATTATTTTAAATTGCTACTAAACTATTTGAGTAATTTTATGATTAATTTTTTAGTATTAAATATTTTGGTAAATTATAAACATATGTAAGATTTATATAATTTGAAATCAAACTGATACTATCATTTGGATAGGTGATATGAGGATACTATATCTTTCTTCACACGTAATCGTATTCTTGAACTTAAAATCAAATTTTATAGATTAAAATTTACTATTTAAAAATATCTAAGTCAATCTTATGACTCTTCTTTAAATAAGATAGATTCAATCAAATGACTAATCATATATTAAAAAAAAGATTAGTGACGACTTTTTTAATTCATATCTAATGATAGATTCATGGGTCTATATGTTATGACATTCCTTGTCTTTTCTTATGTTTTTATTCACCATTTGTCAATTATCATGTGCTATGAATATACTTTTCATGAAAAAGTGCAGTCTCTTCATCAACATTTGCTCATAAATTTATAAAGAGACAGATGAAGGATTTGGACGAGTTGTAAAGAGGAAAAACATAGAGTTAACAAAATTTTCTTGTAAAAGTTGCAATTAAAATTTTAACAATTTTGAAAACAGTGGTCTTCCAAGTCATATTTGGTCGTTAAATATGAATTTCTTGATTTTGCTTTTGTTTCTGATGTCTGAACTAAATTACACTTCAGCTTATACCTTTCTTACTAGCTGTGAACTCGAAAAAGAAAGAACAAATTTTCTTCCTCTTGGTTGAGTTTATGGGTGTCAAATGTTGCGCCTGAAGCAATAATCACAACAATACAGAAGCAATAGACAATAATCAATAATCAAATACGCAGGAAAAATAAAGCATACCAAGATTTACGTGAAAAACCCTCCAGTGTAGAGGAAAAAAACCACGGGCCATCAGAAGAATCTTTACTATCAAATAATAGTTATACAAAGTTCTTCTCTAGCTAAAACTAGAGCTAATCAACAACTAGAGAAACAATTGGAGAAATCTCACCAAATAAGTGACTCAACAAATACACCATAGATTTGTTCTTAGAGAGCTTCAAACCCGATCTTCACCGTTCAGAATGTAAAACTTTGAATCATAAACCTCCTAACAAGGTTCTAACTCAATCGGACCACGGATCAACTTCCGTTTAACCAATTCTCCCTTCTCTTTTTTCTCTCTCTGCTTTTTCTGGCTTTTTTTCTTTCTCTGTTTAGTTTTCGACACACACCTAAAACAACCCCACTTCTTTTTTATTAAATAGCTAGGGCTCTATGTAAAATAAAAGATCAAGGCCCATGGCCTTTACTTGGTCAAAAACCACTTACATGGGACTGGACCCTATTTTCCTAACAATCTCTCCCTTCAGCTTCATTAGGAGGAGATTCATCACCATAACAGTTTCATTTGGAACTTACCTTGGCCAGAAAACTCATTCCGGTCAAGTTGCTACAAAGCTCAAGCTTTTTCCTGAAAAGTATCTTAGTCAACATATCTGCTACATTCTTATCAGTATGAACTTTCTTCAATAACATCCGTTGTTCTTCAATCACTAAACGTAACTAATGATATCTAACATCAATGTGCTTTGTTCTAGCATGGTACATGATATTCTTACTCAAATTTAAAGCACTCTGGCTATCACAAAATACCACATACTCTTTTTGATTCAACCCCAATTCAAGAAGAAAATGTTTCATCCAAAGTATTTCTTTACATGCTTCGGTTGCTGCAATATACTCAGCCTCTGTAGTTGACAAAGCAACACACTTCTGTAACTTAGATTGCCAAGATACAGCTCCTCCTGCAAAAGTGAATAAATACCCTGAAGTAGATTTTCCACCATCAAGATCGTCTGTCATGTCAGCATCAGTAAACCCTTTTAAAACTGGTTGTAAAACTCCATAAGTCAAGCACATTTTTGAGGTACCCCTCAAATATCTAAAAATCCATTTCACTGCTTCCCAGTGAACCTTTCCTAGATTAAAAAAAAATCTGCTCACTACACCAACTGTATGAGCAATGTCAGGCCTTGTACAAATCATAAGATACATTAAAGAACCTACTGCAGAAGAATAAGAAATATTAGACATAGCTAGTTGCTCTTCCTTAGACACTGGACAAGATTTCTTACTTAAATGAAAATGGTTGACAAGTGAACTGCTAACTGATTTAGCATATTACATGTTGAATCTACCAAGCACTCGTTCAACATACTTTTTCTGTGATAATCACAGCTTTCCAGCTTTTTTATCTCGGATAATATCCATACCAAGAATCTGCTTTGCTGGACCTAAATCCTTCATATCAAAAGACTTAGACAATTGTTCTTTTAACCTGTAAACCATACTAGCATCTTGTTCTATAATCAACATATAATAATAGGATAATGAAGTTACCATTAGAAAATTGTTTAACATACACACAAGAATTCGCTGCTATTCTTTTATAGCTATGACTCACCATAAAAGAATCAAACTTTTTGTACCACTGTCACGGAGCTTGTTTCAAGCCATACAAGTTTTTCTTCAATTTGCAAACTAAGTGCTCTTTCCCTTTCACTTCAAAAACCCTCAGGCTAATTCATATAAATGTCTTCCTGCAAATCATCATGCAAAAATACAGTTTTAACATCAAGTTGCTCAAGTTCAAGATTCAAACTAGCTGTTAATCCCAGTACCACTCGAATAGAACTCATTTTTACAACTAGAGCAAAAATCTCATCAAAATCGATGCCTGGTTTCTGGAAAAACCTTTTACTACCAATTGAGCTTTGTACCTCACTAGTTTATCACCATCTTTTTTCAACTTGAACACCCCTTTATTCTTTAATGGCCTCTTCCCTATTAGAAGTTTAACAAAATCATAAGTACCATTCTTTCGCAATGACTCCATCTCTTCTTTCATTGCTTTTAACTAGTACTTTCTATCCGAAGTAGCCTACACATCTTGAAAGCTTTCTGGCTCCCCTTCACTGTAGCTAAAATAAAATTTGAACTTGGATACCTGGTAGATGGCCTGCGCTCTCTAGTAGATCTCTTGGGCTGAGACTCTACATCACTTGATGTCGAAGGTAGCTCCCCCTACTCAACACTCTCAGGTAGAGAGGATTGCTCCCCCTGTTCAAAACTAATAGCATCTGGCTCATCACCAACTATAGCTGGCTCATTCATATCCCCAAGTTTTGTTTCTTACTCATTTTCACCATCTGTGACTCTTTCCTGTGAAATCTCTGTCGATGTTGAAACATCACACTTAACAGTAATCTGTGTAGTCTTTTTATTTTTCTCAAAGTTTGCTATGGTTTCTTTTTCATGAAAGACCACATCCCTGCTTCTGACTGTCTTTCTCTTTACTGGATCCCATACCCTGTAGCCAAATTTCTCATCACCATATCCTACAAACACACACTATGTAGCTTTACTGTCAAGCTTTGATCTCTGCTCTTTCGACACATGCATGAATGCTTTACACCCAAAAACTTTCAAGTGAGAGTATGAAGTATCTTTTCTGTCCACACTCTTTCTAGAATGTCAAAGCCCAAAGGAACTGATGGTGACCTGTTAAGTAAATAACAAGTTGTGTTGACTGCTTCACCCCAGAATGGCTTTGGTAATTTTACCATCCTCAACATACATCTGACTTTTTTCATCATGGTGCGATTCATTCTTTTAACTATACCATTATGCTGCGGTGTTCTAGGTTCTGTCCTCTCATGCTTGATCTCATACTTTGAGCAATACTCTTCAAAGTCTTTAGATGTGTATTCCCCACTATTATCAGTTCGAATACACTTCAAGGGTAACCCTGTCATCCTCTCAACCATGACATGAAATTTTTGAAAATACTACAGTACCTGACTTTTGTATTTTAACATATACACCCAAGTCTTACGTGAAGCATCATCAATAAAAGTAACAAAATATCTGCTACCACCTAATGACTCAACCTCAATGGGACCACATACGTCAGAATAAATTAATTCTAATATATTTTCTTTTCTCTGAAAACTTTTACGAAAAGAAACTCTATGATGTTTACCAAACAAACAATAATCACATGAATCGAGAGACATACCTTTGGTCAAGGGAATGAGAGACTACCTTGCCAAAACCTGTAGCCCTTTTTCACTCATGTGTGCCAGCCTCCTGTGTCACAAGTTTGTTGAAGCATCATTTTCAACGATATTTACCTGGTTACCGTTCAATTGCATCCATGTCTTATACATTGTGCAGCATAATTTTCTCCTTGCAACTATCATAGATCCTTTGAGAAGCTTCCATTATCTATTCTTTTGTCGACTTTCATATCCCTCTTTATCAAGGACATTAATAGCAATCAAGTTTATTCTCATATCTGAAATGTGTCTGACATCCCTCAAAGTCAACATGCAGCCTGTACTAGTTTGTACAACAATATCACCAATCTCAACAATCTGTGACACACTCTTGTTTCCCATCTTGGTACAACCAAAGTCTCCTACTTTGTAAGTTGTAAACAACTCTCTCTTAGGAACACAATGATATGCCGCTCCTGTGTCAACTATCCACTTAATGCCGGGATCACTAACATGATTACAATCACTATGTGTACAAATCAAAGTAACTAAATCACTATCTGAATTCACTGCTGCAATATTACCATCATCTGAACTCTTGCCTTTCTCATCTTTTCGCTCTTGCTTTAAGATTCGACAGTTTCATTTTATATGACCTGCCTTACCTCAATGGAAACACTTCACTTTACCTCTAGACTTGGATCTATGTTTAGACTTACCACGGTCTTTTGAGTCCTGACCTCTGTCGATGTTTCTACCCCTGTTCTCTGTGACTAGAGCTTAATTCTCAGGGTCTACATGTTTTCACCTTGCTTTTTCATTAAGCATACTGTCATTTACCATCTTCAATGTCGCCTTATAATCAGGAGCTGAATTAATAACAGTCACAACTAAAGTATTCCAACTGTCTGGCAATGAACCTAAAAAAAATAACGCCTTCATTTCATCATCCATCTTAAGCTCCATAGTAGTCATCCGATTAAATATATCTTAAAAATCACTCAAGTGCTCTGTAACAGATCATCCATCTCTGTACTGTAAAGTTGTAATCTTTTTAACAAGCATAACTTTATTCATTCCTGTTTTTCTCTCATACAATGCTGCCAATTTTTTTCAAACAATGTGAGCATCTGACTCCTGCGCTACATGATAGAACACGCTGATATCAACCCATTTTTTGATTGTAGCTAGCGTCTTTCTACCTAGCTTCTTCCAGCTTTCATCTTTCATATCTGCTGGTTTAGTCGAATCACCCAATATTGACTCATACAAATCTTTGCAGTATAGATGATCCTTCATCATAGGCTTCCAAATTGAATAATTCGATACTGTCAATTTTATCATGGAACCTGTATCACCCTCCATGATCTCAAACAGAATTTACTTCTATCTTGGGTTGCTTCTGTATCGATGTCTCAAAATAACCCTCGCTCTGATATCACTTGTTGCGCCTGAAGCAATAATCACAACAATACAGAAGCAATAGACAACAATCAATAATCAAATAGGCAGGAAAAATAAAGCACACCAAGATTTACGTGAAAAACCCTCCAGTGTAGAGGAAAAAAACCACGGGTCATCAGAAAAATCTTCACTATCAAATAATAGTTATACAAAGTTCTTATATAGCTAAAACTAGAGCTAATCAACAACTAGAGAAACAATTGGAGAAATCTCACCAAATAAGTGACTCAACAAATACACCCTGAATTTGTTCCTAGAGAGCTTCAAACCCGATCTTCACCGTTCAGAATGTAAAACTCTGAATCATAAACCTCCTGACAAGGTTCTAACTCAATTGGACCACGGATCGACTTCCGTTTAACCAACTCTCCCTTCTCCTTTTTCTCTCTCTGTTTTTCCTGGCTTTTCTTCTTTCTCTGCTTGGTTTTCGACACACAACTAAAACAACCCCACATCTTTTTTATTAAGTAGCTAGGGTTCTGTGTAAAATAAAAGATCAAGGCCTATGACCTTTACTTGGTCCAAAACTACTTACATGGGATTGAACCCCATTTTCTTAACATAAAAAACTTGTATAAAATCCCAGGTGGTCAGATTCCATTTCTTTTCTTTTTCTTGTCCTTTTCCCTATCTTTTTCTCTAAGCCACACGAACATTTCACGTTTATAATGCTAAAAGAGAGAAGTTAAAGGGCCTTTATCTTCAACGATTATCACTTTGGTTCTTTTCCACAACTGTCGCTGTTAACACAGCTAGCACTAAAATGAATTGTGAAGTTGTCACAATTGCAAATCATGACCTTTTAGGCCCCATTTTAGAATGAACAAGAGAAGACAGAAAGGTAGTTTGGTATGGGCAATTGGGCATTGAAAAACAAAAAAAAAATAAAAAAAAAATTTCTGGCTCCTTTGGAGGAGGAAGTGAAGAAAAAGATACCTTAACTCATTAATTAATTGCTGTTATTTCTGATTTCATGGACCTTCCACATACCAAAAACTGTGGGAAATTATAAGATTGTCCAGAGAGGAAATTAATTATAGTGCAGGCAAAACCTGAGAATACATTGTCTGTATTATCAAAAGGATTAACTACTATAATGTGCCATAAACAAAACTGACTGCCTGAAAACAAGGATTAAATTGATCACTTGAGAAAATGTTTACTACGCTGGAAATTAATTAAATACCATAAGTAAAATACTGCTAATTACTAGTACTATGGTCCTTCATTTTTATAAGCCTGAACAACAACGACATGGTTATTCATTCAGTTTGTTCCTTGCAAAGTTGTCAAGTAACGCTAATAGGTCTGATAAGGAGGGTTGCTGGGGATGACTTTTTTTCTTCTAAAGCCGGTCTTGGGGCTGCAAGCGTGAGATCCAGATCAAGCACCACATTTGAAGACATGGATTCTGCTGCATTTGATGTTTTTGTCTGAGAATCAGTGAATCCATGCTGCAACTTAACGGGCATGGCATTATGATGGTGGTGATGCAAACCTAATTGAGGAATTGTACGAGTAATTTTAGGCTGGGAGTTAACATGAGGTCCAACCATGCTACTGCTTCTAACCTGTCATATATGTTAAGAACAAGAAATATAATCTTTAGATGGTTTCATAATCCATGGTTTTAATTAATTAGAACGTGATTAGGAAACAAACTGGAAATTACACCTAGAATTGAAGAAAAACAGTACGTACGATGTCAAACAAGCTGGAACGTCGCTTCTTCTTGTTGAGAGTTGCCTGTCGAAGAAAATACTTTTGAGCATGACTTGCAACTTGGGTTGGAGTTCTTGTAGTCACAAAGTTTCTAGAGATGCCTCTCCAGTCTCCTTTCCCCAGCTTCTCCAGCCCAATTAGAAATATTCGGTGTTCGTCTTCTGTCCAGGGAACTCCTACACATCCAAACCATGTGTGCAATAGTTCTGGTTATCTAAGACTAGGAGCTTGCGTTAATTTCTAGGAGAAAATCTTACCAAACAGAACATAATATGAATTTATTTGCTTCTCTTTTAATTAGTTTCTTTGATAAAAAAATATAAAAAAGTATTTCATCGTATAAGTAATTGATGATCAATTTATAGTCAATCAACAGTTTGAATAAATGTGGTGAAATTATGAACAGAAGCAACGTCATAAAGATAAACCAAAATCGATGCCAAAGAATGATGAAAATTAAAGAACTGACCTTTCTTTCTGTCCGGAGATCGACCCATGAGACCATCAGATAGATAACCATTGGAAGTTTTATCAGAATTTTCATCCATGGAATTAACTCTAGAAGGAGACAAAGAAGAAGAAGGAGAGGGAGATGAGGGAGAGGCAGAAGACAAGCAGTCCATGCTAAAACTCTTCTTCATATTGGCAACAGATGATGAAGATATGTCAAGTTGAACACCAAAAAGCCTAAGTCCTCCCACAACAGTCCGTCTAAAAGTGGTGCAGGTCCTTGAATTGTGGCCTATGTTTCCACAATGTGAGCATTTCCTGCCCATTTCTTTCCAGACAAAGAACAACTTCTCAGACCAACAACCAACACACCCAAAGATAACAAACTCAGAGAGACAGAGAGAGAAAGAAAAAAAACAGAGCTAATTACTGATATGTTTGGTGGTATATATGATGATGGACTAGGTGTGGGGTTTATGAAAATGGAGGCATACCTAGAGCAGATGATTGGATGGATATAGTTTATTGTTGGATACTTTTCCAACTTCGGTTCAAAACAAATGAAAATACAATATCAAACACTTCTTTTTCTAGAATCTCATCATATTTATCTCATGCTCGGCATCTTTCTTTTCTTTTTCATATCCGGAAAATGTAGCTAGACATGCATATTATAGTTGGGACCCCTGAAAATACTCTGATGCAATGGACAAACTCTCACTCTAGATGAGTATCAGTCTACAACTCTACATACACGTATACGTATATGCGTATAATTTTCCTCTAATCGCTGACTGAGACAAATAATAGCATATACAAATCAATAGTGTTCATTCCTCAACTAACAAAAACATAAAAACTATCAAGGAATATGAGAGACAGAAAGGGGAGGGGGACAAGATCCTCCAATAGTTGAAGGTATGGGCAGTTAGACTTAGATGACTTGAGAGAAGGGATAAGAAAATATCATAGAAAATCAGATGTTTGAAAGTTTGATGTTGATCAACCAACATAAATCTATGGGAATTTCAATAAAAACTAAACTCATGTTGTCAACGTCGAGGTAGAATAAATGAATTAAAACCCATTTAAAATATTATACTTCCCTTTTGAATGTTTCAATTCCTTGTTTCAGCAAAATTCTGGGGAGACACTACTGAATTTTTTTTTTGTAAGTCAAAACATAGAAAAATAGGAAATAAATTCACATTCTATTTTTTCCAAACAGTTGAAACCAATTGCTAAAAAAAAAAAACACGGATATTAGATGATTATCAAACGTTTCCCTTTTGTCCTTTACTTGGGATTGAACCGACCATATTAACAGAGAGTTGAAAATCTTTCACATTGTGTACATAGCAATCGTGCTTACCGGGCGGCCAATAATCAGATTATCCCATTGATATATTAAAAAAAAAAAGTCTCACCTAATTCTTCTTCTTCTTCATTAAAAACTATGGTTCAAAGAAATTGATAGCAGACAAAAAGAAAGAAATTAAAGAGGACACTCTCAAACTATTTGACATGATCCCACAATATATATATATATATATATATTTATTTATAAATCTTTTTCCAGTGTAATTTCAGCCCATGACTTAGGCAAAGATACCATTCGCCACTAACTGAAAATGGAAGGGAGAGAATAGTATATTCCCTTTTTTATAAATAACCTTTCCCAGATAAGTAAAGTTTAATGAATTAATTAAACACTAAGATGGAGATCATTGATATTATATTATGTTATATTATATTATATTGGATAGATATCTTACCCAACTAGCATTGGTCTTATAATAGAGTTATTGATTTTTTTTTTTTTTTAACAAAGAAAGATGATAAGAGAAATGGTTGTAAATGTTAAAATTTAAATTTCATATTTATTAGATATCACATAGTATTTATATGAATCAACTGAATTAAATTTTAAATTTAAAATAAAAATGTTAATTATTATATTTTTTGTGTTTAAATTTTAATTATTAATATTAAAAATTGAACATTTTACTAGTAAATCATACGATTGTTGATATTATTATATTTAATTATATATAGAGCAAGTTGTTTCAAAGATATTAAGCTAATGGGGTTTAATAAATCCAATGCATGGACAAGTTGAAGAATTCATTAGTCATCTGTGATTGACATAGAAAACAACTCCAATTGCAAATTTTCAAATAGACTTATTTGGCATTATCATAAAAGGGAATCTCTCTTCTTGTAAAAGATAAGATAATGCTACCAACATAGTTTAGTTTCTTTTCCTAATGTTGTTCTTGTTTGACTTAATATTACTTGTTATAGCAAGTGCATAATGTTAATTATTTATAATAACTATTTGAGATGTGAGAGATCAATAATTAATTTCATTGCTTTATTTTTTTATGTGAAAGAGACCAGACCATAGGATACATCCTAGTCTACTTTAGAATATTTAACTAAGAAAATTAATATTAATTGTTCACGAAATAGTATTAAATTCTTTTTTACCTACCCTTTCCTAGCTTAATATAAAATCACAGCCCAAAATTGAACTCAAAAAGTTCAAATTTTTGTTATAAAAAGAAGCACCAACTATGTATTTATAATCCATTCATAAAGGTTTTGGATTTGATGAGATGCCTCCAATCATCTAATTATTAACAAAGGGTAAATGCCAAAATTTCATTAATTTTAATTGCTTAAAAATACCATCCAAATCAGCTTTCATTTTAATTTCATTTGTACTAAAGCATGAACTAGTTAGGGTTTTATGTCACTAATCTAAGGAAGAGTCTTGAATTTCATATCGAACATAATAAGAGAATCACTTTGATATAAAAGGGTTCACATCACCTCTATCTTGTAAGGTATTTTTTGTAAGATAAAACTGTGAGGTTAAAAAGATCAGAGCGGACAATACCTTACAAGGGTGTGAATCGTGACGGTTAAACTGATCTGAGACGTCGGATGAGTGGATGTCTGAGTCCCAAAACTGTACAAATTTAAAATTTAAATTTCGACCCGTGACATTTGTACTAACCATATATAGATCAATTTTAAGGTAAGATCTGCTTTGAAATTGCTTTCTTACACACCCAAAAACCAATGACTTTTAAAGTTGTATATTTATCAGCTGCAACCAAAAAATAAAATAAAATAAAATAAAAGCAGTGCATGATATGTGGTGTTTGATCAAACCTCTTCATTTAAGAATGTAATAAAGGGCACTTTGTTAGAAGTCAATCTTGGGCACAAAGAAAATTTAATGGGAGTACTACTCCAATGTTTTTTTTTTTTTTTTAATTTTATATTCAATTGGATGCTTTGCTAAATTTTTTAATGTTATATTTATATTTTTAAAATGTGTAATATGATATTAATATTATGATTCCGTCTATCAATGTATTACATATGGTTAACATTATAAAAAAAAATGGATGATGATATTATCATCTAATCAAATGATAACATGTGACATATTTTACCAAATTATCTTACCATATTGTCATTTGAAATCATATTAAAAATATGAAGGTGGTGCTGATGTGGCATCCATATATTATTTAAAAATAAAAGTAATTATAGATAAAACTATTAATTCTTTTTCCCTTTTCCTTCATTCATTCTCTCGATTTTCTCTTTTTTAAGTGAAATATGTCACGTGCGAAAATATATAATGTATTATGATGTAATTGGATAACAGTCACATCATCAAAGTTAACGGTGTTAACTTTGGGTACCACATTTATAGACGAAATATAATGCAAATATTATATTACAAAATTTAAAAGTATCTGTACCACATTGAAAATTTTAGTAAAATGCACAGGGCAAATATGATATTAACCTTTTTATTTTTTCTTGTCCAGAGGTTTGCTTTAAATATCTCCCCCACCCCCAATTGCCCCCAAGAAATTAAGATTGTGAAGGCAAGATTAATGTACAATTAGTAGCACGTTTATGAGATGGAGAGATGGATATTCTGATGGCTTGAGAAGCATGATTTTCCGAGAGTTGATGATGAAAATTAATCCAAAACAAAAGAAAAAAAAATTCTGACAGAGAAACAGGGGAAAAGAAAAATCTTCGGTTTGTGGGTCCAACTGCAAGGAGGAGCTGTCTTCTCAAGCATTTATGCTGTTTTGTAGGATCCACTTCTCCAATCTTAGCTTAAACATGAAAATCTCAAGATGCTTGAAAATGCAGGCAACTTAGGATTTTTTTTTTTAAAATTGTTCATAAATTGGTTGTGTCACACTCAACCAGAAGAGGTGAGTAGTACTCTTTTGTCTCCTTTTCCATTTAATTAATTGCATCTCATTTTTTATTTTTAAGATTTCAATTTTTTTAAAAAAATTATAAAATATAGTACTTTTGTTAAATGAATATTATGTTTATAAGTAAATTATGAATGAATCATATATATATATATATGTATATATAGAGAGAGAATTATTTTAAGATTATTTGAAAAAAAATAAAACGTTAATAATTTTTTTTAAAAAAATTTTAATTTTATGATTATTAATCTTAAAAATTAAATTTGATAATATAAAAAATGATATGATAACATAAGATGAATATGACATGAAAAAAAAATAAAATTACATAATTTAAAATTTTAATAATAATTATATATAAATTTAATAAAATAAAAAATATTATATATTTTTATTTTTATATAAATTATAATACGTAATTTTTATATAAAATATAATTTAAATATATAAATTTTAATATTTTATATAATATGAATATTCATTAATAGTTAAATTTACCAAAAAGAAAGCATATTCTTTTGTGATATTAACATGGGAAAAATGCAATGAATCGGGGGCATAACCACCACAAATGTCGCATTCAATTTCAGGACCTTAACCACTAGCTATACCTACATAACATAGGATGCATGCAAATTGCTTCATCATCACATTCAGACCAAAATCTTTTACTGTTTCACTGAAGTTTCATTAACAAAAAATAATAAAAAAGGGAGGGGGTAAGATTACATCATAGATCAACTAATCCAAGTTCAGGAACTGCAGCAATTGTTGAATGTCTAATGTGAAAGCACTTTCATATCTTTGTACTTGAAATAATTTAATGTCACTGATTTTGAAACATTGGGTGATCATTTTACATGAAGACAAAGAGATAGAGGTGCTGTTCTTGCTCTGTAGTGGTGGTAGGTCAAAGAACACCAAGTAAAAGAGAGTTCAACAAAGCATCATATTGAAAAAATATGTAGATATAATCTGATATATATACAGATATTTAAATTTAAAATCTATGAGATGTTTTTTATGAGATAAAATCATGAGAATAATATCTCATAAATTGAATACGAATCATTAGTAACTTTTTAAAGGGAAAAAAAGGAAGAGAAAGTGGTTTGTTTTCATCAAAAAAGAAACCTGCTATTTCTTCAGAGCAAAATCATTCTTTACCACGAAGGCAAAGCACATCATGCAGATGCTATTGGCTTTGTTTCAACAATGAAAGTGGCGTGGAAACTGTGAAAGAAAAGGACCATGCTTGCATATAATAGTTATTCTCTAAACCTACGATTTCATCATCATCAATCTCAGAGTTTTAAGCACTTGTTCTCAATAATTTATCCAAAAACCAAATTGTTTAGAACACTTGATGTAACTATGGCAGAATATGCAAAAGAAAGATGCTGGAGCTTCTTCATTCATTCAATAAACCAACAGAGCAAACTTATGGAACACAAATAAGACAACTTTGGCCATGTAGTACATAACTACAAATTTAAAAGAAAAGAAAATTTCCAAAATTGTACTCTAGAGGTTGAGAGCAGATGCACAAGACATATGTAGTATATTAATGGTTGCTGAAATCTGCTTGATAAGAATGAGGATTATATCTTAGCCAATAGGCTGGTAAACGTGTTGTTGAATGTGATTAAAGCAGTGGCAGCTTCACTCTATGTATATATATGTATCCGAGAACTACAGATTAAACCTCTCTGAAAGAAGCCAGAGCTTCTTAGACTGGTATTCATGCTAGAATGCAAAGCTTGAAAATGTGGCAGTCATATAAAATCTGCATAAAACATACCCAAAAAAAAAGTCCAACTGCACGTATTCCAAATCAATAGTTAAACATATAAAGCTATTGTATAATAAATGGATGTCATTCAAGACTTTTATAGGACGAAAGTGTAATTTGTAGTAAATGAAAAACACATACAAATACACAAAGGTCAAAGGTAAACTGAAACTCACTCTAGCAATGCTTTACAGAACTGCTCCATTGTCTGAATTTGCATATTCCTAGACGATTTTCAGTAAAAGAATCATGAATGGAATGGAGCATGGAACAAACAGCATGAATACTGCCCAAATCTTCATACTTTTCCTACAAAGTTAATTAAAGCTTTCTTTAAGAATATCTTAGATATGAATTTGAATTTGTTTTTGAGTGTGCGCGCAGGCGTGTGTGTGTGTGTGTGTGTGAGAGAGAGAGAGAGGGGTATTACCACTACAGCAAGACGCTCATCAAAACTCATAGAATTTGTGTCGCAAGGCATTAAAATTTTTCTGTAAGCTGTTCTCAGACTCTTAATCTAGAACCTTTGCCAAAAAAGAAATATGTACCTCACATTTAAGCACATGATCCAATCAAATGAATGGAGTGATCATAACAATGTAGAAAATTCATCTCCATGATCAAGGGTATAGAATATAAATGATGAACAATCTAACCAGCTATAGGAAAGACAGAAGTGCGCCACCCCAATATATTGTGCTAAAATAAAATTACAAAAAACTGCCTGTAACATCCTCCAAGAAATAGAAGGACAAACAAGACTAGCACTAACATATACCAGTTTCTTGCAAATCCAATGCCTTATTGTTGTTTCAAAAATCGAACAAGTGGATGGTAAATATTGATTTGAACAGCAACGGAAGCAAATTTAAAATAGAAACTAGAATCTTTTAATCTGGAAAGATTACAGCCTAGCTCCAAATCTAATTAGTTCCCACTTAATATCACTCATCTATTATAGGATAAGTTTATCTTACCATTTCTGTAATTTCTATATATTTACTCAATAAAAGTTTCAAACCTTTGAGTGTAGATTCCATCACATGCATTTTGGAGAAAGGCATACCATAGTAATGCCTTCAGACCTACAATAGTAGCTCTTGTAGCCAATGCCAAACATATACAATCATAATAAGGTGATACATTTAGAAACTAAAACACAAATGCTACTCAAGAAACGGAAGGCAGAAATAAAAACAGAAGTTCTCCATGTTCAAGGGTATAGAATATAAATGATGAACAATCTAACCAGCCATAGAAAAGCCATAGAAGACCATGATATGCAATTTTCAACAAAAGGGGATCTTTTTTTCCATCCTACACCAACAATATGATGCAACTAAAGTATAAAGCCATCAGAATAAAAGTTGAATCTTTCCACCAAACTCTGTGACTTGGAATCCACAACGACGAAGACTCTCCAAATTCAAACTAGTTTTGCGGAAGAACCAATTAAGCAAAAAGGACCTACTGAAACACCCTGTGCCATCAATTTTGAAATTTTACTGATACCTACAACGTAAGAATAGAGAAGCAATTAGAAAACAATATTTTTTTTCCTACTTTAGTAAATTGAACTCCTTTGAAGTAAAAAAAAAAATGCTTTTTAGTTTTTACCATTCTTTATCCTTCCGTGTTTGTCTCAAGCTTGGTGTCAAAAGACAATTCAACAACAGAAAGCCGTTGCTAAAGTAGAAAACTTGTTGACAGGGAAAAGCCAACAAAGAACTGAGCTTTAACAGTCAAAACCAATCACAGGTTTCTGGTACCTAAATACCAATGCCGATTAACAGAAACAGAAAAGAAGAAAAATTCCAGGTCTCAAACAAACAAGACCTTGTGAGTTGAGAATTGAGAGAGAACCTTAAGCCGCCGCGCCTCCTGCAATATAAAAGAGGTCTGTCCCGGTTGGTCTAGACCGTTCGTTTATCCGACCGGATGCTCGTTGTACGGAAGGGATACACGTGGATATTTTCAAAACAAAAAGACCCAGTCATTGGGCCTATTTTCCAGTAATTATATGGGCTATTGGGTCCTACCAATTAACTTGGGCAATTTCAAGTTTCCGATCTCAATAAGTTTGGTATTGAGTATTTAAGGCCCAATAATAATAAACTGAGAATTCAAGAAATTCAAACAAAATATGATTTTCTTTACACTGATTGGTTTAATTTTAATTTTCGCTATCAACAATCCCAAGTGGATTAACTGCAAATTTAATGTAAATTTTCGCTAAAACTTGTTACATGTCTTGATTCAAAATAAGATCATCTCCCTTCACCTAAACTTTTTTTGATAAAAAAAAAAAAAAAGAAATCGGCAGTTGACAATTGACATGATTTAATGAAAAAAAAAAAAAGCAGCAAATGTTATAAAACTAGGGTAAAACAATCGGCGAAAGGAGAAAATTGATGTAATTTACAAAATATTCACTCAAATTTACAGCTATATGAATATGACCATGAATCTATACTATAGTTAAAGTTTAACGGTGACACTGTTTCCAAATAATATTTGCCTTCTCAGGCCTTCTTGACTCTTACTGAGCTGCCCATCTACTCTTTGTGCAGCGTAGCTACCAATATCTTTCTGCCTCGATCAAGATCGGCTGATGCTTTCATGCATTGCTAGTCCAATTAGTGATGAAATCCCCCTCCAACATCCGAAGCACCTTCAGCATAAACAAGAGTGAGATAACAGTAAACTATGAAGGATTAATATAAAATGTTTACAAGAATCAAAGAACTTTCAACTAGTAATTGTTAAACACGAAAGGCAAACCAGATTTGTAGCAAACACCGTAGAAAGAACTAACGGTGTCTCAGAGCAGATAGCCTGCACATAAAACTATACGGTGCACATACACACCTAGATGTTCTGTTTCGGAGTTTCAGACATGTTGGTATTATGTGAGATTGTTCACAGTTTTTGCTACGAACATTGAAACAATGATGACACGATAAATGGTTTTAGGAGGGGAATTTTATTATGTAAATTCCAATTTTCCAACCTGAGACATACGAGGCCTTAAATGAGGATCCCGTCTGATGCACAAGGAAGCACATTGCAGCATGCCATAGACCTCTTGCTCCGCATAGCAGTTCCTCAAGCGGGGGTCGACAAGTTCATGTATGGCATGACTTTCTAGTAAAGGGCGTGCCTGATCCAAATTTGAACCAGTAAGCAAATCCATTGATGATAAATTTTAAAGTAATAATTGCCCAAGAGATTATACAATTAGAATCAAGGGACAAGATAAACTAGAAGGTGATCTGTTGATGTTCTTATGACAAGAAGTAAATCTACTTTTATCAAAGATTTTATGCAATCACCAATCTAGAAAATTGTAACCTAAAATCAAGTCAGGCTTGTACCCATTCTGTGAGGCACTGCTGTCCCTTTGGCCGACTAATGTCCATAGCTTTTCGTCCAGTGATAAGCTCTACCAATACCACCCCAAAGGAGTAGACATCAGCTTTCTCTGTAATTTGGCCACTTTGGGCATATTCTGGAGCTAAATACCTGCCAAAAAGATTGTTTTCCTGAATAAATTTGTCCTTGGTAGAGGATAAAGCAACAAGGAAAAACAAAATAGTTGTGGTTTACCCGAATGTTCCAATTACTCTAGTTTCCACTCCCCTGTCTCCATCTGGCTGCCACCTTGCCAACCCAAAATCCCCAACCTAAATGATCCAGAAGCAATAGTCAGTTTGCAGTCCCTGATAAGGCACATGCTATATGTGCCTATAATTTGATACAAAAAGAAGAGCATTCACACTTGAATGAGCCGTGCATCAAGGAGAATATACAGCTGGTCAAGAGAAATTTGACAATTTGTTCACAGAGCTTAGAAGACGTGACATACTAAAGGTTCGAAATCGTGGGTGACAAGGATATTGTTAGGCCGCATATCACGGTGTACTATACAACCGACTCTGCATTCTTCATGAAGGTATCTCAATCCTCTAGCTGCTCCAACAGCAATCTTTTGTCTTGCAGACCATTGCAATGCATCACGATTATGCCCTGAAAAATTCCCATATCATGATTAAGTTGCCTATTTGGAGGGTAATTATCAATGATCAGTAAGGACAATGAACATATTAGACTCATAGACAACTTGCTCCATTTTGAGGACCAAGCAGCATTTTCCATTTAAGTTTTGACCAGTGAAAGTAAATAATTTCATACATTTAAACCAAAGTTATCCACTAATTTATAAAGGTCTTACCTCGAAAGGCAACTAAGAATTGTTTAAAAATCATATGTAACTAGACACACCATTCCTCAATAAACAGTCAACAGAAAATAAGTGTTGTTTTTCAAGGTCATGACTTTAGGACATTCCATTAAACAGTAAACTCATGTTAGTCAATGGAACAATAGTTTTAAAGTTGGTCAAACTGAGAAAATGTGATAAAAATTTCAATTTCAATTCATAAGCTGAGAGGAAAATCTCCCTTGATATTCTAGCTACTTGCTTGCATTGCAGTTCTATTATCAAGATCAGTGAGTCATAACATAAATTAGAATAGAAGGGAACTTACCATAAAGATGAGAATCCAGAGACCCATTGCAAATGTATTCATAAACTAGCAATCTTTTTCCATCCTCAATGCAGTATCCGATCAGCATTACAACATTGCGATGTTGTGCACAACTTAAAACCTCAACTTCTGAGCAAAATTCTAGGTCACCTTGAGAACTAGCCAACTTATGTTGCTTCACAGCAATGACCTGACCACCTGGTAAGATCCCTCTATGAACAGAACCAAATCCACCTTCAGCCAAGAAATTCGATTGTGAAAAGCCCTTTGTAGCATGTTCCAGTTCAGCATAAGTGAACCACCTTGGAGGGTGCCCAAACGTAGGGGCCTTGTGCTGACATATTGAACATAATGGAGGAGGTCCAGGAGGAGCATTTCTTGACAGTGAGATAGCTTCCCTCACACTTTTGCTCACCTTCAGATCAAGCCTATAATTAAGGACCCCGACATCAGATTCTCTATTCAATGTAGATAATTTCTCCAACAAAATGCTATATGTTGAAGTTAGAGATGAATCATTCAGACTCTGTAAACCTTTGCCAAGATGCTTAGAGTCAGTTCCAGAACTATGAACGTCAGCTATCCATGGCTGGAAATATGAACTTGTTTTAGGAGGATCTAGCTCAATGTCAGAATCTGAATCAGATTCAAACAGATTTTGGCTTTCTTCAGTAATAAATGAATACTCTTTCTTCAAGCTCTCATATAACCCAGGGAGGAAAAATGGTGAGGACCCTGGATCTGAGCTTGATATTGATGAAGTTCTAACATCAGTAGCAGTCAGGGATGATTCACGCTCTGGACTACTGACGGGAGTCACAAATGGCCCTTTAGTTTCATCTAACTGCTCATGCCAGCTTTTCTTATGTTTAGGAGATGTTTCTGATTGAAAAGTTAACGGCCAAGGCACTTCAGGTGCCATGTTTGGTGATCCAACCAAATTCAATCGAAGAACCTTTGGCTGAGATCGCTTCATGACCACAAGATTGCATTGCAGCTCTTCCAGGCAATGCTTCTTCTCATGTTTTAAGCATCTGTTCAAGGATCCAAAAACAATAATAACAATAATTAATTGAACAAATAGAAGAATTGAAAGGAAACTGAGGTAAAAATAGGAAGTTTCAGAACATGAAAACATTATCTACTAAACAAAAGAGTAAACTAGGACCTTGTGTAATTTGCATAATTGCACATAGCTAAAAGCATGCCTTAAGCTAAAAAACAAAATGGGATACATCATGCAAGAGAACAAAGTTTACATTGTATATATTACTTATCCAATATAACCCAGTTGGATTGAGCTTTCTTAGCCTCAGCAGCAACTATCCCATACGGTGATCCAGGAACAATTTTTATCCTGACCTTTAGCTGCAACCAGGAACTTAAAAACTGAATACTAGGAACAAAGAATTTAAGAACTAAAGAAACATCTGAAAATAAATTAATCCACTAACCTTCTCTGGGTCATAAACATCTTGTAACTGAAAAATCATTTGGGAGCATGAATCTGCAATATCTTGTTTTTTATCTGAACTAGTTCCCGAGAGAGACTTCCAATGACCAGTAGCGCAATCACTGGTAAATCTCGAAATCCCCCATATCTTTTTACCTGAGAATGAATTTGGATCCTAATGGGTTATAAACAGCAAATATTATGAAGTGAATAGAGGATATAACAAAGCAGAGACCAAAAGAAAGAATAAAGCAGCAGAATGCTCAAACCAAATTCTCAGCTGTGGCAATTATATATAACTGAACCTGATAATTGCATGTTAAGCTGATAAGAAAGTACAGTGAATACAATCTTAGCCTAATGGCTTCAAACATTTTCAACCTGATTCTATGCCAATTAATTTCGATAACGTTCTTTCTTTTGACTCATACATGCTAAGTGGCCTTTTTTAATCTGTGAAGCAACTGTATCAAACACAGAATGAAGAGGCTAAGATTAACAGTTATGAGCCAACAAGCAGCCAAGTTCAACAAAGGAATAAAGGAGCATTATGAAAATTCACCAAAAGCTCTCTACTATTTACTCAAACTAAATGAAGTAAAAAAGCATCACCAAATTCAGAAACATAAAGAATTCAATAGTTTACTGGTGTCTAAAGGCTCAATTTCATTTTCCACTGCAGCATTTACATAGATAAAGTACAAGGACATCAATAAGTTCCCCAAAACTTTTCGTCCTAATAAGATTTGGGAACTGATAGGCAACATATTTTGTTGTAATGATTGCATCTGCCACTTGTAAGACTCTAAGGTTTCAAGATCCAACCAGCCAACCTGTCAAAATCTCTACGTACTGAATTTTATATTTTAAGCCATAGATCGTCTAGCAATAATTCTTTCCTTAAACATAAGAAAGTGATGTAGAACAAAATTTTTCTCTAATGTATGGAGGAGAAATCAATGCAAGCTTAGCTTCTGCACGCATAATTCTACTACGTGACTCCTCTAATCCCCCAAATCTGCTCAATGAATTCCATCATCATACAAAAAGTAAGGAGAAAAGAAGTAAAAGTGAAAGAAGATGTGTATATAAGGAAAATTAAGTTACTCGAGGAGTGGGCAGGAATAACCACAAGCAGCTTAATGCAATCCCCAGGCTGGACAACATGAGTCAAAGCCCAGACCAGAGCAGTCCTTGGGATCTCCCTTGCTGCTTTAACAGCCACCACCACTACTTTTCCAACCAAATCTGAGGTACCCTTTTGTTTCATCTCCAAAGCCAGCTAGAAACTAAACTCATGAACACCTTCCACGCAACCCATATTCAAAACCCATCCTATTTCTCAATTAAAACACAACCCTTGATCAGAAAAGATTGCATTTTTGCTGATTCACAATAACCAAGATGCCTTTTTTTTTCTTCTTAGAGGTGCTCTGAAGAAAAGTTTAAATTGAAAAAAGAGTAGCAGATGGGGATGTGCACTTCAAGGTAATTTTTTCAAATCAAGTAAGCTCTTTCTCATAAAAGGGACGTGTATAAGCTCTAGTTACCAAGACCCTCTCTTTCTTCTCTCTCTCAATAGACAGCTTTGGATGCAATAAAGAAACATGTGTCCGTTCTTGCAAGAACAAGCACAAGTTTCTTTCACAGAAACTGAGGCTGCCTTTTCTTTTAGTTCATGTAACGTGCGTGAGCTTTCTTTAGAAAAAATGATTCTTGTGAAACAAAGCGGGTGGCCTAATTTTAAAACCTTTGCTTTCAACAAAATTACAAGAAAGGGTAATTGGCAATACATTAGTATTATACAAATAACAAACGACAAAAAGAAACGGGTAATGTCAGGAAACGACGACTGTTTAATACCGAACCCATGTAATTATGTAAACTATTAGCTGCATGATTGGAAGAAAGCTTTCCCTTTCCCTTTACCTATCTATCCTACGAACTTTTAAACGAAATTAGAAACTTTGCATGGAGCCCTCAAATGTGGACTTTACCAAGCAATGAAATGTAATTTGATTCTTTTCTTTTAGACTGAAAATTGAGAGTAGGTAATAGAAGGAAGTTTGATTCTTACAGTTTTGAATCTGGTAGTGGCGTTTGGTCATGTGCCTTACCTGCCATTTACTTTGGTAAAGACTACATTTAATACTAAAATCTTTTGAAAACAACAAAAATTTACATATTGGAATTCCCAATTTTTTTATCACCATTTTGGGATTAACAATCTGTCTGGGATGCAACAAAACTGCCTATTTCTTGCCCATTGAAGTTCTCATTATTTTTTTAATCTGGGTTTTTAAGGCTTTGTCTCCTTGGAGATAGTAATCAACTATTTTTTGTGTCTGGGGCTAGATCCAGCTGATGAGGTAACAACAGAGTTGATCTTAAATATAAACAGATGGAACAGAAAAACTAATGCTTTTGTAAATGTGGCACTTAAATTTGTGCAGGAACATCAATTAAATTGCTTTTGTTTTTGTGTTGCTCTGATATGGCACAAGATGGCGGATTGGTAGTGTGGTAGGACATGATATATGAGCCCTGCCCTACACACTGACAAATGAAGACAAAGAGTTTATGGTAGGGCATGGCATGGAATGGGTAACATCAATTATGAGCTTGCTGTCATTTGAATACAAATGCTCATTTTTTTCAATGGAAATGTCAATTTCTAGCCAACAAAACTTCAGCTTATAGCTGGCTTCCGCTCCTTGAGCTGATTTGAATTCTGTGGAAAGTGAAGATATCCATCAGTCAACTAGAAATTTGCACATTGAAGAAACAATGCAACACAGCCAAATTCGAAACAGAAAATAGGAAATCACATGACTCTTTACTGCAGATAGTCTACTTGCGATGAAGACAATTTATCTTAATGACTGTTATTCCACATGTAAAACTGTAAAAAAAAAAAAAGACCTTATTGTCTATATCCTACTATAAAAATGAAGAACCAAAAAAAAAAATTAAAAGGTAGGTTAGACTTAGATATGCAAACACCTCCTATGTCATTCTTTATGAAAGTGGGACCTAAAGTTAGCTAGCTAGCGGCAATGGCTGACTACCTTCACAAAAGATACAAACCAAAGAAACTTTAAAATATTCCCTAATGTTACTCATGCAGAGCTTAGCTCCAAATCCATTCCTCTCCAAACAGAAAAAAATGAAAAGAGTTTTAAATTTTAAAGATAAATACAATGACATAATACACTTGGTTGATGATTGTCCACTTCAAGAATTGAGATATTTCCAACAAAACCATCCAAGTATTTCATTTTTTCACAAAAGTATGAGAGTTTACTCAATGATCTCTTTGATCTGCTAGCAGAGAAAGTAGCCTTTGATGATACCTATGGCAAGGAAGAGGACAAGAGGTAGCTAACAAAGATGAAAACTTTTGAGGTCACTAACTCTTTCAGCTTTCCCAGGGGAGGTGCTGAAAGATTCAGCCTTGGAAATGAATGCAGCATATAAAGACAACTGAATTTCACAATCACATACAAACATAAGCTTGTTAACTTCTTATCTGCAACATAAAAAAAAAAAAAAAAAAATGACGAAGATGCCTTTTCTATTTTACAGTATTTGAATATGAGAAAACAAATCTTGTATAAAGAAATCAAGAATGATGTTTCTATGTATTCAAGAATAATGTAAACAGGAAACTAAATAAGAAAGTGAGGAATTGATGGCACTTACTCTCTCCAATTTGGAGCCCAACATAGCCAGAGACAATGGTACCCATAGCTGTTAATAAAGATATAAAAGGAAAAGTAAGATAGACCATCATACAAATTAAATTTACCAAAAACAAATATTACTATTATTATGACATTAAAAGAAGGATTATTAGGAACACTAACGGAATTCTTTCTTAATGATAATATTATTGGCGTTAGTTTGTAACACCAAAAAAATCATATGATTGGTAGTGGAGTTTTTAAATTTCAGATATACATAATAAAAAATTAATTAAAAAATAATAATTTTTTAATCTCATTTATATAATTAAAAATTTTATTAACGATCATATGATTTTGGTAGTGGGTCAAGCTTGCCAGGATATGATTTTAAAAATTTAGGGTTTTGTTTTGTTAAAAAAACTAACAATTTTAGTTTGATAAGCAAATCATCTTTAACAGGATTGGGCTTAAATTCTTAACTCTTAAACCAATTCTTAATTGGATTGGAATTGGAGTCCATGGGAGAATTTTGGATAAGGGAAAAGTAGGGATTCAAAAATTTTAGAAACTTCCATAAAAGGAAAAGGCAATTTGGTCTTTTTACAATGAAGATGCCTGTTATACAGTGGCGCAAACAGGACAACGGTCATTTTCCAGGAGGAGATCCAATGCCAATGGGAGCGGCTAAATTGGCCGCTGTAGTCACCAGATTGAAACGTGAAGATCACAAGCGGACCAAGCATGACTCCCACTTCTCCAAATGGAAGGTTCCATTTAAACTCCAAAATCTCTTCTCCCTCTTTACAAGCATTTAATCACGAATGAACTACTGAATTTTTACAGGATTACATCAATGGATTCCCTTCCTTTTTTCAGTTAATTGTTGCTAAACAATATCTATATCCGATTTATAATCCTCCATCCTTTCTGGGTCTTTTTGTATTTTCATGTAATCATGTGTTTAGGTTCTTATCGGGCCTGATGATTGGGAAGACTACTCAGTTGGGAAAGAAGGAGTGGCCAGATACAGGGTTGAAAATCTTCCCGGAAGTTCAAGCTCAGGACTCTATGAGCTTGCTATATACCGTTCTGGCTCCTCGAGCAGGGACAATCCTGGCAAGCTTGACCCAGACAAGGTTTTGGTAGTTTATCTTGGTGAAGCTGACAATGTCAGGGCAAGACTCCAACAATATGGTCGTACAGGTGCTCATTTGGGTAGAAGTGGCTCTGGAGAAAAAGGATGTGCATGCTTTGAAGACATCTTTTCGAGAGGCTATTCGATTGTTTACAGATGGGCTCCTGTGAGTATATTTCTTCTCCGTTTTTGCTAACTTCAACTTGCTTGGTATCCTATGACTCTTGAACGGAAACTATTTGAGAAGTTTGAATAACAAAATTGGAATAAAAGTTCTCAGTTCTTTTCTAGAGTATTTCTTTTAGTAGTAAAACAATGATAAGTTTAGACATAGCGAATGAGATATTTGTTCTAGTGATATTTCAATAATCTTCTAGTTTGAATTCCTTTGAATTGTTAACAATCGCCTTTTTTTGTTCTTCGACTGTAATGTAATCATGCTAAAATAGCCTTTTACTGGCTATAATTAAGTGTTTCAGTATGCAAGCAATAAATGTTGTGAATATTAGTGCTTTGGAGGGTGAAAATAGAAAGAATTAGTGGAGAAACTTGTACCAAGAACAGTGGAAGTATATTTATACAACTTGTTAAGGTCAATTTTGCAGGTTGTGAACTAGCGTATATATGTTCTTCTTATTACTGCTATAAGCTCATAGTCTTGTGTGAATTACAGATGGTCATGGAAATGGATTCTTATTAGTACTCATTGAAGGGTTTACTTGTCGACTCTTAACTGGATGAGATGGTTTGAAAGCTAAATAACAGTGAAAAGTGCAGCCATTCATCAATGTTCTTATTATATGTTCACTCACATACACAGCATGTAAATGATGCTCTATTGATTGATTGTAATTTTTAGGGTCTTCCCTGTACTCATGGACAGAAGAATGCCTGCATTCAAATTTTGCTTTCTAATTTTCAAAATTTTAATATTCTTTTCCTCTCCCCTATATGCTAAGTAGACGGAAAACAAGGCAGACGCTCATAGAACAGAAGCTCAGCTTCTTGATACCTTTGATTATGCATGGAATAAAGGTTCTAATGGTGCACGCCGCCATGATAATATCCTTCAGAAACTTAATAAACGTGCAGCCAATCGTTCCCCACTAGCCATTTTCTCCACAAAGAATCTATCCTTCCTTCAAAAGCAAGTAGGTATCGAAATCAAATCAAGCAAGCTGCTTTCACAGGACAATGAATTCAGCAAATACGCTGATGGAGAGAGCTACAACTTTTTGTGGCAAGTTTTCAAGTTCGGCAGATCACAGCCTAGGTTAGTTTCTGATCATGGTGGCTCTAATGAGAATGATACCATCACTTGCGGAGTGGTTTTAGAGGATGGTTCCATTTGTAGAAAGCCACCAGTTGAAGGAAGAAAAAGGTGTGGTGAACACAAGGGCCAGAAAACTAAGGGGTCCTCTGTGAGGTTGAGTACAAGGGAGAAATCCCAACTGCATAAGGCATGCTCGGAATATGTTGTTTTTGATAACGGAGAATGCAATGTTCATGGCCCAAAGATTCCCAGCTTTGGCCCAGTGCCTTCATTGTCAGTGGACTATCCTGAAATTGAGCACTGCAGTCCTATTTGTGGAGTTGTCATGGATGATGGATCTCTTTGTAGAAGGCAGCCAGTTTCAGAGAGAAAGAGGTGTGATTTGCATAAAGGGAGGAGAATTTTTTACTCCAATTCCCAGACAACAAGATATCAGACAGTGCCATATGTGGCTTTTGATTCATATGCTAATGAAGCTTCAGGTTTTGACAAGAAATCCTCTGAAGTTTTTATACCTGAAAAAGTGGAAACTGGAGTTGCTCGACAAAAGCCTGTTTTCAATGAGGGCTACGATACTATATGCGGTGTGAAATTAGGTGATGGATGTTTCTGCACAAAACAACCTGTTAGAGGAAGAGTCAGGTGTGAGGAGCATAAAGGGATGAGGATTGCTAGCCTCCGCTCTGGATTAGATTCAAGGAGCACATCCCATGTTTTTGACGCACATTCAAGTAGTAGCACATCCATTTGTGGAGCACCCACCCGCAATGGTTCTTTCTGCCAGAGGAGAACTAAGGGAAAAGGAAGATGTTGGCAACACTAAGGCAAATCTGTCTCCCGGGCAGAGAATTTTGTGGGAGAATCACCATGGCTTCCGTGTTTGGGAAGAGTGCAGGAACCAAAGAGTTTTTTTATGTATTTTGTGTACTATATAATAATTATTCAATTGGCTGCTGTTGAATTATGTTTTAGCTCATGAACATTTATTTAATTCCATAGAAAGTCTTTGTGGTCGAGTGTGATTCTCATCCTTGTTTTTCTATAAAAATTCATTTTATTTTAACATATATGTAGTAGTTTTTTTTTTTTTTTTTTTAAAGAAAATAGTTTAAGGCATTTTTAATTTTTACGACCCAAAGAGAAATTAAGTATTGACAAAAAAAAAAAAAAGGGAAATTAAAAGAGTTATAAACACTTATTAAGATTAATTAAATTTTATTTAGAAACTACTTTTTCAATGTCCTACCAAAAAAAACTATTCCTCGTCTGAAGCAAATCTTTCCACGTGTCGCCTATACCAAATGCCAGAAAAAATGCAAAAATGCGAACCCAAAGGCAAATGACTTCCTAAAGCGTTGCTGTTTTCGTCGCCACATCATCAGAAACTTCGCTAACGTACGCTACCACCACTAAAATGCCTGCCGGAGAACTCCGTTACCCTTCTCCGGTCCCTTCTACGCTCCCATCTCAAGCGATGGAAACAACCGTGGAGGAAGACGAGGCTTGGTTGTGGGCACAGATAAAAGCCGAGGCACGCAGGGACGCCGAGTCGGAGCCTGCTCTAGCTAGCTACCTCTACTCAACGATCCTCTCTCACTCCTCTCTGGAACGCTCGCTTTCCTTCCATCTCGGCAACAAGCTCTGTTCCTCCACGCTGCTGTCGACGCTTCTATATGATCTCTTTCTGAATACTTTCTCCTCGGACCCTTCGCTTCGAGCCGCCGCCGTCGCCGATCTGCGTGCGGCTCGTGTTAGGGATCCTGCTTGCGTTTCATTCTCTCATTGCCTACTTAATTATAAAGGATTCTTAGCTTGCCAGGTAAATAATTTTTCTTAATTTCCTCTGATTAATTGAATTTTATTTCACAAAGTTATGTAAATTAGTATGATATAAAGGAATTCTAGTTCTTATTTGGTTTCAATTTTGAGTTTTTTTTTTATATTTATCATTAAAATTACATGTTTGATCTTAGATAAAAAAAAGTTCCTTGATTGACACGTACGGTTAAGATTGAATAGCCTTTAGCATTTTGATGGAAATGGTATGCTTATTGTTAATTGAATCTTGTGAAAGTATTTGTTAAAGGAATTTGTGTAAAGCATTGATTTTTGTTGATAGAGCAGAAAATTGAGGGAAATGGAAAAAATTTTTTAATAATAGTTGGAATTTTGTTATTATAGGCTCATCGTGTAGCACACAATTTGTGGACTCAATCACGTAGGCCGCTAGCATTGGCATTACACTCTCGAATCTCCGACGTTTTTGCTGTTGATATACATCCAGCGGCGAAGATTGGGAAGGGGATTTTGTTTGATCATGCCACTGGTGTGGTGATTGGTGAAACCGCGGTTGTTGGCAACAATGTGTCGATTTTGCATCATGTTACACTTGGTGGGACTGGGAAAGCGAGTGGGGATCGGCATCCGAAGATTGGAGATGGAGTGCTGATCGGGGCTGGTGCAACCATATTAGGGAATGTGAAGATTGGGGAGGGAGCAAAGATTGGAGCAGGGTCAGTGGTTCTGATTGATGTGCCTCCGCGGACCACAGCTGTAGGGAACCCTGCAAGGCTCGTGGGAGGGAAGGAGAAACCCTCGAGGCATGAGGAATGCCCTGGAGAGTCCATGGATCACACTTCATTCATCTCTGAGTGGTCAGATTATATCATTTGATCACCGAGCTTCACTTTCTTAGTTACTCTATATACTTAAAGCTGTTCTGTTGCTTCCACTATGATGTTGAAGACTTAAAGCTATTAAAAGGTGTATTCTGCTTCTTTCTTTTATGTTAAGCTTCGAGTATGCTGGCCTTGACTTCCATTTTGATCATGTAATGCTGTAATAGATATGTAAACAACGAACATAAGTACTAATTTGCTATATCTTTTTACTACTTTTTTCTGTCCATCAAGAATTACACTCTGAATCCATTGTGTGGCAGCACAAAACAAGATTCTTTGAATGGAATGGAATTTATTTTTTAAGGGTAGTAACTCGAGTCAAATTTTGACGAGTTTGATATTCTAAATTTGCTCCTCTAGTGGTGTAGTTTTTGAGTTGGCTACCATTTGTTTTGTCCAACCAGGGTGCATGGAAAGGTTAGATATTCTGATCCAGAACAGCCAGCGGTTTTAAACCAGCTGAAGCACTGAAACAGGATAGCATCTTACTTTCAAATATTTTGAGCAGAGAAGATGTCTTGTCATGGCAGGCCTTAGTATCACTGCCCATTTTACTTAATTCAGATTATATTTAATAGCAACGATAAACTTGATTATTTGAAAAGAAGAGCACCCAAAGGAAAATAAACCTATTTTTTTTTTTGGATAAATTTGTATTTTATTATTACGACTAAAACAAGTATTACCGCACAAATATGTTTCTACTTAGCCCCCATCTCTCGTATATCTTGATCAAAGCCAATGTCCCTAAAGACAAAAGAAAATAAACTTGAGAAAACGCTGTCGTTTAGGTCGAATACTGTTTGATAAATTTATATGTCTTGATCAAAGCCAATGTCCCTAAACCCAAAGGAGAATAAACTTCAGAAAAACACTGTCGTTTAGGTGGAATAATGTTTGATAAATTTATAATCCAGAGAAACTCGTAAACACCTCGCTTGACACTGCAAGCAAAAAAAACAATGGCGACACTGGTGTCCCTTCAAAACACGGGAAATTACATTAGCTTCTCTTCCCACTTAAAATCTTCAATATCTACCAGGCCTTCCGTCGTTGGCAACAAGAAAATCAAGCTCTGTTTTTCTCAAAACCCCAACAAACTCAACCCTCTATGCACCTACGCCGTATCCAATAACACCAACGGCAACAAACTCAACCTTCTATGCACCTATGCCACATCCAATAACACCAATAGCAACAGCTCTACCAGGACTTATCGCCGCCAAGGTGTGACGACTCACCGCCAGACCACCAAAAATCGGCCCAACCCTCGTAAATTCAACACTGAAACTCGAAAGGAAAACCATCCATCTCCTGAAAATCCTGCATTTCAAAGTATTGACGTGGATTTGCCGAAGTTATGCGAAGAAGGCAAGGTTAAGGAAGCTTTAGATTATATGAGTAAAGGTGTTTTAGCGGATTATAATGTTTTCGTGGCGTTATTGGATGCTTGTGGGAATATGAATTCGAAAGAATTATCCAAAAGAGTTAATGAATTCTTGAGAAGATCAAAGTTTTCTGGTGATATCGAATTGAACAACAAATTGATAGATGTTTACGGGAAATGCGCTAGTCTAAGAGATGCTCGCAGGGTGTTTGATAAAATGCGTGAGCGGAATATGGATTCTTGGAGGTTGATGATAAATGGGTATGCGGTTAATGGAAAAGGAGATGACGGATTGTTGTTATTTGAAGAAATGAGAAAAGGTGAATTTCATCCGGATAACGAGACTTTTCTGACGGTTTTATCTGCTTGTGCCAGTGTAGGCGCTGTCGAGGAAGGAGTAATGTATTTTGAGTTGATGAAGAATGAATACAAGATTGCTCCGAGGATTGAACATTATTTAGGGGTTATTGATGTTTTTGGGAGAGCTGGGCATTTGAATGAGGCTGTGGAGTTTATTGAGAATTTGCCGATTGAGCCAAGGGTGGAGATTTGGGAGGCAATTAGGGATTTTGCACGAATTCATGGAGATATTGACCTTGAGGATCATGTTGAGGAGTTGTTGCGTGGACTTGATCCTTCTATAAGAAGTGAGAATGAACTCCGAGCGCCACAGAGGAAAAAACTTTCTATGGTTAACATGATTGAGGAGAAGAATAGAGTGAGTCAGTATAGGTGTATGAACCCTTTCAAGGGAGAAGCAAATAACAAGTTGAAAGGTTTGAATGGACAGATGAGGGAAGCAGGCTATGTGCCTGATACAAGGTATGTGCTTCATGACATTGATCAGGAGGCAAAAGAGCAGGCTTTGCAATACCATAGTGAGCGTTTGGCGATTGCTTACGGTCTTATTAGTACTCCGGCAAGGACACCTCTTAGGATCATTAAGAATCTGAGAATCTGTGGAGACTGCCACAATGCAATCAAAATCATGTCTGAGGTTGTTGGGAGAGAGCTGATAGTGAGGGATAACAAGCGGTTCCATCATTTCAAGGATGGAAAATGCTCTTGTGGTGATTACTGGTAAAACTTTAGAAAACCCTGCCATTGATGTTGCATGTCATCAAGGAAAATGTAGTTGCTGACTGGAATGAAACGTATAAGCATTGTGAAAAGTTTCTGGATTGTACACCATGCTTGTATTGAAATTTAAATTCTACGGTGACCTGTTGTCATCATTGAAATGGTTATTCACATCAAACAACTTTTTTTGCTACTAAATACTTAATGTACTTAAAATTTAGGAAAATTCTGTGCTAATTTCATGAATACAAGAGGAACCTACGTAAACTCTCTCCTCGAGAATTTTGTATCTGCAAGCTGACTCAAAGTCACAATGCTGCCAAAAAGCATTAGGTTCTGTTGCACTAAAGCAATATCTCATAGCATTCACCATGATGTATGAACTGATTATACTATATTTAGTTGTTTAGAGCAACTATCAGAAAATCACAATAGTGACTTGATCACCTGGAGCTTGCAAGCAATCAACCTATTACCTATGGAATCTTGAATTTGAGTGTGATAGCCTTTTCAATAAAAAAAATGCATCAGTATTATTATAGCTAGTGATAAATGAATGCATGTTGCACGTACATATGTGAATTCTGCTTCAATGAAACTGAAAAATTAAGAGAAAGCTGATATTAATTTCTCAACAGACGATACATTGCAGCAGTCAAATTTCTTTATTGAATTAATACCCCTAAATATGTACATTGCTAATGAATCTAAACTTGGAAGACTCATCATCCTTGATGGAGAAACTGTTACAAGTCCAATCAATACAGTTTGCTACAGGATCATCCCTTGAAAACTATGTAAGCTTGATCTTGTACAAAATTTATTTGGTGAGGAATACAACCTATAGAAGTCCTATAAAAAAGCTTAAAAGAATGGAATGTACAAGTTAGATGGCCTGACTTGGTCAGTTATAAGATAAGAATTTTAAAGGTGAAGCAAAGCTCCTTGATGACCAGTATAAGAATCGATGAGATGAATATTACTTATTACTATGGGTGAAGAGATGGTGTTTGGGTATTTCTTTTATTTGTTACCACTTCTATCACAGCTTCATCATGGGATGGAACTCTCAGGCTAGATTTCATGATGTCATAAACTGTAAAACCAATTGCCACAGATGGTACAACCTGGAGTAGACACACAAAGATTAATTTATCGAGAAATTATTGATAAAAAGCATGCAAACGGGAAGGGCATTTTCATACCTTCAGGTAGTTGATGCTCAACCCCGAAAATAACTGCTTCCAGCCTTGATTTTTAGCAATCATAATAAGTGTTTCCATTGTTCCTTTCAACTCAGGACTGTTGGATGCCAAGAGCCTTTGGACCTAACAAGACAATTCTCTTTCATTACATTAAAATTCCTGGTTTGATCACTTTTGAATTGATAGATTTGGATCCAAGGAGTAAAATACCTGCATTTGCCTCCTCACAACATCAAGAGGATATGTGAAAGTTTGGCCCAACAGACCAGCTACAGATCCACATACTAGATTCACCATTATATTTTTCTTCTGCTCAACAGGGACATGGCGTTTCATCTCCTCGTAGAAGTAAAACTTCAAACCAGCATATGGGAAGATTCCATAAAGTGATGGAGCTGAAAAAAATTCTCAGATATTAATAGGAAAACCCCACAAGAATGAAACCACCAAAACAAAAGTTAACAGCAGCATGATTAGTTTTGAATTCATACCCACACCACGATAAAGACCTCTGAGCCCTGACCCTTTGTAAGTCTTTGAAAAGCAATCAAGAATTCCTCTATAAATTTTTTCTGTATTAACTACCCCTTTCACATTAATCTTTGTTGGACCAACAACCTGCACTAGCGAATACAACTTGGTTGGAGAAACATAAAGAGCTCAGAAGATGTAGCTCAAAGGAAAGGAGCCAAACCCAGCGAGTGTCAATGCTGACTGCCCCAGCACTCCACCAAATTTCCCTGCACCTCCTCAACACCTCGAGATTTATATTCAACTATTTACCTGATAAGCTAATTTAGTCCGAACCAAATCAAGAGGATAAGTAAAAAGCACAGCAGTTCCTCCAGCAAATGATCCAGCCACAAGATCAAGTACAGGGCCTCTACCAATGTCAGGAAAACCTTTGATGATCCATCGACGGTACTGTTCGTAAGCCATATAATGAAGTGCTGCATAGGGAACAATTCGAGCAACACTAGCACCATTTCCTCTATAGACATCCCATAAACAAAGTAAGCAACGGAAGATAACTTTCAGAACAACCTTAACATAAAGGATAATAATAGGACATCTACCTGTAGAAACCCATGATGCCTTCTGTCTTTGCAATCTTTTTAAAGGATCCAAAGAGGCCTACGCTGTGAAATTCTGCTCTTCTAGTCTGAAAAAGAATAATGAATTAGTAGTTCCTTCTGCTAATGCATGATGAATCTTCAAACGTTGCAGGTCCCTGGCAGCTGGCGGCACAATACTGAAAGCTAAATTCTTTCATTAATAAACTATTTGTTTACAATGACGATATCATTTTGTTATTCCAAAATATTGGGAAAGATCTCCTAATTCTAGTTAGGCATTGATGTTCAAGACTATTAGAAAGACCTCATCTTTGGCGAAAAAATAAACAATCCCAAAACCCATAAAATCTTCACCAACAGAACTTCATTGCATTAACAGATAAGTCATTCTAAGTTCAGCTATGGTAAAAACAAGTCAGTTTAAGCACGAAACTCAACTATGGATGCAAACCCATTAGAACAAAATCAAATAACGATATCATAGCAAATAAGAACCCAAGAATCCAACAAATACAACCATGTCAAAGAGTAAAGAGATAGAAGAAAAAGAAGAAAGAACCAAGAAATCAAATAAAAGTGTCAAACACCGAAAAAGAAAAGCCCAACTTTACCTGAAACAAAATCTTGACACGCTCAAGTGGGGCAACAACGGTCTTTGCAAGGCCCCCAGCAACACCTCCAGCAACTAACTCCTTTGCAAACAAAGGCATGGATTCTATGATCCCATCAAAGAACATGCCCATCTCTCTTTCTTCTACCTTCTTTGTCATTTCAACTACGGCTCGAAGCCCCAGATGGAGAGAAAAAGAGATATATTTCTTGTAAAAAGATTATTAGTTATTAAAGAACAGCATAGTAAGGAAGGGAAAGAGAGAAGGAGAGCTGGGGTCAGTATTGGATCGGAAAACTGTGTTTTTTATATGTTTTGGACAACTGACAAGTCAGAGCCTTGGAGGAGTACACACCTTGGCTCCTTGGTAGATACCCGTTGTGCAAGTGAAGGGAAGCTAATTGGCTCACGAGTTTGGTGGACCTGCTTTCAGCTCGATCTCATGCTGGAATGGTACTGGCTTTATAGCCTTTTGTTGATCAAGAATCTTGTAATCTTGACCCTGAGGATTTCTTTTTTTTGGTTTCTCATTGATTCCAACTTGTCAGAAAAAGTTTGCTCCGGTGGCCAATGGGCAGTGGTGAGCGTGGAATGAAAAATTGAGTCTCGTGTCGTGTTGGCCCGTTCTCCTGGTTTTGTTCTTTTTTATTGCCATTTTGTTTTTTCTACGATCAATAAAGCAGCTGAAATTGACAATCAAAAGATTTATGAGGTAATAAAAATAAAATACAGTTTTTCCTCGTTTGTTAAAAATATTATGATTTTATGAATTTTATCCCAAACTCTGCATCCAAACAAAAGTTTTGTTGTGGACTTGTAGTAATACAATTGAATACTCAAACCATTCAAAGTTGGCTCCTGCACGCCGCATCTGTTTTTGTTGTTTGAATAATTGAAAATTGTTCAAGTCACAGAAAATAGATGAGACTATATAGCCGATTAAAAGTTGAAGTTATAGCTTCCATCTTCCTCCTCCATGCATCAATCAAACCCAACCCCTCAGCACAATTTTGTACTTTGACGAACCTGGAGACTCCCATGCTGAGGTCACTCGCTTGAAGTCAACACTCCATAATAAGGTATTGGCCACCTTCAACTCATGGAATTGGTTCATCCCATCAATCCCCTTATGACAGCGCTACCCAACCCTTCTCCCCCAACCCAAAATAATATATATATATATATAGATATAGATATTCATTTACATAACAGAATCATGACCATAAAATTGACAGGAGAGAGAAAGCCTGAAACAAAGGAAACAAGTGGCAATAATCAAGGGGAGTTCATCTCCATTATTGGTTTTTCGTCATCATCATAGATAAATCCCACTCCCTTTTAAAATATACATACACAGTTAAATGACACCTTTATGACTGACTACAAAAGAATGAAGGCATGTTAAAACCCTCCCTATACTTCATTTTCTTCCTTTGTATCTACAGCCCCCCTCCTACCCATCTGCTTCTACCCTTCTTATATATTTTCATTTTCCGAAGGGCAAAAAGAACCAAAAAATTTTATAAAAAAAATTAACAAAATAAATCCAATCTTTCTCAACCCCTCCTATCAAACTTCAAGAGAAACACGGGTCTTTATAGGTTTTAGCTTCAAACCCATGCTTTCCGGAGAGAGAAGCTCCGGTGAGATGCAAGATGGACTTAACGGGCTCCTCGGGCTGTCACTCAACTGGCATGGCCTATACAACCCATATCCCATGAAGAAGTATTCCATAGGTATCAACATTGCATGTGGCTGTTCTTCTGTCACCATTGATCCACAAGCCTGGACCTGCAGTAACAATGCATCCTCCCCCTATTACGCATGATTTGGCACTCTTATTTAAGCATACAAAACAGTAATCACTGAAAACAGCAATAAACAGAGCAGTTTACCAATATTAGTACAAAAAGGCTATTAATAAAATTATGCCCCACAGCCCCAAAGGAGTATGGGAATCTTTCTTATCATCCAACAGGCTGGCTGGCCCACGTCTAATGGTTTTTTGAGAGTAGATGAGAGAGACCAGATGATACTTGCAAATTATTTTGCAACATTGACCCGGTCAAAAAGGAGTAACTAATAATGTAGATAACATAGACTTTGTAGAATAGTTAAGTATCATTCAACATCGTATTACCAAATCAAACACCGTAATCCCTGTCACATAAAATAGGTAATTCCCAAAACTATGTACTATTTACCTCAACCAAGGCACTAAATCTTCTGTCCAACTTAGATGTCATGTGGAGGGCCTCAGAATGAAAAGGTGAGTTATCCCCAACAAATATTAAGGTTCGACATCTGAGCCTCTTCAGCCCACTGGTAAGATCAGGTCTCCTGCAGGATGGTGAAACAAATTTTTGAGCACTGGAAAATTCCTTATTTAATGTAATAAAGAGAAGTAATATGCAAAAACAAGAAGTTACAATACCAAAGTAGTCACAATATTTTGTGTTGTACCTATTAATTGCTTGAAGAAATTGCATCACATTGGATCCATGCCTCTCATCCAGCAACTAAGAAAACAAACATGCCATAGGAATAAGTCATGTCAGCTTTCAAAAATTCAATGTTTAAAAGGGGGTGAAAAAGCAACAGAAAGAGAATCCAAATCCAGCATAAAGGAAAGAAGAAAAAACTAAAAGAAATAAGAAAAAGAATTAACTTGTCTGCATGCTTGAACTATATCCGACTCAGGAACTTCTGCATTACCACGAACTTCCTGTTACAATTTATAGACATCTCATCATTCCTACACAATAAGTGAGGATATAACAAAAAGAAACTTAAAAGATAGATTAATAGGATGGAAATACTAGGTACCTTGCTAAAGTAACGTTGAAGCAAAAACTCTTTAAGCAGTCCACACATTCCATAAAAATATAACAAATTTGACATCACCTACACATTTAGAGTCATTTTAGTTATATGTTAGAAATTTATGCACAAAGGATGTTTGTTAACCAACAATCTTAGGAAGGAACCTTGTTATAAAACCATTCAGTCCAAGTGGGTGCTCTGCAAATGGGGGATATAAGTATCAAACCAAGAACACGTTCTCTGTATTTCATCTGCAATGCAAAAGCTTTGTGAATGAACTAACATCAAAACATTTAAACAATACTACTCAAAGGATTCATTAGGAAACCTACAGCAAATAGAGTAAGAATGTAAGCACCCGCCGTCACTCCCATGCACATCACTGCACCAAGCCTGATGGCATCAGAAACAAAGTTAACACAGAATATCAACTATGAAATTGTTAACAAAGACATCTGCTGCTCTTAACGGGAAAAGAAACCCCTTAAAGTCAGTTGGTAGCATCAGCTAAGAAAGAGTCTCGTAAAAATAGTCTAAAAATGTATTAGCAATAAGATTACCCAAAAAAGTTGAGAATCTCAAGGATCTGATCAGCTAAGTCATCAACACAATGTGCAGAAGCACTTGCACAAATTGGAGCAGCTCCTAACTGCAACAACTCTTGTGAAAAAGCCAGACATGGAACGATGTGAATAATAGAATCCAATAATTGATTCAGTATGTTACCAGGAGATAAAATAGTCCATATACAACAGAAATAAAGCAAATAGACATATGCCAACCAATTTACAGACCTCATGCCCAGGAGGACTAATATGGTAAATGCAGAAGTTGTGGAGCAGTAAGGAGGTCGCTTCTGGACAAAAGAACAATCCTTGGAAACAAGACACATCTGAAGAAAATTACAGAAGTAAGGAACAATGCAAATGCTAGAAAGCTTATTTGGAGATATACGCCAACTAAGAGAAACAAATGCTTCCTAACAAATTTTTCCCACATGTAAATGTGCAAGAATAGACACATTGATTCAGTTAACAACAAAAACCATGAATAAAATAGCACGTATATTTCAGGACTGGCAAAAGGAGAATACTCTCTGAATTTAGTATAACAAATACAATTTTATATAACTGAGGAAGAAAAGAAAGAGGCTATGGCATCTAACAGCATTATACTTACGATTCAAAGCCAAATCAGGATATGTAATTAGTGCTGGCTTGTCTTGGTCCCCATAAACTATAACAGACACAGAACCACAGCACGTTCGTACATGATGTTCCTAAAAGATGTTTACAGGAGCACAGATTATAAACAGATATAAGATGCATACCAATCAACATGGAAAGAGTTAAGCATTCCAAGCAATCATAGAATAGATGCATTTGAAACTTTAAGTACCATAATGTTTTCTAACTATGTAAGAAGTTTTTCAATGAGAACAGCTTTCAGTTATGTAAGATAAATCATTTGTTTGATGTGACCCTTAAAAAAAGGAAAAAAAGAAAAGAAACACCTAAATATTCTAAATAAAATTAGTATTCATCAAAAGCACTTCCCATGTGCACTCACCCCTTTTAGCGAAATCCAACTTAACATAACTTTGCAAAAGAAAAAAAAAAAAAGATAAATCAAATGAGTATTTCTTGATATCAATCATTGCATTCTTCAAATGAGAAGACAGTCTAAAAGGGGAGCATGGAATCTCTCATATTAAAAGAAGACATTGACATTAGGTTGATGTAAAGAAAAAATTGTAAACTTACAGCTAGACAAGTTTAATATAATAAAATAAAAGTGAAACAAGGAAAAAGGTAGAGCCAAGGTTTCTTCAAAGAACTGCAAAGACACGTTGAATAATCCCGAGGAATGAATAGTTGGAACAATCCATTATCCAACTTCTTTTGCCATTAGAAGGAACAAACCAAGAAGGAAAGAATCTCCAACCGATAAAAAATGAAAAGTGAAAGCAGATAAATCCAACGGCAGTAGCAACAACAAATAACATTAGAGAATTACACAAGATCGGCAAAACAATCAAATACCCATTCCACATAGAGCTGTAAATAACGCCAAATATAACTTTGTAATTCTGAAACCAGAACTATTACAGCACATTTTAACACTTTAAAAGCACAAATTTGATGCAAAATAGGATGCCCCATTTACCATAATAGAGATAAAAAGACAAAGAAGGTTGAGAAAAAACGAAGAAACGATTGCTTTATATGTACAAAATAAAGGGAAAAGGAAAGTTGAAACCAGATATGGAAAGTCTACCCAGCTTACCGAATATGTAAAATAAAATAACATATATTACATAAAAAAAAAATGCAAACTTGAGCAAATAAGGAATTCATAGATCGAGGGATACCCATTTCAATAAATTCAATTGAATTCCGAATCAACCCAATATCCCCTCATTTTCAAAACAAAACGAAAAATGGGTTCTGTTCCTATAAAACTAAAAACCCAATTCAGCAATCAAAATGCAGAACAATAATAATATGAAAACCAAAAATGAAAAAGAGGATTGAAAAATAATGCAAAATGAAAATGTTAAGAAAAAATGGGGAAGGACCTTTCCACCAAGATAAATCTTTTCTGTATCAAGAGGAATGGAATCGTTTGACTCAGCCATGGCTGTGGCTCTTTCTCTGTTATCTTCAAACAAAGAAAGAAAAGTCTTTTTTTTTTTTTTTCAGAACAATAACAGCTTTTCTCTTTCTTGTTTCTTCCTTCTTCTTCTTAATTAGAGAAATATAAGCCTCGGGCTTTGATGGCTTATAAATCAAGCGATTGTTTCTCTCTTCGAAAGCGCTCCCTCACTCGCTCTCGCTCTGTTTTTTGTTTTTCTAACCAGCGGTGAAGCTCCCCCGACGCTTTTTGGGAAACCAATGGATTTGCTTCATTTAATCCCTGACTCTGGTCAAATCTTAACCCTCGGACAAGTTTTGTCCTAAAATGCGAAAGCTCTTAAAACGACACCGTTAAGTACCTGCGGAAGAAGCGGATGTAACAAAATGGGCTCGGTTGTCGGGGAACTTTTTTTTTTAATAATTAGGGAGCATGGGGATTGATGGCCATACTGATTGGCGCCGTAGTGATGTGTACGTCCTTCATTGGATGCTCTTTTTGTGGGTCCATTTCTTGATTTTTCTATTGCTTACTATTTTTTGACATGGATACATGGCCTTCGAAGTTACAATTTGGGGGGTTGCTTTGCCGTTCATCTGACTCAAATTGATTTAATCATGGCGTCTTTATCAATAATAATCATGTGTATGTTAATCATGATGCAGCATAAGATACTATACAGAAATTACAATTTGAAAATTTGAATAATAATCAAAGTACAAAGCAAAAGGCCATATGGCAATGAGTCACAATCACAAATGTGTGTCCACAAAAGATTTTGTTTGGACTTCTTGTCGGTCAAGTTTGTTTTTTCTTTTTCAATTTCCTCGCATTTTTTATAACCACCGCCACATAAAAATGTTGATTCATAAAATTAAAAATAATATATATGTAGGATTATATGATCTATCACATTCCATGACCAAATTGATGCCAAACTTTTTTTGGTCATTTTTGTTAATCTTCACCCTTTTCTATCATAGGAAAATAACTATGATGTTTCACTTTTTTTAATTAGTTTAACATTATTTGATTAAAATCAAAGATTGATGAACCAGGAGTTTATTTTACTTATTTTATATAATTATTTTTAAAAAATAATAATTTATATTTATATTTTAACACTTATAATTTTTTTTTAATTCTTGAATTGCAATAAAAATTGATTAACTTTATTTGGATTGATTTATTTTTGAAAACTACAAAATTAATGATAGTTATATTTATATTATGTAAATATTTAATTATTTTATTTGTACAAGTTTTTTTTTTCTATATAAGTTTATATTTTAAAAATATATAATTCTCTTCATTTTAAGATTTCATTTGAAAAGTTAATTATATGCTAAAACTCTAACTCTACCAATTTTTTCTCAAAAATCAACACGTGACAGCTCATTACTTAAGATTTTTCATTTTGTATATTTTTTTGTTGTGTATCTATATATATATATATATTATTTTCTAAGATTTTTCATTTTGTATATCTTTTTGTTGTGTGTATATATATGTTTTTTTTTCTTTTATGCCTCATTTTGTGTATTGGTTCAATTTCATAGTCATTTTTATTTATTCATACTTGATTTTTTGCTGTCTCAACCCATAATTTATCAGGTTAAATGGGTGAGATTCATTCTTTAATTAAAGTTTAGGGAGTGATTTTTTTTCATGTTTTAATTTACATTATTAAATAAGAAACCAAATCAGAAATCAAACCGAACCAATTTACATTGTTAATTAAATTTTTTATGTTAATGTGTGGTTGAGCTTTTAAGGCTAAAATTTACTTGTATCCAAGTGATTGATGCGTGGACTTGACAATGCCCAAATGCCCAACTGTAAGGATCAACAGACAACCACATTTCACATGAGTGGTTGTAACAGGGCAAATTCCAGATAAAATATTTGGCAAATGGATCCAGTGTGCATGAATAACAGTAATTGCCAGCATTTGTAATTTTCGCTTGAAATTTGGATTGGGTTTTGAATATATGGTGTGTCCTGATTTCTTGAATGCACACGTGGCATTCTCCTCCCCTAAGATTTTGCATTATCAATCAAACTTAATTAACCAACAGAAACTAAATCAGACAGTACATGCAAAATCTTTAAATGTTGGTGAAGAATCAAATCCATGACAATGAGAACCGATTTCAAACTTCAAACAACTTAGTTACGCTTGATTTTATTTGTTTACTTTTATATTCTCACTGAATTGGAGACTAAATGATTTTTTTTTTGTCTGATTTATACATTTTATAGGCTGATTTGCGCTAAATCTTCTAGGCCTAGGCTCAAAGGAGGTTCAACTTGATCATCCCAGGCCCAGCCAAAGGACATTTTATGGTCCAGGAAACAGAACAGCAATTCATGCAGAAGATGCTTAAACCAGAAAAAAGCTTTAAGTCTTGTATAAACCAATGGTGCTGGCGCTGACTCAGTAGAAAAACGGTTCTCTCACTTATATGATCCATTGTACAGATAACTAGATATAATACAGACGTAAATTTCATTCTACTAGATATATAGATGTTAATTTCATATACAGCTCGTCGAGAGCTTTTGGGGCGAAAATGGGCCATGAACACTGTGACAGCAGAATAAAAGTTCCCTAACTCACCTAAAGCTGAGTATAAGAAATTAGGATAATGTGGTTTTCATAGCTAAATCATTAAACATAGAAGCAGCACAAAGTTATATAATCAACAGTACTGTAGTCGGTAAGCGAAAGCTTCGGATGAGTTTAGATAGCTTAACACATAAACATTCTAGATAAAGGTTCAAATTATAAACTAAGAAACATTAACAAGATAACATGCTCAACTTCCGGTGCTCTTCTCACCCACTAGCTGAACGCCTCCATAAAATTTTCAAAGATCTACAACAACACAACCAATAAATTAAATTAATTGTAATTGTATATATATGTGAACATGGGCAGTGCCCTTAAATAAAAAATTTTCTGACCAATAGAACACACTCACCTGAACTTGCATTTTACTTCCTTATCTAAAACTAAATATAGGGTTAGTCTCTGTCGTTCCACCAAGATCATAAAGAAGTCCTAAACCTTGCCTTTATATTACTACTACTCTACAGCGGTAAAACCTCTAGCTAAAAATGGGTAGTCATTCATTAAGCTCATCAAAAGCCAGCACTTACCCTAGATAACTAGATATCCAAAACCTTTAAGTAAAGGTAACCCAATAAACAAAACATTACAGTCATGCAAAATATCAAACAACACACAAGCAATTCTCAACTGCAGATCAACAAACTCCCTAACATGAAAACACACTGTATATGGCAATCACAATTAAGTCATTCGTTAAAAAGTTCACAAATCCTTCATCATAGTAAGTAGTTGCTATTCACGACATATCTATAATTAAGCCAGTAAATGCAAATGATATATTTGTTCATCACAAAACAGATGAAGTGCACAACTGGGTTTAAATTTACGGAGTATTCCTTGTAGATAAGGATGACCAAACATATCCCTTAAACCAGTGTAATGTATGCTAACAATCGGATATTCAAGTAGAACATAAAATCGACAATTCATCAATAACCAAGTACGGATTTGTATTTTTTTTTAAAAGTAATTGCATTAATGAAAAACATTAGTACCTGGCCTGGTACCCTTTAGCCTACAAAAGATCACATCGATTGGTTCATCCTCTTTGTCCTTTGGAATACCGAACAAGACCAAAGCCTCAAAGATTTCAGTTTTGTCGCTACCATCATCAGCAGCTTTAGGAGTATCACTGCCATGCTCTGAAGCAATCTTATTCTTGGCAAGGAAGGTTATGTAGTACTTAATACCGCGAGCAGCCTGTTGCATGCACTTTTCCACTCGGACTACCTCATAGTTGGTTCCCTGAAAACATTAACAATATCGGTCAAAATTATATCACCGGAAAAAGATAAAGAAAACAAGAAAAAAAAAAAAAAAACCAAACTAACATGTTCTTCATTATATCGGCCGATCCCTGCCACGGAATAACGGAAGAGATATTCTGGCCCACCTTTACTCATATTCATGGGCGTAATTAGGTCGTTGTAATAAACCTCAGGAAAAGAAGGAACATCAAATCCCTACAAGGTAAACTTAATAAATATAGAATATATGTATATGAAACTTAAATTTTGCAGAAATAGGCTTACACCACTCTCTTTGAAAGCAGCTAAAAAGGCTTTTTGCTCCGCATCCGTCATCTCACGAAATTCCTCGCCTTCGCAAGTACCGGATTCGCTGCTTTCTTCCTCATCGGTATCTTCGTCAAAATGAGACAGAAAATAATCGTGTTCTTGTTCCTGTTTCTTCTCACTTGATGGTCGCTCCTCCGTAGTTGGTGGTTGCTCCTCCATGGGGAGAGGTGGAACGGAAGCCATGAGAATTGCAGAAGTTGGTTAGATCACGAATGAGACGGAACCCTAACCCTAAAATAACCGAGTCTGAGGGAGGGATAATAAATAGCACCTGATGTGCGTACAATTTCGAGATTAGATCTTAACCGTCCGTAGGTATGGACTCGGTCCCACCATTTTCTTAACGATCGAACCGTCATTGTCATCGCATCACGTGTCGTTCATTTTTATTTTTATTTCCTTTTTCTTGTCGGGCAAGTATTTTCTGTTTTCTCTAACAAATTCATTGATTTTTCGACAGGAAAGAAATTAGATTTTGACGCATTTAGTAGGTGAGTGAAAGAAAAAAAGTAATGAAACTAACGAAAAGAAAAAATAGTGTCACATCCATTGCTGCCGGTTATAGTTTACTTTTATTCTTTAGGGTTTCTGTAGGGAATAATTTATAGGCAATGTAATTTGTGTTGTTGAGTGATGTAAATAATGATTAGCATGATTTGATTTTTATATACTTATATTATTTAATAAATATATTTAATTTAAATTGTATTAAAGTTAAGTATATTTATTTTTAATTAATTAAATTTATAAATATCATAAATTAATGAATGATTAAATTTATAAATAATTAAATTTATTTATTTTGAATTTGATTCATAATTAATTAATAGTAAATATGAATTTAAATTTAAACTTTTAAATGACACAAAAAATAAAGTACATTTATCTATAATTAATTGAGTTTAAGAATATATAAATTTTTAAATTTCTAAATTCATGAATAATTAAAATATAAGTTAATGTGAAATTAAATATTATTAAGTAAACTTTGATGACATATAAAAAAACTGACATAGCAATTAAAAAATCTTAACGTGACAAAAATGAAACTGATATGATAATATCCATATGTCCAAAAATAAACAAGTTGAAACTATACGTGCGTTAGATCAGTGAGACATAGACTTGCTTATTTACATAAAAATCAAATATAAAATAAAAATAAGTAAACTAGATTGTATTCATGATATTGCTGTGAAAAGGGCTAGTTGAAAATCACGGCTCTCTAACACATGGAAATTCGAATATCGAACCAACTGTATTGAACGTAGATAGCATTTCCTTGTATTATTATTAGGTATTTTTCACTTTGTTAGCTAGGAAGGTTAGGGTTGCACTTTGCTCATGGATGAAACTCGGGGGGTCCGTGACCGTTGCCAGGGAACCATATTTGCAGGAAACTCGAACTCGTTTCATATATTCCCGATTCCCGAGTTCCCAAACCATTCTTTATGCCCGGATATTCTAACCTAAAAGATTATAATATTGACAGGATGCTTTTATTGATCCTTTCAGACGGACCTGAGCCTTTTTCGCTTTAATAATAAGTTTAGTTCTTTAACAAAGCAAAAACATTAGCACGCAAGGCTGGCTAATTGCAGATGAATTGATAGCCACTACAGCAATCAAATGATTAGAATATGAAGCTCCTCAAGAGCTTTTAGGAAGAATTAAAATAGGCCATAAACACTGAAACAATAAAATAGAAATTCCATACTTCACCTAAAGCTGAGTACAAGAAATTAGGATAATGGGATTTTCATGGCTAAATTATTAAACGTATAAGCAAAACAAAATTGGACCTAATCAAACACTATTATAGCCAATAATCGAAAGTTTTAGATGAGTTTAGAGTACATAACACATAAAATATTCTAGAAAGAGGTTCAAATTATAAACTAGCATGCTCAACTTACAATGCTCTTCACCACCGGCTAAATGCATCCATAAAATCTTCAAAGCTCTACATCAACACAACCAATAAAATTACTTGTAATTGTATTTATGTGAACATGGGCAGCACCTTAAAATAAAAAATTTTCTGACTAATAGAACACACTGATCTCCTGAACCAGCATTTTACTTGCATATCTAAAACTAAATATAGGGTTAGTCTCTGTGGTTCCACCCAAGAGTACACAGAAGTCCTAACCTTGCCTCTATATCACCACTTTACTTGCCTACTGCTGTAAAACGGCTAAAAATGGGTAGCCATTCATAAACTCACCAAAAGCCAGCGCTTACCCCAGCGAACTAGACATCCAAAACCTCAAGCAAATAGAACCCAATAAACAAAACATTACAGTCATTCATAAAATGAAACAAAATACAAGCAATTCTCAACTGGTGGAGCAACAAAGTACTCCCCAACATAAAAACACACTCTATGCGGCGATCACAATTAAGTCATTTATTAACCAGTCCACAAATCCTTCATTGTAGTAAGTACTGCCATTCACAACATCTCTATAATTAAGCCTGTACTAGATACAAATTAATGATATATTTGTTCATCATAAAACAGATGAAGTGCACAACTGGGTTTAAATTTACAGAGTATTCCTTGTAGATAAGGATTACCAATTACCAAACATATACCTTAACTTAAACTAGTCTAATGTATGCCAACAATGGGATCTTCATGTGGAACATAAATGCGACAATTCATCAACAACTAAGTATTATTTTTTAAAAAAAGTAATTGCATTAATGAAAAACATTAGTACCTGGCCTGGTGCCCTTTAGCCTACAAAAGATCACCTCGATTGGATCATCCTCTTTGTCTTCTGGAATTCCGAACAAGACCAAAGCCTCAAGGATTTCGGTTTTATCGCTCCTATTATCAGCAATCTTATTCTTAGCATGGAAGGTTATGTAGTACTTAATGGCGCGAGCAGCCTGTTGCATGCACTTTTCCACTCGGACTACCTCATATTTGGTTCCCCGAAAACATTAACAATATCATTCAAAATTACACCACCAGGAAAAAGATGGCGAAAACAAGAAAAGAAGAGAACCAACATGTTCTTCGTTATATCGGCCGATCCCTGCCACGGAATAACGGAAGAGATATTCTGGCCCACCTTTACTCATATTCATAGGCGTAATTAGGTCGTTGTAATAAACCCCAGGAAAAGAAGGAACATCAAATCCCTTCAAAAACCAAAAAAGGTAAAATGAATAAATATAGACCATATGTATATGAAACTTAAGTTTTGCAGAAATAGACTTACGCCACTCTCTTTGAAAGCAGCTAAAAAGCTTTTTCCTCCGCATCCGTCATCTCACGAAATTCCTCGCCTTTGCAAGTACAAGATTCGCTGCTTTCTTCCGCATCGCTCTCTTCGTCAAAATAAGACATAAAATAATCGTTTTCTTGTTCCTGTTTCTTCTCAGGTGGTGGTCGCTCCTCCGTAGTTGGTGGTTGTTCCTCCATGTGGATCGGTGGAGAGGAAGCCATGAGAAATACAGAGGTCAATTAGATCACGAATGCGATGGATATCTATCCAAACAAAATGATAAGGGGATTGAATACCTATAAAAGGATTATCTTATGAACTTAACATAACAAAAAGAGAATCGTGGACAAAGTATATATAGGTTCCAAAACCCTATTTTTTAAAAAATGGTTTCAACTACATTAATAATAAAATTTTCATCAATTCAAATTCTTTTTTAATGAAAATGTGTTTTTATTTCATAAAAAATCACTTGAACAATCATATATTTGATTGAAATTATAAATCAAGTTTTGCAATATATCCTTTCACCTAAAATTTATCTTAAAATCAATCATTATGTAGTATTTTTTACAATTTTAAATACAATTTTAATTTTCTATGTTGCATTAAGTCTAAAACATATTCACAACGTGATTGATAATCCTTTCCTATAATTTCATACACATTATTTTTCTAATCTTTAAATTTTCAATTTAGTCTCTCTAACCATTAAAATTTAAACAAATTTGAATACTTTAAAGACTCATTTCTTGAAAGTATAGCAAGAATTAAAGTTTGAAGTTGATATTGATATATTTAATTTGGACTTCCACGTGGGAAGAAGTGTACATGTAGATGTTATTTTTTTAATAATATGGATATGCTAATTATTTATTAGTTTAATTAAAAATAATTTGTTAATGATATAATTTAAAGGAAATTATCTTTATGATTATCTAACATTTGAGAATTTTTTGTTTTGGTTACTCAATTATAAATGATAATATTTTATTCACCTCTAAGTTTTTGGCATAATTATATACCATTTAACCAAGGTGTGGACTGTGGTGACGTTGAATGCTTGGCTCTTAGTATCTTTTAACAGTTCGGGTAAAAATAAATAAATAAATATTGACCAAAAGTTAAGTTTTTAAAATAAAAAATTTTGAGAAAAAAAATTTATTGATATAATATATCAGCTTGAATTATTATTTATTTTTCATAGGATTACCGAGAAAGCACAGTGCACTTAATGCTTTTGTATGAGTTTGAGTGTGACGATTTTAGAAAGGAATCATAAATTTTTATGTAAATATTTATATTATTTTTAATTTATAAAATTATTTTATAAGATAAAATCATAAAATATAATAAATAAAAAATAATAATATTTCATAAGTTAATGTAAGTCGTAATATTTAATATCAAAACTAATTTTGAGATAATATGTCACGAAAGATGAAAAATTTTTTGTTGGAATGAAAAAAATATCATAATCCTAAAAATGAGTTATAAATCTTATATCTTAAATATAAATGTTCACATTATTTTTAACTTATAAAATTTTTTTATAAAATTTAATTAATCAAAACTAATAATATTTCTTAAATTAATGTAAACCTAGTAACTGAGGTAGCGTTTCGGCAGAAAAGCTCAATTTCTAAGACATTAGAACTTGTTTCAGTAATCCCAATTGATTTCCCTCCATCTTTTAACTTTTTAGCAGGTCCAAGTGTACGAAGAAAAAAGTTGTCGTCATAGGGTTAAACGTTGTTGCATGTAAAAGGAAAGCCATTTGAATTTCGATTTTTGAAACTTTGCAGTCATTTTGATGTACAGTGCTGTAAAAGTTGTGTGCTTGTTTGCCCTAAACAATAATCACAGGGAGATTCTGTAAATCAAAACATGGTGAAGAAGCAGGACGGTTACACAGAAGCACTGCTCACTACTCCTCAGTCAACTTTTGCAGCCTTCGCTCTGTTGAAAATTCGGCGAGGACTTTTCTTGTCCGCCAAGATTAAAACGTTTGTTTTTTATGCAGCCAGCAGGGCTTGGCATTGCATCTTGGAATTTGATCTTTGCATTTATTGTCTGAAAAAAGGAAACGAGAGAGAGTTTTAGCGTTCCCAAATAGAAGGTCCACTCTCATCTTTAGTTTGTTACGCAGATAGAAACAAAAAAGAATACGTTTTACCTAGTGTACAATAAACTATTGATGAATTTAATACACAAAATTATAATAAAAATAAAATAATATTATAAATTATGATTAAATTGAAACAATTAAAATGCATGCTTGGAATTCGAAGCTTCTTGATATAGAGCTTGTAATTAGAAAATGGGCACAGAAGAGACATTAATCCAAATTTTTACTTCTATAAAAAATCATCAGGGCTAAATCATAAATAAGAAGCAGAAACAGCAAGCAAAAATAATTGACATGATCGGTCAACAATATTATTCTAGTTATAAAATACCATAGGCAATTTAGATGAGTTTACACCATATATCTAACAATTAATAATATAGTATCGAAATTATAAAATAAAAATATCTGCATTTGTTTCATTCAAAATAATATAATATTGCTTAACTTCCATGAAATCTTCAAACATCTGTAACGACAAAACCAATGAAATCAATTATTCAATTGATATGTGAACATTGGCAGCACCTAAAACAAGTGTATATTTTCCTTTTCCTAAACAAAAAACATACTAGTTCAAGATTTTGCATAGAATCAACAAGAAGCAATTATTCTCAACCAGGCAGCAGCAACCAATTTATAACATAAGAAACATGCATCCACTCGTAGTAGTAGACATCGTGCCCGAATATAGCATTCTCATCCAAATAAATTCGCCAAAATCACAAAGCAAGATTCAAGAGAATCAGAACAAAGCTCAATGTCAACATCAACTTAATTCCCAGAATTAAGTCATCGCTAATTAGGAACAATCAACAAAAATCCATCCTTAATAAATGATCATGATCAAGTTTCCTCTCATGACCAGAGTAATTGGATTATAGAATTTGAAGCTTGTAGATTGCTTCTTATAGAGAAGCAGTGAACAAAGAGCATTCCATAAAGCCATAAACATTCAATAAATGAGATATCAATAAGTTACAAATATTACCCCAGCTAAACATAAAATAAACAATTAATAAAATATTTGACAGATGGTTCAAGACGAGATCGTCTAACATAAGGGGTTCAATTTACCTACACTCCAATTCAAAAGCAACATAGATTTAATATTCTTCTTGAACAAAAGCAAAATGCCATCCATAACTCTTCAAACACTAATGATTAAAAAACCAGTAAGATCAGTAATTAAGTATGCAAGCGAAAAAAATCACTTGTTCACTTGCCAACAAATCTATCCATAGTCTTACCTTCCACTTCTTCTTCTTCTTTCACACTTCCATCTTCTTCATGCTCATTTTCGACTTTCTCTTCTGCTGCAAATATTTCAACATACAATATCACGAGGAAAGGACTATGTTTCAAGTCTGTTATGCATAATTTTAGTTTAAGTAAGCAGTGCACAAGAAGAAATTCATAAGAAAAGCTTGGGCCAATTCTCGTAACTCAAAAGACATAACATTAATGACATATATAAACATATATTTAAGTCAAATCCACCTGATTTAACGACTGAAAAACAAAGTACTCAAAAATATAGAATGACATTAACATACAACAGCAACTTTCATATATATATATATATATATATCTGCAATATAATTGAACATAGAATAGAGCATGGGTTTGAAAAGTGCTTAAATTCTGTGCATCAAACAGAACAGACACATCGTTTACAAGTATGAAGATGCCTAATTAGCCAGCAAAACAAAATGAAGCTTGATGTATAATTTATAAATCACTATACAATAACAAATGAAAAACATTTATACCTCTTTTGGCACCCTTCTCCCGACAAAAGATTACCTCGGTTGCATCATCTCCTTCCCTTTTTGGAATACCCATTAACACCAATGCTTCAAAGGTTTTAGTAGTATCACAACCATAAGCAGTACCAATTTTGGCCTGAAAAGTTATGTAGTGGTTGAGACCACAAGCAGTCTGTTGCATTGCCTTTTCCACTTGCACTACCTCATACTTGGTCCCCTAAATAAAAGGAGATTAACAATGTCAGCAAAAAAATATACCCAAAAAACTAGTGCAAAAATAAAACACGAAGATAGGAAGAGAAGCCAATTTTACATTTTCCTCGTTGTAAACTTTGATGGCTGCCACAGAAAAAGGGAAGAGATATTCGAGGGTATCGTCGTCCACGGACATGGGTGTAATCATACCGTAGCAAAAAGCATCAGGAAATTCAGGAACATCAAACCCCTTTAATCAAAACCCACAAAATTAGAAGATGAAAAATATATATTTGAATGAAATTTTCATATAGAGGAGTGAAAGAGATTAAGTAAAAGCAAAAAATAAACAAGGGTTTTACATCAGTAGATTCAACAGCATCCCGATATGACTTTTCTTCTTCCTCAGTCAACTCGCGCTCCCCATCGCTATGAACACATTCTTCATCACCCAACACACTGAAATCTTTAAGCAACTTATAGTAGGTTTCTCTGTCATAATAATATGAGATGAAAGCATCATCATCTTCTTCATCTAATTCCTGGCTCTTGTCCATAGGTGGTTGCTCTTCCTTTGCTGAAGGTTGAGAGGAAGCCATGAAAAAGATAAAGATTGCAGAGAGATTAGACAGGTAAGCTTTAGATCAGAATCGAATAGCCCAAACCCTAAATGTATGTTTTTCTAAGAGAAGAGTCGGCGAAGGCAAATCCAATAAATATCTGAGCTCCAATGCGCGTTTTAGAAATCCGATCTGAGCCGTCCACAGAAATGTGGGCCCTATCCTAATGCTTTCTCATCGCGGATCAAACTATCATGTGTGAAGTGTTTTTTTTTTTTTTAATTGATAAGTGGTAGTATTTGATTCTTATTCAACCAAGGAATTTGGTTTATAAATTTTAATTCGATTTGTAAAGGAACTAGTAGCGTCGAAAATTTTCTTTTAAAAATTTTTTGACAAAAACTTAAATACGAAACTTATAGTAGTATCGTTTTGCATTATTTTTAATTATTTTAAGATTATCATGATAATCTAATTATTAAGAGAATTTTTTTATCAAGGTGATTTGGTGATTTGAAATCACTTTATTGATTAATAACTATTAATTCATATGAAATAAAGATTATTGTGTTTGCGTATAATTAAAAATTAAAAATTAAAAATTATTTTATTTAAAAGTATAAAAATAATTATTTTTATTGTAATAATTACATAAATTAATAATTTAAATGTTGTTTAAAGATAATAATTCATAAAATATATTAATTTTTTATTTATTTCATAATAAATATAATTAAATTATTAAATATATTTATTTATCAAGTAAACTAATTTTTATAATATCAATTATGTAAAAATATTTGAATTATAAAAAAAAACTAATTTATTAAAATCATAATAAAAAGCAAGGATGTTATATTATATATAAAACATTAAAAAAATACACAAATTATTTTTGAATTTATTATGATGAATACTAGTTTGAAAAATATTAAAATTTATAATATAAAATAATTAAAATTTTAAGAAGAATAAAAATTTTAATTCACATATTAAATAAGTAGTATTATCTATTACTAATTTTATATATTACTTTACTTTAGTGATTAAATTTTTTCACCTTTTTAGATGAAAATTAAATTACTCTTCAAGACAATTATATGATCACTTTTGATGATCAAGATCATTGTCACGTGCGATTACTAAGTATTTATCAAACATGATAATTTAGTAATCATATGCATGACTTTGAGAATGATCACTTCATATCAAACATTGTCTATGTGTTTAAGAATTAAAAGAGTATTTTAATTTGTTGCTTGAACTCGAATTTGTTAGAAACTATTATTGCTTGAGTTTGAATTTATCAAAAGTTATGAGGCGACAATTTTAATGAATTAATTAAGTTTACTTCATTTCTATATTATAAATTACTATATTATGCATTAGTGTGGTTTTTAAAAGGATCATCTCATACCAAATATTCTTTTTAATTACATTATTATATATATTATACTAAACACTTCCAAATTATGACTTTCATGAAATAAGAAATGCACAAACAAAGGGCAAACTGATTGTTAGCTAAGCTCAAAGGACTGAACTTATGAAGTCAGTTTCCCATTTTGTTTGAACCATTTGTTTATTGTTAAGGGGACCAACTAATTAGAAATGGTGGAAAATTTTCCCACTTTGTTCATTTGTCTACTATTACAAAGATGTTGTAAAAGTTTAGTTTTCTATCAGGTTTGCGTTAATTAAAGTAGTTCTAGGAATTTAATTTTTTAACGGGTTTTTATTAATTTTGTTTCTTGATGTGGTTGAAGAGGTCTCACATTTAGAATCGAGAGCAAGCATTTTTTTTTTGTCCTTTTTTGTTTTGTAATATTCCTCTCAGATATTGGTCTTACAAACTAAAATATATATTCAGTATTTTATTAATACAAATATTTAAAATTTTCATAAATACTTTTTGAAATAATTTAAAAATTAATTGTAGATTCAGACGACACGGTTACAAACTAATTATAGATTAAAAGAGTCTCTAAATTATTAAGGGAGTGAAACTTGTTTTAAGATAAATACTGTGACTATCGGGTGTTTTTTTAGTCCAATTTCAACTTAAACTTTCAGTCTCTACATTATTTTTGAACTATGCATACAAAGAAGACTTTCTTTTAAATATGGACCCATTTAACAAATCATTAGAAAAAAAAATGAGGTACAAATTGAAAGATTTTTATTGTGTTATAAAAAAAAAAAAAAAAAACAAATAGCGATGATGTTCATATGGGAAAGGAAAATTGTTTAGACGGCTGAGCTGAAAAGAAGGGGTAACCTAAATATAGAGGGCATGACTCTTTGTTGTGGCAGCGGAGCATGAAAGAGTGCAAATGGGGACGAACACTAAAATGTTTACGGCAAGATCACATGGATTCTACCTGCTATTATATTTGTTATTTATCTTAATTTTTTTTATGTTTATGCTTTACTGGCATAAATAAGGAAATCATTAGTATCAATCTCGATCCACAAGCACAGCCTCAACATAACACTGCAAGTGAAACCCAAATACTTGTATTAAACATGAATATAAAAATCAAAAGCATTGGAGTATAATGCTCGTTCATATTATTTAAAAGTAGAAAAGCATAAAGTAGCCATAGTCAGGTTGGCCAAAAACTAAAAGAACAACAAAGTGATAGCCACTGTAACAAACATAACAACCGCAATTTGAAGCATGCACTAAACAACAGGATAAGAGATTCTCCTAACTAGATATTTGCCTCCCAATATATCCCTACAAACCATCCCAACTCCCCTTTCTCCCCAATCTTCACCCCAAGAACTCATGATGAGCCAGTACTTCTTAGCATTTGCCCCGTCCCCTTCACTGCCATAGCCAATGATAGCCACTGCGTGTGGAGGAGGTTTTCTTTTGGGTTTCTTCTTGGGGCCCTCGTAGATTTGCTAAAATTTTTTAAGATGTTTAATTAGATGAAATATTATAATAAGATATGAAAAACACACCACATAAAAGTTTTAATTTACTTACATCCTTCAAATTGACAAATTCAGTGTAGGCATCCACCACAGCAGCAACAGGGTAGAAAGCAACTCGACGTAGAATTTCCAGCCTGAGCCCACCATTTATAGTTTTAACCTTTTTTTTCTTTACCCTAGCTGATGGCTACCATACATACAAATATATATCATATACTTTTCACATTAATACGCACAAAGATACGGAGAGTCTAAATTATTAAGCTGGCCTAGGATGATTATAAAATATAAGTCTAAATTATATATCATATAAAGTAGCCATAGTATATGAAAAAAAGAAAAAATTATGTACCTGTTTGATGACCTTACATTTTCCTCTCTTTTGCTGATAAGGGTAATCTTGTTCAGCATATACTTCATTGTTCATCAACCACTCAAAAGCTTTTAGAGCACTGAGTACGTAGCAACCATTGTTATCTTGGTCAGTCTTTTCGGGATTTTCCTTCACGCAGTCAACGAACATTTGGGGAGAGAAAGCCCTCAAATCCTTACCATATTTACGCTGCCAAATAGCTTCAACTACGAGAATAGCAACTATAGCCCAACATGATCCTAAGAAAAAAAAATTCAATTACTTGACAAGTATAAAACATTGTTAAATAATTAAAAAAATAAAAATCAAGTTTAAATAACTCACTACAAGCGCCTTGGTTCCACAAAAGTGTCAATATACCTTTCTCCCTTCAGTCCACATAGCGGGGTACACCAAGAGGAATGACCATGGGTTCTTCCTGATCGTTTGTGCCAAGTAAAATATAAATACAAAATAATTTAAGGATTATAGATGAAATCTTTTTGCATATACTATAGACTAATGTATATGTTGACAAATAATACAAAAAAATGACGTTTTAGGGATTCTTTATACCTTAGTAATCTCTGGGAGCTCCATCGTTTGGTCCTAGAAAAAAATAACAAAGAAAATGAATAGACAAAAGGAGGAAAAACTGTACTAAAGAAGAAAGAAAAAAGAAGATGAAGAAAGAGGAAAGAATGGCAAACAAAAAAAAATTAAGAGGAAAGAGAGAAAAAAAAATGAAGAAGGAAGATGGAAAAATGCCAAAAAAAAAAAAAAGTAAGATGAAAGAAAGAAAAAAATGAAAAAAAAGGAAGAGGAAAAAAAGAAAAAAAAAATGCAAGAGGAAAGAAAGGACTAGGAAGAGGGTGTTTAGGCTAATACCTGTACGCTAGTCATTTCCCAAGGTTGAGGAGAGCCGGAGAGAATCTACAAAATTGAACCGAGGAAATGATCAGTCAAAAAAATAGAGTAAAACACCAAAAAAAAAAAAAAATCAAGATTCTAAGATTTAAGTGAATTTTAGTAATTTTTTCTCCTTTCTACGTTTTCATCTTCACATTACAATTTTTTTCCGAATCAAATAAATTTGATTAACATACAAAAGATAGAGCAAGCAACATTACTGGCAATAACAAAAAACAATAATTAACAAAAAGCACAGCGACAGTTCCATCACAATATGATAGTCATTCAAAAAAAAAATCCTCTAATATACAAAATGATCAAAAACCCAAAGTTTTTTTTTTTTTTCTCAATCTGATTTTATTAATGCAAGTCTTTCCAGAAACATAAAGGTCTGTCAATACACAAATCATGAACATAAAACCATTAACGATATTCTCATCGCCAAGCCACAAACAAATTGGCACACTCCAAACCACCGGATGCGATCAATAAACCACTACTTTTGGCTTATGTACACTGACGATACCCACCATACTCCACTCAAGCTCATGCAAACTTAATTCGCCCTCTATAGCTTTAACCCACGTCAAATAAGCTCTCAATTTAATAAGAAAGAACACCTCATCCACTTCCCATTTTCCCCTTTCGAAAACCAATTCATTTCTAGCTATTCATGAGGACCAAAGAACGGTCTCACCAACAGAAAGCCATCTTCTTTTTAATAAACCAGCCAAAAGATATTCAACAAATTGGCCCAGTCCTAAAAACCAAACAAGCTTTTCAAACTTCACCAAATAACAGAAAGATAGCATCAAGAAACTTTGCAAGTAGATACGAACCATTCCCTTTAAACAGCTAGGATTCCACCTGATTAAGCTTCCACGTACCAAAACCCAAATAATGAACTTCTTCATCAATCTCATCAAAGAAAACCCTAGAAATTCTTCTGTTACATAAAGTATAGCTGTCCAAAAGAAATTTCACGTCACAATAAACTCTTGCACTTAGAAACAGAAAGAGTAATGAAAACATAAACTCTTGCAAACAGGTGAAGAGAGAAATGAAACTGGAGAAGATGAGAAATTACCAGAGACGAGGAGACGCTGAAATGAGGAGGACGTACGTGACCTTCTTGAAAATACTAAATCAGCTGCACTAGTCCTACTTCTAGAGGGGTATGTACATATAAAGTAATAAAACGGTTACTCCTAAAGGGGTATGTATATATAAAGTAATAAAATGGTTGGTATACCTGTATTCTTGTTAATAGGATGAATTTTAGTTTTTGTACTTTTTAAAATTCATTTACCGTGCTGAGTTTACTATTTACTTGTGGAGTTTACCGTTCCTAAATTCATTTTTTAATCACGAATGTTTAGGTTATTATTTATCTTTAGTCTTTTAGCTTTACTGATTTATTGAACTTTAAGATTCCATCCGAGTTAAAATTTTAATACTTGATATTTTAGTAACAGGAATAATTTAAGGTACCAACGTAATGAAATATCATTTTATGATTATCTTACTCAAATATTCCTCAATGATAAATTTCATTTTGTTTGCTAAATGTTTAATTCTGACCAAAATTAATAGGTTGCCGACCCGAGGATCTTTTAAGTCATCTAGTTAATTATCTAATAATCAAAATGGCACTTGATAATTTTTATAATAAGGGCAAAAAATTTACAAACAGATAATGGAAAGGAAATGCATTTTATCAGCCTTGCTTGTAAATTAATTAAATGCTAGAGATAAAAGAGTAAAATCCTGAGTTAGAAATACCTTTCATGAATATAACAGATGAATATTTATGTTGTTTGGAAGGGTTAATCATTTCATTAATCTGCTTGTGGTCTGTCTACACTAAGAGAGTTCCTTTCCATCTTTACTAGTAATAAATGATCGAAGTTACTCAAAGCAATTCAATTATTCAAAAAGAATAAAGCTACTCAGAGCATCTCTATAAATTGGTGAATACAAATGACAACTTTGCTCATCAGTGTCATAATGTCTAGATCCGAAGATTTATCGCTAGACATTAATTTAAAGGAGTCGTCACCAATCTTTTTTATTTAAGTGCGATTGACCACCTAAAAAATCTGTTTTTTGAAGGAACACCTAAGTTTAAGGGCCCTTAAAAGAATAGGTTCAAGTCTACTAACCAAAACAGGGTTCGGGAGTTCGATTACGTGTGAGGAGGTTATAGCACCCTCACAATGCCCATCAAAAGATGGTACCAGCTTAAATTTGTGCTATCCAAAAGCCTTAAAATTTTACCAAGTAGTTAATTATTAGAAATTATTCTCAATTGACTCTAATACTTTTAGCAGAAAATTGAGAAAATTCCATCACCTTAAGAGTATGCAAAAAAAGCTACTGTTTCACTTGCAGAGGCTCCGTCGTCGGATTAATTAAAGAAAAATCAAAATCAAAATTAAAATAGAAAGGAAGGAAAGAATGATTGTTCTTGTGTAGGAAAAATTGATACTTTCAACTTTTCCTCAAAAACCCTTTTTTTTTTTAATTTATTTTTAAGAAAAATTGATGCTTTCAACTTTTTCCCAAAAATATTTTTTGAAAATTTATTTTTAAGGAAAATTGATACTTTCAACTTTTTCCTAAAAATATTTTTTGGAAATTTTGATTTTCAAGGAAAATTGATACTTTCAACTTTTTCTCAAAAACCCTTTTTTGAAATTTATTTTTAAGGAAAATTGATACTTTCAACTTTTTCCTAAAAATATTTTTTTGGAAATTTTGATTTTCAAGAAAAATTGATACTTTCAACTTTTTCTCAAAAACCCTTTTTTGAAATTTATTTTTAAGGAAAATTGATACTTTCAACTTTTTCCTAAAAATATTTTTTTTTGGAAATTTTGATTTTTATTTAAAGAAAATAGAATAATAAAGAAAATAAATAAATAAAAAAAAAGTAAAACAAAAATAAAAATAAAATAAAGATAAAAAGAATATTAAATAAACCTAATCTAATAAATAAAAAAAAACAAATAAACAAATAAATGAAAAAAAAAAACCTGGAGCGGCTCGGATCGCGGTTCGGCTCGGCTCAAGGAAGAGAAAACGGCTCGAAGAAGCGGCTTTGCAGCTCGGCTCGGCTTAGAGGGGGCAGACACGCGCGGGTCAGGAAGCGGGTCGATGCTCGGGTCAGGTCGAATCTCTGTAAAACGCGCGGATCCTCTAGGTTACTTAAGGCCAAAACAACGTCGTTTTGAGAGGGTATAAAAGGTACTTCCCTCTGTTTTCGGCAGAACGCTCCTCCCCTCTCTCTTTCATCTTCCTTTTTCCTCTCTCTTCTCTCTAAAAGGTCGAAGAACTCCGGTTGAAGATTCACCGAATTTTGGGTTTTATCACCGGAATCTAAGTTTTTTCACCGAAAGTTGGTCGGAAGATCATCGATTTCTGGGATTCTTCATCGAAAACTGGACAGGTCACCGAAAACTTCAAGGTTGATCAGAATTTTCGTCAAAAAATTCAAACTTCGTCAAAAAATTCATCAGAATCTGGAATTTCCAAAAATTTCCAGAAAAAAAATTACCAAAAAACTTCAAAAAATTTCTGCTAACTCCCAGAACACTCATAAACTTTTTCTTAGCTCTCTATACGTCTCTATTCTCTCAATCAGTAGCTTTTGCTTACTGTTTTCTGTCTCTTTGTGTGTTGCATCTATTCCAGGAGGTCCCTTTTATAGGGATTGATCAGGAGTTCCTAATCAATCCCAATTCCTCTTTGGATGGGAATTCAATCTTTGAATCCAATCTAGACTCTTCTGATTGAATTCTCATTCACAATGGGATTCTTCAACTTTCAATCACAACCATCAAACAAAGAAAACAAAAAATAATAATACTAATTAGATAATCGGAAAAAAAAATCAGATAAAATTAATAGATAATTTAAAAATAATAATAAAAAATAAAATAAGATAAATCCAAAAATATATTACAAAACAAAAAAACAAAAAAAATAATAATATAATAATAAATATATAACTATATAAATAAAATAAATATAAATCTAATCTAAATAAATAAATAAATAAAGATATACATATATTAATACATAATAATAATAATAAAATACATAAAATATAGAAGAAAAAAATAATATAGGATAAAAATTGAATTAGGCCTTACCCATTTGGGCCAGGCCCAATTGATCTGGGCCTGGACCCAATTGGGTGTCTAAAGCTGCCCCTCTTTGCACATTTTCTGTGAAACAAAAATTGTGCAAAGACGTAGGCATCCAATCAAGACTCAACTCAACATTGTCATTTTTTGTTTTTTGTGTTTTTTTTTGTGTTTTTTTTTTTTTTTTTGACTAAAGCTCCTCTAAACAGAGGCTCAATGACTTTGAGAAACATAAATTGCTCCTTTAAACAGAGGCACCACGACTTTTGAAAATAAATTGCTCCTCTAAACAGAGGCACCACAACTTTGAAAAGTAAATTGCTCCTTTAAACAGAGGCACCACGACTTTGAAAAAATAAATTGCTCCTCTAAATAGAGTCACCATGACTTTGAAAGTAAATTGCTCTTCTAAACAGAGGCAACGAAACTTTGAAAAGTAAATTGCTCCTTTAAACAGAGGCACCACGACTTTGAAAGTAAATTGCTCCTCTAAATAGAGGCAACAGAACTTTGGAAAGTAAATTGCTCCTTGACAATCATATCCAAAGGAGTTGAAAGTTGTGTTTGAAGGAATTTCAGGAGATTATACCTCAAAGGTCTTATAAATCAACCTTGATACCAGAAGATATCCTATTCCAAGGATTATGGATTTACTTGACAAGCTTTTTCTTTTTCAATTTTGCAAAATAGCTTCATATCTGTTTTCTTCATGTGGGATGTCGAAACACCATTGCTTCTTGAATTTATATACTATACTTTCCTGAAAGTAGTGTATGCTATGCGAATGCATATGAATTTTAATGCATGCTATGCAAATGTTGGTCAATTAATTCCTGTTCAATGTATGGTACTCAAGTTTCTCAAGCTTTTCTTGGGCATCAAGCCTTTTGATTCTTCAGAGATCCAATTACACTACTCTTCTAAGATCGAACCAGTGTAGCTCTCAATTGTCTTTTCCACTCACATTCTTCCTTGTTCAGTTTTTCAATACTTTGGAATAAACTTTATCAATCGATCATCACTTGACCATCATTCAATGAATTTCTCAGCACTAACAAATTTCAAAACAAGTTTCATCCACCATCACTGGGTCATTACTCATAAGTGTCTCAGCATTAACCATTCCAAAACAAACTTTGTCCACTAATTGTTCTCATCATTCAATCATAACTTGCAAGTATATCGACCAATTCATCCTTGTCCTCATCACTTGGTTATACCATTTTTCAAAATCTACCCCATCGTATTTTCCATTAGTCACATCATATATCCTTCACAATCATCTCTTTTAGGTTTTTACCATTTCTTCATTTTGTTACCACCATCATCTTAGATTTCTTTTCAAATGAATGCAAGACTCTTTTAAGCATATATTCATTCACTCAATATCATTTTAAATCTTGACTAATGCAATGCAATCATGCATTTTCTCAATTCATTCCAGGGGTGTAACAATAAGATAACACAAGGTGAATTATGGTAAAGATAATCAATGAAGATCTATTTTGGTACAAAACAAATGGGAGAGGAAATAAATTGGATTCATGTCATTGGGATGGATGGTATGTCCAAATGATGAAGATTCAGACAATTCGTAACATTAATCTAGGATTTTTTTCAAAAACTCATTCCATTTATTGTTGAAGTTATCTTGAGCTTGGTGAACTTTGCCCCAATCTTTGAGGAATCTTCAAATGTCTTTGATTTTCCCTTGATGTGAGCCATTGGACCTGGATCTTTTTCTACCAAAATCCTCTTTTCAGGCTTTCAATTTGAATCTCTTTTTTTATTTTCTCATTCTTTCGTTCTTTTTTCTTTTTTTCTTCATCATTTTTTTTCATCATCTTTTTTCTTTTTTTTTTTTCTTATTTTTCATCCATTGTTGATATCTTCTATACATAGCATGATTCCATTACTTCATTATGAGCATACCTTTGCTCAACATATGACCATTCAAGTTGAGTATTCACACTTGATCCAAATAGACTTTTCAAGGTTGTAACGTAGGCCAAGGTGAAGGGTCATAAAAAATGGATATAATAGGCTCAAAACATGTATTAAAAAGGTTCAAAACCAAAGGATCATTTGATACAACTTGGCATTTTACCCCCACATCATTTCATTATTCTTTTCTTTCTTCACACAAAAGATTCTCATTACTTTACCCTAAATCATGTGTAGTATTTCTTTTTTTTTCTTGAGACTTTTTTTTTATTTTTTTCAAAAATTATCCTTCAGTGTAGAGGGTGATCCTTGGTTGGGGTTCATCCGAAAAAAAAATCATAATAGGCTCAAAGGGGTAGCAATAAATGGTTTTTCAAATGGTAAAAGAAAGATGGCTATTTTTCATCTCAATTGTGAATACCTTTCTTGAACATCATCTATTAAACAAAGCTCATGAACCTGTATAAAAGATTACACATCTTCAAGACATATCTATTACACCTCTAGTAACAGCTTACTTTTTGCTCAAATCATCCTCTCATATTAATGTGGATGAGTTTTCAAAATTAAATCCCAGAATTATCGTTATCATTGTCTAAATATTCATCATCCAAAATTTGAGAATGGGAATGTGAAGTTATGAAAGGTAACAGGGTATGGAATAATGGTCGAGTGAAAGAGAAAATGTAATGAAATGCATTAACTTGCCCTTATTAAGATGATAACAAGTGAAGTCATATTACAAAAAGAAATCTAACAATTACTTGAAAAGAAATCCTAAAATGACAAAAGAAACCTTCAACCATCCTTATCTCCATTCTTTAAAATTGTCCCCCTATGCGATCAGGTGAAGAATCTCCATCGACATCTTGCCCCTCAATTCATTGTGACTCTCCGGATCCTTTTTGTTCTTGACTTTCACTCAGTACGCTAACATTAGGTGTTGTTGCTTTTCCCTCATCAAAACTTACCATTCCATCATTGATCAATCGTTGCACCTTATACTTTAAAGCAGTGTAATTTTCAGTAGAATGGCCAGTAATTCCATAATGGTAATCGCAGCGGGCTGTAGGATCATATCACTTTGGATAGGGTGGTTTAAGCGGTTTCACATGGCTGGGGGCAATCAAATGGCTATTATAGAGTTCTCGATATAACTCTGTATAAGTCATAGGGATTGGATCAAATACAAGTTTTTTTCGAGTAGTCCGTTGTTCTCGTGAACCACTTACTGGGTTAATAGGACGAATTTGAGTTCTTACAAGAGCTTGAATGTTAAGGTTATATGTAAGATCTTGAGGACTAAAAATTGATCGATATGGAGATGAATAAGGTAGTTGTGGAGCTAGCTGGTATAGGTAGGATGAGGCATTATTCACAGTAGGATAGTATGGAGAGTAACCTTGGGATGGATAGGGTTGATAACCCCTGAATTGTGGTCTATCAAAGCTTACAGCTTGAACTTCAGCTTCTTTTTTTTTTTGATGCCTTCTTGATTTTTTCTCCTTTCAATTTACCATTTTTTATGGCACTTTCAATAATTTTTTCAGAGATCACCATGTCGGTAAAATTTTTTGTTACATTCTCTATCATCTTTTCATAATAAGAAAACTTCAAAGTGCTGACAAATAACACTGTAGTTTCTTTCTCAGTCAAAGGAGGTTGTATTTGAGAAGCAACATCCCTCCACCTCTGGACATATTCTTTAAAAGACTCGTTTACCTTTTTTTCCAAATTCTGTAAAGACAAACGATCAGGAGCCAAATCGATGATATGTCGATATTGATCGATGAAATCATGTGCCATATCGCTTCAAGAGTGAATGTGGGTTCTGTCTAGCTGAACATACCACCTGGCCGCTGAGCTTGTAAGGCTATCCTGAAAGACATGCATCAAAAGTTTTTCATCATGAGCATGAGCTACCATTTTCTGGCAATACATTGTGATGTGAGTTTTGGGGCATTTTATACCATTATATTTTTCAAATTTTGGTACTTTGAACTTATGAGGAATAACCACATTAGGGACTAGGTAGAGCCCAGCAGCATCAACTGACCCATAAAAGCTAAATCCTTCCACAGCCCTTAGCCTTTGCTTTAGCATGCTAATCTTGGAACTTTCCTGTACTTCCACTTTCATCTTTTCTTTCTCTTTCTCTTTTAAATCATCTAGATCAGAAATTGGTTCTGCTACTTTTTCAGTGAAGACAGGATTTATATAGCTATTATACTGCCCTGGATTGAAAGCTGATGGCATTCTAGGATATATTGGATATGCGAAGTGTTGTGGCGGGACCTCTTGAGCAGACTGGGCCTGAGGTGGGCTAAAACTTGAAGGGTATAAAGGGTCAGCCACTTCTTGTAATGGGGGAACTTGCTGGCTTGTATTTTTTTCAACTCCTTTTCCTTTATTCATGTTATTAAAAGCTTTCAGAATCCTGCTTAGCTCACTTTCAATCTTCTCTTGTGCTTTTTCTAGCTTTTCAAATCTATGGAAACTTTTTTCCTCCATTTGTCTTGCTCTAAATCTTGTGTTGTATGGATGAGCAGGGTTTTCGCTAGATGAAGCTATCCTGGAACCTTGAGTACCATACTTATGATTAAAAATGTTATGCTATGCTTTATGTATGATACTTTGATGCATGAATGAAATGTACATTTTCTTGAATGAAACCTAATATGACATGGATGCAAATGATTGTGTCAAAATATGATCATAAAAGTAATGCAGATGCATACAATCAGACAAACAACATAGTTAGTTTCATGGATGAAATGAAAGTGATGTTGATGCATAATATTACATATAATAATGAAAATGATGCACAAAGTTAAACAATCAAAATGATTAGATAAACACCTTTTTTATGTCCTAATTTCAGGGTATATTTATCATTGGGTAGAAATGGCTCTATCCTAGGCTTAGGCACTCTTAAGGTTCACTATATGTGATTTTAAGGTCAAAGTCTAAAGGTCCTCAAATTGTTCCTTACATCTTTGTCCATCACAGACTAGTAAGGCACCCTAATCCTTACCCATTACAGGCTATAAGCGAAAAAGGTTCAATTTGAGTGGGAGTATTTCGCTAGCCACTGCGGAGGCATTAGACCTCACGAAAGCAATAGGTACTTTACTCCCTCCTAGAGGGTCGAAACTCGGGTGTAGAGCTCATGTTATGCATATGCATATGAATGATATAATTAATAAGGTAAATAAACATGCACGAATAATAACACATACATACAACAAGGTTCAATTTTATTAGGCTTTTAGATAACATAAATTATTTGCTGGCCTGACTCTCAAATTCCTCAGTGGAGTCGCCAAGCTGTCATAACGTCTAGATCAGGAGATCTATCGCTAGACATTGACTTAAGGGAGTCGCCACCAATCTTTTTTATTTAGGTGCGATTGGCCACCTAAAGAATCTATCCTTTTAGGAAACACCTAAGTTTAAGGGTCCTTAAAAGAATAGGTTCAGGTCTGCTAACTAGAATAGGGTTCAAGAGTTCGATTACGTGTGAGAAAGGTTATAGCATCCTTACAACGCCCATCAAAAGATGGTATCAGCTTAAATTTGTGCTATCCAAAAGCCTTAAAATTTTACCAAGTAGTTAATTATTGGAAATTATTCTCAATTGACTCTAATACTTTTAGCAAAAAATTGAGAAAATTTCCTCACCTCAAGAGTATGCAAGAAAAACTACTATTTCACTTGTAGAGGCTCCGTCGTCGGATTAATTAAAGAAAAATCAAAATCAAAATCAAAATAGAAAGGAAGGAAAGAATGATTGTTTTTGTGTAGGAAAAATTGATACTTTCAACTTTTTCCCAAAAATATTTTTTGGAAATTTATTTTTAAGGAAAATTGATAGTTTTAACTTTTCCTCAAAAATATTTTTTTGAAACTTTGATTTTCAAGGAAAATTGATACTTTCAACTTTTTCTCAAAAACCCTTTTTTTGAAAATTTATTTTTAAGGAAAATTGATGCTTTCAACTTTTCCCCAAAAATATTTTTTGAAAATTTATTTTTAAGGAAAATTGATACTTTCAACTTTTCTCTAAAAATATTTTTTGGAAATTTTGATTTTCAAGGAAAATTGATACTTTCAACTTTTCCCTAAAAATATTTTTTTTTGGAAATTTTGATTTTTATTTAAAGAAAAAGAATAATAAATAAAATAAATAAAAATAAAAAATAAAGAAAAGTAAAACAAAAATAAAAATAAAATAAAGATAAAAAGAATATTAAATAAACCTAATCTAATAAATAAAAAAAACATATAAACAAATAAATGAAAAAAAAATCTGGAGTGGCTCGGCTCGGTTCGGCTCAAGGAAGAGAAAACGGCTCGGAGAAGCGGCTTTGGAGCTCGGCTTGGCTTGGCTCGGCTTGGAGGGGGCAGACACGCGCGGGTTAGGAAGCGGATCGACGCTCGGGTCGGGTCGGATCTCGGTAAATCGCGCGGATCCTCTAGGTTACTTAAGGCCAAAACGACGTCGTTTTGAGAGGGTATAAAAGGCACTTCTCTTTATTTTTCGGCAGAACGTTCCTCCCCTCTCTCTCTCTCTTCTTCCTTTTTCCTCTCCCTTCTCTCTAAAAGATCGAAGAACTCCGGTTAAAGATTCACCGGATTTTGGGTTTTGTCATCGAAATCTGAGTTTTTTCACAGGAAGTTGGCCGGAAGATCACCAGTTTCTGGGATTCTTCGTCGAAAACTGGGCAGGTCACTGGAAACTTCAAGGTTGACCAGAATTTTCGTCGAAAAATTCAAACTTCGTCGGAAAATTCATCGGAATCTGGAATTTCCAGAAAAAAAATTCACCAAAAAACTTCAAAAAATTTTTGCTAACTCCCAGAACATTCCTAAACCTTTTCTTAGCTCTCTATACATCCCTATTCTCTCAATCAGTAGCTTTTGCTTACTGTTTTCTGTCTCTGTGTGTGTTGCATCTGTTCCAGGAGGTCCCTTTTATAGGGATTGATCAGGAACCTGATCAATCCCAATTCCTCCTTGGACGGGAATCCAATCTTTGAATCCAATCTGGACTCTTCTTATTGAATTCCCATTCACAATGGAATTCTTCAACTTTCAATCACAGCCATCAAAAAAAGAAAACAAAAAATAATAATACTAATCAGATAATCAGAAAAAAAAATCAGATAAAATTAATAGATAATTTAAAAAAATAATAAAAAATAAAATAAGATAAACCCAAAAATATATTACAAAACAAAAAAACAAAAAAAATATAATAAAATAATAATAAATATATAACTATATAAATAAAATAAATATAAATCTAATCTAAATAAATAAATAAAGATATACATATATTAATACATAATAATAATAATAAAATACATAAAATATATAAAATACAAAAAAAAATAATATAAGATAAAAATTGAATTAGACCTTACCCATTTGGATCAGGCCCAATTAATCTAAACCTGAACCTAATTAGGTGTCTACAATCAAAACAAAAACTAACATAAAGGCTGTGCATCTTGGTCTTGAATTCACAGTCTTCACTTTTGAATATAGTAACCATACAACCGAATCATTAATTATTTTAAACGATATAACAATATAAACGTTTATTTTATATGTCTATATCTATATCAATACTAAAATAATATAAACAATCTTAATACTATCATGGGGTTAAGATGTTCTCTAAATAAAAAATGGCGGAGAAAGTACGGCGCGGCTAGCTGGCCAGAATTCAGAATCTCAGTTCTCCTCCAAAAAAAAAAAAAAATGTTTGACTACAGTGTTACGGTATATATCCTAGCTTGCCATAGGCAGCCTGAGGACTGCATCTTTACCGAAAAAAAATTCAGTTTCAATTGTATAGGCAGTACCTAAAGTAAAATCTTGGGCTAATTAAAACACGCACAGGTAAATCAGAATTTTACTTGCTTAGCTAAAATTCAACATGAGGTTCGAATATCCATACGTCCCAATCTTTTTATTTAACTCACCACTTTTTTTATTAATTAAAATTATCATAAATTAAACTTTAATCACTAAAATTCAAAGTGCAGCATTCTATTCTATAAAACTTAAGCCTAAATATGGGTATCCATTCATTAAGGTCACAAAAAGGAAGCTAGCGAACTAGACATACAAATTAAACCTAAACATTATAATCAACCATAAAATCAAACAACACCCAAGCAATTCTTAATTGCCTGGTCACTAATTTTGGGCCAGTCACTTTAAGCCTAAAATAGTGATTCGTAATCTTCGCAAGCAAGAAAAGGAGTCCGGCTTTACTGGCTTGAGGCCTTGAGCTAATACCTAATAGCCTAATACCAAATGGGATTGTATTTAATTAGGATCTATAATAATAATAAAAAAAATTAATACGGCTATTATTGATGCATTTTTTAATTCCTTATATTTTTTATGTAATATATATGTCCAAGCTTTTATTAGGGTTTACTAGTATGCTACACAAATATTATATTAGTATGGTATTATACAGTTTATCTAATCTAATGGTTGAGTTTGAAAACTGTGCAAATTATGATATATATATATATATATGTCTTTTTACCAATTAATTCTTCTGGTTTGTGAATCTAAAGTTTGTTCAAAAGCAATGATCATATACACATCATGTTGTATGGTTTATATATTTATATAAAAATACCAATCGATAAAACCATCGCTCATTCCACATTTGCAAAATAAGAAAGTTGTTACTGTTTTCGTTACATGATTGTTTCATTATCATTCAATAATTTATTTATTAATTAAAAGAAACCCTATTCAATTAAACTTACCCATTTTAAAGAATCATTTATAATTTAATACATTGTTCTTTTTCAATTAAAAAACAATACATTAATTATGCTTTTTAATTTAAATATCACCATTAACATATTAATACATTGTTCTTTTTCAATTAAAAAACAATACATTAATTATACTTTTTAATTTAAATATCATCGTTGACATATGTAAATATATGCTTCTTATATTTTTCTCACACACACATATATATTATTTATTGAAGTATTTGGTATTGTGAAAATATGTAATGGATGCATTTCAATTATAAAATTTTTATTATACTTTTACAATTATCTAATCACAATAAATAATTACGTTTAAATTCATCACTTATTGTCGTAATGGTTTTGAGGCCGTTAGACGTAAAAGAGTTTTAAAATCAAAGTAAATAAAAAAAGATCGTCATCAATCTTTTTTAGGGTGTGATTGGCCATTCAAAAGTTTATCTTTTTAACAAAATTATAAAAACGACTATAAAGTTTATCAAAAAGATAAATTTCAGTCTACAAAAAATCAGGTTAGGCTCAGGAATCGATTACATATGGGAAAGGATTAGCACCCTCACAATGCCCATAAATTGGTACCATTTAATTATGCGTTATTTTCAGTGTTGAATAAAAATGGTTTCAATTTGAAATTTAACACTAATTTCCTTCATTTGGAAAAAGAAAATTTTGCTAAAGCTCTTTATTTAGGAATATTGAGAAAAATCTTAAAGTTAAATAATTATTTTAAAATTCTTTAACATCTAGGCAGAATTTAAAATAATTTTTTTCGCTTAAGATTTAATATGATAATCCTTAAAATGAAATAACAGTTTTTATAGAAGATAATTGTTAGTGACTCTCCAATATCTAGGTAGAGTACCAAGAATTATTTCTTTCGGAATGTTATTTTTATTTTATTTTATAATATCATAAAAAAAATTTTAAAATGTATTATTCTTTTTTATTATAAAATATTTTATCATCAAATAGTAAATAAAGGCTAAAGAGAGAATAATGATAACACGCTAACGTATGTATGCTAATGAATATCATGTAAAAAGAAATGTAATTTAAAAGTTGGGTTCTTAAGTATAATGAGACCACCCCGACTCTCCAATATCTAGGTAGAGCTTAGGTGCGACTGTTTATATTTGAGATCCCAATTTGCTATTATACTTTTTTTTATTAATCTTATTATTAAAGCGAATTATGAAATCGTGTGAAAAAACTTAACGAAGTAAAGTTTCTTAAATACCCCATCATCTGACGGTATTCAGGAATAAATTACTGAGATTTTCAACGTGTCCTTAAGATTTTCAGAAAGTTTTGAGTAAAGGCTTGAGTAGAGGTTTTGAAGGTTTGGTTTTAAGGTTTAGAGGGTTTTAAGGCTTGAATTTTAGGATATGAAAGGTTTAGGGCTTTGATTTTAGAGTTTGAAGATTTTAGGGTTTCGGTTTTAAAATTTAAGTTTTGTGGTTTTGATTTAAGAGTTTGGATTTTAGGGATTTGGATTTAAGAGTTTAAAGGTTTGGGATTTTGAATTTTTAGGGGTTTCGAATTTTAGGATTTAGGATTTAAGATTTTAGGGGATTTTGAATTTTAGGGGTTTTAGAAACCTAAGATTTTGAAAATTAAGAATTAGTGTTTAAGGTTTCGTTTTTAAGAAAATACAAATATTTCTAAAAATCTCTAACATCTAGGTAAATTTTTGAAGCAAGTTTGATTTTAATAATTTTTGAAAATTAATTAAAAATTTCTTATATATTTATTTTTATGAAAATTTGTTAATAATAATTTCCTAACATCTACACGAAATTATTTTTAGGAAAATATTTTTATTCCCTCCAACATCTAGGCAAGAAAAATAATAAAAATTATTATTATTTTTTGAGCATTTTTTAATATATATTTTTAATTATTATCTTACTTGTTTTTATTTTTATTATTATTAAAATAATTAAAAAAATTATTTTAACAAATTTAAGAATTTATCATGCATCAATATAAAAAAATACTTAAAATAACAAAAATAATAATATAAAAAATTTAAAAAATTCAAAAATTTTTTTCTTTTTACCTAAACCAGATCGGTCAATGGTCCGATCAACGATCGATTCGGCTGGACTGAAAAAGGGTTGGTTCGGCTTGCGATTCAGTCAAATTGACTGAGGAGCGATTTAGTTCGGTTTGATTGAACCGACTCAGAGTTGTTGGAGGAACCGGTCAACGGGTCGTTGCGCGGATCCTGAATTAGGTCACAGGCGCACGCGAATCCTCCCTGGTTCAGACAACGTTGTTTTAGTTCTTTGTTTTGAAACGACGTCGTTTTGGACAGCTGAGGCTATATATGAACCAAGTTTTTTTTTTAGCTCAGTTTTCTTCTGTTCCCAAAAAAATTTTCAGAGCTTTGGAAAGAGCTCAGGGAATCCACCGGTAACTGATTGTAGGTGTCGTGCTGTCGCGTCGATCGTCATCTGGGCTGCCACCGGTGGTGGTCGTCAGTGGTCGAAAAATTTTAAACTCCTTCTGAAAGCTCTATTTGATGCGATCTTTTCGGATCTGGTTTTTTTTTCATCGAAAACAACCTCGATCTGTGTAGATCAGATTTCAAAGTTTTTTGTTCTTTTTTTTTTTTTTAAACTGAAGCTGATGATGATTTTTTTTATTTTTTGCTGATAGCTTGGCACTAGGTTCCTTGCCTAGCGAGGACTGTGTTTTTTTTTGTGTTTTAGTTTTTGGAGGGTGAGGGGTTTCTGGTGGGCGAGAGGTTGATTGGGGTTAGGAATAGCAGTGTGTCTATGTAGGCTTTTTTGGTGGTAGCTATTGGTTTAAATGCTTTCAGAGAGATCGAAAAAAATGAGATATGGTGCTTTATAGGGTTGGGAATGGCAGGTTAAACGTGCGTCTGGCAATGAATGGGTGATGGTTTTGGGCAGTTAGAGCCGATGAGGTGCAGGGTATGGTGAGGGGACAGGCCAGGGGTGGGTGGCCAGTGGTGCCATGCAAGGCACCATTGCCATCTTAATTTTTTAGTTCTGTTGTTGTTTTTTTTTATTTTTTATTTTATATTATTTTTTTAATAATTAAAAATTAATAAAATTTTAATTAAACCAATATTATTATTAATAAACAAGAACTGAAAATAGTAGACTTGGACAAAATCGATATCTACAGCTACTCTTCTTTGCACATTCTGAGAATCAGGAATAGGATAAAGATAAAGAAAATGATTTTGTTCGGAAGCAAATCATGAATTTTTTTTAAAGTTTTTTTTTGAAACCACAAGTCAAGTAATAAAAAAAATGATCAGGACGACACCGCAAGTCGAGAAGTAAGAAAACAATCGGGACAACACTGCAAGTCGAAAAGTAAAAAAATGATCAAGATAACATCGCGAGTTGAGAAGTAAATAATCGATCGAGATAACACCGTAAGTCAAGAAATTATGTTCGAAGGTCTTAGAAATCATGCCCGAAGGTCTTATAAAATCGACTGAGACAACACTGCAAGCCAAAATTAATGAATCGATCGGGATAACACGTGAATCGAAATTATGCCCGAAAGTCTTACAGAATCGATCAGGATAACACCGTAAGTCAAAATTAAAGAATTGATCGGGATAACACCATGAATTGAAATCATGCCCGGAGGTCTCACAGAATCGACTGGGATAACACTGCAAGTCGAGATTAAAGAATTGATTGGGATAATATCGCGAATCAAAATTATGCCTGAATGTCTGAGAAATCATGCTCGAAGGTTTTAGAAGTCATGCCTGGAAGTCTTACAGAATCGACCGGGATAACACCACAAAGTCAAAATTAGAGAATCGATCGGGATAATCCTGCAAATCAAAATTATGATCGGAGGTCTTAGAAATCATGATTTTTAAATACTCCTCTCAATTAGAGGCAATAGAACTTTGAAAATTTAAAAATTTTTGAAAATGACTTTTCCCCAATTAGAGTTAATGAATGCAATCAATGATACAAATGTCCATCTTGATCAAATGATGCTAATGAAAATGTTGATAAAAATACAAATCTCAATGCAAATTCAAGAATATGAATGCTTGATGCAACTATATTTGACAATAACAATGTTCCTTTCATGTAAATGCTCATACAAATACATTTTCTTAAGATGCGAATGCCATGATGCAAATGCAAATTTTCTTATGGTGCGAATGCAAATATCTTGTGCAAGTGCAAATGCAAGTGATGCAAATACAAATGTCTTTCTTGTGGTACAGATGTAAGTGATGCAAATACAAATATCTCTTTTATGATGCATAGAAGAACGATGCAAATTTGAATTTCTTTTTTTTTGTAGGTCAAATGTCTTTTTCATGATACAAGTAACGCAAATGCAAGGTCTTTCAAAAGGTTTTGCATCGAGAATTTTTTTTATTCTGGATAGAACCTTGAAAGTTTAAAACTTCTTTTGGGGCCAAATAAACTGAGCTTAAATTTTATTGAAGGCTAGCTAAACTGGGCTTAAAACCTCATTTGAGGCCAGGTAAACTAAGCTTAAAACTTCATTGATGGTCAGATAAACTGGGTTTAAATGTCATTGATGGTCAGATAAACTAGGCTTAAATGTCATTAATGGCTAGATAAATTGGGCTTAAAGCTTCATTAACGGTCAGATAAACTGAGCTTAAATATCATTGATGGCCAAATAAACTGGGCTTAAAATTTTATTAATGACCAAATAAACTGGGCTTAAAACTTCATTAATGGTCAGATAAACTGAGCTTAAAACTTTTTTTTTGGCGATCCCTATCAAAAATAAAAAATGTGAGGATTTTCTTTCCAAATGGATGTAATAGTTTTGTAAATAGCAATGTTTATTCAAAAGGCTCCAACCCTTAAAGAGAGTTGAAGAGACATAATTTTTCATGCAAGCTCACAAATAAAACATAAGCTTTTCTACAAGCATGAATTCTTTGAAAATCAAACATATTCAACATTTTTCTTAGTCTTCAAATGCGATATTTTGATATATGTCAAGATCAGTTGTAAGAGCTTGAGATTTTAAAGGGTTATTTGGGAATAAACAAAAATTAAGACTTTCGACATCAACCTATCTCAGACTTCTATGGCTTTGATATTTCAGATCTTTAAAAAAGGTTTGGCTTTACGTTTGTTTAGCATCCACCATACTTAGCATCAGGAGTGACCTTTCAGGGTTGGCTCTAGACTACCATTTCGAGGGTTTTCACTCTAGAGCCATTTTTTTTTTCTATTTTTCTTTTTTTATTTGATTTTTTTACGCATCATGCATTTGAAAATTCAAATCTAATCCAAAAGAAGAAAAGAATTTTTTCGAAAGAGTTTAACAGTTCAAACAGGAAATTAAGTAATAAAAGGAAAACTCAAAAGATTCATGTTCATTTTTTCAAGAGAAACTCTTTAAGTTTAAGCTTTCATACCTAATCCAATATAGATTTTTCAAAGGTTGTAATGTAGGTTAAGGTTTATGGTTGCAAAAAAAAAAAGGATAAAAAGGCCCAAAACAAGTATTTAAGGGTATTTGAAACTAAGGATCATTTTTCATTGAAATGATACACTCTAAGGTATATTCTATTTTATACTTTCCACCTATTCATTTCTTTTTTTTTCCTTCTTTTATTCTTCTTTTCCTTTCATTTTTTTTGCATCCTTTTATTGAGTGTATTCAAAACTTTTATGAACTTTTATATTGGGTTTTTATCCCTATCACATGAGATTCCATTAGACATTCTTATTCTTAACCTTCAAATGTATTCTTTTTTTTTGCCTCCAATGTGGAAGGTGATCCTTAGTCAAGATTTATTTTGAAAGAATTCAATCAGGCTAAAAAAGGTAACAAGAGATAAATTTTTATTTTTGTGAAGGGATAATGAAAGATGGCCATTTGTCATTTCAAGCATAAACACTTAAATTGAAGATTACTCTTTAGGAAAATGAACTTGAAAAAAAATTTTTTATCTCAAAAATTTTTTGGTTTTTTTTCTTTTTTTTTAAACTTTGACTTTGTCAGTACCTTTTTTGGATTTGCTCAATTTTTTTTAAGTGCCTGATATCATAACCAATTTTTTTTGTTGTTTTTTTTATACCCTAATAGCTCACACCTAGATTCATTTTGCTAGTAACATGTTTCATGAAAGATGCTTCATTTTAGTAAACCACCTATAATGAAAGTAATTACAAGAGAAGGGTCATATAAAATGGATGAGAAAAGGATTATGTGGGGTAAATATGTTTAAGGTATCAAATGATCTAAGTTACTCCACAAAAAGAGAACAAAAGGGTTAATCATAACTCAAGTTACCTTAAAGGTAATGAGATATTTCTTTTCTGACAAATATACCTCAAGACAAATGATCAGGTTAATTTTGAGATAAAAAGCTGAAAGGGTAGTGTACTTGAGTGCATTTTACAAAACTTGGATTTAAAAATTTTAAAATTGTAGCATAATCTTGTCATATCATATTATCGTATTTTAATTCTAAAAAAAAAGAAGGTCATATAGACTTGATTTTCTAAGAATCACATATTTTTTAATGGCTATTTCATTTGTTCATTGCCTTAGAAAAGAATATTGCCAACAATATTAAGTGAAAATAAGGTTCACAAATTTGAATTCAAGGCTATCAAAGGGTCATGACTAATGAAATGGGGTCAACTGAATGAGCAAATTGGCATTTAGGTATTTGGAAATTTCCTAATAATGATTGCCAATTCATCTTAGACTTAAATTTTTTTTTTGTTATCTTTTTTTAAAGACATTTCTCTAGCTTCGATACTTAACCACATGGGGTTTTATTCATATCTAACATCTTTCCTTTTTTTTTCTTTTTTTTTAAACCAACTATATATAAAAACTTATACGAAGTAAAAGGCCTCAAATGATAATATAATCATAAAATACTATGATGCACAATGTTTACTCATGCAATTCAAACCTTAGGACTTGACTAAAAAAATTATCATCTTGATCGTACTCTTGAGATGATATCCAAAGTTACACAAACAAAAATTTCTCCTTGATGTTTTAACTTTAGCAGCACTAACTTGCAACTCTATTACTATCAATCATCAAGACCACCAACTAACTCTTTAAACTTTACAGCATTTGTATCGATCAAAGCTTAAACTTTATCCTTGAAGACAGTACAATCTTCTATGAAATGCCCTTTAACTCCATCATGAAATTCACATTTAACATTAGGATCATACCATTTCGGGTACGAAATATTTTTTGGGTCTTGCAAGAACAACAGAGATCATATGATTCTTAATTAGTAAAGTAAAGAGCTTAATATAAGGTATTGAAAGTGAATGATACACTTTGGCTCTCTTTCTCTTATAACTCTGTGAATAACTTAAGTTTATCCTTGGTTTTATTCATGGTGAAGAAATTTGAGCACACAGATGAAGTGGTTGAAGATAATCATCGATCAAAAATATTGGTTGGGGACAATATGGTAGCCATTGTGAATAATCATCCATTGCATCTTCCTGTATCATGGTGAGATTTCTCTCATTTTACCCTTTAACAATTATTTCTTGGGCTTGTTTTGTAAAAATATCTCCTCTTTTTTTTATCACCAGTATTTATAATTCTTCTCTTTCTTATCCCATCTTCAATTTTATCCATAGCAAATAATAAATTCATAAACTCTAATGAAGTATTGCTGATCAACTTATCATAATAGGGAGACGAAAGGGTATCAACAAACAGGGAATTCAACTTTCTATTTGTAAGAGGTGGTTGTACCTACGATACTATATTTTTTCATCTAACAACATATTCTTTGTAGCTCTCATTGGGGTTTTTCTCATATTTTGGAGGGTTAATCGGTCTGGAGCCAACTCCAACATATATTGGTATTGCTTCAAGAATGCCCGTGATAAATTTTTCTAAGTACTAATTTGACTATTTTTCAGAATAATACCAATTAGCTGCTGCCCCAATCAAACTTTCTTGAAAGACATAAATAAGCAGCTTTTTATCACCAGCATACCCAACCATTTTGTGATAGTATTAAGTCAAATGTATTTTAAGACATCCGATTTCATTATACTTTTCAAAATCTAAGGCTTTGAATCTTGATGGAATAAGGAAATCTGGCACTAGACTAAGTTCATTGGCGTCAACATTCCTGTACATATCATGGCCTTCAATTACCTTTAATTTCTCTTTCAACAGATCAAATTTATCTTTTATTATCGTATCTCTTGATGGATCTAGCACACTATATAATTTTTTTGATTCTTTAGGATCATCCCCATTAGGCACAACAGTGGAGTCATTAAGAGTGCACTTGAGATCGATATTTGTCTGAATTGATGGCATATTGGCAGAAATGTCAGTAAAAGTTAGATGAGTATTTGGAGGTATTTGTGGCATATAAGGGTCTTGAACATATGTGGACTCAGACGGATACAATGGTGTCTCAACAATTGTTTCCTCCCTTGCCCCATGTGTTTTAATAAATCTTTTTCCTTTTGTCAACTCTACTAACATTTGTTTTAATTGTACCAACTGTCTGTTCATGTTTTGTTGCATTCCCGTAACTGTTTCACTGATATCTTTTTGGGCCTTTTCTACTCTATCCATTCGACTGATATCTTCATTTTCTATGATTCTAGTACTGACTCGAGTGCTATAAGTGTGCAGACTCAACTGACCTCGTTTTCTAGAATAGTTATCCTTGAACCTTTTATTAATTACCAGAAGTCAGAAATGCACGACATGAATTCTATTATAAAAAAAAAATTTACTTCGAAGGTTTGATGAAAGTATATTTACAATTATCATTCCTTGTCCTTAGCTGGCATAAAAAGCAATGAATTCAAGCAAATGATGCAAGATATGCAAGTTAAATTTTATTATTTTGGTGAGGAGAAACTTGAATTCTATCCTATATTCAAAATAGGTCATCTAAATATATCCCTTTTGTCTCAAAAGTTTGGTGAAGACATACTTGCAACCATTATTCTTTTTTACATTATTTTAGGCACGCTAATAAAATAAACAAATGCATCAATTCATAGAAAATTTAGGTCAAAAGAAGTTTTCATTCATTTCAAAAAACATCAAGTTTACACATCATGAATCATTCTAGGGCTAGGATTAAAAAGTGCTAAACCTACTCTCATTCTCCTTTGTTTCACTTAAAAAATCTAAAAATAGTTGACTATGATTGCTGGAAAGAACAACCTTTTACTTTAAAAGCTTTTTATTCATCATCTCGATCAACTTTACTGTTGCCTACAGCACTACCTGCTATATCAACATGGATCAATGAAAGGTTCTCATAAATAACTGACTTCATTTTGCTATCAAAACTAAGATATCCAACTTTCATCAATCCTTGCACCCTATGTTTCAAAGCTATGCAATTTTCTAAAGAATGGCCAATGATACCAAAATGGTATTCACATCGAGCATTGGGGTCATACCATTCGGAGAAAAGTGGTTTATGAGGTTCAATAGGGATAGAGATAATGAAATAGTTTTCTAGAAGTAATGGGTATAACTTTGTATAAGACATGGGTATTGGATTAATAAGGGCTTTTCTTTTGGTGTTGCTAGAGTTTTTTTGCCCTATAGTTGGTTTGCTTTGTTGAAAAGATGATAGCTTAGTTAGTCTTGAGGTGAATTGAGAAACTTTGGGTCGAAGATTGGGTTCAAAAGGTAGTGACAGGATAGCATACTGAATAGGCGATTGTGAAATATGAGATGGTGGATATGGATTCAGTTGTGAAATTCTTAGTGGTTGTATGAAATTTAGGGGCCTAATCCTCGGTGCTTGGAAAGAAGGTTGAAAATGATCGTAAAAAGGATTTGGGTGTGATTTTAGACTCGGGATAGTTTGTGAAGGTTGTTTGAAGCTAGTTGGCTCATTCTTGGAAATCAAACTTTTGAGCTCAGTCATTTGCATGGCTAGTTCACCCATTCCTCTCTTGAGTTCGCCCAAACCTTGATCACTGTTCAAATCACCCAATGTTTTAACATGCTCTGGCAGAGTGTTGGAACTAACGAGAGCCAATTAACCTTGACTTGACGAAAATGAAAATGGTTTTTGAGGAGCAACTAACTTAACCATACCATTACTTTTAACCATTTCTATCAATTAAGCAATTTGTCATTTCATCTCTCGAAGCTTAAGTCATAATTCCTCTTGATTCAACTTTAAGGCACTAATCCTTTTTCAAATTGATCTCTCATTTTCGTGACTCTGATTTCCACCAAGACAACATTTTATTCTAGGACTTGAATAGAAAAATTCTAGATTACTACCCTTATTGAATGAATATCACAAAAACAATGACACACGAAGTATGAATACATGAATACGATGGCTAAAGAATGTCATGAAATGCATGTATGCCTATGACAATGAATTTTTATATGTATAAATGACCCAAATGAAAATTTTTATCAACCATGAATGTGTATGTAAGGAATGTTATGTTGCAAGGATAGTGGGATATAAAATGTAATGTTTGTTCCATACGACCCTACCATTCATGAATTTATATGCATGAATGCAATGATATATTTACATGAATGATGAGATGTATTCCTATGACTAATACAACATACTTGTATGGAATGCATGAACCTATCAAGTGCATATTATATTTTTATATGGAATGCAATGCTTATATTACGTTAACCTAGTGAAACTGACACTACCTTTTATGATGCATATGGGATGGGATACATGTATTACTTTATATGATGTACGAAATGCAAAAGGTGAAACAAAATATAAAAAAAATTATTTTTTAAAAGGAGAAACAAAATAACTAGGACATGAAAATTGATTTTTTGATTGGTTAATAAACAAAGAATTTAAGAAAAATCTTTAATTTTTCTGAAAACCTTTTTTTGTTTTTTTTTTAGCTTGTTGGATAATGCTTAAAAAAAATTACTTTATTCTAAAATATTTTATGAAATTGTAAAATTTGAACAATTACCAATTGAATGAACTACATGTAAAGAGAAAATTTATTTATTTTTTTAGAAAATAATTTTTTTATCATCCATTTTTGGTTATTTCTATAAAAAGATCAGTAAGGCTTTACCCTAGGCTAGCTTCATATGGCTCACAATATGCTGGGTTAAGGTTTATATGTCTAACGATTCCCAGGCTATTCCTCATATCATCATCCGTTATAAACTAATAAGGTTCTTCGATCTTCACCCATTACAGGCTACTAATGAAAAAGGTTCAATCTGAGTAGAAGTGTTTAACTAGCAAATACGAAGGTTATCACCTCATGAGAACGTAGCTACTTCACTTTCTCCTAAAAGGGAAATAGCTCGAGTCTAGAGCTCATGCATGTGAGTAAATATGCAAAGTGTGTGCAAAGTAATATATTAATTAAAATAACATGAATAAATCATAAACACAAAATCAAAATAAAGTAATAGCTAACAAGAAATTTATTTTATTTATTAACTTGTATGTATATATTTTGAAAAATTAAAATAAAAAAATTAAATTAAATATCAAATAAAACCAATTAAATCCAACAGTTATTAATAGCGCATAAATAAAATTTGGCCTGACTCTTAAAGGTCCCCAGTGGAGTTGTCAAGCTGTTGTAACTGTTTTGGGACCGTCAGATGTAAAAGAGTTTTAAAATCGAAGTAAATAAAAGGAGAGTCACCACCAATCTTTTTTAGGGTGTGATTGATCACCCAAAAGTTTATCTTTTTAATAAAATTATAAAAACGAGTATAAAATTTATCAAAAAGATAAATTTCAATCTACGAAAAATCAGGTTAGGCTCGAGAGTCGGTTACACGTGGGGAATGATTAGTACCCCCACTGTAGACACCCAATTTGGTCCAGACCCGGATCAATTGGGCCTGGCCCAAATGGGTAAGTCTGTACATTTTTTCCTTTTCTTTTATTTTCTTTTTCTTTTCATTTTATTTTTATTTTTTAGTTTAATTTTATTATTTTATTATTATTTTATATATGTATATATATATTTTTTTTTCTCTTCTTTTTTTTTCTGTAAATATTTATATAATTATCTGTTAATTTTATTTTATTCATATCTGATTCTTTTTTTATCCGATTATTATTATTTTTCTTATTTTCTTTTTTTTGGATGGCTAAGATTAAATGTGGAAGAATCCTACTAGGAGTGGGGATTCAATCAAAAGAGTCCAATTGGATTCAAAGATTGAATCCCCGTCCAAGGAGGAATTGGGATTGATCAGGAACTCCTGATCAATCCTTATAAAAGGGACCCTCTGGAACAATGCTGAACACAGAGAAAACAGTAAGCAAAGCTACTGATTTGAGAGAAAATGAGGCGTTTAGGAAGCTAAGAAAAGTTTAGGAGTGTTCTGGGAGTGAGAAAAATTTTTTTTTAGAAATTTTTGGCGAAAATTTTTTTTGGAAATTTCTGGGAAATTTCCAGAATCTGACGAAAATTTCGGCGAAATTTGAATTTTCCGGCAACAATTCCAGTGAACATTGAAGTTTCCGGCGAACTACCCAGTTTTCGGTGAATAATCCCAGAAACCGGCGATCTTCCGGCTAACTTCCGGCGAAATTTCCAGATTTCGATGACATTTTCCAGAATCCGGCACCGATGTTCTTCGGTTTTTAGAGAGAAGGGGGAGAAAAAGGGAAGAAGAGAGAGAGAGGGAGGAGCGTTCTGCCGAAAAAACGAAGGGGATTACCTTTTATACCCTCCCAAAACGATGTCGTTTTGGCCTTAAGTAACCCAGAGGATCCGCGCATTTTGCCGAACCCGACCCGACCCGGGCGTCGACCCGCTTTCTGACCCGCATGTGCCAGCCCCCCTCCGAGCCGAGCCAAGCCGCCAAGCCGCTCCCCCGAGCCGTTTTCTCTTCCTTGAGCCGAGCCAAGCCGAGCGGAGCCGCGATCCGAGCCGCTCCAGGTTTTTTTTTTTTTTTTTTTAATTTCTTTGTTTATTTGTTTATTTTATTTTTTATTTATTAGATTAGGTTTATGTAATATTCTTTTTATTTATTTTTTATTATTTTATTTTCTTTAAATAAAAATAAAAAATTCCAAAAAAATATATTTTTAGGGAAAAGTTGAAAGTATCAATTTTCCTTAGAAATAAATTTCCAAAAAATATCTTTGGGGAAAAGTTGAAAGTATCAATTTTCCTCAGAAATAAATTTCAAAAAAAAATATTTTTAGGGAAAAGTTGAAAGTATCAATTTTCCTTAAGAATAAATTTCCAAAAAATATTTTTAGGGAAAAGTTGAAAGTATCAATTTTCCTTAGAAACAAATTTCCAAAAAATATTTTTGGGGAAAAGTTGAAAGTATCAATTTTCCTCAGAAATAAATTTCAAAAAAAATATTTTTAGGGAAAAGTTGAAAGTATCAATTTTCCTTAAGAATAAATTTCCAAAAAATATTTTTAGGGAAAAGTTGAAAGTATCAATTTTCCTTAAAAGAAAAATAAATTTCCAAAAAAAAGTATTTTTGGGGAAAAGTTGAAAGTATCAATTTTCCTTGAAAATCGAAATTTCCAAAAAATATTTTTGGGAAAAGTTGAAAGTATCAATTTTCCCTAAAAAAAAAAAATCATTCTTTCCTTCCTTTCTATCTTAATTTTGATTTTATTTTTTTTCTTTAAATAATCCGACGATGGAGCCTCTGCAAGTGAAACAGTAGTTTTTCTTGCATACTCTTGAGGTGAGGGAATTTTCTCAATTTTCTGCTAAAAGTATTAGAGTAAATTGAGAATAATTTCCAATAATTAATTACTTGGTAAAATTTTAAGGCTTTTAGATAACACAAATTTAAGCTGGTACCATCTTTTGATGGGCGTTGTGAGGGTGCTATAACCTTCCTCACACGTAATCGAACTCTCGAATCCTGTTCTGGTTTGTAGACCTGAACCTATTCTTCTAGGGACCCTTAAACTTAGGTGTTCCCTGAAAGGACAGATTCTTCAGGTGGCCAATCGCACCTAGATAAAAAAGATTGGTGGCGACTCCCTAAAAGTCAATGTCTAGCGATAGATCCCCGAATCTAGACGTTATGACAGCTTGGCGACTCCGCTGGGTTCTGAAGAACACCGGTGCCGGATTCTAAAATTTTTCGCCGAAATCTGGAAATTTCGTCGGAAGTTGGCCGGAAGATCGCCGGTTTCTGGGATTCTTCGTCGAAAACTGGACTGGTCGCCGAAAACTTCAATGTTCGCCGGAATTGTGGCCGGAAAATTCAAATTTTACCGGAATTTTCGTCGGAATCTGGAAATTTTCCAGAAATTTCCAGAAAAATTTTTCGCCAAAAATCTCTAAAAATTTTTTCTCACTCCCAGAACACTCCTAAACTTTTCCTAGCTTTCTATACGCCTCCTTTTCTCTCAAATCAGTAGCTTTGCTTACTGTTTTCTGTGTGTCCAGCATTGTTCCAGAGGGTCCCTTTTATAGGGATTGATCAGGAGTTTCTGATCAATCCCAATTCCTCTTTGGACGGGGATTCAATCTTTGAATCCAATTGGACTCTTTTGATTGAATCCCCACTCCTAGTAGGATTCTTCCACATTTAATCTTAGCCATCCAAAAAAAAGAAAATAAGAAATAATAATAATAATCGGATAAAAAAAGAATCAGATATGAATAAAATAAAATTAACAGATAATTATATAAATATTTACAGAAAAAAAAGAAGAGAAAAAAAAATATATATATATATACATATATAAAATAATAATAAAATAATAAAATTAAATTAAAAAATAAAAATAAAATAAAAAGAAAAAGAAAAGAAAAGAAAAGAAAAAAATGTACAGACTTACCCATTTGGGCCAGGCCCAATTGATCCGGGTCTGGACCAAATTGGGTGTCTACAGCTGCCCCTCTTTGCACAATTTCTGTGAAAGAGATTCAAGAACTTCAAGAAGAAAAAGCCCAGTGGAAAGGTAGAGCTGAAAATTATGAAGTTAAAGTTCATAAGATTGCTAGAGAACGTGATGCAGCTACTGAAGATCTAGCAAGGTTACACCAGGAGCATAAGAGGCTATGTGTGAGAGAAAGGGCCAAAGGGATAACCATTGTTGAGCTGACTGAGGAAAACACAAGACTGAAGCAAGAGTATGCCGAATTGGAAGAAGAAAGTACTGAAGCACAGGCAGAAATTAACATGCTAAACAGTTATTTGAGCAGGCTAAGTCAAAGGTTGGATGAACAAGGAGACCACATTGCTGCATTGGTTAGAGAACATAGAGAATTATCATACCAAGTCTGGTGTGGTAAAAGAGAGAACCTAGGGAGGCAGAAATACATTGAGCACTTAACAACCCAAATTCATAAAAGGGTGCGTAAGGCAAGAGAGATGGTGAAGAGGCAGAGGCATTAAGACAAGTGGTGGCTCCAGTAGGGGAACATGGACAGCGTCTCTTGAACTTCATAGAAGAAGCCAAAGCTCAGTATGAACAGATCAAACAATTTTATGGCTATAATGCTAGGATGATAAACTCAATGTAGACCAAAGTTTTTTTTGGAATAAATGAAATTTTTTAGTTGAATACCATTTTGAGGCAAATGTTCTTTGCATACATGCATTTCTCATTCATTACATTTTCATTCTCATTCATTACACTTACAAAATAACCATGTGATGATCATGCCAATTTACTGATTCTAAGATATGGTACTCAAGGTTCCAGGATAGCTCCGTCTAGCGAAAATCCTGCCCATCGATTCAACACAAGATTCAGAGTAAGGCAAATGGAGCAGAAAAATTCCCAAAGATTTAAAAAGATAGAGAAAGCCCAGGAGAAGATTGAGGGTGAGCTAAGCAAGATTCTGGAGGCTCTTAATAACATGAACAAAAGAAAATGAGTTGAAGGAAGTACAAGCCAGCAAATTCCCCCATTACAAGAAATAGCTGACCCCTTGTACCCTCCAGGTTTTGGCCCACCTCAAGCTCAGTCTGCTCAAGAGGTCCCACCACAACACTTCACATATCCAACATATCCTGGAATGCCATAGACTTTCAACCTCGGGCAGTATAACAGCTATATAAATCCTGTCTTCACTGAAAAGACAGTAGAACCAATTCCTGATCGAGATGATTTAAAAGAGAAGAAGAAGGAAAAGATGAGAGTAGAGGCTGAGGAAAGTTCCAAGATTAGCATGCTAGAGCAAAGGCTAAGGGCTGTGGAAGGATTTAGCTTCTATGGGTCAATTAATGCCGCTAGGCTCTGCTTAGTTCCTGATGTGGTTATCCCCCATAAGTTCAAGGTACCAAAATTTGAAAAATATGATGGTACAAAGTGCCCCAAAACCCACATCACCATGTATTGCATGAAGATGGCAGCTCATGCACAGGATGAGAAACTCTTGATGCATGTTTTCCAAGACAGTCTTACTGGCTCTGCGGCCAGATGGTATGTTCAGCTGGACAGGACTCGTATTTGCTCGTGGAGCGATATGGCACATGACTTTATCAATCAATATCGACATATCATCGATTTGGCCCCAGATCGTTTGTCTTTACAGAATCTGAAGAAAAAGGCAAACGAATCTTTTAAAGAGTATGCCCAGAGGTGGAGAGATATTGCTTCTCAGGTACAGCCTCCTCTGACCGAGAAAGAAACTACAGTGCTATTTGTTAGCACTTTAAAACCTCCATATTATGAAAAGATGATAGGGAATGCAACAAAGAATTTTACCGATATGGTAATTTCGGGAGAAATCATTGAAAGCGCCATCAAGATATTTTTGGGAAAAAGTTGAAAGTATCAATTTTCCTTAGAAATAAATTTTCAAAAAAGGGTTTTTGAGGAAAAGTTGAAAGTATCAATTTTCCTTGAAAATCGAAATTTCCAAAAAATATTTTTGGGGAAAAGTTGAAAGTATCAATTTTCCCTAAAAAAAAAAAATCATTCTTTCCTTCCTTTCTATCTTAATTTTGATTTTGTTTTTTTTCTTTAAATAATCCGACGACGGTGCCTCTGCAAGTGAAACAGTAGTTTTTCTTGCATACTCTTGAGGTGAGGGAATTTTCTCAGTTTTTTGCTAAAAGTATTAGAGTCAATTGAGAATAATTTCCAACAATTAATTACTTGATAAAATTTTAAAGCTTTTGGATAACATAAATTTAAGCTGGTACCATCTTTTGATGGGCGTTGTGAGGGTGCTATAACCTTTCTCACACGTAATCGAACTCCCGAACCCTGTTCTGGTTTGTAGACCTGAACCTATTCTTTTAGGGACCCTTAAACTTAGGTGTTCCCTGAAAGGACAGATTCCTTAGGTGGCCAATCGCACCTAGATAAAAAAAGATTGGTGGCGACTCCCTAAAAGTCAATGTCTAGCGATAGATCCCCGGATCTAGACGTTATGACAGCTTGGCGACTCCACTGGGGACTTTGAGAGTCAGGCCAGCAAATAATTTGTGTTATCCAAAAGCCTAATAAAATTGAACCATTTTTGTATATATGTGTTATTATTCATTCCTGTTTATTTATCTTGTTAATTATGTCATTCATGTGCATGTGCATAACATGAGCTCTACACCCGAGCTCCATCCCTCTAGGAGGGAGTAAAGTACCTATTGCTTTCGTGAGGTCTAATGCCTCCGCAGTGGCTAGCGAAATACTCCCACTCAAATTGAACCTTTTTCGCTTGTAGCCTGTAATGGGTGAGGATTAGGGTGCCTTACTAGTCTGTGATAGACAAGGATGTAAGGAACAATTTGAGGACCTTTAGACTTTGACCCTAAAACCACATATAGTGAACCTTAAGAATGCCTAACCTATAGATAGAGCTATCACTCTTCCTTTTTAGAATTGACCAAAAGCATAGGATTCATCCCTTTTACTTTGTGTGATGTGTGATGTGTAAAATTACTTAGTTATTTGTTCTTTTTCTGGGTATACTAACCTTTTTCTTATTTCTTTTGCATTGGTTCATACGCATATCATAAGGTTGCATAAAAGAACATTTGCTTGAAAAACGGTCTTCAACAAATTTTTTTCATGGACACCAATGAACGCCTAGTTTGCTCTTCATCAGTATTAGCACCCTGTGGGACACCTAATGAAGTAAGGACCCTATCAGAAAAGACTCAATTGAAGATGGGAGATTGCTTGCCAATTGGGTATGAGTCTACTCTGTCTCAAGAAACATCTGTCCTCCTCAAACAGAATAATTTAGAAGATTTGGTTGACATCTGGAAAAAGATGAGTCTGTCAAGACAAGGGCAGTTTTGTCAGAAGCATGGGCATATAGCACACCTTCTAGCAGTGGCTGTTGATGATAAACTAATTAGAGCTGCAACACAATTATGGGATCCTGCATACAGGTGTTTTATCTTTAACGAAGCTGATATGACTCCCACCATAGAAGAATATTCGGTCTTATTGGGTTTGCATCTAAAGACTCCTGACAAGATATATGTCAAAAAACATAAGTCAGGATTTCGTAAAAGTCTGGCTCAACTCATGGGGATAGACAAGAAAGTTGTAGATTCTCATACAAAGAAGAAACAAGAACAGGTTTACCTACCTTGGAAGTTCTTTCATGAGTTTCTGATGCAACACATCAATGAAGAACGAGGGTTAGACATATTTGCCTTGGCTATATACGGACTGGTAATCTTTCCAAAGGTTTTGGGACATATTGAGATAGCAGTGGTTGATTTCTTTGAGAGTGTGATCAATGGCTGTAATCCTTCAACGATAATATTAGCAGAGACTATCAGATCTTTGAGTTATTGTCGTCAGAATGGAGGGCGCTTCATAGGATGCATACAACTATTGTACGTGTGGATGAAAAGCCATTTCGAACAAGGAAATGGGGCTTTCTCGAAGATTTATATCCGTAATCGCTTTCCGATCAAAGAGTTCTGCGAAAGCGGATGGTCAAAACAGAAGTCTAAACAAGAATGGATAACTTTCTTGCAAAAGTTGGAAGGTGCCAGGGTGAGATGGTTAGCCCCATGGATGAATCGAGAGCCTATGTTATACCAATGTGGAGATAGTACAGTGGTTCCACTTCTAGGTTTATGGGGAATGACGAATTATGCACCGCTCTTAGTGAGGAGACAATTGGGGGGAGAACAGTTTATTCCTATGACTTATGGGCTTCATCAGTTAGATTTCTCTTACAATGAGCCTAAAGCATTTCAGAGGATGAATGGGATGATCAAAGCATGGAAAAATCCCCAAAGAGTGAGTCCTGGACCATTCACTGAAAAAGTCACTCCAGGTTACTTGGTTTGGAGAACAAAGAGAAGACAAGAAATGGTATTCACTTATGAAGTCTCTCAACCACCGACAGAAGAAAAGCTTGAAGAGATACCATCAGAGTTAGAGCTGGCAACAAAAGAATTTGAATTTGAAAAGATCAAGTTAAAGAAAGAGATTCAAGAACTTCAAGAAGAAAAAGCCCAGTGGAAAGGTAGAGCTGAAAATTATGAAGTTAAAGTTCATAAGATTGCTAGAGAACGTGATGCAGCTACTGAAGATCTAGCAAGGTTACACCAGGAGCATAAGAGGCTAGGGATAACCATTGTCGAGCTGACTGAGGAAAACATAAGACTGAAGCAAGAGTATGCCGAATTGGAAGAAGAAAGTACTGAAGCACAGGCAAAAATTAACATGCTAAACAGTTATTTGAGCGGGCTAAGTCAAAGGTTGGATGAACAAGGAGACCACATTGCTGCATTGGTTAGAGAACATAGAGAATTATCATACCAAGTCTGGTGTGGTAAAAGAGAGAACCTAGGGAGGCAAAAATACATTGAGCACTTAACAACCCAAATTCATAAAGGGGTGCGTAAGGCAAGAGAGATGGTGGAAGAGGCAGAGGCATTAAGACAAGTGGTGGCCCCAGTAGAAGAACATGGACAGCGTCTCTTGAACTTCATAGAAGAAGCCAAAGCTCAGTATGAATAGATCAAAAAATTTTATGGCTATAATGCTAGGATGATAAACTCAATGTAGACCAAAGTTTTTTTTTGGAATAAATGAAATTTTTTAGTTGAATACCGTTTTGAGGCAAATGTTCTTTGCATACATGCATTTCTCATTCATTACATTTTCATTCTCATTCATTACACTTACAAAATAACCATGTGATGATCATGCCAATTTACTGATTCTAAGATATGGTACTCCAGGTTCCAGGATAGCTCCGTCTAGCGAAAATCCTGCCCATCGATTCAACACAAGATTCAGAGTAAGGCAAATGGAGCAGGAAAATTCCCAAAGATTTGAAAAGATAGAGAAAGCCCAGGAGAAGATTGAGGGTGAGCTAAGCAAGATTCTGGAAGCTCTTAATAACATGAACAAAGGAAAAGGAGTTGAAGGAAGTACAAGCCAGCAAATTCCCTCATTACAAGAAATAGCTGACCCCCTGTACCCTCCAGGTTTTGGCCCACCTCAAGCTCAGTCTGCTCAAGAGGTCCCACCACAACACTTCGCATATCCAACATATCCTGGAATGCCATCGACTTTCAACCCCGGGCAGTATAATAGCTATATAAATCCTGTCTTCACTGAAAAGGCAGCAAAACCAATTCCTGATTTAGATGATTTAAAAGAGAAGGAAAAGGAAAAGATGAGGGTGGAAGCTGAGGAAAGTTCCAAGATTAGCATGCTAGAGCAAAGGCTAAGGGCTGTGGAAGGATTTAGCTTCTATGGTTCAGTTGATGCTGCAGGGCTCTGCCTAGTTCCTGATGTGGTTATCCCCCATAAGTTCAAAGCACCAAAATTTGAAAAGTATGACGGTACAAAGTACCCCAAAACCCACATCACCATGTATTGCAGGAAGATGGCAGCTCATGCACAGGATGAGAAACTCTTGATGCATGTTTTCCAAGACAGTCTTACTGGCTCTGCGGCCAGATGGTATGTTCAGTTGGACAGGACTCGTATTCGCTCGTGGAGCGATATGGCACATGACTTTATCAGTCAATATCGACATATCATCGATTTGGCCCCAGATCGTTTGTCTTTGTAAAATCTGGAGAAAAAGGCAAACGAATCTTTTAAAGAGTATGCCCAGAGGTGGAGAGATATTGCTTCTCAGGTACAATCTCCTCTGACCGAGAAAGAAACTACAGTGCTATTTGTTAGCACTTTAAAACCTCCATATTATGAAAAGATGATAGGGAATACAACAAAAAATTTTGCTGATATGGTAATCTCAGGAGAGATCATTGAGAGTGCCATCAAGAATGGTAAGCTAGAAGAAAATGAAGCATCTGGTAAAATAATCTCGAAGAAGAAAGAAACTGAAGCTCAGGTTGTGAGCTTTGATAGACAGCAACTTAGGGGTTATTCACCCTACCCCCCACCAGAATATCTACCCTATCACCCCACTGTAAATAACACTTCTTTTCACCCATACCAACCACCATACCCCCAAACTTATCAAACCTCTCATAGACCCCAAAACACCATGTACAGTTCTAACATTCAACCTACCTCAAAATCACAAATTCGCCCAACTAACCCTGCTGGTGGCTCGCGGGAGCAACGAACCACTCGCGAAAGACCTATTTTTGACCCTATTCCCATGACCTATACGAAATTATACAAGGAGCTCTACAACAATCATTTGATTGCTCCAAGTAAATTGGAACCCCTCAAGCCACCTTATCCCAAGTGGTATGATCCCACTGCCCACTGTGACTACCATTATGGGATTGCTGGTCACTCCACCGAAAATTGCACTACTCTGAAATATAAAGTGCAACTGTTGATCAAGGATGGGATGATCTGCTTTGACACTGGAGGGATGACTGCACCAAATGTTAGTGGTAATCCTTTGCCAAATCATAATGTGAATGCTATAGGTGAAGAGCATGAGCGCCAAGTGAAGAAAGAAGTGGTAGATATTAAGACACCTCTCGATCAATTATTTGATGTCTTACGAAAAGTAGACATGATACAACTGGTAAGTCCACACAGCTATCATGGAGCATATATAGCTGGTACTAGTTGTAAATATCATAGTGGGGCAAGAGGCCGCTCTATTGAGACCTGTAGACAGTTTCATCAAGAGGTGTAAAAACTCCTGAATTCACATCAGTTGGAGGTCTACGAAGAAAAAGAAAGCTTGAAGAATGCTGAGGTGTGCATGACTGATAGGCCTGAAAAGCTATTTCCCAAACCAGTGACAATTCGGTGTGGAAACAAACCAAAATCAGTCATAGACAAGCTCTTCCCTAGGCCGGTAACTTTTAAAGTCCCGACTCCTTTTCCATACAAAGATGATAAAGCTGTGCCCTGGAGATATGGATGTGACACTGTAGTGTAGAGGCAAAAAGAAGAGGTCTCCAAAGCTGATGCTTCCAATATTACTGGTGTAGGAGGCATTACTCGAAGTGGGAGATGTTACACCCCAGAAATGCTAGAGAAGGCTAGAAAGGAGAAGGCTAAAGAAGGAGAGAGATGAAATAATCCAGAGATAGAGCCTGAAAAAGATCAGCCAAAGCCAGTATCAGAAAGGGAGGTTTGTGAATTTCTGAAGCTGGTAAAACATAGCGAATATTCAGTTGTGGAACAGTTGAATAAAATGCCAGCTCGAATTTCATTGTTATCACTGTTGCTGAACTCAGAGCCACATCGGAATGCCTTGCTGAAAGTGTTGAATCAGGCATACGTGGCACATAACGTGTCTGTCGAATATGTGAATCACTTAGCTGGAAACTTAGTCATGCCAAATCACATTTCATTCAGTGATGATGAGATTTCTTTGAAGGGAAAGAAAAATGCTAAGGCCTTGCATATCACAGTAAAGTGCCAGAGCCATATCATAGCTAAAGTTCTTATCGATAATGGTTCTGCCATCAATGTCATGCCTATGTCAACTTTGGCAAGGCTACCCATCGACTATTCTCATATGCGAGATAGTCAGATGATTGTGAGAGCCTTTGATGGGACCAGAAAAGAAGTCCTGGGAGATATTGAGATGCTCTTACAAATTGGGCCATGCACCTTCAATGTAAAATTTCAAGTGATGGACATCTCTCCGTCCTACAGCTGTTTATTAGGAAGACCATGGATTCACATGGCAGGAGCTGTGCCCTCTACTTTACATCAAAAGATCAAGTTCAATGTAGAAGGTCAATTGGTAGTAGTAGTTGGGGAGGAAGACATGCTGGTGACTCAACCATTGAACACTCCATATGTAGAGGCTGTCGAAGAAGCATTGGAATGCTCCTATCGATCTTTTGAATTGGTCAATACTGTAGGTGAAGGATTTCAAAGTCAGCATTTTTCAAAGATAGTGGTGAGCCAAGTCATTAATAAAGGCTGGTGTCCAGGACTAGGGCTAGGTAAAAATTTACAGGGAATTAAAGAACCTCCAACAATAGCAGACAATAGCGATAGGGCAGGCTTAGGCTATGAGATGACAGAGTGGGAAGTCAAAAGGAGGCCATCAAGAAAGACACCAAGACTGATGTTCATCCCACACTTGTATGAAACCTTCAGACTTGGAGGATTCATGAACCCAGATGCTAGAAAAAGTGTGGAAGATGATTTTGCCCAGTTAGCCATTAATGCTGTTGAAGATGAGGTGAGGGTAAATCAAGAAGAGTGGGTTCGTCTCTGTCCACCAGATTATGAGTTGAACAATTTGAGTGTTATCGAGATGCCTTCGACTTTTGATTTAGATGCAATGTAATTGTAGCATCCCAATAGCTATTGCCCAAGGCATTGGGGTGATCTTTTTGTTCGGGCCATTCATTATTTATTATTTTTAATAAAATTAAGAAGTATGCATTTTCATTCATTTTTTCTTGTGTTTTCATTATTTCCATCTTCCCAAGCACATCTTGCCAACATATCCCATTTCATTCAATTGCAGGTCTTTAAATGAACATGAGGATAATCATGATAACAATCAAGAGGTTAGCTTTGAGAATTCAATTAATATTGATGAATTTGATAATGAAGAGAATTCTGAAGAATATGTTATGCCTCCGGACCTAATGAGGATGATTGAACAAGAAAATAAGTCGATTGAGCCCCATCAAGAGTTAGTAGACTTAGTGAATCTGGGAGATGTAAAAAATAGGAAAGAGGTCAGAATGGGCACTTCACTTTCATCTGAAGATAGGCAACAACTGACAGACCTACTCCGAGAATTTATAGATATATTTGCTTGGTCTTATCAGGATATGCCAGGGCTGAGCACAGAGATAGTGGAGCACAGATTGCCTCTAAGGCCAGAATGTAAGCCAGTTCAACAGAAACTGAGACCGATGAAGCCCGAAATGCTACTAAAGATTAAAGAGGAGGTGAAGAAACAATTTGATGCAGGTTTTCTACAAGTGGCTAAGTACCCAGAATGGGTAGCCAATATAGTTCCAGTTCCTAAAAAAGATGAAAAAGTACGAATGTGTGTGGACTATCGGGACTTGAATAAGGCTAGCCCAAAGGATAACTTTTCTTTGCCTCATATTGACACACTAGTAGATAACACGGCTAAGCATTCGATTTTCTCCTTTATGGATGGTTTCTCGGGGTATAATCAGATAAAGATGGCTGCAGATGATATGGAGAAAACTACTTTCGTGACCATGTGGGGAACTTTCTGCTACAAAGTCATGCCTTTTGGGTTAAAAAATACTGGGGCAACATATCAAAGGGCCATGGTAACACTCTTTCATGACATGATGCACAAAGAGATCGAAGTGTATGTAGATGATATGATTGCAAAGTCTTGTGGGGATGAAGATCATGTCACCAGCCTCAGAAAGTTATTTGAGAGGTTGAGAAAATTTCAGCTAAAATTAAACGCAACCAAGTGCACCTTTGGGGTAAAGTCAGGGAAGTTGCTAGGCTTCATAGTCAGTGAAAGAGAAATTGAAGTTGATCCCGATAAGATACGGGCCATCCAGAATTTGTCACCTCCCAGCACACCAAAAGAAGTTCGAAGTTTTCTGGGGAGATTGAACTACATTTCTCGGTTCATCTCTCAGCTTACTTACAAATGTGATCCCATCTTTAAGCTTCTTCGTAAAGATAACCCTAGAAAATGGAATGAAGAATGTCAAGAGGCGTTTGATAAAATTAAGCAATATTTATCAAACCCTCCAGTATTGGTGCCACCTGTTTCAAGGAAACCTTTAATCTTGTACCTAACTGTATATGAAAATTCAATGGGATGTGTGCTGGGGCAGCAAGATGAGGCTAGCCGGAAGGAGAGAGCTATTTATTATCTGAGTAAAAAGTTCACTGAATATGAATCCAAGTATTCTTCACTGGAGAAAATGTGTTGTGCATTAGCGTGGACTACCAAAAGACTTAGACAGTACATGCTCTATCACACTACATGGCTCATAGTGAAATTGGATCCCATTAAGTACATCTTTGAGAAGCCTTCTTTGTCTGAGAGAATCGCTAGATGGCAAGTAATGCTTTCGAAATACGACATTATATACGTGAGCCAAAAAGCAATAAAAGGGGGTGCTATAGCAAAATTTCTTGCAGATCGTGCTATTGAAGAGTATGAGCCGATGAAGCTAAAATTTCCTGATGAAGACTTGATGGCTATTTCTCAACTGGAAGAAAGGGAGCATGGAGAAAAATGTTGGAGAATGTACTTTGATGGAGCTACCAATGCCTTGGGGTATGGAATTGGGGCAATTTTGATTTCTCCAGAAGAACAGTACTACCCTGTAACAGTGAGGTTAAATTTTAATTGCACAAATAACATCGCTGAGTATGAGGCATGTGTTATGGGCCTGCAAGCTGCTATAGAAAGAAGAGTGAAAGCACTGAAAGTGTTTGGAGACTCAGCTCTAGTTATATACCAGTTGAAAGGAGAATGGGAGACGAGAGACTCAAAACTCGTTCCATATCATAAGTATATTCTAGAGTTGACGAAATAATTTGAAGATGTCCAGTTCGATCACTTACCTCGTGAAGAAAATGTGATTGCTGATGCATTGGCTACTCTGATTCGAATTAATGATGACATTGACATTCAGCCCATAAAGTTAGATGTTAAGGATATACCAGCGTATTGTTCTAATGTAGAGGGGGAAGAAGATGGAAAACCCTGGTATTATGACATCTTACAGTATGTCAAGGATCAGCAATATCCAGTTCATGCAACAGAAAATGATAAAAGGGTCATTCGAAGATTGACTATGAGCTTTTTCCTGGACGGGGATATCCTTTACAAAAGAAGCAAGGATCAAGTACTATTGAGGGGTGTAAATGAGACTGAAGCGAAAAAAATCATTGAAGAGGTGCATGATAGAATATGTGGGGCACATACTAGTGGACATATGATGGCAAGACAGATTATGAGAGCGGGATATTACTGGTTGACGATGGAGAATGATTGCATTGACTATGCTCGTAAATGCTATAAATGCCAGATATATGCTGATAAGATTCATGCTTCGCCGTCTACTTTACATGTTATGGCACCACCATGGCCATTTTCAATGTGGGGCATGGATGTCATTGGTCCAATCACCCCAAAGGCTTCTAACAAGCACAGATTCATTTTTGTGATGATAGATTACTTCACAAAATGGGTAGAAGCAGCTTCATATGCAAACGTGACACACTCCGTGGTTTGCAAGTTCATAAAAAAGGAGATCATCTGTAGATTTGGACTTTCGGAGAAAATTATTTCAGACAATGCCAAGAATCTAAATAGCAAGATGATGCAAGAAATATGTGCTCAATATAAGATCAAGCATCATCACTCGGCACCATACCGTCCAAAAATGAATGGGGCAGTTGAGGCAGCCAATAAGAACATAAAGAGGATTTTGAAAAAAATGACCGAGACTTACAAAGATTAGCATGAGAAGTTGCCATTCGCATTGCATGCATATCGAACGTCAGTTCGCACCTCTACTGGGGCAACCCCATTTTCGTTGGTTTATGGGATGGAGGCTGTACTACCAGTGGAAGTAGAGATCCCCTCTTTGAGAGTCTTAAAAGAAGTTGAGTTAGAAGAGGCTGAATGGATTCGAAGACGTTATGAGCAGTTAAATTTCATAGAAGAAAAAAGATTGACTGCACTGTGCCATGGTCAGCTATACCAAAGAAGAATGATGAGGGCTCATGATAAGAAAACTCAGCCTCGTTGCTTTCGAGAAGGAGAGTTGGTTTTGAAAAGAATTCTCCCAATCCAACACGATAGTAGAGGAAAATGGACTCCGAATTGGGAAGGGCCGTATGTGGTGAAACGAGCCTTTTCGGGTGGAGCGTTGATACTGACTGAGATGGATGGAAATGATTTACCCTATCCTGTAAATTCTGATGCTGTGAAGAAATACTATGCTTGAAAAAAATGAAAAAATGGAAAAATGAGAAATGAAAAAATGAAAAAAAATGAAAAAAAATGAAAAAAAATGAAAAAATGAAAAAATGAAAAATGAAAAAATGAAAAATGAAAAAATGAAAAAATGAAAAAAATGAAAAAATGAAAAAAAGAAAAAATGGGAAAAAAAGAAAAAGTGAACAAGGAGGACTCAAGGCGAAAACCCCAAAAGGGCGGTTTGAGTCATAGGGGGTTTGTCTAAGTTGAAAACCTGAAAAGGCGGCTTAGATAAGGAGAATACAGCATCGAATCTGAAAGTCTGCTGATATGGAGGTTAGCAAATTCAGAAGAATTCCAAGTTGTTAAATACATCAGAGGGTTGAGTTTTCAGAAAAAACTTTGAGATATGTTATCATGATTATCTTATTGTTCATTTTGGGCTTTGTCCCCATACCTATCCTTGTAATTCTTTCTTGGCCAAAGTTTACCGACATTTGCTAATAAAGAAATATTTTATTTCATTCTTTGCTCTTTTTTTTTTTTTTTATGACTGTTTCCCTACCATTCATATCCCTTTCTTCTTAATACCCCATCATGGAAGGAATGTGTAAATGCATTCTCCCTTTCTGAGTTGAAAATAATGATTGATGAATGAATAACAACATAAAAAGATTTTTACATTACATTGAATAAATCGAGAGTGATAAAGGCATAATCGAGATGTTCAGCTCCTGATTAGGACATTGAATTTGGGAAGAGATTTTTGTTACAGGAAGAATATGAATGAAAGAAATAATTAAGAGTCACACTGGTTCGATCTTAGAAGAACAGTGTCATTGGATCTTTGAGGAATCAAAGGGCTTGATGCCCAAAAAAAGAGCTTGAGAAACTTGAGTACCATACATTGAACAGGAATTAATTGGCCAACATTTGCATAGCATGCATTGAAATTCATATGCATTTGCATAGCATACACTACTTTCAGGAAAGTATAGTGTACAAATTCAAGAAGCAGGGGTGTTCCAACATCCTACATGAAAAAGACAGATATGAAAAGACTTTGCAAGTTTGAGAAGAAACTTGTCAGGTAAGTTCCTAATCCTTGAAATAGGATGTCTCTTGGTATCGGGGTTGATTTATAAGACCTTTGGGCATAATCTCCTGAAATCCCTTCAAACACAACTTTCAACTCCTTCGGACATGATTGTCTAGGAGTATTTACTTCTTCAAAGTTCGTTGCCTCTGTTTAGAGGAGCAATTTACTTTTCTCAAAGTCGTGGTGCCTCTGTTTAGAGGAGCAATTTACTTTTCCCAAAGTCGTGGTGCCTCCGTTTAGAGGAGCAATTTACTTTCCAAAGTCGTGGTGCCTCTGTTTAGAGGAGCAATTTACTTTTTCAAAGTTCGTTGCCTCTGTTTAGAGGAGCAATTTACTTTCCAAAGTCGTGGTGCCTCTGTTTAGATGAGCAATTTACTTTTCCTAAAGTCGTGGTGCCTCTGTTTAGAGGAGCAATTTACTTTTAAAGTTTCGTTGCCTCTGTTTAGAGGAGCAATTTACTTTTCCAAAGTCGTGGTGCCTCTGTTTAGAGGAGCAATTTACTTTTCCAAGTTCGTTGCCTCTGTTTAGAGGAGCAATTTACTTTCCAAAGTCGTGGTACCTCTGTTTAGAGGAGCAATTTACTTTCCAAAAGTCGTGGTGCCTCTGTTTAGAGGAGCAATTTATGTTTCTCAAAGTCGTTGAGCCTCTGTTTAGAGGAGCTTTGGTAAAAAAAAAAAAACAAAAAAAAAACAAAAAAAAAAACAAAAAAACAAAAAACAAAAAAACAAAAAAATAAAAAAACAAAAAAAAAACCAAAAAATGTTGAGTTGAGTCTTGATTGGGTGTCTACGTCTTTGCACAATTTCTGTTTCACAGAAAATGTGCAAAGAGGGGCAGCTGTAGACACCCAATTTGGTCCAGACCCGGATCAATTGGGCCTGGCCCAAATGGGTAAGTCTGTACATTTTTTCCTTTTCTTTTCTTTTCTTTTTCTTTTCATTTTATTTTTATTTTTTAATTTAATTTTATTATTTTATTATTATTTTATATATGTATATATATATATTTTTTTTTCTCTTCTTTTTTTTTCTGTAAATATTTATATAATTATCTGTTAATTTTATTTTATTCATATCTGATTCTTTTTTTATCCGATTATTATTATTATTTCTTATTTTCTTTTTTTTGGATGGCTAAGATTAAATGTGGAAGAATCCTACTAGGAGTGGGGATTCAATCAAAAGAGTCCAATTGGATTCAAAGATTGAATCCCCGTCCAAGGAGGAATTGGGATTGATCAGGAACTCCTGATCAATCCCTATAAAAGGGACCCTCTGGAACAATGCTGAACACAGAGAAAACAGTAAGCAAAGCTACTGATTTGAGAGAAAAGGAGGCGTTTAGGAAGCTAAGAAAAGTTTAGGAGTGTTCTGGGAGTGAGAAAATTTTTTTTTTAAAAATTTTTGGTGAAAATTTTTTCTGGAAATTTCCAGAATCCGGCGAAAATTCCGGCGAAGTTTGAATTTTTCGGGCGAAAATTCCGACCAACCATTGAAATTTCCGGCGACCTACCCAGTTTCCGGCGAAGAATCCCAGAAACCGACGATCTTCCGGCTAACTTCCGGCGAAATTTCCAGATTTCGGCGACATTTTTCAGAATCCGGTACCGGTGTTCTTTGGTTTTTAGAGAGAAGGGAGAGAAAAAGGGAAGAAGAGAGAGAGAGGGAGGAGCGTTCTGCCAAAAAAACGAAGGGGATTGCCTTTTATACCCTCCAAAAACGACGTCGTTTTGGCCTTAAGTAACCTAGAGGATCCGCGCGTTTTGTCGAACCTGACCCGACCCGGGCGTCGACCCGCTTTCTGACCCGCGCGTGCCATCCCCCCTTCGAGCCGAGCCGAGTCAAGCCAAGCCGCCAAGCCGCTCCCCCGAGCCGTTTTCTCTTCCTTGAGCCGAGCCGAGCCGCGATCCGAGCCGCTCCGGGTTTTTTTTTTTTTTTGTTTGAATTTTTTTTATTTCTTTGTTTATTTGTTTATTTTATTTTTTTATTTATTAGATTAGGTTTATGTAATATTCTTTTTATTTATTTTTTATTATTTTATTTTCTTTAAATAAAAATAAAAAATTCCAAAAAAATATATTTTTAGGGAAAAGTTGAAAGTATCAATTTTCCTTAGAAATAAATTTCCAAAAAATATTTTTGGGAAAAAGTTGAAAGTATCAATTTTTCTCAGAAATAAATTTCAAAAAAAAATATTTTTAGGGAAAAGTTGAAAGTATCAATTTTCCTTAAAAGAAAAATAAATTTCCAAAAAAAAAGTATTTTTGGGGAAAAGTTGAAAGTATCAATTTTCCTTGAAAATCAAAATTTCAAAAAAAAAATATTTTTGGGGAAAAGTTGAAAGTATCAATTTTCCTTAGAAATAAATTTTCAAGAAAAGGGTTTTTGAGGAAAAGTTGAAAGTATCAATTTTCCTTGAAAATCGAAATTTCCAAAAAATATTTTTGGAGAAAAGTTGAAAGTATCAATTTTCCCTAAAAAAAAAAAAATCATTCTTTCCTTCCTTTCTATCTTAATTTTGATTTTATTTTTTTTCTTTAAATAATCCGACGACGGTGCCTCTGCAAGTGAAACAGTAGTTTTTCTTGCATACTTTTGAGGTGAGGGAATTTTCTCAGTTTTCTGCTAAAAGTATTAGAGTCAATTGAGAATAATTTCCAACAATTAATTACTTGGTAAAATTTTAAAGCTTTTGGATAACACAAATTTAAGCTGGTACCATCTTTTGATGGGCGTTGTGAGGGTGCTATAACCTTCCTCACACGTAATCGAACTCCCGAACCCTGTTCTGGTTTGTAGACCTGAACCTATTCTTTTAGGGACCCTTAAACTTAGGTGTTCCCTGAAAGGACAGATTCCTTAGGTGGCCAATCGCACCTAGATAAAAAAAGATTGGTGGCGACTCCCTAAAAGTCAATGTCTAGCGATAGATCCCCGGATCTAGACGTTATGACACCCACAATGCCCATAAATTGGTACCATTTAATTATGCGTTATTTTCAGTGTTGAATAAAAATGGTTTCAATTTGAAATTTAACACTAATTCCCTTTATTTGGAAAAATAAAATTTTGCTAAAGCTCTTTATTTAAGAATATTGAGAAAAATCTTAAAGTTAAAGAATTATTTTAAAATTCTCCAACATCTAAGCAGAATTTAAAATAACTCTTTTCGCTTAATATTTAACACGATAATCCTTAAAATGAAATAATAATCTTTATAGAAGATAAGTCTTTATAGAAGATAATTGTTAGTGACTCTCTAACATTTAGGTAGAGTACTAAGAATTATTTTCTTCGAAATGTTATTTTTATTTTATTTTATAATATCACAAAAAAAAATTTTTAAATGTATTATTCTTTTTTATTATAAAATATTTTATCACCAAATAGTAAATAAAGACTAAAGAGAGAATAATGATAACATGCTAACGTATGTATGTTAATGAATGTCATATAAAAAAAATACAATTTAAAAGTTGAGTTCTTAAGTATAATGAGACCACTCCGACTCTCCAACATCTAGGCAGAGCTTAGGTGCGATTATTTATATTTAAGATCTCAATTTACTGTTATAATTCTTATTTATTAATCTTATTATTAAAGCGAATTACGAAATCATGTGAAAAGACTTAACGAAGTAAAGTTTCCTAAATATCCCATCATCTAGATGGCATTTAGGAATAAATTATTGAGATTTTCACACGTCTCCTTAAGATTTTCAGAAGGTTTTGAGTAAGGGCTTGAGTAGAGGTTTTAAAGGTTTGGTTTAAGGTTTAGAGGGTTTTAAGGCTTGAATTTTAAGATATTGAAGGTTTAGGGTTTTGATTTTAGAGTTTGAAGATTTTAGGGTTTCGGTTTTAAAATTTGAGGTTTGGGGTTTTGATTTAAGGGTTTGAATTTTAGGGATTTGGATTTAAGAGTTTAAAGGTTTGGGATTTCGAATTTTTGGGGGGTTTTGGATTTTAGGGGTGTGGATTTAAGGGATTTTTTATTTTTAGGGGTTTCGAATTTTAGGATTTTGGATTTTAGGGGTTTTAAAAACCTAGGATTTTGAAAATTAAGAATTAGTGTTTAAGTTTTCATTTTTAAGAAAATACGAACATCTCTAAAAATCTCCAACATCTAGTCAGATTTTTGAAACAAGTTCGATTTTAATGATTTTTGAAAATTAATTAAAAATTTCTTATATATTTATTTTTATGAAAATTTATTAATAATAATTCTCCAACATCCAGGCAGAATTATTTTTAGGAAAATATTTTTATTCCCTCCAACATCTAAGCAAGAAAAATAATAAAAATTATTATTATTGTTAGCATTTTTTAATATATATTTTTAATTATTATCTTACTTGTTTTTATTTTTATTATTATTAAAACAATTAAAAAAATTATCTTAACAAATTTAAGAATTTATCATGCATCAATATAAAAAAAATACTTAAAATAACAAAAATAATAATATAAAAAATTAGAAAATTAAAAAAAAATATTTTTTTACCTAAGTCGGATCGGTCAATGGTCCGATCAACGATCGATTCAGTTGGATTGAAAAGGGGTTTGTTCAGCTTAAGGTTCAGTCCGGTTTGATTGAATCGACTCAGAACTGTTAGAGGAACCGGGTCAGCGAGTCATTGTGTCACGGGTTGAGACTTAAGCTCTGAACCCGCGTGACTTTGGGACCCGGGCATGCACTCATCCGACGTCCCAGATCAGCCTTCCTGCCATGGTTCACACCTTTGTGAGGTATTGTCCGCTCTGGCCCCTTTGGCCTTACGGTTTTGTCATACAAAAGGTGCCTCATAAGGAAGAGGTGGTATGAACCCTTTTATATCTCAGTGACCCTCCTATTATGTTCGATGTGAGATTCAAGATTCTTTCTTAGGTCTATGACATTCTCCGAGATTCCAAGCTTAAGGTCGCACGGATTCTGAGTCTAAGGTCGGAGCCCGTGACAAGTGGTATCAGAGCTAGCCCTAAACCGTTCGATCCACATCGAGCACCTCGAGGGAGGTAGGTAGGATGACCAGCCTCCGTGACGAGGGCGTCATAAGGTTGGGTGAGGGAGAATGTCACGGACCTAAGGAAGAGTCCTGAATCTCACATCGAACATAATAGGAGGGTCACTGGGGTATAAAAGGGTTCACACCACCTCTTCCTTGTGAGGCGCCTTTTGTAGGATAAAACCATGAGATCAGAGGGGCCAAAGCTGACAATACCTCACAAGGGTGTGAATCATAGTAAGAAGGCTGATTTGGGATGTCGGATGAGTGCATGCCCGGATCCCAGAGCCACACAGATTCGGAGCTTAAGTCTCAACCCGTGACAGTTGCGTGGATCTCGAGTCGGGTCACAGGTACGCATAGATCCTCCCTGGTCCAGACGACGTTGTTTTGTTCTTTATTCTGAAACGACGTCGTTTTGGACAGCTGAAGCTATATATAAACCAAGTTTTTTTTTTAGCTCAGTTTTCTTCTGTTCCCAAAAAGAATTTTAGAGGTCTGGAGAGAGCTCGGGGAATCCACCGGTGATCGACCGTTGGTGTCGTGCTGTTGCATCGATTGTCATCTGGGCCGTCGCTTGTGGTCAAAAAATTTTGAAATCCTCATGAAAGCTCTATTTGAAGTGATCTTTTCGGATCCGATCTCTTTTTCATCAGAAACCCCAATCTGCGTAGATCGGGGTTCAAAGTTTTCTATTCTCCTTTTAAAAAAAAAAATTGAAGCTGATAATGATTTTTTTATTTTTTGCAGGTAGCTTGGCACTGGGTTCCTCGCCTAGCAAGGATTGTGTTTTTTTTGTGTTTTGATTTTTGGTGGGTAAGGGGTTTCTGGTGGGCGAGGTGTTGATTGGGGTTAGGAATAGCAGTGTGTCTGTATGGGTTTCTTTGGTGGTGACTATTGGTTTGAATGCTTCCAGAGAGACTGCAAGGAATGAGATCTGGTACTTTATAGGGTTGGGATGGTGGTAGCAGGTTGAGCGTGCGCCTGGCAAGGAATGGGTGGTGATTCTAGGCAGTTAGAGCCGGTGAGGTGCAGGGTATGGTAAGGGGACAGGCCAGGGGTGGGTGGCCAGTGGTGCCGTGTAAGGCACCACTGTCATATCAATTTTTTGGTTCTGTTGTTGTTTTTTTTTTTGTATTTTATATTTTATATTATTTTTTTAATAATTAAAAATTAATAAAATTTTAATTTTAATTAAATCAATATTATTATTAATAAATAAAAATTGAAAATAATAGATCCGAATAAAACTAGTGTCTACACTTATAAATGAAGATTCTATATAAATTTTTTTTAAACCCCGTATAATTTTAAATTATGATTAAGTAATTATAATATAAATATTGTAAGTTATATGCTCATCTATGTGATATGAATATTATTTTATAGTAAAATATTTGTTTTAGAAAGATATTGATAGAAAAATTGCTGGAAGTTGGACTGCGTCTACGTACAGACTAGGAGAAAGGGATAGAGATAGTGTAGTGAGCTTGAGAGGGGCACTGAAAGATGGACCAATCATACATGGCATTGCTGTGAAAAGGGTTAGTTGAAAATCACGGCTCTCTAACACATGGAAAGTCGAATTTCGAACCAACCATATTGAACGTGGACAGCATTTCCTTGTATTATTACTAGGCATTTTTCACTTCGTTAGCTTTTTTTCTTTTTTTTCCAAGTCAAGTTCATTTTTACGGGGAGTACATGTATGGACATAACGTTCCCAATACCCATAATTTAACCGACATGCACCCTAAAATGAGACAGTACAATAGCATACAATTCACAATTCAAACAGTATCCTGACCTTGCTTAGAACTTTCCTCAATCCCCTTCCACCAAGCCATAAACATTTATTTCACATGCATATGTAAATACACATGAAATGAATGAAATTATTCCATGCATGACACAGGTTACAATCTAATTCTTTAACTAATTAACAAGTTTTCTTATTAATATGTTCTTCATGTACAAAATCCATTATGTCTAATGCATAGACTGTATCAAAAAGCCATTAGAACATATTATTTAGGCGATTTTGGCGTACTAGATAAAAATAATTTTAGTTTAAATTTTGTTAATTCGAAAAGAAACTTTAGCCTCTAGATCCAATTGAATATTATGCAATTGTTAAGATTTGAGAAAGAAAAATTTTGCTTGCATTGGTTTTGAAATTAATTAAGTTTACGTGAAAAAAAAATAGAAAGGATTGTAAATAGAAAACTTGCACAGCCAGCTTGCAGCAGTAGCATGCAAATTTTGGTTGTGGTGGTGACCGGTGACCGGTGAGCACTGAGCACCTTCAATTAGATTTTGCCACACAACCTGAATATGGAAAGGCTTTGAGAGGTTTGAAGTTTGAACCCCCAGTGGTATCTAAGTGCAACAATACTTGGTCTATATTTAGAAGCAAGAAATCAATTAATGTTGAGAGCTGGTTGATGACCAAGTAAGACCTAAAAGTTGACAAACAAAATGATCCAAAAGGTTCCATAAATCACGGTATTATCAACCTGAATTACCATTATACAGGGGTTGGTCGGCCTTATCTACACTCAACGACCATCAAGTAATTAGATTATTGAATTTGAAGCTTGTTAGAAGAAGGCAGTGAAAAAAAGCATGGCATAAAGCCATAAACATTCGTTCTATGAGGTATCAATAACTAACAGATTGATGAAGGTAAGACTATGGATAGATTTGTGGGCAAGTGAACAAGTGATTTTTTTCGCTTGCATACTTAATTACTGATTATACTGGTTTTTTAATTATACATGTTTGAAGAGTTATTGATGGTATTTTGCTCTTGTTCAAGAAGAATATTAAATCTATGTTGCTTTTGAATTGGAGTGTAGGTGAATTGAACCCCTTAGTAGATTTATGTTAGATGATCTCGTCTTGAACTCTGTCAAATATTTTATTAGTTGTTTATTATATGTTTAGCTGGGGAAATATCTGTAAGTTATTGATAGCTTATTTATCGAATGTTTATGGCTTTATGGAATGCTCTTTGTTCACTGCTTCTCTATAAGAAGCAATCTACAAGCTTCAAATTCAATAATCCAATTACTCTGGTTATGAAAGGAAACTTGATCATGATCATTTATTAAGGATGGCTTTTTGGTGATTGTTCCTAATTAGCCATGACATAATTTTGGGAATTAAGTTGGTGTTGACATTGAGCTTTGTTCTGATTCTCTTGAATCTTGCTTTGTGATTTTGGTGAATTTATTTGGATGAGAATGCTATATTCAGGCATGATGTCTAGTACTACGAGTGGATGCATGTTTTTTATGTTATAAATTGGTTGCTGCTGCCTGGTTGAGAATAATTGCTTCTTGTTGATTCTATGCAAAATCTTGAGCTATTATGTTTTTTGTTTAGGAAAAGGGAAATATGCTCTTGTTTTAGGTGCTGCCAGTGTTCACATATCAATTGAATAATTAATTTCATTGGTTTTGTTGTTACAGATGTTTGAAGATTTCATGGAGCCATGCATTTAGCGGAAGTTAAGCAATATTATATTATTTTGAATGAAACTAATGCAGATATTTTTATTTTATAATTTGGATACTATATTATTAATTGTTAGATATACGGTGTAAAGGCGTCTAAATTTCCTATGGTATTTTATAACTAGAATGATATTACTGACCGATCATTTCAATTGTTTTTGCTCGTTAATTCTGCTTCTTATTTATGATTTAGCCCTGATGATTTTTTAGATGTAGAAATTTGGATTAATGTCTCTTCTGTGCTCATTTTCTAATTGCAAGCTATATCAATGAATTTGCTAATTGTTATTTTGGTAGTTTGTTCACCCCCATAAAAATACGTTTCAAAAAATGAGTGAGGTTTCCATCCTAACATTCTGCTTTTGTTTTTTACCCAAATTTGCCCACAGCTATTCATCATTTTATACGTCTAAAAGACTAAAACCAACTACTATTTATTTAAATTAAAAAAATAATATTTTTACAAATATTATATTAAAACTAAAATTATTGAATTAATTCATTTATTTGTTAAATTGAAATCTAATATCAAGAACAATAATTTAATGTTGAATTGAAAGAAATTATTAATGAGTTGTATTAGAATTCGAATGAGCATAAATTCGTTTATGTTTTTATAGATTTGGGGTTGTATTTTTAGCTTTGGCCCTAAGAAAGTTGATAAAACTATGAAAGAAAACTATACATACAAATTTGGGGGGTTGATTACGGTTTTATGATGTCTCCACAAAGTGGGTAAATTTATCGCTGTGATTAAGGTAGTTGAAATTCAAATAAACCATTTTGATTAGAAAAACTATAATATCATCAGTGTATTTGTATACCTTAGTATTGAACCTAAAACCTGAAATTATTGTATAAAAGATAAAGAATATAGTTTATATTTGATACGTAAGATGAATTATCTTATATTATATTTTATTCGTATTTAAGAAAAAAAAGATAAAATTATAAAAAAGATTAACCATTCTCTTGATATGGGATGATTCAATCATTTCAAAGTAAAAATAATTATTTTTAATTTATGTGATTAAACTTATATATCTTATTATAATTTTAAAAATTATATCAATAATTTAAATTATATAAACTTTGAGAAAAAATAATTTTTATTAATAAATAAATTATCTTATTATAATCATTATTCATATCAAATATAAAATAAAATAAAATAATTTAATTTAACCATAATTTATAATATTATTTTATTAATTTATTATAATTTTGTGTATTAAATACATCAATAGTTTATTACACTGAAACTCATACATAAGCTTTAAGTGCAATGTGCTTCCGCGGTAATCCTATGAAAAATACATAATAATCCAAGCTGATATATTATATCAATAATTTTTTTTCTCAAAATTTTTTATTTTAAAAACTCAACTTTTGGTCAATATTATTTATTTATTTTTACTCGAACCGTTAAAAGATGTTAAGAGCCAAGCATTCAACGTCACCACAGTCCACACCTTGGTTAAATGGTATATAATTATGCCAAAAACTTAGAGGTGAATAAAATATTATCTTTTATAATTGAGTAATCAAAAACAAAAATTCTCAAATGTTCGATAATCATAAAGAAAATTTCCTCTAAATTATATCATTAACAAATTATTTTTAATTAAATTAATAATTAATTAGCATATCCAAATTATTAAGAAAAAAAAATCTACATGTATATTTCTTCCCACGTCGAATTCCAAATTAAATATATCAATATCAATTTCAAACTTTAATTATTACTATATTTTCAAGAAATGAGTCTTTAATGTATTTAAATTTGTTTAAATTTTAATGGTTAGAGACACAAAATTGAAAATTTAAAAATTAGAAAAATAATGTGTATGAAATAGGAAAGGATTATCAATCTCGGTGTGACTATTTTTGAGAGACTTTATGCACCATGATTATATAGATAATTAAAATTGTATTTAATACTACATAATGATTGATTTTAAGATATATTTTAGGTGAAAGGATAAATTGTAAATCTTGATTTATAATTTCTATCAAATATATGATTGTTCAAGTGATTTTTTAAGAAATAAAAACTAATTTTCATTAAAAAAAATTTTAATTATTAATTTATTTGAAATCATTTTTTAAAAAATAGGTTTTAATACCTATATATACTTTGTCCACGATTCTCTTTTTGTTTTGTTCAGTTCATAAGATAATCTTTTATAGGTTTGGATAGATATCCGTTTCATTCGTGAATCGTGATCTAACCTACCTCTTCAATTATCATGGCTTCCTCTCCGCCGGTCCCCATGGAGGAGCAACCACAAACTACGGAGGAGCGACCACCACCTGAGAAGAAACAGAAACAAGAAGATTATTTTATGACATATTTTGACGATGAGACCGATGCGGAAGAAAGCAGCGAATCGGATGGTTGCGAAGGCGAGGAATTTCGTGAGATGACGGATGCGGAGGAAAAAACCTTTTTAGCTGCTTTCAAATAGAGTGGTGTAAGCCTATTTCTGCAAAACATAAGTTTCATATACAGGTATTCTATATTTATTCATTTTTCCTTTTTGGGTTTTTGAAGGGATTTGATGTTCCTTCTTTTCCTGGGGTTTATTACAACGACCTAATTACGCCCATGAATATGAGTAAAGGTGGGCCATAATATCTCTTCCGTTATTCCGTGGCAGGGATCGGCCGATATAATGAAGAACATATTAGTTCTCTTTTTTTTCATGTTTTCGCTATCTTTTTCCCTGTGGTATAATTTTGACTGATATTGTTGATGTTTTCAGGGAACCAAATATGAGGCTGTCTGAGTGGAAAAGTGCATGCAACGGGCTGCTCGCGGTATTAAGTACTACATAACCTTTCATGCTAAGAATAAGATTGCTGATGATAGGAGCGATAAAACTGAAATCTTTGAGGCTTTGGTCTTGTTCGGAATTCCAGAGGACAAAGAGGATGATCCAATCGAGATGATCTTTTGTAGGCAAAAGGGCACCAGGCCAGGTACTAATGTTTTTCATTAATGCAATTACTTTTTTTAAAAAATAATACTTAGTTATTGATGAATTGTCGCATTAATGTTCTACATGAAGATCCCATTGTTGGCATACATTACACTAGTTTAAGTTAAGGTATATGTTTGGTAATTCGCAATCCTTATCTACAAGGAATACTCTGTAAATTTAAACCCAGTTGTGCACTTCATCTGTTTTATAATGAACAAATATATCATTAATTTGTATATAGTACTGGCTTAATTATATAGATGCTGTGAATGGCAGTACTTACTACAATGAAAGATTTGTGGACTGGTTAATGAATGACATAATTATGATCGCCGTATACAGTGTGTTTTTATGTTGGGGAGTAATTTGTTGCTCCACCAGTTGAGAATTGCTTGTATTTTGTTTCATTTTATGAATAACTGTAATGTTTTGTTTATTGGGTTCTATTAGCTTGAGGTCTTGGATGTCTAGTTCGCTAGGGTAAGCGCTGGCTTTTAGTGAGTTTATGAATGGCTACCCATTTTTAGCCAGAGGTTTTACAGCAGTAGACAAGTAAAGTGGTGATATAAAGGCAAGGTTAGGACTTCTGTGTACTCTTGGGTGGAACCACAGAGACTAATCCTATATTTAGTTTTAGATATGCAAGTAAAATGCTGGTTCAGAAGATCAGTGTGTTCTATTAGTCAGAAAATTTTTTATTTTAGGGTGTTGCCCATGCTCACATATATACAATTACAATTAATTTTATTGGTTGTGTTGATGTAGAGCTTTGAAGATTTTATGGATGCATTTAGCCGGTGGTGAAGAGTACTGTAAGTTGAGCATGTTATCTTGAGTCGAAAGTGTCGTCTCTTAATGCTTCCTAGTTTATTATTTGAACCTCTTTCTAGAATATTTTATGTTACTCTAAACTCATCTAAAACTTTCGATTATTGGCTATAATAGTGTTTGATTAGGTCCAATTTTGTTTTGCTTATATGTTTAATAATTTAGCCATGAAAATCCCATTATCCTAATTTCTTGTACTCAGCTTTAGGTGAAGTATGGAATTTCTATTTTATTGTTTCAGTGTTTATGACCTATTTTAATTCTCCCTAAAAGCGCTTGAGGAGCTTCATATTCGAATCATTTGATTGCTGTCGTGGCTATCAATTCATCTGCAATTGGCCAGCCTTGCGTGCTAATGTTTTTGCTTTGTTAAAGAACTAAACTTATTATTAAAGCGAAAAAGGCTCAGGTCCGTCTGAAAGGATCAATAAAAGCAGCCTGTCAATATTATAATCTTTTCGGTTAGAATATCCGGGCATAAAGAATGGTTTGGGAACTCGGGAATCAGGATTATGTGAAACAATTCGAGTTTCCTGCAAATATGGCCTCCCTGGCAACGGTCACGGACCCCCCGAGTTTCATCCATGAGCAAAGTGCAACCCTAACCTTCCTAGCTAACAAAGTGAAAAATACCTAATAATAATACAAGGAAATGCTATCCACGTTCAATACAGTTGGTTCGAAATTCGAATTTCCATGTGTTAGCGAGCCGTGATTTTCAACTAGCCCTTTTCACAGCAATGTCATGTACGATTAGTCCATCTTTCAGTGCCCCTCTCGAGCTTACCACACTATTTCAATCCCTTTCTCGTAGTCAGTAGCCCACTAAATATTCATCACGCAATCCAACTTCTAGCAATCTTTCTATAAATATTTTTTTAAAACAATTATTTTACTGTAAAATAATATTCATTTCACATAGACAGTATATGACTTACAATTATTATATTATAATTACTTAATCATAATTTAAAATTATATGAGGTTTACACAAATTTTATATAGGACCTTTATAAATTTATACATAATTATTTATTGTAATTGAATAATTGTAAGAATATAATAAAAAAATTATATATGCAATGCATTCTTTACATATTTTCGCAATTATATATATATATAGAAGGAAAATGTAAGAAGAATATATTTACATATATCAATGGCCATATTTAAATTAATGCATTGTTTTTTAATTGAAAAATAACAATGTATTAAATTATTTACGATTCTTTGTAATGGGTATGTTTAATTGAATAGGGTTTCTTTTAATTAATAAATAAATTATTGAATGATAATAAAACAATCACATACTAAAAATGAAAAGTGGACTTTCTCTTTTGAGAATGGTAAATTAGTCAATATTTAAAAACAACGCAAAACGGCCCCTCTCTTTTATTTTTTATTTTTTTAATTTTTTCAAACAAGAAATGCAAAGCTCAAATTTTGATTTACCTGAGATCGAGTGTTTTAATTAGCCCAATATTTTACTTTAGATGATGCCTATACAATTCTTTAAAATAAAAGTTAAAATGCTAAATAGAAAAATGAAGATGCAGGACCAATATTTAGATGATTGTTGGAATAACCGGGTCGTTGATATTGAGTAGTACAAAAAGCCAATGGGTTAAAGGACATTTGGCATGTAACACAGTTACAAAACAAAACTGTCCGTCCCACGCGTACGAGTATAATAGGGGGAAGAGCTGCTAAAAAAATATATATGTGTGTGGGCATATGATAATATAATTTAGTTAAGTTTTTGGTACTGATAACATTATATTTTAATTTATTAGCTAAATGGCGTAAGAAAAGTAATAACTTAAACGTTCATTGTCATTAAAAAATGAAATAAGGAAAAGAATTTAGAAACCGGTAAACTCCACAAGTAATTAGTAAACAGTAAATAAATTTTAAAAAGTAAAAAAGCTAAAACTCATCCTGTTAACAGAAATACGGGTATAGCAACCGTTTTATTATTTTATTTATACTTACCCCTCTAGGAGAAAGACTAGTGCAGCTGATTTAGTATTTTCAAGAAGGTCACGAGCGTCCTCCTCATTTCAGCGTTTCTTCGTCTCTGGTAATTTCTCATCTTCTCCATTTTCATTTCTCTCTGTACCCGTTTGCAAGAGTTTATGTTTTCATTACTCTTTCTGTTTCTATGTGCAAGAGTTTATGGTGAGGTGAAATTTTTTTGGACAGCTATACTTTATGTAACAGAAGAATTTCTAGGGTTTTCTTTGATGAGATTGATGGAGAAGTTCATTATTTGGGTTTTGGTACGTAGAAGCTTAATCAGGTGGAATCTTAGTGGTTTAAAGGGAATGGTTCGTATTTACTTGCAAAGTTTCTTAATGCTATCCTTCTGTTATTTGGTGAAGTTTGAAAAGCTTGTTTGGTTTTTAGGACTTGGCCAATTTATTGAATATCTTTTGGCTGGTTTATTAAAATGAAGATGGCTTTCTGATGGTGAGACTGTTCTTTGGTCCTCATGAATAGCTAGAAATGAATTGGTTTTCGAAAGGGGAAAATGGGAAGTGGATGAGGTGTTCTTTCTTATTAAATCGAGAGCTTATTTGACGTGGGTTAAAGCTATAGAGGGTGAATTGAGTTTGGTTGAGCTTGGGTGGAGTATGGTGGGTATCGTCAGTGTACATAAGCCAAGAGTAGGGGTTTATTGATCGCATCCGGTGGGGTTTGGACAGTGCCGATTTGTTTGTGGATTGGCGAGTAGAATATCGTTAATGGTTTTATGTTTATGACTTGTGTATTGATAGACCTTTATGTTTCTGGAAATGCTTTCATTAATAAAATCAGATTGAGGGAAAAAAAAAAAAACTTTGTGTTTTTGATGGTTTTGTATATTGGAGGATTTCTTTTGAATAACTATCATATTGTAATGGAACCATCTATGTGCATTTTATTATTGCCAGTGATGTGGCTTGCTCTATCTGCTTTTGCATATTAATGAAATTTATTTGACTTAAAAGAAAAATTATAATGCGAAAATGAAAACGTAGAAGGGAGAAAAAATTACTAAAACTCACCTGCATCTTAGAATCTTGATTTTTTTTCTGTTTTGCTCCTTTATCTTTTTTTTTTTTTTTACTCATTTCCTGGGTTCAATTTTGTAGATCATGCCGTTAGATATAGAAAAGGCAGAACCGATTCTCATTCCTAATGGTTATCCGGTACACGTGGATTGGAGGAAGAAAAGGATACTGCACTTGAGAAATCAAGGAAAAATGCGTAAGTTCAAATTTGCAATTATTTTTTTATTTTACATAATTCAATACGTTTTTATATTTGCATATATGATAGTATTTTTTTTTTAACAGAATCTTGTTGGGCCATGACAACAGTTTCTCTATTAGAATCTGTTTGGTCCCTCAAATTTAACAAGGCTCCGTCTCTTCTATCACCACAAATGTTAGTAGATTGTATTCAAGAAAATTCAGACGAACTTGAAGGTAGACGAGACTGCTATAAGTATAGTGTTGTAAAAGCACTTGAATGGTTGAAGAAAAATGAGGTTTATGGGGAAATTGATTATCCCTACGTGAAAAGTTGGGGAAAATGTCGTGCTAGCTCCATTACCGTAAGCATCAATGTGTTTTTGTTTTTATTCAAAACAAATATATGAATTGTAATATTGTATCAACGTTTTTTTTTATTGTTTTTTTCAGCCAACTGTGCGTGTGAAGATCGAGAATTAGCGTACTATAGTTGGTGAGGATAGGAGCCAGATTCTCATGAAAGTTGCACGTCGACCCGTTGCTGCCGTGATTGAAGCATATCAGGAATTTATATATCTAAAAGATGTAAGTAATTTTAGATTGTTTTATATTTTTCAAATGCTTTTAAATAATTAGATTTACATTTTTTTTAACATCACTACATGATTGTCTCTAATTTTTCTTGTTGTTGTTTCTTACCATGGAAGGAAATCTATGAAGGTCCAGAAAAGGAAACTGACGAGCCACCTCCTTTGCATGCAATCATTATTGTTGGTTATGGTACAGAGGGACAGGGTGCGGATGCAAAAAATTATTGGTTGGTTATGAATTCTTGGGGATCTGATTGGGGAGTAGAGGGATTTGGACGGGTTTGCAGAGATACTACGGTAGATGCAAAGTTTTTGCTTACACGAATCGCTTATCCTATATTTGATGAGGAGAAAAACCAGAAATGAACCATATGTTTGAGACTTAATATCCTTTGTTATTAGTGTTATTGAGATTTTATATTACACATTACAGTTGCTTAGTTTGATATTACAAAAGAGTTATATGGGCTTAATATTTTATAATATCAACTTTTTGATCATTTTATTCTAGTTTTTATTGCGAAAATAACAATCATTTCAGCTGTGAATTAATTAAATTTTCGTATAAATTCAAAACTTTCTACACCATAATTATAGGTAATTGAGATTATATTTAATATTGTAAATAACACTGTATAATTGTTGATTTTTTGATAAAATTGGAAAGGAAAACAAATTGGACATAGTAAGAGCTTTTATTTCAATACTGATATAGATAATATATATATATATATATATATATAATAAATTAAAATTTGGCACATTCATTATGATAAGCATGTTGTTCTTTTTTCTTTTTTTTTTTAAAGAATAATTTTAAAAAGTTATGTAGCTAGTTTTTCTAAAGTTTCTGTAACTTCTCAATTTTTTTTTTAAAATTTGAAAAGACATAAAATTTTTTTTATTTTATATTTTTTTATATTTGATTTTTATGTAAATAAGCAAGTCTGTGTCTCGCTTATCTAACGCACGTATAGTTTCAACTTGTTTTTTTTTTTTTACATATGGATATTATAATATCAGTTTCATTTTTGTCACGTTTAGATTTTTTAATTGCTATGTCAGTTATTTTATATGTCATCAAAGTTTACTTAATAATATTTAATTTCACATTAACTTATATTTTAATTATTCATGAATTTAGAAATTTAAAAATTTCTATATTCTTAAACTCAATTAATTATAGATAAATGTGCTTTATATTCTGTGTCATTTAAAAGTTTAAATTTAAATTCATATTTACTATTAATTAATTATGAATCAAATTTAATTATTTATAAATTTAATTAATTAAAAATAAATATACTTAACTTTAATACAATTTAAATTAAATATCTTTATTAAATAATATAAATATATAAAAATCAAATCATGCTAATCATTATTTACTTCACTCAATAACACAAATTACATTGCCTATAAATTATTCCCTACAGAAACGCTAAAGAATAAAAGTAAACTATAACCGGCAGCAATGGATGTGAGACTAGTTTTTTTTTTTTTAGTTTCATTACTTTTTTCCTTTCACTCACCTAATAAGTGCGTCAAAATCTAATTTCTTTCATGTCGAAAAATCAATGAATTTGTTAGAGAAAACAGAAAATACTTGCCCGACAAGAAAAAGGAAATAAAAATAAAAATGAACGACACGTGATGTGATGACAATGACGGTTCGATCGTTAAGAAAATGGTGGGACCGGGTCCATTCCTACGCGGACGGTTAAGATCTAATCTCGAAATTGTACGCACATCAGGTGCTACTTATTATCCCTCCCTCAGACTCGGTTATTTTAGGGTTAGGATTCCGTCTCATTCGTGATCTAACCAACTTCTGCAATTCTCATGGCTTCCGTTCCACCTCTCCCCATGGAGGAGCAACCACCAACTACGGAGGAGCGACCATCAAGTGAGAAGAAACAGGAACAAGAACACGATTATTTTCTGTCTCATTTTGACGAAGATACCGATGAGGAAGAAAGCAGCCAGTCCGGTACTTGCGAAGCCGAGGAATTTCGTGAGATGACGGATGCGGAGCAAAAAGCCTTTTCAGCTGCTTTCAAAGAGAGTGGTGTAAGCCTATTTCTGCAAAATTTAAGTTTCATATACATATATTCTATATTTATTAAGTTTACCTTGTAGGGATTTGATGTTCCTCCTTTTCCTGGGGTTTATTACAACGACCTAATTACGCCCATGAATATGAGTAAAGGTGGGCCGGAATATCTATTCCGTTATTCCGTGGCAGGGATCGGCCGATATAATGAAGAACATGTTGGTTTGGTTTTTTTTTTTTTTCTTGTTTTCTTTATCTTTTTTCCGGTGATATAATTTTGACTGATATTTTTAATGTTTTCAGGGAACCAACTATGAGGTAGTCCGAGTGGAAAAGTGCATGCAACAGGCTGCTCGCGGTATTAAGTACTACATAACCTTCCATGCCAAGAATAAGATTGCTTCAGAGCATGGCAGTGATACTCCTAAAGCTGCTGATGATAGTAGCGATAAAACTGAAATCTTTGAGGCTTTGGTCTTGTTCGGTATTCCAAAGGACAAAAAGGATGAACCAATCGATGTGATCTTTTGTAGGCTAAAGGGTACCAGGCCAGGTACTAATGTTTTTCATTAATGCAATTACTTTTAAAAAAAAAAAAAAAATCCGTACTTGGTTATTGATGAATTATCACTTTTATATTCTACTTGAATATCCGATTGTTAGCATACATTACACTAGTTTAAGGGATATGTTTGGTGATCCTTATCTACAAGGAATACTCCGTAAATTTAAACCCAGTTGTGCACTTCATCTGTTTTGTGATGAACAGATATATCATTTGCATTTACTGGCTTAATTATAGATATGTCGTGAATAGCAACTACTTACTATGATGAAGGATTTGTGAACTTTTTAACGAATGACTTAATTGTGATTGCCATATACAGTGTGTTGTGTTTTCATGTTGGGGAGTTTGTTGGTCTGCAGTTGAGAATTGCTTGTGTGTTGTTTGATATTTTGCATGACTGTCATGTTTTGTTTATTGGGTTACCTTTACTTAAGGTTTTGGATATCTAGTTATCTAGGGTAAGTGCTGGCTTTTGATGAGCTTAATGAATGGCTACCCATTTTTAGCTAGAGGTTTTACCGCTGTAGAGTAGTAGTAATATAAAGGCAAGGTTTAGGACTTCTTTATGATCTTGGTGGAACGACAGAGACTAACCCTATATTTAGTTTTAGATAAGGAAGTAAAATGCAAGTTCAGGTGAGTGTGTTCTATTGGTCAGAAAATTTTTTATTTTAGGGTGCTGCCCATGTTCACATATATATACAATCACAATTAATTTAATTTATTGGTTGTGTTGATGTAGATCTTTGAAAATTTTGTGGAGGCGTTCAGCTGGTGGGTGAGAAGAGCACCAGAAGTTGAGCACGTCATCTTGTTAATGCTTCTTATTTTATAATTTGAACCTCTATCTAGAATGTTTATGTGTTAAGCGATCTAAACTCATCCGACGCTTTCGCTTACCGACTACAGTACTGTTGATTATATAACTTTGTGCTGCTTCTATGTTTAATGATTTAGCTATGAAAACCACATTATCCTAATTTCTTATACTCAGCTTTAGGTGAGTTAGGGAACTTTTATTCTGCTGTCACAGTGTTCATGGCCCATTTTCGCCCCAAAAGCTCTCGACGAGCTGTATACGAAATTAACATCTATATATCTAGTAGAATGAAATTTACGTCTGTATTATATCTAGTTATCTGTACAATGGATCATATAAGTGAGAGAACCGTTTTGCTACTGAGTCAGCGCCAGCACCATTGGTTTATACAAGACTTAAAGCTTTTTTCTGGTTTAAGCATCTTCTGCATGAATTGCTGTTCTGTTTCCTGGACCATAAAATGTCCTTTGGCTGGGCCTGGGATGATCAAGTTGAACCTCCTTTGAGCCTAGGCCTAGAAGATTTAGCGCAAATCAGCCTATAAAATGTATAAATCAGACAAAAAAAAAATCATTTAGTCACCAATTCAGTGAGAATATAAAAGTAAACAAATAAAATCAAGCGTAACTAAGTTGTTTGAAGTTTGAAATCGGTTCTCATTGTCATGGATTTGATTCTTCACCAACATTTAAAGATTTTGCATGTATTGTCTGATTTAGTTTCTGTTGGTTAATTAAGTTTGATCGATAATGCAAAATCTTAGGGGAGGAGAATGCCACGTGTGCATTCAAGAAATCAGGACACACCATATGTACAAAACCCAATCCAAATTTCAAGCCAAAATTACAAATGCTGGCAATTACTGTTATTCATGCACACTGGATCCATTTGCCAAATATTTTATCTGGAATTTGCCCCGTTAAAACCACTCATGTGAAATGTGGTTGTCTGTTGATCCTTACGGTTGGGCATTTGCGCATTGTCAAGTCCACACATTAATATAAAAATTTTAATTAACAATGTAAATTGGTTCGGTTTGATTTCTGATTTGGTTTCTTATTTAATAATGTAAATTAAAACATGAAAAAAAATCACTCTCTAAACTTTAATTAAAGAATGAATCTCACCCATTTAACCTCATAAATTATGGGTTGAGACAGCAAAAAATCAAGTATGAATAAATAAAAATGACTATGAAATTGAACCAATACACAAAATGAGGCAGAAAAGAAAAAAAAGAACATATATATACACACAACAAAAAAATATACAAAATGAAAAATCTTAGAAAAAAAGAAAAAAAATATATACATATATATACACAACAAAAAAATATACAAAATGAAAAATCTTAAGGAATGAGCTGTCACGTGTTGATTTTTGAGAAAAAATTGATAGAGTTAGAATTTTAGCATATAATTAACTTTTCAAATGAAATCTTAAAATGAAGAGAATTATATATTTTTAAAATATAAACTTATATAGAAAAAAAACTTGTACAAATAAAATAATTAAATATTTACATAATATAAATATAACTATCATTAATTTTGTAGTTTTCAAAAATAAATCAATCCAAATCAAGTTAATCAATTTTTATTGCAGTCCAAGAATTAAAAAAAAATTATAAGTGTTAAAATTTAAATATAAATTATTATTTTTTAAAAATAATTATATAAAATAAGTAAAATAAACTTCTGGTTCATCAATATTTGATTTTAACCAAATAACGTTCAATGTTACATTTAAATGATAGGTGATAAGTTAAAATAAAATGAAGTAGCTAATTCTTATCATATAAACTAATTAAAAAAAGTGAAACATCATAATTATTTTCCTTTGATAGAAAAGGGTGAAGATTAAGCATATAGTAGTTTTTAGATTAACAAAAATGACCAAAAAAAGTTTGGCATCAATTTGGTCATGGAATGTGATAGATCATATAATCCTACATATATATTATTTTTAATTTTATGAATCAACATTTTTATGTGGTGGTGGTTATAAAAAATGCGAGGAAATTGAAAAAGAAAAAACAAACTTGACCAACAAGAAGTCTAAACAAAATCTGTTGTGGACATACATTTGTGATTGTTACCCATTGCCATGGCCTTTTGCTTTGTACTTTGATTATTATTCAAATTTGAAATTGTAATTTCTGTATATTATCTTATGTTGCATCATGATCAACATACACTTGATTATTATTGATAAAGGATACTGCACTTGAGAAATCAAGGAAAAATGCGTAAGTTCAAATTTGCAATTATTTTTTTTATTTTACATAATTCAATACATTTTTATATTTGCATATATGATAGTATTTTTTTTTTTAACAGAATCTTGTTGGGCCATGACAACAGTTTCTCTATTAGAATCTGTTTGGTCCCTCAAATTTAACAAGGCTCCTTCTCTTCTATCACCACAAATGTTAGTAGATTGTATTCAAGAAAATTCAGACGAACTTGAAGGTAGACGAGACTGCTATCAGCATAGTGTTGTAAAAGCACTTGAATGGTTGAAGAAAAATGAGGTTTATGGGGAAATTGATTATCTCTACGTGAAAAGTTAGGGAAAATGTCGTGCTAGCTCCATTACCGTAAGCATCAATGTGTTTTTGTTTTTATTCAAAACAAATATATGAATTGTAATATTGTATCAACGTTTTTTTTATTGTTTTTTTCAGCCAACTGTGCGTGTGAAGATCGAGAATTACCGTACTATAGTTGGTGAGGATAAGAGTCAGATTCTCATGAAAGTTGCACGTCGACCCGTTGCTGCCGTGACTGAAGCATATCAGGAATTTATATATCTAAAATATGTAAGTAATTTTAGATTGTTTTATATTTGTCAAATGCTTTTAAATAATTAGATTTACATTTTTTTTAACATCACTACATGATTGTCTCTAATTTTTCTTTTTGTTATTTCTTACCATGGAAGGAAATCTATGAAGGTCCAGAAAAGGAAACTGACGAGCCACCTCCTTTGCATGCAATCCTTATTGTTGGTTATGGTACAGAGGGACAGGGTGCGGATGCAAAAAATTATTGGTTGGTTATTAGGGTTTACTAGTATGCTACACAAATATTATATTACTATGGTATTATACAGTTTATCTAATCTAATGGTTGAGTTTGAAAACTATCCAAATTATGATATATATATATATATATATGTCTTTTTACCAATTAATTCTTCTGGTTTGTGAATCTAAAGCTTGTTCAAAAGCAATGATCATGTACACATCATGTTGTATGGTTTATATATTAATATAAAAATACCAATCGATAAAACCATCGCTCATTCCACATTTGCAAAATAGGAAAGTTGTTACTTTTTCGTTACATGATTGTTTCATTATCATTCAATAATTTATTTATTAATTAAAAGAAACCCTATTCAATTAAACTTACCCATTTTAAAGAATCATTTATAATTTAATACATTGTTTTTTTTTCAATTAAACAACAATCCATTAATTATGCTTTTTAATTTAAATATCACCATTAACATATTAATACATTGTTCTTTTTCAATTAAAAAACAATACATTAATTATACTTTTTAATTTAAATATCATTGTTGACATATGTAAATATATGCTTCTTCTATTTTTCTCACACACATATATATTATTTATTGAAGAATTTAGTATTGCGAAAACATGTAATGGATGCATTTCACTTATAAATTTTTTATTATACTTTTACAATTATCTAATCACAATAAATAATTACGTTTAAATTCATCACTTATAAATAAAGATTCTATATAAAGTTTTTTTTAAACCCCATATAATTTTAAATTATGATTAAGTAATTATAATATAAATATTGTAAGTTATATGCTCATCTATGTGATATGAATATTATTTTATAGTAAAATATTTTTTAAAAAAATATATTAATAGAAAAATTGCTAGAAGTTGGACTGCGTGATGAAAAATTGCTAGAAGTCAGGATTTCGTAAGGGTTTGGCTCGACTCATGAGGATAGACAAAGAAGTTGTGGATTCTCATACAAAGTAAAAAACAAGAACAGGTTTGCCTACCTTGAAAGTTCTTTCATGAGTTTCTAGTGCAACATGCCAACGAAGAACGTGGGTTAGATGTATTCATCTTAGCTATATACGAAATGGTGATATTTCTAAAAGTTTTGGGTTTTATTGAAATAGCGGTGGTTGACTTCTTCGAGAGTGTGATCAATGGTTGTAACCCTTCAATGGTAATATTAGCAGAGACTATCAGATCTTTGAGTTACTGTCGTCGGAATGGAGGGTGTTTTATAGGCTGTATACAATTATTATACTTATGGATGAAAAGTCACTTCGAATGGAGAAAATGTGCTTTCTCGAAGCTTTATGTCCACAATCAAACTTCGATCAAGGAATTCTGTGAAAGTGAGTGGTCAGAACAAAAGTCTAAAAAGAAGTGGATAGCTTTCCTACAAAAATTGACTAGTGCCAAAGTAAGATGGTTGGTTCCGTGGATGAATCGTGAACTTATGTTGTATCAATGTGGAGATAATATTGTGGTCTCACTTTTGGGTTTATGAGGAACAACAAGTTATGCACCACTCCTAGTGAGAAGGCAGTTTGGGGCAGAATAGTTCATTCTTATGAGGCATGGATTCATCAGTTAAATTTCTCTTACAATGAGTCAAAAGCATTTCAGAGGATGAATGAGATGATTAAAGTGTGGAAAAACTCCTGAAGAGTGAGTCTTAGATCGTTCACTGATAAAGTCATTCTAGGGTATTTACTTTGGAGAGCAAGACGAAGACAGGAAATGATATTCACTTATGAAAGCTTTCAACCGCCAATAGGAGGAAAGCTTGAAGAGACACCATCAGAATTAGAGCTTGTGATAAAAGAATTTAAGTTTGAAAAGGATAAGTTAAAGCAAAAAATCCAGAAGCTTCGAGAAGAAAAAGATTAGTGGAAAGATAGAGCTGAAAGACATGAAGCCAGAGTTTGCAAGATTGCTAGAGAATGTGATACAGCTGTTGAAAACCTAGCAGAGCTACACCAAGAACATAAAAGGTTATGTGTGAGAGAAAGGGCCAAAGAGATAACAATTGTTAAGCTGACTGAAGAGAATGCAAGATTGAAACAGGAATATGCTGAATTGAAAGAAGAAAGTACCCAAGTACAGATAAAGAATAACATGTTGAATAGCTACCTAAGCAGGTTGAGATAAAAGTTGAATGAACAAGAAGATCATATTGCTGCATTGGTTAGAGAGCATAGAGAGTTATCATACCAAGTCTGGTATGATAAAATAGATAACTTAAGAAGATAGAAGTACATTGAGCACCTAACGACCCAAATTTCTAAAGGGGTATGCAAGGCAAGAGAGATGGTAGAAGAAGCAGAGGTATTAAAACAAGAGGTGGCCCTAGTAGGAGAAAATGGGTAACTTCTATTAAACTTCATCGATGAAGCAAAGGCCTAGTATGAGCAGATCAAATGACTTTATGGTTATAACTCTAAGATGATAACTCAATGTAAATAAAAGTTCTTTGGAATAAATGAAATTTTTTAGCATCGTCTTAAGGCAAATATTCTTTGCATACCTGTATTTTCATTTATTGCATTCTCACTCATTACACTTAACAAAGTAACCATGAGATAGTCGTATAAATTTAATAATTCTAAGATACGGTATTCAAGGTTCAAGGATAGCTTCATCTAGCAAAAACCTTATCTATCGATATAACACAAAAGCTAGAACCAGATAAATGGAGCAAAAAAACTCTCACAGATTTGAAAAGCTGAAAAAAACATGAGAAAATATTAAGAATGAGTTGAAAAAAACTCTAGATGCCCTCAATAAGCTAAACATGGAAAAAAAAATAGAAGAAAATACAAGCCAAGAAGGCCCTCCATCACAAAAAATGGTCGATCTTTTGTATTCTTCAAGTTTTGGTCCATAACAAGCCCAACCCACACAGGATATTCCATCACAACAGTTCACATATCCTGTATACCCTAAAATACCATCAGCCTCGAATCCATGACATTATCATAGCTATGTAAATTCTGTCTTTACTAAAATGGTAATAGAACCGATTCAAGTTCCTGATCTAAATGACTCGAAAAAGAAAGAGAAAAAAAAAAGTAAAAGTGATGGAGTCTCAAGAAGATTCAAAGATTAGTATGCTTAAACAAAAATTACGGGTCATAAAAAAGATTGAATTTTATGGTTCTGTTGATGCTGCTAGGCTGTGCGTAGTCCCAAATATAGTCATTTCACTAAAATTTAAAGTATCAAAATTTGAGAAATATGATGGTACGAAATACCTAAAAACTCATATTACCATGTATTGTCAGAAGATGACAGCCCATGCCTATAATGAAAAACTATTAATAGACGTTTTTTAAAATAGCCTTATATGCTCTACTGTCATGTGGTATGTCTAGCTGGACAGAACCCATATTCGTTCTTAGAGTGATATGACTAATAATTTCATTAATCAATATCGGTTTATTATGGATCTGGCTCCTGATCGTTTGTCTTTATAGAACCTGAAAAAAAAAAAGGTAAATGAGTCTTTTAAAGAATATGCCCAGAGATAGAAGGACGTAGCTTCTCAAGTACAACCCCATCTAACTGAGAAAGAGATTACAGTGTTATTTCTTAGCACTTTAAAATCTTCTTATTATGAAAAAAAGATAAGGAATGCAACAAAAAATTTTACTAATATGATAATTTTGAAAGAAATTATTAAGAGTGTCATCAAGAATGATAAGCTAGAAGAAGGTGAAGCATCTACTAAAGAGATCCCGAAAAAAAAAAAGACTGAAGCTAAAGCTGTGAGCTTTGATTGACAACAATTTAGGGGTTATCAACCTTACCCATCACAAGGATACCCCTCATATTATCCTGATGTGAATTACACCTCTCTTTATCCATACCAACCCATCCCACAGCCATCCTACCGCCAAACATATCAACCTTCCTTCAGACCTCAAAATGCCACATACAATCCTAACACTCAACCTATCTCAAGACCTCAAACTTGTCCAGCCAGCCCAATAGGAGGTTCTCGGGAGCAATGAACCACTCGTGAAAAGCCTGTATTTGATCCAATCCCTATGACCTATACAGAGTTATATCATGAGCTTTACAACAATCATCCGATTGCTTCTAATAAATTAAAGCCACTTAAACCACCTTACCTTAAGTGATATGATCCCACAGCCTTTTGTGACTATCACTATGGGATCACTAGTTACTTTATTAAAAATTGTACTACCTTGAAACACAAAGTGCAATTACTGATCAAGGATGGAATGATTAGTTTTGATACAGGAGGGGTAACTTTACCAAATGTTAGTGGTAATCATTTGCCTAATCATAATGTGAATGCCCTGAGTAATGAACATAAATGCTATCTGAAAAGAAAAGTGACAGATATTAAGACACCTCTTAGTCAGCTGTTTGATATTTTATGAAAAGTTGATATGATACAACCAGTGAGTTTGCACAGCTATCATTGATTCGAGAACGCTATAAACAGTTAAATTTCACAGAAGAAAAGAGAGTTGGTGACATAGACAACTTCTAGCAATCTTTCTATAAATATTTTTTTAAAACAATTATTTTACTGTAAAATAATATTCATTTCACATAGACAATATATGACTTACAATTATTATATTATAATTACTTAATCATAATTTAAAATTATATGAGGTTTACACAAATTTTATATAGGACCTTTATAAATTTATACATAATTATTTATTGTAATTGAATAATTGTAAGAATATAATAAAAAAATTATATATGCAATGCATTCTTTACATATTTTCGCAATTATATATATATATAGAAGGAAAATGTAAGAAGAATATATTTACATATATCAATGGCCATATTTAAATTAATGCATTGTTTTTTAATTGAAAAATAACAATGTATTAAATTATTTACGATTCTTTGTAATGGGTATGTTTAATTGAATAGGGTTTCTTTTAATTAATAAATAAATTATTGAATGATAATAAAACAATCACATACTAAAAATGAAAAGTGGACTTTCTCTTTTGAGAATGGTAAATTAGTCAATATTTAAAAACAACGCAAAACGGCCCCTCTCTTTTATTTTTTATTTTTTTAATTTTTTCAAACAAGAAATGCAAAGCTCAAATTTTGATTTACCTGAGATCGAGTGTTTTAATTAGCCCAATATTTTACTTTAGATGATGCCTATACAATTCTTTAAAATAAAAGTTAAAATGCTAAATAGAAAAATGAAGATGCAGGACCAATATTTAGATGATTGTTGGAATAACCGGGTCGTTGATATTGAGTAGTACAAAAAGCCAATGGGTTAAAGGACATTTGGCATGTAACACAGTTACAAAACAAAACTGTCCGTCCCACGCGTACGAGTATAATAGGGGGAAGAGCTGCTAAAAAAATATATATGTGTGTGGGCATATGATAATATAATTTAGTTAAGTTTTTGGTACTGATAACATTATATTTTAATTTATTAGCTAAATGGCGTAAGAAAAGTAATAACTTAAACGTTCATTGTCATTAAAAAATGAAATAAGGAAAAGAATTTAGAAACCGGTAAACTCCACAAGTAATTAGTAAACAGTAAATAAATTTTAAAAAGTAAAAAAGCTAAAACTCATCCTGTTAACAGAAATACGGGTATAGCAACCGTTTTATTATTTTATTTATACTTACCCCTCTAGGAGAAAGACTAGTGCAGCTGATTTAGTATTTTCAAGAAGGTCACGAGCGTCCTCCTCATTTCAGCGTTTCTTCGTCTCTGGTAATTTCTCATCTTCTCCATTTTCATTTCTCTCTGTACCCGTTTGCAAGAGTTTATGTTTTCATTACTCTTTCTGTTTCTATGTGCAAGAGTTTATGGTGAGGTGAAATTTTTTTGGACAGCTATACTTTATGTAACAGAAGAATTTCTAGGGTTTTCTTTGATGAGATTGATGGAGAAGTTCATTATTTGGGTTTTGGTACGTAGAAGCTTAATCAGGTGGAATCTTAGTGGTTTAAAGGGAATGGTTCGTATTTACTTGCAAAGTTTCTTAATGCTATCCTTCTGTTATTTGGTGAAGTTTGAAAAGCTTGTTTGGTTTTTAGGACTTGGCCAATTTATTGAATATCTTTTGGCTGGTTTATTAAAATGAAGATGGCTTTCTGATGGTGAGACTGTTCTTTGGTCCTCATGAATAGCTAGAAATGAATTGGTTTTCGAAAGGGGAAAATGGGAAGTGGATGAGGTGTTCTTTCTTATTAAATCGAGAGCTTATTTGACGTGGGTTAAAGCTATAGAGGGTGAATTGAGTTTGGTTGAGCTTGGGTGGAGTATGGTGGGTATCGTCAGTGTACATAAGCCAAGAGTAGGGGTTTATTGATCGCATCCGGTGGGGTTTGGACAGTGCCGATTTGTTTGTGGATTGGCGAGTAGAATATCGTTAATGGTTTTATGTTTATGACTTGTGTATTGATAGACCTTTATGTTTCTGGAAATGCTTTCATTAATAAAATCAGATTGAGGGAAAAAAAAAAAAACTTTGTGTTTTTGATGGTTTTGTATATTGGAGGATTTCTTTTGAATAACTATCATATTGTAATGGAACCATCTATGTGCATTTTATTATTGCCAGTGATGTGGCTTGCTCTATCTGCTTTTGCATATTAATGAAATTTATTTGACTTAAAAGAAAAATTATAATGCGAAAATGAAAACGTAGAAGGGAGAAAAAATTACTAAAACTCACCTGCATCTTAGAATCTTGATTTTTTTTCTGTTTTGCTCCTTTATCTTTTTTTTTTTTTTTACTCATTTCCTGGGTTCAATTTTGTAGATCATGCCGTTAGATATAGAAAAGGCAGAACCGATTCTCATTCCTAATGGTTATCCGGTACACGTGGATTGGAGGAAGAAAAGGATACTGCACTTGAGAAATCAAGGAAAAATGCGTAAGTTCAAATTTGCAATTATTTTTTTATTTTACATAATTCAATACGTTTTTATATTTGCATATATGATAGTATTTTTTTTTTAACAGAATCTTGTTGGGCCATGACAACAGTTTCTCTATTAGAATCTGTTTGGTCCCTCAAATTTAACAAGGCTCCGTCTCTTCTATCACCACAAATGTTAGTAGATTGTATTCAAGAAAATTCAGACGAACTTGAAGGTAGACGAGACTGCTATAAGTATAGTGTTGTAAAAGCACTTGAATGGTTGAAGAAAAATGAGGTTTATGGGGAAATTGATTATCCCTACGTGAAAAGTTGGGGAAAATGTCGTGCTAGCTCCATTACCGTAAGCATCAATGTGTTTTTGTTTTTATTCAAAACAAATATATGAATTGTAATATTGTATCAACGTTTTTTTTTATTGTTTTTTTCAGCCAACTGTGCGTGTGAAGATCGAGAATTAGCGTACTATAGTTGGTGAGGATAGGAGCCAGATTCTCATGAAAGTTGCACGTCGACCCGTTGCTGCCGTGATTGAAGCATATCAGGAATTTATATATCTAAAAGATGTAAGTAATTTTAGATTGTTTTATATTTTTCAAATGCTTTTAAATAATTAGATTTACATTTTTTTTAACATCACTACATGATTGTCTCTAATTTTTCTTGTTGTTGTTTCTTACCATGGAAGGAAATCTATGAAGGTCCAGAAAAGGAAACTGACGAGCCACCTCCTTTGCATGCAATCATTATTGTTGGTTATGGTACAGAGGGACAGGGTGCGGATGCAAAAAATTATTGGTTGGTTATGAATTCTTGGGGATCTGATTGGGGAGTAGAGGGATTTGGACGGGTTTGCAGAGATACTACGGTAGATGCAAAGTTTTTGCTTACACGAATCGCTTATCCTATATTTGATGAGGAGAAAAACCAGAAATGAACCATATGTTTGAGACTTAATATCCTTTGTTATTAGTGTTATTGAGATTTTATATTACACATTACAGTTGCTTAGTTTGATATTACAAAAGAGTTATATGGGCTTAATATTTTATAATATCAACTTTTTGATCATTTTATTCTAGTTTTTATTGCGAAAATAACAATCATTTCAGCTGTGAATTAATTAAATTTTCGTATAAATTCAAAACTTTCTACACCATAATTATAGGTAATTGAGATTATATTTAATATTGTAAATAACACTGTATAATTGTTGATTTTTTGATAAAATTGGAAAGGAAAACAAATTGGACATAGTAAGAGCTTTTATTTCAATACTGATATAGATAATATATATATATATATATATAATAAATTAAAATTTGGCACATTCATTATGATAAGCATGTTGTTCTTTTTTCTTTTTTTTTTTAAAGAATAATTTTAAAAAGTTATGTAGCTAGTTTTTCTAAAGTTTCTGTAACTTCTCAATTTTTTTTTTAAAATTTGAAAAGACATAAAATTTTTTTTATTTTATATTTTTTTATATTTGATTTTTATGTAAATAAGCAAGTCTGTGTCTCGCTTATCTAACGCACGTATAGTTTCAACTTGTTTTTTTTTTTTTACATATGGATATTATAATATCAGTTTCATTTTTGTCACGTTTAGATTTTTTAATTGCTATGTCAGTTATTTTATATGTCATCAAAGTTTACTTAATAATATTTAATTTCACATTAACTTATATTTTAATTATTCATGAATTTAGAAATTTAAAAATTTCTATATTCTTAAACTCAATTAATTATAGATAAATGTGCTTTATATTCTGTGTCATTTAAAAGTTTAAATTTAAATTCATATTTACTATTAATTAATTATGAATCAAATTTAATTATTTATAAATTTAATTAATTAAAAATAAATATACTTAACTTTAATACAATTTAAATTAAATATCTTTATTAAATAATATAAATATATAAAAATCAAATCATGCTAATCATTATTTACTTCACTCAATAACACAAATTACATTGCCTATAAATTATTCCCTACAGAAACGCTAAAGAATAAAAGTAAACTATAACCGGCAGCAATGGATGTGAGACTAGTTTTTTTTTTTTTAGTTTCATTACTTTTTTCCTTTCACTCACCTAATAAGTGCGTCAAAATCTAATTTCTTTCATGTCGAAAAATCAATGAATTTGTTAGAGAAAACAGAAAATACTTGCCCGACAAGAAAAAGGAAATAAAAATAAAAATGAACGACACGTGATGTGATGACAATGACGGTTCGATCGTTAAGAAAATGGTGGGACCGGGTCCATTCCTACGCGGACGGTTAAGATCTAATCTCGAAATTGTACGCACATCAGGTGCTACTTATTATCCCTCCCTCAGACTCGGTTATTTTAGGGTTAGGATTCCGTCTCATTCGTGATCTAACCAACTTCTGCAATTCTCATGGCTTCCGTTCCACCTCTCCCCATGGAGGAGCAACCACCAACTACGGAGGAGCGACCATCAAGTGAGAAGAAACAGGAACAAGAACACGATTATTTTCTGTCTCATTTTGACGAAGATACCGATGAGGAAGAAAGCAGCCAGTCCGGTACTTGCGAAGCCGAGGAATTTCGTGAGATGACGGATGCGGAGCAAAAAGCCTTTTCAGCTGCTTTCAAAGAGAGTGGTGTAAGCCTATTTCTGCAAAATTTAAGTTTCATATACATATATTCTATATTTATTAAGTTTACCTTGTAGGGATTTGATGTTCCTCCTTTTCCTGGGGTTTATTACAACGACCTAATTACGCCCATGAATATGAGTAAAGGTGGGCCGGAATATCTATTCCGTTATTCCGTGGCAGGGATCGGCCGATATAATGAAGAACATGTTGGTTTGGTTTTTTTTTTTTTTCTTGTTTTCTTTATCTTTTTTCCGGTGATATAATTTTGACTGATATTTTTAATGTTTTCAGGGAACCAACTATGAGGTAGTCCGAGTGGAAAAGTGCATGCAACAGGCTGCTCGCGGTATTAAGTACTACATAACCTTCCATGCCAAGAATAAGATTGCTTCAGAGCATGGCAGTGATACTCCTAAAGCTGCTGATGATAGTAGCGATAAAACTGAAATCTTTGAGGCTTTGGTCTTGTTCGGTATTCCAAAGGACAAAAAGGATGAACCAATCGATGTGATCTTTTGTAGGCTAAAGGGTACCAGGCCAGGTACTAATGTTTTTCATTAATGCAATTACTTTTAAAAAAAAAAAAAAAATCCGTACTTGGTTATTGATGAATTATCACTTTTATATTCTACTTGAATATCCGATTGTTAGCATACATTACACTAGTTTAAGGGATATGTTTGGTGATCCTTATCTACAAGGAATACTCCGTAAATTTAAACCCAGTTGTGCACTTCATCTGTTTTGTGATGAACAGATATATCATTTGCATTTACTGGCTTAATTATAGATATGTCGTGAATAGCAACTACTTACTATGATGAAGGATTTGTGAACTTTTTAACGAATGACTTAATTGTGATTGCCATATACAGTGTGTTGTGTTTTCATGTTGGGGAGTTTGTTGGTCTGCAGTTGAGAATTGCTTGTGTGTTGTTTGATATTTTGCATGACTGTCATGTTTTGTTTATTGGGTTACCTTTACTTAAGGTTTTGGATATCTAGTTATCTAGGGTAAGTGCTGGCTTTTGATGAGCTTAATGAATGGCTACCCATTTTTAGCTAGAGGTTTTACCGCTGTAGAGTAGTAGTAATATAAAGGCAAGGTTTAGGACTTCTTTATGATCTTGGTGGAACGACAGAGACTAACCCTATATTTAGTTTTAGATAAGGAAGTAAAATGCAAGTTCAGGTGAGTGTGTTCTATTGGTCAGAAAATTTTTTATTTTAGGGTGCTGCCCATGTTCACATATATATACAATCACAATTAATTTAATTTATTGGTTGTGTTGATGTAGATCTTTGAAAATTTTGTGGAGGCGTTCAGCTGGTGGGTGAGAAGAGCACCAGAAGTTGAGCACGTCATCTTGTTAATGCTTCTTATTTTATAATTTGAACCTCTATCTAGAATGTTTATGTGTTAAGCGATCTAAACTCATCCGACGCTTTCGCTTACCGACTACAGTACTGTTGATTATATAACTTTGTGCTGCTTCTATGTTTAATGATTTAGCTATGAAAACCACATTATCCTAATTTCTTATACTCAGCTTTAGGTGAGTTAGGGAACTTTTATTCTGCTGTCACAGTGTTCATGGCCCATTTTCGCCCCAAAAGCTCTCGACGAGCTGTATACGAAATTAACATCTATATATCTAGTAGAATGAAATTTACGTCTGTATTATATCTAGTTATCTGTACAATGGATCATATAAGTGAGAGAACCGTTTTGCTACTGAGTCAGCGCCAGCACCATTGGTTTATACAAGACTTAAAGCTTTTTTCTGGTTTAAGCATCTTCTGCATGAATTGCTGTTCTGTTTCCTGGACCATAAAATGTCCTTTGGCTGGGCCTGGGATGATCAAGTTGAACCTCCTTTGAGCCTAGGCCTAGAAGATTTAGCGCAAATCAGCCTATAAAATGTATAAATCAGACAAAAAAAAAATCATTTAGTCACCAATTCAGTGAGAATATAAAAGTAAACAAATAAAATCAAGCGTAACTAAGTTGTTTGAAGTTTGAAATCGGTTCTCATTGTCATGGATTTGATTCTTCACCAACATTTAAAGATTTTGCATGTATTGTCTGATTTAGTTTCTGTTGGTTAATTAAGTTTGATCGATAATGCAAAATCTTAGGGGAGGAGAATGCCACGTGTGCATTCAAGAAATCAGGACACACCATATGTACAAAACCCAATCCAAATTTCAAGCCAAAATTACAAATGCTGGCAATTACTGTTATTCATGCACACTGGATCCATTTGCCAAATATTTTATCTGGAATTTGCCCCGTTAAAACCACTCATGTGAAATGTGGTTGTCTGTTGATCCTTACGGTTGGGCATTTGCGCATTGTCAAGTCCACACATTAATATAAAAATTTTAATTAACAATGTAAATTGGTTCGGTTTGATTTCTGATTTGGTTTCTTATTTAATAATGTAAATTAAAACATGAAAAAAAATCACTCTCTAAACTTTAATTAAAGAATGAATCTCACCCATTTAACCTCATAAATTATGGGTTGAGACAGCAAAAAATCAAGTATGAATAAATAAAAATGACTATGAAATTGAACCAATACACAAAATGAGGCAGAAAAGAAAAAAAAGAACATATATATACACACAACAAAAAAATATACAAAATGAAAAATCTTAGAAAAAAAGAAAAAAAATATATACATATATATACACAACAAAAAAATATACAAAATGAAAAATCTTAAGGAATGAGCTGTCACGTGTTGATTTTTGAGAAAAAATTGATAGAGTTAGAATTTTAGCATATAATTAACTTTTCAAATGAAATCTTAAAATGAAGAGAATTATATATTTTTAAAATATAAACTTATATAGAAAAAAAACTTGTACAAATAAAATAATTAAATATTTACATAATATAAATATAACTATCATTAATTTTGTAGTTTTCAAAAATAAATCAATCCAAATCAAGTTAATCAATTTTTATTGCAGTCCAAGAATTAAAAAAAAATTATAAGTGTTAAAATTTAAATATAAATTATTATTTTTTAAAAATAATTATATAAAATAAGTAAAATAAACTTCTGGTTCATCAATATTTGATTTTAACCAAATAACGTTCAATGTTACATTTAAATGATAGGTGATAAGTTAAAATAAAATGAAGTAGCTAATTCTTATCATATAAACTAATTAAAAAAAGTGAAACATCATAATTATTTTCCTTTGATAGAAAAGGGTGAAGATTAAGCATATAGTAGTTTTTAGATTAACAAAAATGACCAAAAAAAGTTTGGCATCAATTTGGTCATGGAATGTGATAGATCATATAATCCTACATATATATTATTTTTAATTTTATGAATCAACATTTTTATGTGGTGGTGGTTATAAAAAATGCGAGGAAATTGAAAAAGAAAAAACAAACTTGACCAACAAGAAGTCTAAACAAAATCTGTTGTGGACATACATTTGTGATTGTTACCCATTGCCATGGCCTTTTGCTTTGTACTTTGATTATTATTCAAATTTGAAATTGTAATTTCTGTATATTATCTTATGTTGCATCATGATCAACATACACTTGATTATTATTGATAAAGGATACTGCACTTGAGAAATCAAGGAAAAATGCGTAAGTTCAAATTTGCAATTATTTTTTTTATTTTACATAATTCAATACATTTTTATATTTGCATATATGATAGTATTTTTTTTTTTAACAGAATCTTGTTGGGCCATGACAACAGTTTCTCTATTAGAATCTGTTTGGTCCCTCAAATTTAACAAGGCTCCTTCTCTTCTATCACCACAAATGTTAGTAGATTGTATTCAAGAAAATTCAGACGAACTTGAAGGTAGACGAGACTGCTATCAGCATAGTGTTGTAAAAGCACTTGAATGGTTGAAGAAAAATGAGGTTTATGGGGAAATTGATTATCTCTACGTGAAAAGTTAGGGAAAATGTCGTGCTAGCTCCATTACCGTAAGCATCAATGTGTTTTTGTTTTTATTCAAAACAAATATATGAATTGTAATATTGTATCAACGTTTTTTTTATTGTTTTTTTCAGCCAACTGTGCGTGTGAAGATCGAGAATTACCGTACTATAGTTGGTGAGGATAAGAGTCAGATTCTCATGAAAGTTGCACGTCGACCCGTTGCTGCCGTGACTGAAGCATATCAGGAATTTATATATCTAAAATATGTAAGTAATTTTAGATTGTTTTATATTTGTCAAATGCTTTTAAATAATTAGATTTACATTTTTTTTAACATCACTACATGATTGTCTCTAATTTTTCTTTTTGTTATTTCTTACCATGGAAGGAAATCTATGAAGGTCCAGAAAAGGAAACTGACGAGCCACCTCCTTTGCATGCAATCCTTATTGTTGGTTATGGTACAGAGGGACAGGGTGCGGATGCAAAAAATTATTGGTTGGTTATTAGGGTTTACTAGTATGCTACACAAATATTATATTACTATGGTATTATACAGTTTATCTAATCTAATGGTTGAGTTTGAAAACTATCCAAATTATGATATATATATATATATATATGTCTTTTTACCAATTAATTCTTCTGGTTTGTGAATCTAAAGCTTGTTCAAAAGCAATGATCATGTACACATCATGTTGTATGGTTTATATATTAATATAAAAATACCAATCGATAAAACCATCGCTCATTCCACATTTGCAAAATAGGAAAGTTGTTACTTTTTCGTTACATGATTGTTTCATTATCATTCAATAATTTATTTATTAATTAAAAGAAACCCTATTCAATTAAACTTACCCATTTTAAAGAATCATTTATAATTTAATACATTGTTTTTTTTTCAATTAAACAACAATCCATTAATTATGCTTTTTAATTTAAATATCACCATTAACATATTAATACATTGTTCTTTTTCAATTAAAAAACAATACATTAATTATACTTTTTAATTTAAATATCATTGTTGACATATGTAAATATATGCTTCTTCTATTTTTCTCACACACATATATATTATTTATTGAAGAATTTAGTATTGCGAAAACATGTAATGGATGCATTTCACTTATAAATTTTTTATTATACTTTTACAATTATCTAATCACAATAAATAATTACGTTTAAATTCATCACTTATAAATAAAGATTCTATATAAAGTTTTTTTTAAACCCCATATAATTTTAAATTATGATTAAGTAATTATAATATAAATATTGTAAGTTATATGCTCATCTATGTGATATGAATATTATTTTATAGTAAAATATTTTTTAAAAAAATATATTAATAGAAAAATTGCTAGAAGTTGGACTGCGTGATGAAAAATTGCTAGAAGTCAGGATTTCGTAAGGGTTTGGCTCGACTCATGAGGATAGACAAAGAAGTTGTGGATTCTCATACAAAGTAAAAAACAAGAACAGGTTTGCCTACCTTGAAAGTTCTTTCATGAGTTTCTAGTGCAACATGCCAACGAAGAACGTGGGTTAGATGTATTCATCTTAGCTATATACGAAATGGTGATATTTCTAAAAGTTTTGGGTTTTATTGAAATAGCGGTGGTTGACTTCTTCGAGAGTGTGATCAATGGTTGTAACCCTTCAATGGTAATATTAGCAGAGACTATCAGATCTTTGAGTTACTGTCGTCGGAATGGAGGGTGTTTTATAGGCTGTATACAATTATTATACTTATGGATGAAAAGTCACTTCGAATGGAGAAAATGTGCTTTCTCGAAGCTTTATGTCCACAATCAAACTTCGATCAAGGAATTCTGTGAAAGTGAGTGGTCAGAACAAAAGTCTAAAAAGAAGTGGATAGCTTTCCTACAAAAATTGACTAGTGCCAAAGTAAGATGGTTGGTTCCGTGGATGAATCGTGAACTTATGTTGTATCAATGTGGAGATAATATTGTGGTCTCACTTTTGGGTTTATGAGGAACAACAAGTTATGCACCACTCCTAGTGAGAAGGCAGTTTGGGGCAGAATAGTTCATTCTTATGAGGCATGGATTCATCAGTTAAATTTCTCTTACAATGAGTCAAAAGCATTTCAGAGGATGAATGAGATGATTAAAGTGTGGAAAAACTCCTGAAGAGTGAGTCTTAGATCGTTCACTGATAAAGTCATTCTAGGGTATTTACTTTGGAGAGCAAGACGAAGACAGGAAATGATATTCACTTATGAAAGCTTTCAACCGCCAATAGGAGGAAAGCTTGAAGAGACACCATCAGAATTAGAGCTTGTGATAAAAGAATTTAAGTTTGAAAAGGATAAGTTAAAGCAAAAAATCCAGAAGCTTCGAGAAGAAAAAGATTAGTGGAAAGATAGAGCTGAAAGACATGAAGCCAGAGTTTGCAAGATTGCTAGAGAATGTGATACAGCTGTTGAAAACCTAGCAGAGCTACACCAAGAACATAAAAGGTTATGTGTGAGAGAAAGGGCCAAAGAGATAACAATTGTTAAGCTGACTGAAGAGAATGCAAGATTGAAACAGGAATATGCTGAATTGAAAGAAGAAAGTACCCAAGTACAGATAAAGAATAACATGTTGAATAGCTACCTAAGCAGGTTGAGATAAAAGTTGAATGAACAAGAAGATCATATTGCTGCATTGGTTAGAGAGCATAGAGAGTTATCATACCAAGTCTGGTATGATAAAATAGATAACTTAAGAAGATAAAAGTACATTGAGCACCTAACGACCCAAATTTCTAAAGGGGTATGCAAGGCAAGAGAGATGGTAGAAGAAGCAGAGGTATTAAAACAAGAGGTGGCCCTAGTAGGAGAAAATGGGTAACTTCTATTAAACTTCATCGATGAAGCAAAGGCCTAGTATGAGCAGATCAAATGACTTTATGGTTATAACTCTAAGATGATAACTCAATGTAAATAAAAGTTCTTTGGAATAAATGAAATTTTTTAGCATCGTCTTAAGGCAAATATTCTTTGCATACCTGTATTTTCATTTATTGCATTCTCACTCATTACACTTAACAAAGTAACCATGAGATAGTCGTATAAATTTAATAATTCTAAGATACGGTATTCAAGGTTCAAGGATAGCTTCATCTAGCAAAAACCTTATCTATCGATATAACACAAAAGCTAGAACCAGATAAATGGAGCAAAAAAACTCTCACAGATTTGAAAAGCTGAAAAAAACATGAGAAAATATTAAGAATGAGTTGAAAAAAACTCTAGATGCCCTCAATAAGCTAAACATGGAAAAAAAAATAGAAGAAAATACAAGCCAAGAAGGCCCTCCATCACAAAAAATGGTCGATCTTTTGTATTCTTCAAGTTTTGGTCCATAACAAGCCCAACCCACACAGGATATTCCATCACAACAGTTCACATATCCTGTATACCCTAAAATACCATCAGCCTCGAATCCATGACATTATCATAGCTATGTAAATTCTGTCTTTACTAAAATGGTAATAGAACCGATTCAAGTTCCTGATCTAAATGACTCGAAAAAGAAAGAGAAAAAAAAAAGTAAAAGTGATGGAGTCTCAAGAAGATTCAAAGATTAGTATGCTTAAACAAAAATTACGGGTCATAAAAAAGATTGAATTTTATGGTTCTGTTGATGCTGCTAGGCTGTGCGTAGTCCCAAATATAGTCATTTCACTAAAATTTAAAGTATCAAAATTTGAGAAATATGATGGTACGAAATACCTAAAAACTCATATTACCATGTATTGTCAGAAGATGACAGCCCATGCCTATAATGAAAAACTATTAATAGACGTTTTTTAAAATAGCCTTATATGCTCTACTGTCATGTGGTATGTCTAGCTGGACAGAACCCATATTCGTTCTTAGAGTGATATGACTAATAATTTCATTAATCAATATCGGTTTATTATGGATCTGGCTCCTGATCGTTTGTCTTTATAGAACCTGAAAAAAAAAAAGGTAAATGAGTCTTTTAAAGAATATGCCCAGAGATAGAAGGACGTAGCTTCTCAAGTACAACCCCATCTAACTGAGAAAGAGATTACAGTGTTATTTCTTAGCACTTTAAAATCTTCTTATTATGAAAAAAAGATAAGGAATGCAACAAAAAATTTTACTAATATGATAATTTTGAAAGAAATTATTAAGAGTGTCATCAAGAATGATAAGCTAGAAGAAGGTGAAGCATCTACTAAAGAGATCCCGAAAAAAAAAAAGACTGAAGCTAAAGCTGTGAGCTTTGATTGACAACAATTTAGGGGTTATCAACCTTACCCATCACAAGGATACCCCTCATATTATCCTGATGTGAATTACACCTCTCTTTATCCATACCAACCCATCCCACAGCCATCCTACCGCCAAACATATCAACCTTCCTTCAGACCTCAAAATGCCACATACAATCCTAACACTCAACCTATCTCAAGACCTCAAACTTGTCCAGCCAGCCCAATAGGAGGTTCTCGGGAGCAATGAACCACTCGTGAAAAGCCTGTATTTGATCCAATCCCTATGACCTATACAGAGTTATATCATGAGCTTTACAACAATCATCCGATTGCTTCTAATAAATTAAAGCCACTTAAACCACCTTACCTTAAGTGATATGATCCCACAGCCTTTTGTGACTATCACTATGGGATCACTAGTTACTTTATTAAAAATTGTACTACCTTGAAACACAAAGTGCAATTACTGATCAAGGATGGAATGATTAGTTTTGATACAGGAGGGGTAACTTTACCAAATGTTAGTGGTAATCATTTGCCTAACCATAATGTGAATGCCCTGAGTAATGAACATAAATGCTATCTGAAAAGAAAAGTGACAGATATTAAGACACCTCTTAGTCAGCTGTTTGATATTTTATGAAAAGTTGATATGATACAACCAGTGAGTTTGCACAGCTATCATTGATTCGAGACCGCTATAAACAGTTAAATTTCACAGAAGAAAAGAGAGTTGGTGACATAGACAACTTCTAGCAATCTTTCTATAAATATTTTTTTAAAACAATTATTTTACTGTAAAATAATATTCATTTCACATAGACAATATATGACTTACAATTATTATATTATAATTACTTAATCATAATTTAAAATTATATGAGGTTTACACAAATTTTATATAGGACCTTTATAAATTTATACATAATTATTTATTGTAATTGAATAATTGTAAGAATATAATAAAAAAATTATATATGCAATGCATTCTTTACATATTTTCGCAATTATATATATATATAGAAGGAAAATGTAAGAAGAATATATTTACATATATCAATGGCCATATTTAAATTAATGCATTGTTTTTTAATTGAAAAATAACAATGTATTAAATTATTTACGATTCTTTGTAATGGGTATGTTTAATTGAATAGGGTTTCTTTTAATTAATAAATAAATTATTGAATGATAATAAAACAATCACATACTAAAAATGAAAAGTGGACTTTCTCTTTTGAGAATGGTAAATTAGTCAATATTTAAAAACAACGCAAAACGGCCCCTCTCTTTTATTTTTTATTTTTTTAATTTTTTCAAACAAGAAATGCAAAGCTCAAATTTTGATTTACCTGAGATCGAGTGTTTTAATTAGCCCAATATTTTACTTTAGATGATGCCTATACAATTCTTTAAAATAAAAGTTAAAATGCTAAATAGAAAAATGAAGATGCAGGACCAATATTTAGATGATTGTTGGAATAACCGGGTCGTTGATATTGAGTAGTACAAAAAGCCAATGGGTTAAAGGACATTTGGCATGTAACACAGTTACAAAACAAAACTGTCCGTCCCACGCGTACGAGTATAATAGGGGGAAGAGCTGCTAAAAAAATATATATGTGTGTGGGCATATGATAATATAATTTAGTTAAGTTTTTGGTACTGATAACATTATATTTTAATTTATTAGCTAAATGGCGTAAGAAAAGTAATAACTTAAACGTTCATTGTCATTAAAAAATGAAATAAGGAAAAGAATTTAGAAACCGGTAAACTCCACAAGTAATTAGTAAACAGTAAATAAATTTTAAAAAGTAAAAAAGCTAAAACTCATCCTGTTAACAGAAATACGGGTATAGCAACCGTTTTATTATTTTATTTATACTTACCCCTCTAGGAGAAAGACTAGTGCAGCTGATTTAGTATTTTCAAGAAGGTCACGAGCGTCCTCCTCATTTCAGCGTTTCTTCGTCTCTGGTAATTTCTCATCTTCTCCATTTTCATTTCTCTCTGTACCCGTTTGCAAGAGTTTATGTTTTCATTACTCTTTCTGTTTCTATGTGCAAGAGTTTATGGTGAGGTGAAATTTTTTTGGACAGCTATACTTTATGTAACAGAAGAATTTCTAGGGTTTTCTTTGATGAGATTGATGGAGAAGTTCATTATTTGGGTTTTGGTACGTAGAAGCTTAATCAGGTGGAATCTTAGTGGTTTAAAGGGAATGGTTCGTATTTACTTGCAAAGTTTCTTAATGCTATCCTTCTGTTATTTGGTGAAGTTTGAAAAGCTTGTTTGGTTTTTAGGACTTGGCCAATTTATTGAATATCTTTTGGCTGGTTTATTAAAATGAAGATGGCTTTCTGATGGTGAGACTGTTCTTTGGTCCTCATGAATAGCTAGAAATGAATTGGTTTTCGAAAGGGGAAAATGGGAAGTGGATGAGGTGTTCTTTCTTATTAAATCGAGAGCTTATTTGACGTGGGTTAAAGCTATAGAGGGTGAATTGAGTTTGGTTGAGCTTGGGTGGAGTATGGTGGGTATCGTCAGTGTACATAAGCCAAGAGTAGGGGTTTATTGATCGCATCCGGTGGGGTTTGGACAGTGCCGATTTGTTTGTGGATTGGCGAGTAGAATATCGTTAATGGTTTTATGTTTATGACTTGTGTATTGATAGACCTTTATGTTTCTGGAAATGCTTTCATTAATAAAATCAGATTGAGGGAAAAAAAAAAAAACTTTGTGTTTTTGATGGTTTTGTATATTGGAGGATTTCTTTTGAATAACTATCATATTGTAATGGAACCATCTATGTGCATTTTATTATTGCCAGTGATGTGGCTTGCTCTATCTGCTTTTGCATATTAATGAAATTTATTTGACTTAAAAGAAAAATTATAATGTGAAAATGAAAACGTAGAAGGGAGAAAAAATTACTAAAACTCACCTGCATCTTAGAATCTTGATTTTTTTTCTGTTTTGCTCCTTTATCTTTTTTTTTTTTTTTTTACTCATTTCCTGGGTTCAATTTTGTAGATCATGCCGTTAGATATAGAAAAGGCAGAACCGATTCTCATTCCTAATGGTTATCCGGTACACGTGGATTGGAGGAAGAAAAGGATACTGCACTTGAGAAATCAAGGAAAAATGCGTAAGTTCAAATTTGCAATTATTTTTTTATTTTACATAATTCAATACGTTTTTATATTTGCATATATGATAGTATTTTTTTTTTAACAGAATCTTGTTGGGCCATGACAACAGTTTCTCTATTAGAATCTGTTTGGTCCCTCAAATTTAACAAGGCTCCGTCTCTTCTATCACCACAAATGTTAGTAGATTGTATTCAAGAAAATTCAGACGAACTTGAAGGTAGACGAGACTGCTATAAGTATAGTGTTGTAAAAGCACTTGAATGGTTGAAGAAAAATGAGGTTTATGGGGAAATTGATTATCCCTACGTGAAAAGTTGGGGAAAATGTCGTGCTAGCTCCATTACCGTAAGCATCAATGTGTTTTTGTTTTTATTCAAAACAAATATATGAATTGTAATATTGTATCAACGTTTTTTTTTATTGTTTTTTTCAGCCAACTGTGCGTGTGAAGATCGAGAATTAGCGTACTATAGTTGGTGAGGATAGGAGCCAGATTCTCATGAAAGTTGCACGTCGACCCGTTGCTGCCGTGATTGAAGCATATCAGGAATTTATATATCTAAAAGATGTAAGTAATTTTAGATTGTTTTATATTTTTCAAATGCTTTTAAATAATTAGATTTACATTTTTTTTAACATCACTACATGATTGTCTCTAATTTTTCTTGTTGTTGTTTCTTACCATGGAAGGAAATCTATGAAGGTCCAGAAAAGGAAACTGACGAGCCACCTCCTTTGCATGCAATCATTATTGTTGGTTATGGTACAGAGGGACAGGGTGCGGATGCAAAAAATTATTGGTTGGTTATGAATTCTTGGGGATCTGATTGGGGAGTAGAGGGATTTGGACGGGTTTGCAGAGATACTACGGTAGATGCAAAGTTTTTGCTTACACGAATCGCTTATCCTATATTTGATGAGGAGAAAAACCAGAAATGAACCATATGTTTGAGACTTAATATCCTTTGTTATTAGTGTTATTGAGATTTTATATTACACATTACAGTTGCTTAGTTTGATATTACAAAAGAGTTATATGGGCTTAATATTTTATAATATCAACTTTTTGATCATTTTATTCTAGTTTTTATTGCGAAAATAACAATCATTTCAGCTGTGAATTAATTAAATTTTCGTATAAATTCAAAACTTTCTACACCATAATTATAGGTAATTGAGATTATATTTAATATTGTAAATAACACTGTATAATTGTTGATTTTTTGATAAAATTGGAAAGGAAAACAAATTGGACATAGTAAGAGCTTTTATTTCAATACTGATATAGATAATATATATATATATATATATATATAATAAATTAAAATTTGGCACATTCATTATGATAAGCATGTTGTTCTTTTTTCTTTTTTTTTTTAAAGAATAATTTTAAAAAGTTATGTAGCTAGTTTTTCTAAAGTTTCTGTAACTTCTCAATTTTTTTTTTAAAATTTGAAAAGACATAAAATTTTTTTTATTTTATATTTTTTTATATTTGATTTTTATGTAAATAAGCAAGTCTGTGTCTCGCTTATCTAACGCACGTATAGTTTCAACTTGTTTTTTTTTTTTTACATATGGATATTATAATATCAGTTTCATTTTTGTCACGTTTAGATTTTTTAATTGCTATGTCAGTTATTTTATATGTCATCAAAGTTTACTTAATAATATTTAATTTCACATTAACTTATATTTTAATTATTCATGAATTTAGAAATTTAAAAATTTCTATATTCTTAAACTCAATTAATTATAGATAAATGTGCTTTATATTTTGTGTCATTTAAAAGTTTAAATTTAAATTCATATTTACTATTAATTAATTATGAATCAAATTTAATTATTTATAAATTTAATTAATTAAAAATAAATATACTTAACTTTAATACAATTTAAATTAAATATCTTTATTAAATAATATAAATATATAAAAACTATGCAAATTATGATATATATATATATATATATGTCTTTTTACCAATTAATTCTTCTGGTTTGTGAATCTACAGTTTGTGCAAAAGCAATGATCATATACACATCATGCTGTGTGGCTTATATATTTATATAAAAATACCAATCGATAAAACCATCGCTCATTCCACATTTGCAAAATAGGATTGTTTCGTTATCATTCAATAATTTATTTATTAATTAAAAGAAACCCTATTTAATTAAACTTACCTATTTTAAAGAATCATTTATAATTTAATACATTGTTCTCTTTCAATTAAAAAACAATACATTAATTATGCTTTTTAATTTAAATATCACCATTAACATATTAATACATTGTTCTTTTTCAATTAAAAAACAATACATTAATTATACTTTTTAATTTAAATATCATTGTTGACATATGTAAATATATGCTTCTTATATTTTTCTCACACACATATATATTATTTATTGAAGAATTTAGTATTGCGAAAACATGTAATGGATGCATTTCACTTATAAATTTTTTATTATACTTTTACAATTATCTAATCACAATAAATAATTACTTTTAAATTCATCACTTATAAATAAAGATTCTATATAAAGTTTTTTTTAAACCCCATATAATTTTAAATTATGATTAAGTAATTATAATATAAATATTGTAAGTTATATGCTCATCTATGTGATATGAATATTATTTTATAGTAAAATATTTGTTTTAAAAAAATATTAATAGAAAAATTGCTGGAAGTTGGACTGCGTGATGAATATTTAATGGGCTACGTACTGACTAGGAGAAAGGGATAGAAGTAGTGTATTGAGCTTGAGAGGGGCACTGAAAGATGGACTAATCATACATGGCATTGCTGTGAAAAGGGTTACTTTGAAAATCACGGCTCTCTAACACATGGAAAGTCGAATTTCGAACCAACTATGTTGAACGTGGACAGCATTTTCTTGCATTATTACTAGGTATTTTTCACTTGGGTTAGCTTTTTTTTTTTCCAAGTCAAGTTCATTTTTATGGGGAGTACATGTATGGACATAATGTTCCCAATACCCATAATTTAACCAACATCCACCATAAAATGAGCATTACAACTGCATACAATTCACAATTCAAACAGTATCCTGACCTTGCTTAGAACTTTCCTCAATCCCCTTCCACCAAGCCATAAACATTTATTTCATATGCATATGTAAATACACATGAAATGAATGAAATTATTCCATGCATGACACAGGTTACAATCTAATTCTTTAATTAATTAACAAGTTTTCTTATTAATATGTTCTTCATGTACAAAATCCGTTATGTCTAATGCATAGACTGTATCAAAAAGCCATTAGAACATATTATTTAGGCGATTTTGGCGTACTAGATAAAAATAATTTAAGTTTAAATTGTGTTAATTCGAAAAGAACCTTTAGCCTCTAGATTCAATTGAATATTACGCAATTGTTAAGATTTGAGAAAGAAAATTTTTGCTTACATTGGTTTTGAAATTAATTAAGTTTACGTGAAAAAAAATAGAAAGGGTTGTAAATTGAAAACTTGCACAGCCAGCTTGCAGCAGTAGCATGCAAATTTTGGTTGTGGTGGTGACCGGTGAGCACTTAGCACTGAGCACCTTCAATTAGATTTTGCCACACAACCTGAATATGGAAAGGCTTTGAGAGGTTTGAAGTTTGAACCCCCAGTGGTATCTAAGTGCAACAATACTTGGTCTATATTTAGAAGCAAGAAATCAATTAATGTTGAGAGCTGGTTGATGACCAAGTAAGACCTAAAAGTTGACAAACAAAATGATCCAAAAGCTTTCATAAATCACGATGTTATCAACCTGAATTACCATTATACAGGGGTTGGTCGGCCTCATCTACACTCAACGACCATCAAGTAATTAGATTATTGAATTTGAAGCTTGTTAGAAGAAGGCAGTGAAAAAGAGCATGGCATAAAGCCATAAACATTCGTTCTATGAGCTATCAATAACTAACAGATATTTCCCCAGCTAAACATATAATAAACAACTAATGAAATATTTGACAGATAGTTTAAGACGAGATCATCTAGCATAAACATACTAAGGGCCGGGTTCAATTTACCTACACTCCAATTCAAAAGCAACATAGTTTTAATATTCTTCTTGAACAAGAGCAAAATTCCATCAAGTATGCACGCCAAAAAACACAAATATAATTAAATCACTTTATTCACTTGCCCACAAATCCATCCAAAGTCTTACCTTCCACTTCTTCTTCTGCTTCTTCTTCTTCATCATCATCTTCTTCATCTTCATTTTCGACTTTCTCTTCTGCTGCAAATATTTCAACACTAAATATCAAGAGGAAAGCACCAAAACATTGATAAAACAAAGCTAAACTTATGTTTCAAGTCTATTATGCATAATATTAGCTGAAGTAAGCAGTGCACAAGAAGAAAATTATAAGAAAAGCTTGCGCCAATTCTATTTATTCAAAAGACATAACATTAATGACATATATGGACATATGTTGAAGTCAAACTCACCTGTTTTAACGACTGAAAAACAAAGTACTCAGAAATATAGAATGACACACAAACACACACACACACACACACACACATATATATATCTGCAATAAAAATGAACATAGAATAGAGCATGCGTTTGAAAATTGCTTAAATTCTGTGCATCAAACAGAACAGACACATCATTTACAAGTATGAAGATGCCTAATTAACCAGCGAAACAAATTGAAACTTGATGCATAATTTATGATTCTATATATATATAACAACAAATGAAAATCATTATACCTCTTTTGGTACCCTTCTCCCGACAAAAGATGATTTCGGTTGCGTCATCTACTTTCCTTTTTGGAGTACCCATTAACACCAATGCTTCAGAGGTTTTTGTAGTATCATCACAACCATAAGCAGTACCAATTTTGGCCTGAAAAGTTATGTAGTGGTTGAGACCACCAGCAGCCTGCCGCATTGCCTTTTCCACTTGCACTACCTCATACTTGGTCCCCTAAAAACATTTATAGAAGGAGATTAAGAATGTTAGCAAAAAAATACCCCAAAACTAATGCAAAAATAAAACACGAAGATAGGAAGAGAAGCCAATCTTACTTTTTCCTCGTTGTAAACTTTGATGGCTGCTACAGAAAAAGGGAAGAGATATTCTAGGGTGTAGTCGTCCATGGTCATGGGTGTAATCATACCGCTGCAAGAAACATAAGGAAATGGAGGAACATCGAAACCCTTCAATCACAACCCACAAAATAGAAAAGATGAAAAAAATATATAGATTAGCATGAAATTTTCATACACTGGAGTGAAAGAGATTAAGGAAATGCAAAAACTAAACAAGGGTTTTTACATCAGTAGATTTAACAGCATCCAGATATAACTTTTCTTCTTCCTTGGTCAGCTTGTGCTTCCCAATCGCTATCATCGCACTCTTCACCAGACACACTGAAATCGTCAAGCAACTTATAGTGGGTTTCTCTGTCACATATAATAGGGTATGTGGAAAACGTCATCTTTCTCTAACTGCTGTGTCTTGTCCGTCGGTCATTGCTCTTCCTTTGCTGAAGGTGGAGAAGACGCCATGAAGAAGAAGGAGATTGCAGAGATATTGGACAGCTTAGCTTTATATCAGAATCGAAAAGCTTTTAAAGAAAAAAAAAATCTGCAAAGGCAAACCCTAATAAATATATGACGCAGAGGTTTAACCGTCCACAGAAACTTGGACACTATAACTCTCACGTGTGCAGTTTTTCTTTGATTCAGTATCACGGAGAAAGTTTTTTTTTTTTTAAATTGATAAACAGTAGTATACTAGTATTTTGATTCTTATTCAACTAAGACATTTGGTTTAGGATTTTAATTCAATTGAAACAGATTTGTAAAGGAATTAGGATTGTCTAATTTTTTTTCTTTGTAAAAGGTTTTCTACAATAAATTCTAACTCCTACCTTGCTAGATTAAACAAAATTAATTTCATTAAAATTGAAAATTTAGCCATTGAATTAAGTATTATAACACTAAGATTAAATTTAGTGGTAGAAATATTTATTTGAATGCAATCACAATAATAGATATGATAATTTAAAACACGATATAATAATATAATATAAAAAAGAACACGAAAATGATATAATTTAAAATTTTAATAATAATTATGTATAAATTTAATAAAATAAAAAAATATTTCATATTTTCTTGTTGATATGAATTATCATATAAAATATAATACGAATATATAAATTTTAATACTTTATATGATACAAATATACGAATTAATCTTTAAATCTGCAAAGTAATGTTAATGTATTGAATAATGATATTCATTCGATTGTCTAAACAAAGCAATCAACTATTATAATTAAAAAATGTTACCACTTTTTAATTTTACATTAAGATAGTGAACGATTTTAGGATTTAATGAATCGTATTATTGAAATACTCCTCCCCACGCAATCGGGGAAAAAAATTTTGAATTCCATTGAAGATGTGATAGAATCCTAAATGAACTCTTAATAAAATCGAAATGCAAATAAACAATTTGCTATCTCTGCATAATCCCCGAATAGCAAGTTCTGCCGAATTTGTTGTAGGCGCTCATCACACTGATCTTAACAAAGCCATGGGGAGAAAAATTCCAAGCAATTAGCTTAATCTGTTGAATCTGTTTATGTATTATGATGCTTTTTCCTCTCTTCTGATTAGTGATCACATGTATAAAATGTTATACTTCTATTCACACCGGCATTTAAACAAATTATACTAGTAAGACTTTGATAAAGGCTTTTAGTTATATATAAAAAAGTTTGGGTTGGTCTGATAAATAATTTGTTACACATTTGATAAGTCGTTGTAAATTAACTTGAGCATAAATTTCTTTTGGATTTCTTTCTACTTTTTTGGGTTAAACGCACCATTGCTTTCTAAATTATATCATGAAATATATAAATTTGGTACTGCTTAAACAAGACAAAAAAAAAAGATGTGGTACTTAGATATATGTTCCTTTTAAGAAAGGGGCATCCTTAAAAACAGCGACCTGTCCATTAACCAATCAAAACCTGCCATTTATGATGCCACATGTCAAATGATTAATATCATCATGGCATTGGCATGTGCCAATTGAAATCCTACATGACAGGGTTCTCAACCTCACTCTCACTACTCAAATCATCATCGGTGGCAGCTGAGGCTGAGGCCGAGCCTGATGCCCAGCCTGAGACCTTCTCTTTAGCTGAATTAGAGTTGCTGGAAAGATCATACTTAAAATACTTGATCTTCTCCTTTCCTTCACTCCCACTTCCTTTCCTTTTTCCCCTGGAGCTATCTACCAGCCTCATTGAATGGGCAGCAGCCACAAATGCCGCTGTCATAGATTCATTTTTCATTTCATTTTCTTCATCTTCATCTTCAGCTTCTCCTTTTGCATCAAGGTAAAAAAGAGGATCATCCTCAAGTTTCTTCTGCTCTACCTTTGATGCTGATTGCTCGGAGACTGCCTTGGAATCATCAACATGTAATTTGGCATGGTATTTCATGCCATCATCAAATACTTTTATCCCTTGTTTCTCAAGGTTCAGTAGGCACTCTGGACAATTAGATTAATTGCAATGAAACAACAAAGAAGGCAGTTAGCAATGCAAAACTCAAAAGATACCGTTATTCTATGTACTGAAAGAGACTAGTGGAGCTACTTACTTATAAGAGCTTTAGGTGAGGATCCACTTATTCCTCTCGCTTTCTCATCCATGCCAATCAGGCATGAGATCCATTTGGTTATTTGAGAAGGTAAACAGGAATTGGCAAAGGCACTTGTATAGTGAGTAGCTCTATTTTGATCCCCATTCTTTCTACAACAAAGCAAATGATGAGATAAATACAAAGCAGGCTTTATCATATGAACTATAACATTTATTTGTACCTGAATAACTCAATGGCTTCAAGCGTGACAATCAGTCTTGTCATGCAAATACTTTTTACACGCTCTGCTGATAGGTGAACTGTCTCTGACTTGAGGAACGAATACTCCACCAGAATAACAGCATCATACAGAATATTTCTCAGCAGAACTCCATCTTCAGGTCCCTGCATGGAATGTCCCTTCGGTTTAAATAACCATCAATAACCGATGCTTATTTTCCAATGATAAGGTTAGTGTTAAGACCAACAAACAAAATCTATCAACAAGGTTAATATTCTAAGCATGATATAATTCGCACCATTCAAGGGATCAACTGTTCTCAAAGTATTAACAAAATAGAACCCAGATCCAAGTTCAAGCAAATGTTACAACAGAGCTACAGAGAGAAAAAAGAACATGAAGACATAGACAGACTTCCATTATTAAGCCACTGATACTTCATTTCCACAGCCCCCAACTTAATGCCTCCTATTTGCTATCTTGCCCGTGAAAAGGAAAAATGCAATTAACTGCAGCATGGAAGTTCCCAATGCATTAAAATCATGAAAAGACTGGGGTCCTGTTGATGTCCATAAAACACAACAGACTGCTAAATCCTATAAACAAATCGGTCTGTAAACATCCATCATTCCGAAGAGCATTCAGTTAACAAAGGTGGAACAGAGTAAGGGATAACAGAGATAGCTAGAGGCCATGATCCAATGATGCAGAATCATTAATGCAGAATATGCATTTGAACAGTTTAAACATTTGCATCAGCCAACAGACACAGAGTTTCTATTGTAGAACCAACACTTATAACTCATACAAATTTAACTCATGTAAGCATTGGCAGACAATTTGATATAAAGCACAAAAACATACAAAAAAAGGAGGAAGAGATATTAATGAATTAAAATATCCAAGCACAACAAACCAACCAGCAAGGCAGTCACTGGCAAAGCTGGCTGCAGCAACATCCTCAGAAGTATCTCTGATCAGCAGAAAGTGATAATTAGATGGTAAGAATAGCAAATATGACTTTAAGGAAAAGAGTTAACAATAACATAGGCATTTCCACTTTACGACACAATGTAGAATATATATTGAGACAGGCAAAGTTAACTAATTAAGCTAAAGCAAAGGTGAACTGCTCTACAGTGCACCAAATGGATGTCTTATTTTAATTCATATGATTTGGAATTTGTCCAAAAGAAAGTGCATCCCAATATAACCAAGTAGAAACTGAACAAAATTACTATCAGTCAGGAGAAACTAATGCATTTTGCCAACAAAAAGAGGCAGAAATTAATACTACACATATAAGCTTAAGATTTAGTCAATGTTGAAAATATTTGGCACATGAATGCTCTTCATACATCTTAAGTACAAGTACACACTAAACTCAGGATAGAGTAATGCAAATGCTAACAGAAAATCATACTAAAAGACAACCACAGGGATTACAAAAAAAAAAAGAATAATATCAATAACAATTCAAATTCGGACAGAAAGTACAGAGCACTAACCGAAGAAATAAAAGTTGTGAAAGCTGGAAATTGAAGCAACCGCCCAACTTCTCAACTCTTTCTCCAGCACCATCCCTTCAGTCCCAAGCCTCAAATCCAAGCAAAGTTTCAACAAAAATGCTTCCACCATAACCACACCAGCCAAGTAATTAACATCGAAACCTCTTTTACTATTCATTCTATAAATTTCATCACCAACCAGAGGGAAAAAGGATTGTAAATTTACATTCCTATCCATCCAAATAGAAACCAAATCCTCAACCGGAATTACCGAATTCACATCAATACCTTCACTTTCCTTACTCAAATCCTTACAACAGCACATGCTTATATAGCCAATAATCACTTCAACCAAACACTTCACCTTTTTATTCACTGTCTTCTCTCTCTTTGAACCCAAGTCCTTCCCTAGTACTTCCACAACTAATTTATAAACCTCAAAAACAATTGGAGCAACTAATGCTATGCTTTTGAAAGAATTAGAGGGACTTGAACACGAAGAAACTAACTGAAAGAGATCCTTTATGATAGATAATCCATTCAAAGGATCTTTACTTCCAAAATTATGGCTTCGAAACGACAAAGCAGAGTATACCCAAATGGATTCCAGCGGTGGGTCAATCTTTGCGTGCATTAAATAGTAGAACTTATCAATGAAATCAGAAAATTTTGGGGTTTCTTTGTGGGTTTCAGCTAAAAGGTCTTCGAGGGATTGTATTAGACAAAGTTGGTAGTTTTCACCTATCAGAAAATTGGGTTTTGCGGTAGTCGCAGAATCTTCCAGTGATAAATCCATGGCGTCAGCTAAAAACCAACTAAAATTTGTGAAATTTTCTTTCTTTAAGTTCTGTTTAGGGTTAGGACAAGAGAAGGTTTCAAAAGCTAAACCCTAATTTTCCTAAACGCTCAACTTATCAGGCTATCAATTTAGGGTTTTAGGTGGGCTGAGTCTTCCCGATATCCTCCAGTTTCATTCTCTCCAGTTCATACAGTTCTTCAAAATTCTGCCACGTAAGAATAAGTGAGTGGGCCCCCAATATGAGGTTTGGCTGGCTATGATCGACCAGAGAAATTAAGTCAGCGAAGTCTTCAATGGGTTCAATTAAAATCACTAGAGAACCAGAACGACGTGTTTTCTCAAACCCTATTGGTTGAAAAAAAGAGCCCCCATATTTTTAAAACCTCAAAGCAACCAATCAGATGCAGCGAAACACGTATCAATTCTATATTTTGAAGTGCACTTCGATCAGTTCATTGAAAAATAAAAGGATCCTTTTTAACAACTCTTTCAGTTCAGCTGATCGTTTGTTACAATCACGAGAAGGTAATGGGAAAGATTGGGCAAAGTTTAGTTCTTTTAGTTTCGGTTTTGTTATTGTCAACGTGGTTGCCTGTCTCCCTATGTGGCAAGAAACCAGTTGCAGTTTCTCGAAAAGAGGACGTTCCTTACATCAAATGTCAAGTTTGTGAGAAGCTGGCATCACAGTTATACCAACACGTACAAACGAAACAAGCCGAGATCTCTCCCAAGAAGGTCTTTTTATTATCTGGGTTTGCTTTTTATTCTTTAAATTTTCTTTCTTTAAGTTCTGTTTTGGGTAGCTTTTTTTAATTTTTGTTTTTCTGTTTGGTTTTGTTGGGGTGTTAGATCTCAGAATATCAAATCATTGAGATTGCGGAGAATGTTTGTAATTTGAAGAAGGAAGAAGCTGATTGGATTTTGAAGATTGATATTGTAGAAACAGGAGATAAGTTAGAGGTAAGATGAATGAATTCCTTTGTGTTGTGAGATTTTAAGATTTTTCTGCTTTGTTGGAGTTTCTTTGTTGAAAAAAATAGGTGTATCAGTTCAATTAGTTTTACCATTCTGATTCATGAAATTGTCATCTTTTTACAGCTAATCGAACAGGATGCTGAAGGGATTTGCAATTCAGAGTGTAAGACAATCGAGCGAGCTTGTCAGGAGGTTAGAATTCTGATTTATTTTTCTTTAGATCGATTAATGCAGTCTTGTCTCTCCATGAGCATGTGAAATTTTTTTGCATTTTTTCCCGCTAGAGCTGGATTGATCTATTGTTGTATGATCTAAACATTCAGCCCATCAAACTTGGTCTTTGGTTTTAACTTTTGTGATCTGAGACTGTTAAGCATATGGCTGTTTATGTTTTTTCAGGTTATGGGGTATTCTGATACTGATGTTGCTGAGTATATATATACGTCCAAGCCTGACATGGAGTCACTGGTGAATTATCTATGTAAAGATCTGACTAAGACATGCAAAACCAAGCCTCCCCCACTACCAAAGGTAATTGGATTTGCAATTCTGTACTGCTTTCTGATCATTAAGTGTAGTTTTCTGACTAATATTAAGAAAGCACTAACCCTGAATAAGGTGGACACTTACTATCCTGTGGGAATATCTGAACTTTGGTTAAATGAGGCTGAGTCACCCAATCCTTCTTGCTGTTTTCAGTAGGCTAATAATCGCATGTGCTTCATGATTACTGTTCATTCCCCATTTTTGTAATTGAATCTCATAAATGATTCATCTTCAAGAACCTTAGAAGCATTACTTCTGTAGCATTATTTATCTTTGATAGATTTCATTTACTTTCTGCTATGTCCTTTTGTTGTAGTACATTCCGAAGTACTAATTTATGTTTTTGTTGTGAATTGCTGGGAGGAAAAGAATAGGATTGTCGCTTTAGTCCTTTTTGAACTGAATCTGCATAATTTGTATAATATGAATCTAATATTTTGTGTCCTTTTCCACTTATTTTATCTAATATTTTACTTGGATACAATAGTGTCTTCAGAACTCTAAAGGCCTCTCATGTGAACAACTGTTTTTTAACAAGGAGCTTCTTGCTATAATGTTGTATTATATTCTCCATTGATGAGGTTATCTGTTACATCTGGTGTGAGGAAAAGATGCATAAACTTTATTAACTCAATCAGACTGATTTGGTCTCTTTGATACATACAGGATAGGACTCCAGGAGAACCTTTTTTACCCAAACCAACTAAAGAGGCTGAAATGGAAAAGATGTTAAGATCCATGGAGGTGATTAAAAATTTATTGCTAAACATTATGCTTTGCATTCCTGACGTAAATATCTGATCTAGTTTAATTGTTTAATTTTATTGTGATTCAGGGTATGCCAGGGGCACCCAGCATGAAAATGTATTCAAGGGAGGAGCTGATGAACATGAAGAATTTGGGTGAAGATGCTGATGATGAAGAAGATGATGATGATGATGAGGAAAAATTTCCATCTAATTTGGTACGTATCAAAACTCCACAGCAGATTAAAGTGTTAGTAAGATTCTTGTTTTGATTATGATTTGATTGTTTTTCTCAGGGAAAACTTTTGAGAGAGAAAGAAAGTAGAAAAGGTGATTGGAAACAGAGGATCAGCAAAGGAATAAAAAATGCAAGTGAAACATTGAAGAAACATGCAACCAAGGTCGCCATCAGGGTAAAAAGGTGGTGGAGAGGAGTTAAAGCTGCCCGTTCAAAGGCCAGCAAGGCAGAGCTTTAGGACATGAATTATACTCGTTTGTTCTCTTCCAATGTATTAATATGCTTTGTTACTCATTGATTGAGTAGAAAATCAAGGACGCATATCCCCTTTTTCATAAGCTTTTCTTTGCCCTTCCTTTGGGAAGTTTTGATGATTCCTTTCAGCCATCGAACTCTCTTGACGAGTATTACAAGTAGCAACGTCATTTATTTTGATGATTTCAATACACAATCTATTGAAACGTCTCTCCTTTTATCTTCTCTCTTTAAGGTTGTGGCTTATTGTACATTGCATGCTTTGCCTCACAATTCCACTACAGACTGGCTGTAAAATAGATTTAAATTATGAAATGAATATAAAGAAGTGTTCTGGAATTAGACCCGCTGTTGTGCTGTGGTCCAACACTCACTTCCCAATTCCTATGCCTTCGGCTTAGTAACGATGTGACTTCAAGACTCGTATCAACAAACCCAGATCTCGATATTCAACCGCATGGATTTAGAAAGTGGCATTTCGCATTGGTTACTATAAATAGTGCTTGTAACTTGATTGACATAGGAATTAACTTAAGCTATATAATGATGCTGCTCAAGTTCTCATCAATTTAACTGGATTTTGACATTCCAACTTGTCCCAGAAGTTAATAGATTAACAGTTTGAACACTTTTCGTTCCACCACTCATCATCGCCATTATTTGGTTCAGATCTTGCTTCTTACTTCATTCCTTCAATTAGAAGAGAATCATTTTTCAGTTTAACATAAAAAGAGCAAGAACAAGGATTCAGGACGTGTTAAATATCACAAAAAAATCTTGGCATTATAAATAGCGAAAGATCTTGTAATTCAATTCTAGAAGAAAGAACCAATTTATAAGCGTCTCATTCTAAGGAAATTAAGGACTACTCGAATACAGATATATTAAATAGGAGCGGCAGCTTCATTCTTTAGCCAATGCCATAAAATTATGGATATGTTGCAGATACCTAGTCGTGATGAATACTCCAACAAAATCAGCGCATCTTATATAATTGAACTTTTGAAATCACACAACGTCGACCACTCAATGAATATTTGACCATTATATCGACATCTCGGGGATTCTTCTTGTTTGGTGCAACAGTCATGCTACCAATTATTGCCTCCCCTTCACAAATGGTTAGCACATCCTCTAGGTACAGGACTGTTTGCTTCCAATGGGTAGCTCGCGATCTTGGTCCTGCATTTTGTTTTAATATGAAGAATTCACAAACATAGATTAATTGCACGAAATATCAGGGTTTAGCAGATGCATTATCGTATTGCAAGGGTAAAAGTACTTCTAGGCTGCTTAACGCCTTGTATTAGCAGATAAGATGGAAAGGCATTTGCAGATAAGATGGAAAGGACTAAGGATAGAAAATTTTGTAATCTAAAGGCTAGAATGAAAATGGAATTGGGGAAAGAATGAAGATACAAACCTGTAGAGAAGCCCATCAATTTGTGGCACTTGGTAAATGATACATCAAAATATGCAACAAAAGCATGGATGTAATCATCACGTTGTGCAACAAGCTTAAAAGGTGCAGTGAAAGAAGCATCCCCAGGAGCCATCTTGGAGATATCCATTGTCTGAATTTAGAAAAGCAAAATGAATAATGCAGATAAATTTCCAATAAATTATGTCAAAGAATTTCCAGCTAGCCTGTATACATAGATAACCAATGATATATACACACACATAGTTTTGCTTGTGTTATGTATTTCTCACCTTTAGAAGGTGGCAATTCGTCACAATTTGATTCTGGTCAACCGTGTCAACAAGAGGTTCCATCATAGCTTGCTTTTTGATGCAACTCATGTCAAAGCCATAAACATTATTCCAAACTGTAGGAAGATGATGTCATGAAGAAAAAGATGGGCATATATAAGAACACCAAAGTCAAATTGCAATTAACCATAATAGAAAAACAGATTGAAAGCCCACAACCACAAATGAACATGAATACCATGAAATAATATCAATTTAGCAGTCTATTATGCTCACATTCGATCTTGTCATCTTTGTACTCTGCATCCTCAATTGCTGTCAAGTAAAGAGAAGCTTTATCTGGTAGCACAATTCCATCATTGACCTGACACAGGCAAAGGAATAAGAAAATTGAATGAAAAGAATGTAGCATATAAGAAACCAACAAAATTTTGCTTTCAGGAGAAAATGAGTAAAAATAAATTTAAAAGGCCCAGCCTCTTAGCCACATGAAAGCACAAGGAAAAAATTGCTCAAGAGAAGTTGATATGAGGATGGAGTTAAAGTCTCAAATCAATTAACAGTTATAGATGGAACCTAAGCCTCCATTTACAATCCACCTTGTGCAAATCATAGTAAGCAACAGAGAGAATGTAAGCAATCATGTTTAGAGAGTTTAACCAAAGAACAGCTAGCTGCCATTCTATAAGCCTCCAACCAAGAAAAAAAGCTTGATATGCTAGCAAGTGAAGGGTAGGAAAGGTCATGAAGATAAGGATATAAGACCATGCAGCATTGCTATTGTCATATTAAATTTATAGATTGGTAGGATAATGGTACCACTAGATATAATATAACAAGAAACAATCCACAGAAGGCAACCTGTCTTCACAACAAAACCCAAGCCATACCTAACACATACAGCTCCATAAATGTGCCATACCAAGCACATTCTGCTGAATTTACCACCTGTATATGCATTACACATGCATGTCTTCCATGTTGGATATCAGTTTTACACAGCATACACATAATTGACTCATAGTGGAACTCTCTATTACATGAAGTACAAAACATATTTCCAACCATGAAAATATTTCAAATGTGGACATTTATAGTATCAATGATAGCAGCAACTTACAAGCCATTTATCACGGGCATATAACACTGTATTCAACATATTCTCGAACAATAAAAAGTAGCCCATCCACTCTGATATAATAATGTCTACATTTGCAACAGGAAGCTCGATTTCTTCAATCTTTCCTTTCAAAACTGTGACAACTGTAACAATAAAAAAATTCCTTGAGCTGAAATAGAGGAAGCAATAAAGAAGACACCACAAGTTTTAATGACCTCACCATCAGACAAGCCATTTGTTTCTACAATTTGTTTAGCCATATCAGCCATATGAGAGCATTCAACCTAGGAATGGGAAAATATTAACCACATTAGGAAAATAAGGGTAGACAACAGGAGTGTATGAATTTGGTGAGATAGATTATTAACAACACATAAAACAAAAATAAAAAGGAAATGGGAAAACTGAAAGACATACAGCATAAACATGTGCTGCCCCTGCTTTTGCACAAAACAGGGACAAAATTCCAGTTCCAGCTCCCACATCAAGAACTATTTTGTTCTGGAATAGAAACTTATTCTGATAAATAACATTTTGATAAGTCTTGGTTCGCACTACATCCTTGAGCATTTCCTGAAATAGAGGGACTGTCAGGTTAACATAGAATAAAAACATTTTTCCAAACAAAAAAGAAGTGAAACAATTATTCAACCCCACCAAGTTCTTCCACGGTAACCAAGAATATTAATGCAGAAGTAATTTCCATAAACTGACTAAAAGGGTAAGTGCAAAATTACAATATTTTTGGGATAGCAAGTGCGAAACATTAATTCATGAGTGAGCTTAACCAAACAGCACAATTACAACCAAACCTTCAAAGATATTCAGCACCCTAAATAACATAAACCAATGGTGCCCCAAACAAAAACTATTCTATAAATAAGTCAACAATAACCAAACAAGAAAATTCCCAGGCATTCAATAATCCAAGTTGCTGCACACTTACTTCATGAATACCTGCATACACAAAAAAAAAAAAAAAATCAAAATAAGCTTGAAAGGAAAGTGCTCACTGGCACCATCTAATACCGACATGCTAATCCCATAAACATATAACCATAAAACAGAAATTACTTAGATTTAAACAACTTATTGAGCTAACTTTTGCAAAGATTAAAACTTTCTTCCCATTTGAAGCTTCATAGGCAAAGTTAAAGCCAACAATCAAAAACCCTCACTAGTTTTCTAATCAACAAGACAAATAACAGTAAAAAAATACAAACTTCAAAAACTAAATCTTAAAATATAATGAGGAAGAACAAAAAATACCGAAGTGAGAGTACGAATCAAAGTAATAATCAGCACTGGTTTTATCATCATCGCCGTCGCAATCAACAAAGGAAACGTCGGGTTCTCCCATGGAGACATCTTCAGTAGCTTTATCAACGGCAACGATTGAATCGTCGAGATTGGAGCTGTCAGTAGCGGCTTCCTCGTCGTCGGGGTCTTGGAAACGAATCTTGGTTCCTTCGAATTTGTTCGAAGAGCTCGTCGAGGTTTGAGTTGTGTTGTTGCCTTTGCGGCGACCCATTTTTTTTCTTAAGATGATTAGGGTTTTGTGGAGGGGAGGCGCAGATGACTAGGGTTTTTGTGAGGGCTTTTGGATTGAGCTTGGGAGAAAGGTGAGCACCAGTGCGGGCAATTGCTTTTGCTCCAATTTAAATATTGGTTGGTGTGGGGTCTTGTTGGATATTTTAGAGAGATGAAAGTTTTTTTTTTTAAGAAAAAACAAATTTGTAAAGATACAAAAAAAAAAAACAATTAAAAACAGTGTGTGCAATATCTCAAATGACGTCGTTTTAGTTACAACTGAACTAGGGTGCCAGTATCATTTGGCTTTTTTTTTAAAAAAAAATTCCACTATCAATACGACGCAGTTTGGAAATACGGGCACAGATTGGGCTTTAATTGGGCTCTTTGTTTGTTTGGGCCTTTTGTTAGAAAACTAGCAGCTTGTAATATAAGGGAAGATATTAGTTGGACTTTAACCTCAAGAACTCTTCTTGTTTGTTGGTTCTCAAAAAAAAAAAAAAAAATGATGGTATAATTTTAATTATGCAAAATTAGTATAATCACTTATAAATTAATTTCGATTCGATATCATCACAATGAAAACGCTATTTCCTTTATGCAACTGCTTATAATGAATATTTAAATAAAGATATGAATTGGGTGATGTTAATAAGAAATAACCTCCTTTTTACATGCATGAGATTAGAAAAGTGTTTGTTATATGTATGGTTTGATAACCGACTGATTACTACCTAAATCATGATAAGCTTTATAAATAAGCCATTACGCTCCTTTGCAGATGTAATTAAGCATAAACTTAGAAGTCAAAAACAAGAATAATTAACTTAAAAATGCAATTAGAAACAAAATCTTAGCAAAACTGTTAGAAAACTACAATAAAAAAAAAGTTGTTAAGAATCTAATTAATCTGATCATGATTTGGTATGAAATCTCCAAAGATTACCGAATTAAATGTGTGTGAATATAGAATATATAGTAGGTAGATTGTATTAAATTAATTATTCAAACTATAAACTCAAACAAATATGCAACTCATAACATTGTTATTAGTATGCCAATATTCGTGTGGTTTATTGATAAAGCATGAAGTGTTAGTTTCAGATGAGACAATTTCAAGTTAGAAAACATTGTAATTAGTATCACTAATCTTAATAATTAACAACTTCAAATGGCTTTCTAGTTAATGTCAATATAAGAAGTAAACTATTAAGTGGCAAAGAAGCTGAGACTCTTGAGACTGTATGAACAAGGAATTAAATATTGTTAGCCCAAGAGTCCATATAAAAGGAAATTGCTTTTTCTTTATAATTTCATCTTTAGTGCTCAGTTTTAGTCGGTGGGCAATGAATTTAGGATTCTTATATTGTAGCCATATTTGGCAAGGAAATTAGGAGTGAGCAGGACCAACCAAAGCTGCTCCATTGAGCTGTCTAAAATCTAAAATGTTGCTTGGATTTTTTTAACATGTGATGGTCATAGAGGTAGGTGTCTAATTAGTAATTACATGGTGGAGAACAAGGACACGAGTTTTCCTTGGGCAGATTAAGGGACACTGGAGCACAGGGGCTAGATTCCTGGAGATTGTCTGTCATTTCATCTTACCAATTTATGGTCATAAATGATAATTAAATGGGAATCAAATTTTCTCTTTGAAATTTGTCTCATCAGCATGACTCTCCGTGAGCTGGTTGATATTCCTTGTCCATTCTTTCCGTTGTTAAATTGCCTCTTTAAAATGCTCTTGTGAAGTCAATGAATAGTTTTTTTATAGATTTGAGCTTCATTGAGAGTATGGTGAGAGTTCTCTTATTGTATCAAAATATATGTTTTATAATCGAATTCTTAAGCAATTACCTCTTTAATTTATAGCATCTATAACGAGTCTCTTAATTTGAAAAGTAGAGCAACATGGTATTAGATAACAAAATGTGGTCCTAACTTGGTGGGAGGATGATGCATGACATTTGAAAGTTAAGATACCCTACGGTCAAAAAAAATCTTGAAAAAAGTTGATTAAAGTTATATAGTTTCCTTTTCCTTGTTTTTTTCCCTTCCAAGTTCCAATAGTCCTTGTTGTACAATTAACTTACCTAACTAGAGAGACTGATTACTTCATACTACATCTATCGACTTATTTGCAACATAGTGATCACAATAGTGAAGAAACAATGTTCAACATTAATATGTAAGACTTGTATCAATCTCACTGCTGCTCCGAACAAGTCCTTAAAACAGAAGTTCTCTTATCCTTTATCGATGTTGTCTGATTAGGTTTCAAAGGTGAAGAAAGTGACGCAATTTTCATGCCTTCTTTCCAAGGTGTTCAGTAAATTTACTACTTATAATATATCAAGTTGGCAGAGCATGTGTATGGTTCATCAAGTTACGAGGTCATCATCTAAAGTCTAAACACATATGACTATGTATATATAAAACCCTATTTCAAGAGTTCCAATGTAATGATGTATGGATGATCGTGATCAATGCTGCTGCCTGAGTGGGGCTTGTTGGCTGTTCAAGGACCACAATTTAGGGAAGCAAAAAAATTGTTAATAACAAATCATCAATATTCCAACAATAATGAAGTCAAGATAATGTATACTGCGCGGGGAGGTGAGGAGGGAGAGTGGCGGAGAAAGCACATGGAGGAGAGATATAGAAAATTCTTTCATGAAAAAGGCAATTCTTGGCTCATGTGTTGCAATTATTTGCTAAGTACTCATTTAAAAAAAATAATTCATTTATATGGGGAAAAGAAGTAGTCTATAGCATGTTATAAGAAAGTGGGAAAAGTAGTGATTTAACCATGTTTTTGGTACGTATGAATTTGAGCTATATATTTAGAACAATTCTTTTTCGTCTCATAAATCACACTCATTTTATTTTAGATTTCGAGCTCAAAATTTTCAAATTAAAATCATAAATTTTAGAATGTTTGAAAAGTTCTTTTGAAGACAAAATTAATATGATATGAATAGAAAATGATAAGTACAAAGTGCTAGTAATGAATTATTTCGAGTAGTCTAGATCATGTATTATTAGTAGTCAAAAATAAAAAATCCATGTGATGCCGGTGGATCATATTTATATGCTTTTTTTACAACTATAGCAACATATCAAGAAATATTTAACAAAAAAAAGAAAAGTCAAAGAACATCTTTGCTGTAGTACAATATGTAGGGCTAAATATAATAAATTTTGCACGCATCAATCAGCAGGAAATTTCCAATATGAAGACAATGATGAGCATGTTTTAAAGAACATTGCATGCGTATATGGGGTTCACAAAACGTGTTCGTACAAACACGCTAAAAATCTTATATATATATATATATATACTATAAAAAAAAGGCTATATTAAGTAAGCATGAAATGCATATTTAAACAAAACGAAAATGAAAAAATAAAACATTTTAATAATGAATGGAAAGCAAAAAAAAAGAGATCAATGGTTTGTGATCTATTGTTGATAAAATATTAAATTTTTAATTTTATTAATTAAATTCAAATTTCGACAACTCAAATATCATGGAAGAAAAAAAAAACATATATATATAATATTTGTCGAAGCAAATACATGTAATCTTATTGGAAAACCTTATTTCTTACATGGCCAAAGAGTTAGTGCTTGTTAATTATTATCTGAACTACCCAATATTCTATAATTAATTCTCTCTCTATTGACATGATCTTAGCATGATTAGAATAAAGATTCCGACGTAGCATGTCTTTATTGAAATTATATCTTTCCAAGAAGATTCATGCCTGCTAATAGGGAAGCAAATATGCACATACCCCTTTTTATCTATAATCATAGGCTTACCTCATTGAGATAACTCCAGGTTGTTTGGTCTGATCCTACTCTTAGAGGTTAAGTTTACTCAATTCTAATTTTGTTCTAACAATTAGCAGAGAATCTGTAAATCTTTCAGGATTTCAATGGTGAAGAGTTTTCCTTCAATTATATATATGCAGAAAGACTATAACCTGATTGATAGATGATTTCTGACATTTTAACTGCATGTCGGTGGTACCAATTGAAGGTAATATCTGCCAAGGCTAGCTTCTGGTGAAGCAGCAACATCAGATGCAGAGATATATGAAGAACATACTAAGTTCCTTTTTTCACTTTCTAGTCTAAATTCAAAGCATGCATGAGGTGACAAATATGGCCCTTAATTTTATGATGTTGACACAGCTGCTGAGTGCTGACCATTCGGAAACGTAGTTGATCTCCTTAATCCTAAAAACTTATTAGTACTAAATTAAATTAGTGTCTTATATATAAATAAATAAATATATACATATATATAAACTTTGAAATTGAGGGCTGTCCAGTTGTAAGTTCCTTATAAAGCCAATTGGCCTGTCATTTTCCTTTCTGAAATACCAGCTTCTGGGGTGCTTCCATAGTTCCATATATCCAGTTGTTTATCAGTTGGATTCCACTAAAGCAGAACAAATTTAAGCAATTAGACTTTAAAGTACATTACTAGTTGATAAGACTGCTCCTTAGCATGGAGTTACCTACCACACTGACAGTACCGTTTTATTTATTTTATGATCTGTTCTTCATATTTTATCTCTTGAATTTGATGTGGTGGAAGCTGGTTTTGGTGACTCCCACACATTTAAGAAAGGGGTTTACTCTAGAATAGGTGATTTGATTACTGCGAAGCATCCTTGTTCTTAACCTTCAGGGTAACCTGTCAGTTGACAGTTCAAGAATGAATTATTTTCTGTTTAACTAAGAGGGGCTTTGCCAACAGAGAAAATAATACTGTAACTGCCCATAACACAAATAATCCCATTATTCCAATTCCCATGATTAAAAACAAACAAATATAAAAATTGAAATTTCCATGATCTGATGAAGACCATTGCTCGATACTTGTCCCTAGTCGAGGAACAGTCGTCATCAACCACTCCTTTCATGTTCTCTATATTTGCACTGGTACAGTAGTAAATGCAATCTATTAATTGCGAATCTCATGCTCTTGAATCCCTGCACATGGATTCTGATGATCTCGAGCCCCACGTTGATGATCATATACAAATAAAGCATATTCTTTCTATTTGGTTTTTGTTATGAGGATGTTGTTTATTCTCTACGTTCGTTAGTTGAAATCTATAAACTTTTTCTTTTAAAAAAGAAAGCATAATCTTGACAAATATCTAAACCCTTGCATGTAGGCATATAGCTACATATTTATGACAAAAACAAAAGCACACATGTGATTAATGAAAGTCATTTTATATAATTAATGAATCTAATTAGCCATTTACAAAGTTAATTAACTTGGAAAGCATAATGTAATCCATGTATGTCTCAATAAACCCCTGAAGAAGTAATAAGTTCTGCTGCTTGGAACAAATGCATCAGTGGGGCCATATACAGATCTTCTCAGGGCTTCTGTTTTGTCCCAACTTCGTTTGCAAATCAGAATCTTAATCTTCAGTAAATTGGGATCTTTGTCAGGTCATCAAAACTTAACTACTCTTAGATCTCTCCACATAATTGTGTTGTAATATATGCATTCTTCATGTAAGATTTGATTTTCACTGAGGAAGTTTCATTTGTTTTTTCAACAGGGATTTGATTAGTCATAGATTAGGAAGTGGGGACTTGCAAAGGGAACTCAATCACAATTATTTAAAGAGAAATTAGTAAAAGAATATATATCAAGAGAGTAATTACTTGAAGATAGTATTATAAAGCAGATAAGAACCTTTGTCTATTCTAAGGGAAAAGAAATTTGAGAATTAAAGCCTAAATGGACACCAACTTTCCTATATCAACCACCATATTTGGTATGGATCTCATGGAGATTGAGATAAAGAAAGATTTGACAAGATGACAGCAGCTAACAGTTGTCACTGGAGATAAATACTATCTGCAAAAGGTGACCTTTGATTTTGCTTACAGTACAGAATCAATCATGAATTTTTTTTTTTATTTTCTATCTTCTGAAAGAACCAGGCAAATTGTAAGGCCTTCTTTTCTGTGCCAAGGGGCTTCTTGGACCCTATATATAAAGGCAAGTCTTTAACAAAGTTTTCATTCATCAGTATATTCAGCTCCTTGAAGCTCTCTTCTCTCAGTACTCCTCTTTCATCTCTCTCCTCTCTTCTTTATCCTTTCCTCTTTTCATACACAATCGCTCCCTCGCAGAAAAAGCTTTGCTAATTCAGCTAGAAAGCTAGACATGGCTATAGAGATTGAGCAACCTTCTGTTGGACTATCAAAGGTTGCAGTTTCTGAAACTCATGGAGAAGACTCTCCATACTTTGCAGGCTGGAAAGCATACGATGAAAACCCTTACCATGAATCAAGCAACCAGTCAGGGGTCATACAGATGGGACTGGCTGAAAATCAAGTAAGTGTCAGGGCAAAAGCAGTTACTAACAACAGCAAAAAGAAGCAATTAGAATTTGCATGTAATATTATTATTTTTCTTGTTCCTCGAATAGGTTTCATTTGATTTATTGGAGAAGTACTTGGAAGAGCATTCGGAAGGATCTAGCTGGGGAAAAGGAGCACCTGGCTTCAGAGAAAATGCTTTGTTTCAAGACTACCATGGACTAAAATCTTTCCGACAGGTACTTTCCTTGAACCTTGAGATTGTTATTTTTACCAACAGGTTTTCATATATAGGCACAAAGTCCTTAAGTAGCTAATAGTATATTGCAACCCGATTAAACCATCTCCATTCTTGCACACAGGCTATGGCAAATTTCATGGAGCAAATTAGAGGGGGAAGAGCAAAATTCGACCCTGATAGAATAGTTCTAACTGCAGGCGCAACTGCAGCCAATGAGCTTTTAACATTCATTTTGGCTAATCCTGGGGATGCTTTGCTGGTTCCAACTCCATACTATCCAGGGTAAGAAAAAGTTCGGATAAAAACTTTTTCTTGGAAGTCAATTTCCCATGCTTTCACTCCTTCATATTTTTAAACCCGTGCTAATTTGAACTTTTTTGTCCTCCAGATTTGACAGAGATCTGAGGTGGAGGACCGGTGTGAAAATTGTCCCAATCCATTGCGATAGCTCAAACAATTTCCAAGTTACACCGCAAGCTCTGGAAGCTGCCTATCAATGTGCGGAATCCATGAACTTCAAAGTGAGAGGAGTACTGATAACAAACCCCTCAAACCCGTTAGGTGCAACAATCCAAAGATCAGTCCTGGAAGAGATTCTCGATTTCGCCACACGCAAAAATATCCACCTTGTCTCGGATGAAATTTACTGTGGATCAACCTTCTCATCATCCGAATTCATAAGCGTTGCAGAAATTCTTCAAACTCGTGACTACAAAAATTCTGAAAGAGTTCACATTGTTTACAGTCTTTCTAAAGATCTTGGCCTTCCAGGTTTTAGAGTCGGAACAATATATTCCTATAATGACAAGGTTGTCACAACTGCCAGGAGGATGTCTAGCTTCACCTTGATTTCTTCTCAAACACAACATCTCTTGGCTTGCATGTTGTCTAACAAGGAATTCACTGAAAAGTACATCAAGACGAACAGAGAAAGACTAAGCAAGAGATATGACATGATCATTAAAGGGTTGAAAAATGCCGGGATCGAGTGTTTGAAAGGCAATGCTGGTTTATTTTGCTGGATGAATCTGAGTCCATTGTTGGAGGAACCTACAAGAGAAGCCGAATTGACTCTTTGGAAGATTATCTTAAATGAAGTGAGACTAAACATATCACCAGGATCTTCCTGCCATTGCTCTGAACCAGGGTGGTTCAGGGTCTGTTTTGCAAACATGAGTGAGCAGACGCTAGAAGTTGCACTGGAAAGAATACATAAATTCATGGAACAAAGAAAGAGAAAATAAACCTAGTAATAATATTATTCTCAGTAAATCAGTAATATTATAATCACCAGTTTTTAGTGGGGTTTTTACCCATTTAGTTTCTTTGGACGACATTGACCGTTTGAAGAATTGGGTTTGTGTCATTAAAGTGTAAAGCAAAAAGTGATTTTGATATTCTTGTTTAGGTGTACGTGATTATGTTCTTGTTTTCTTGCTTCTGGTAGAAGCAAGTTCCCTAGAAATTCTTCCATTTATTTAATTGGAAGAACTTCTGTTGTTGCATTCTCTTGTCAACTAAACTACTTATAAATTATGTACTATTCGTCTTTGATTAATTTATTTTCTCTTTGACTTGTTCATTATTTAATTCAAGCAAGAAATGTGTTGCTTTTGAACTCTTAGCTACTTAAATACAACCAAGTTTTTCCAAAAAAGTAATTACTTAATCAAATTGGACACCAAACCAAGGAAGAAATTCAATTTAAAAGGTTCTACAGTGGAATGGAATCATGATTATGTGTTGCCAATCATGTGATCTTTTGATAAAGTATCAAAATATTTTTAATTCTAATCATACTATATATACTCGAAATTTGTCATTAAATTCTTGTAAAATAACCATGCCTAAAAACAAATGCATTTATTTCTCTATGTTGGAAAAGTTACGTTTGATTTTTTTTTTTTCTTTTTGGTAAAAATTTATGATAAGAAAAGTTCTCAGGCCACGAGGATTGGTATAAATTTTATTTTCTTGCTATGCTACGTCGTTTTTTAGGCCGAGTGATGTGGCAATTACTTGTTGCACCCAAACCATGCAAAAAACGTACGCACACCCATATGTGTATGATGTGACAGCTTGCATATCCTATTTAATACTATGAAGAAAACCAGTTATACTTGTTTTCCTATCCTATATTAGCATTTGAAATTTTAAGAAAATTTTGACAAAATCCTGAAGAAATAGATAACGACACTGTTTCCAGGGTTTTACAGCTCTAAATCATTCTAACAAGCTTTTTCATGTTTTCATTTTCTTAGATTTTTAAGCTTGTATATATATATATATATGAAAGTGCAGGCTGGCTACTCGAGATATAATCCACCAAATTAATTAAACAAGTGCTGGTTCAACTGAAAATCTATTGAGCATTTACTTAAGCAAAACGCATAAATATTTTTCAAATGCATTAGTTGGCTTATCATTCACTACATTCTCTTCAAATGATTAAGTTAGCTGTATAAGTAATGTTGGTTTGAAAGATCACAATACGAATAAAGTAGCAGCCAACGACAAACTATTATCATGGCTAGCTAGGTTGGAAAGCTGGACTTTGAACCTTTGACATTAGAGTTTTTTTTTTTTTTTTTCATTTTCTCTTCCTTTGGGGCCAACACATATTTCAGTTGATCCTATCGATTGTCATAATCAAGTCATACTCAATAACACTAAGGTTGATTAAGATGTACTAATAATTAGATGCTTTGGAGATACTACTTTATGGCTTAATTTATATTGATGTAATAATAATTATTAGATAGTCAATGAGATTGATTAGAATATTTTGCTTATAAGATTTAAATTCGATTTTTGTTTTTTCTTTTTAATGGACGACCTACAAATCAAATGTAAATCATTGTTAAAATTTATAATATGTCTTGATTTTAAAATAAGGTAATTTCCTCTCTTTTAAACTTTTTTCATAAAATATATTAGATAAAATATTTTATGCAATTAAATTCTATAAAAATTTGGGTATGATCTTAACTAAACAACGAACCAATGGGCCATTGTAATTAATCATACCGTTTAATGTTAATAGAAAATCAACCGAGATTATTGGGAATGATTATATATGATTATTATAGTGATTAGACCTCGATTTGTTATCTATGTATTAATCAAAACATCTCATTGACAACTAACCTGTATGTGCTATATGAAATTATACTTATCTAATCATACATTATGCTTATTGGCCAAAAAAATATCATACATTATGCTAACTTAATCTAGTTATAGTTGATTAAATGCAAAAAAGGAGGCCAGTCCCATTGATAGAATGGTTTACACAAATTAAGCATCAATCTTATGAGCCTTATGAATATTAGTGGTCATTAATTACTCTAGTTTTTGAAAGAAGATAAAATGCTAATATTTTGTTTCAATCTAATAAATTTCAAACAACATGTTTTTGCTTTTTTTTTTTAAAATAGTTGGTCCAACCTTCATCCAACATCAACTTTATCACTGTTACTTTGGTAGAATTCTAACGAATTTGACATTTAACTCTCGAATTCTTATATCATGAATTTATTATTAATACATTATATAGGAAACTATATATATATATATATTTTACAAAGAACCCATCACTTCTTTTTTTACATACAGAAAAATAATAATTGAAATTTGAAAGGGCAAGAGCATATGTTGCCACACGTGTGAAACAATGTTGTTAGGAGCCTATTTTCTTCGTAAAGCAAAGCTGCTGTATTGACAGATTCATCAATCTCCTTAGTCAAAAGTAAGGCAAGTACCAAAAGCTGATTCGATCATGGCAGTTGAGATCAACCCACGTGTCTCACGAATACAATCATCAATCCATGATAATTCCACGTAATCACATCATCAAATAGTCATCGAATTCTTCCATCCTGGCACCCAACCACCCTTAATTCATGCAGTGTTGAAAAGGCTATTTTGGTTGCGAAATCTGCGCTGCCGTGGAGCCATTGGTCCACATCCGATAACGATCCCCATCACCCTTTCGTTTTAGGAAAGGAAAGGAAACGATTCAGATGGCAAAACCTGACAATTTCTGATGGAATAATAATTGCAAGGATGGGGATGTGATGTGATGTTAACAAGATTTACATGGTACAATGATGGTATTGAAACCAATCATTCAAATCTCTGCAATAATACAACCTTTTGCCATGAATGTGATGGAAATGACCCCATGGAAAGGAGTAGCATTCATTTCCATCACATTCAGTTGGACGGTAAGAATTCTAAGTTTTGACTTATTATCGATTGCAAAAACTTTGGATTCGAATTCCACATCGATTGGATGGTGAAATAAAGAGTTCATTCCCTTGTTAATCAGATTCAATTTCTATAGATATTAGACGGAGAGAAATTATCAAATGTGTTAATTTATAAAATTTTTTATATTATAAATAAAATTAAAAGGGTGATGTATATTTTTAAAAATATATTTAAAAAATATAAAAATTAATTATAAATTAATATAAATTACGTGTTAAAATTTTAATATCGTTTATGAAATTAAAAATTTTTATTGATAATATATCAAATATTAAATTTTGTTTAAAATACAAAATCATAAATATATACAAATTAATATTGCTGCTTGTGTACATATGTAAGTCTTTAAAAAAATAATAATAATAATGCCTATTAAATATGATATAATTTTGATTGAGCTAGAGGTGAAAATGAGCTTGTATATATGTGAGATATTATGAGAATTATTTAAACTCAATTCATCATTGCTGAATATATCTCAAATTATCAAATTAATTGAATTTAAATAGTTTATGAGTTTATTTGAATTTTTTACTTGTAATAATTTTTGTAATATGCATTAAAATAAATATTAATTATATATTTATAACTTTATTCTTAATATATATATACATCAGAAAAAATTTTATTTTTTTCAAATTGAAGTCTTGAGATTTTTTTTTTTAAATAACTCCTGAGATTAATTACATAAATTATGATACCTTAATTTCTATTTTAAATTTAATACAAGTTAAAAAATTACAAATTGATTAAGCTCAAATCAAATTTTGAACTACAAATTTTGAATTAACTCAAAATTCAAGCTTTTTATTATCTGGACTTGGATCAATTGCATTCTTAAGCAAGCCTTGACGATGGAGCTTTGTCAAAATTTCTTTCCTATTGGTCTAGTTAGATCTAGCTAGGCTAACACATTAACTCATTAGTTTTGTCAAAGCCAACCCTACATTTTCAGCTTAAAGTAAAATAAATAATGATGTAACCATTGGTTTCCTTGATTTATTATCGTTTTACTTGAGAAATGAATAAATTATTAATTACTATATGTTCCCATGACTATAATTTTAGTTGCAAGTCAAACAAAACCATGAGCCTACATGTTTCGTTACAATGGGAAAACTTTCAAGTATCAAATTATTAATTGACCCATTTAAAATATTTTAATAATAAAATTAATGACATAGCTTAATAAATTATTCATAATTAAAACAAAGAAATATGAATAACTTGTATCATGAGTAAAAAATGGGCCACCAAAAGGACCCAAAACAAATCAGGCCTTTTCTCGTGCTTGAAATATGGCCGTTGATTGAAGGAAACGCCTAAATGCAGTAGGCCCGAACAGCCTTTTTGTGTGGAGAAATCAGTGAGGATGAAACATAAAGTTGTTTTTTTTTTTTTTTTTTGGGTTGGTGTATTTCATTTCATTTAACTTTAACCTTGGAATATATTAGTTTGTGAACCTTTAATCCGAATAATGTGATGTCATTAACACATTAAAATGAGCGGTTCAATGACAATTTAATTTAAGAATGAATTAGCACCTTAGCATTTGAATCCCATTTTTCAAATAATAATAATAATAAAATAAAAATAAAAATAGATTAAATTATAATCTCTTTTAGAAATAATTTTTGTGAATGTTATTTATAGTCTAATCTATAAAAAGTATTCACATGCAACGTCTGTGAAAAAAATTAATAAACATGAAATACAGATATGAAATTTTGTTTGAATTGACAAAAATAAAAATAAATGTTTATTATATTTTTGAATTATTATTTTACATTTTTATAATATTAAAAAATTTATTCAAATTATAAATGAAAGCTCTACTTCCATTAAAAACTTTTTATTAAATAAATTAATTTGATAAATAAAAATAAGTTGAAGGTTATATTGAATTTTTTCCAAATTTTAATTTAATATTAAAGTTAAAAGTAATAAATTTGATGTTAATTAACAAATGATATATTAATATACATGGAAGAAACTTTACATATTTCATGGCAAAAAATACTAATTCTTTTAAAAATATAAAACATATGAGTGAAAATAATAAAAGGTTAATCTTTTTTTTTAACCTAGTTTTTCTTTGTTGCCTTATTGTTTAATTATTCTTTTTACCACTAAATTAGGAAAATTATCCTAAAAAAATTGAAATAACTCGTTGAAATTGTAAAATAACCCATGTAAATTACGTAAAGTTTATTGGAGCAATTCGTTGAAATTATAAAATGACCCATGTAAATTACTAACTTTATTGAAACAATTCGTTAAAATTACAAAATGATCCCTATAAATTATATGAACTAAAATGGAACATCAAGTAAAACCCCAAAAGAGGTCATCCACGGATACCACAAAACTCGCTCGATCTGTCTCTGGCTCTTCAGGTAAGCGATTAAGCGGCGAGAGAAGCCAAGATCAGTCCCCTTCTCGTCTTTGACTTCAATCGACAACACTCACTTTTTTATTTTTTACTTTTCTCTCATCAAAGTTAGGATTCACATCTTTCTCAGATCTATTAATATTAGAGCTCGATCACTATCCACAGTTTTTTTATTTAGTTGTTTATAGCTTTTTATGTTGATTTTTAGGGTTTTAATTAGATGTTTTTAATTGCAACATTTTTTGTTACCTTAGTAATTTTATTTTTTTTTAAAAATTATTATATATTTTATATGTGGTGCAGAATTTGATGGCGTCAAAATTGCAGCAGTTTCAATCTAAGGCGTGTCAAGCGTCAAAGTTTGTGGCCAATCATGGAACGGCTTACTACAAACAGTTGTTGGAGCAGAACAAGCAATACATTCAGGAGCCACCGACTGTGGAGAAGTGCAACGAGTTGTCTAAGCAGCTATTTTACACTCGCCTTGCTAGGTATTTGTTACTTGTCTTTCATAATCTGCGCCTTTCGTTTTACTGTCATGAAAATTTTTAAATTTTGATAAATTAATTGTAATGTATCGTTTAGTATATGAATTTTCTTTTCCTCTATCTCTGTTTCCAAAATGTGGCAGTATATTTTGCTTGTGTTAGTTAGTTAGTGAATTTGCCTGCATTGAATTTGACTACTAAATGAATGTTAACATGGTATTTATTTATTGTAACTACATTAGTCATATAAACAAGATTTCATGTATGTGATGGTTTTCTCTTCCAGTGTCAAAACTTTTGGTCTAGAAAGAGATAGTGAGACATGACTTATATAATGTTTTTAGAAGTCAAAACTTTTGTTTGTTGAGCCTTCAGGATTTGAGGTCTAAAATAACATATTGATTAAAATTTCCTCTTAACAGATTGACACAAATGTCAGTAAGTTAATAAAGGTGATTGTTCCCTTAAACCACATATAATTTATGATAAAGGTGGCAACCAATTAAGTTGTTTTGCATGTACTTTCAGTTGTTAAAGCGAAATCATTTAGTGGTAACATCTTTGGTCATGTAGTTGCAAGTTGTCCACTGCTACTGTTAAGCTAATGATTATGGTGCTTTTTATTGGTATCTGCTAATTTTGTTTATGATATGAAACTATATGTGGTTGTTAGTAGATAATTGGACAAATTGATAGTGTTTATGGGCATGTTAGATGTACATGGGGTGTGGCATTGGTAATCCCTTGTGCATTGACATTGGTTGTTCTCTGAGCTGCATAATTGTTCACTTTTAGTTTAATTTGTTCTCGATCTTCTCATATATCCATATTTATCTTACATTATACATGAATTTGTACGGTTTTTCAGTACAGTTAGATGTTTCATGTTTTGGTTGAGTTATAAAGTTTGTGATTGAAGCATGGTATTAGGTTTCTGGTCTTCTAGAGATGAGTTATGTTTGTCATACTATTAGGAAATTTTTGGATCGCCATTGTGAGAGAACATTAGTCAATATGACAAATTGGATTTAATGGAAGGAAGTGAATTCTTGCTGCTGAAATTGAAAGACCTTGGATGGTCTTCTGGTAGGATATTGTTATCAACACAGTTAGAATTCGTTTTTACTCCATAGCTCTGAGGAAGAAAGAAGAAAAAATTTTCTGGAGCATACCTGGAAAGATGTCATTTCGTTACTCCTCTCTCTCAGTACGTGGCTCGTGTTTGAGAGTTTCCTAGTTTCATCTTTAGGATGATGGGAAGCGAATGAAAGCTGGATTGCAACTTACTAGTAAATATATCAACTGGACTGCATTTTCTTTAACATTCTGAAATTTTCTGTGACTGTGCTTGTGATGTCCTATGAACTTCTGAACAGAAGAGAATAAAAAAAAACAAAACAATATGGCTGGGTTGCTTATCATTGTGTATGTTACAAGATAATGCTCCTTTTATCATTTTACTGTGTTTCTTTGCAATTTCCTTTTTGTTATATGCTTTATCATTAGAAACTAATATTAATTTACTCTATGGAAGCAGTAATACCGGGTAAAAATTAGAATCACAAGGGCATAGCAGAATAACTCCTTTTGATGCAATTTTTGCAGTATCCCTGGTCGAACTGAGTCATTCTGGAAGGAACTTGATTATGTCAAGAATATGTGGAAGAACAGAAAAGAACTGAAGGTTGAAGATGCTGGTATTGCTGCTTTGTTTGGACTGGAGTGCTTTGCATGGTTTTGTGCCGGTGAGATAATGGGAAGGGGTTTTACTTTCACTGGTTACTATGTCTAAGGGTGATCTGCTAGTGGAAGATATTTCAGGAAGTTGGATGGGTATGCTTTTGTCATCGACTGCATGATTGAATTGCAGCCATTCTAGATGCACATTTTTTGTTGTTTGATGAAATTTTTGAAGCTGAGAAACCAGTAGTTAACTTGATAGCCTGAATAATTTTTATAATTGAAATGGCTTAGGTTGATAAGGCTTGCTGTTGTCTCGTTATCTTAACAGAATCTAATGCGCCCAAGATTGATGATAATAGTGGAAATTACTCTCAACTTATCTCCATTAATCTCCCAGTCTCTTGCCAAACTTTTCAATGTTGTGGGATTATTGGTTCTAACAGAAACAGCTCAATCTTGACTAATTAGATATAACTATTTTCAATGATTTAGATTTCCTTTTTTTTGCAATAGCTTTTAACAGCTTTGGAGGTGCTTTTAGTTGATCGGCATCTGTCCATGGCACGGCAATGGTCTCCCTGATATGTTTTTTTTTTTTTTTTTGTAATTTATAATTTGGTGATGGTGGTTATACTCCTATATGCTAGATGAAGAGCCTTGTAAGTCACTTGGATCTCATGATTTTCGTCAACGCCTTCGCTTTTTTTTTTTTGGTTCGTAGACATAAGAAGAAAGAAAAAATGCAAAAAACCAACCCTCGCCACAAGCGTCAGCTTTAAGAAGGGGGGTAAGACTAGCAGGTTGGCTGTCAAACCACTAGCAGAAGTGATTCAATTTTACTAGCACCATTCGTATTCAAAATAAAAAGTACCCGAGGGAGGTCGTTACCACTGCATCCACTTACGTACATGGCACTCGCAATATCTATAGCAAAGTCCCTATCATATTTCACCAGGTTAGTAGCTAACATCTTTATTCCTTGAAAAATCTACATATCGCTCTGTCAGTGATATTGTGGTCGTCTCCAATATAAAACTAGTTCTTCGATCTATTTGTGGATGAAGCTGCTTCTAATTTCCTAAATATTGATTCGGAATTTGAACAGTTATAGCGTGGTAGTAGATTTCCATCATTTTATGTGCTGCTTAAAGTACAGTGGATAGCTCCTAGTTGACATAAATTCATAGTAGAGCATCATTTGCTCTCGATTTGGCGTTTGCACGAATGAAGAATCAAGAATCAAAAGCCTTAAAAATGGAATCAAAAGCCTCGTACACCAAAATTTTTCTGCATTTCCCCTTTATTTAAAGGATCCATATACATGGGAGCTACAGGCCCAGACCAATGAACGGATTACGCGTTGGCACACCTAAGCTCCCATCCCATCCCATCCCAATGCTTAGGAGGGGCGTTCCTGTAATTTCATCATTTCCTCACCCGGGTCCACAGCGTCGATCGTTCAATAGAAAAACAATGTTGGTCAAAATCTTATGACGACGTGAATTCACAAGGGAACTGAAGCAAGGAAAAAAGCGTATGTCGGACGACCAATCGGTGATTGCAACATTTGCTTTCATCTTCGTCTTCCTCACAGTCTTAGCCGATTCCATCACCAATGATTCCCAGGTATAATATTCTCAAAACCTTAGCTTTCTTCTTTTCCCCAATTAAGCATCATAATCGAATGATCGAATTTTTAAAATTTTCATTCTCTCTTTTGAAAAAAATTAATAGTTGTAACAGTAATTTTTATAATTACACAGGTTAAACGTAGCAGAACTTGCATTGCTGAAAGCGGTAATCGTGAGCTCCATCTTCTTTATCTCTGGAATTAAGTACTTTCTTGAGAATGCAACTGAATTTTTTTAATTAAATTTTTGTTAATTAATTAATCAATTAATGTCGAATCAGGAATGAAGGTATTGGAATCCGATACGGGAAATATTGCGGGGTACGAAGCTTGATGAACTCAAATAAACTTGATTGGATTACCCTTTTACTGTAGATTTATAATTTATTAATTCCATTCGATTGGCTATGAAAAATAAGAGTTTTTTTTTTTTTCTTTACTTTTTGTCAAAATCAGCATGGGCTAAAGAATTAGAGATTTCCGATTGGTGTTCGGATATTAGCCCAACTGCCAACTTAACTACCTAAAACTGACCTATCACCATTTACTTCAGCCCAACTACATGGTGGACCCTTGAAAGTTACATCTCACTTGCTCCTGCCGGGTGCCAATTTTTTAATACAATGCCATTTTGCAGCGTTATTGAATAGCATAAGATTTAGAACTATAACGAACTGAAAACTTCTGTAAGTCTGTAAAACAAAACGATATTGGCTTCTTCTTCCCTTGGAGATCTACAAGGGGAAAATTTTATTTTATGTTTTGGAGAACTGTTTTCATTTATTTGAGTCGGTGAAAATTATCGTGAAATTATTTTAAATAATTTTGGGAAGTATTTTTTTAATGCATTAAAATTATTATATTAATTATTGGATTTAATATAAAATATTACCATAAATAATAAATTAATTAATTTTGAAAAATGTTTTTGATTATTCTTTCTCTCGGTCAATTCAAAGAAAAAAAAAAGTCTCGGAAAATAATTTCTGATTGCAGGATTGAATTTTATCTACAGTGAAGAAGGTTCCAAATTGGACCATTTTTTCTTACCTTTTGTTTGAAGAAGTACACAGAAAATATTATCAACGTGGCGTAACCCTGAAGCAGTTTGGAAGAAAAAAAACCAAAAAACACCGCAAAAGCATGGAGATAAAGGGGCAATTTGGTAAATCCAGAATGTGAACACATCGTTAATCCCTGTCCCATCTTTTAATAAAAAACCCACACGTTTTGAGAAGTTCTAATCAGATTCGTTTGCTGACAATCACAAGAAATCAAGAGAAAGAGGCAAGGAGAAAAAAACGACATTTCAACGTTCACGAAAGTCCAATCGGTTCATATAACTTTCTTCAGTTTCTCTAATATCCCATTTTCCGTTGAAAATTATCGCTTGAATCAAAATCACAACACAGTTTCTAATTCGACGGCCCCTTCCCAAAAAAAAAAAAGATGAAAACCTTTTAGTTCTTTCCATTCCCTTTTGATCTAATTATTATCAGAGAAAAAAAAAAAAGAAAATGCTTCACAAGAGCTTCAAGCCAGCCAAATGGTAAGTTCTTTTCTTGATTTTATTTCAATAACTGTTTTATTAATTTTGGTTGGTTTTTGGATCGAAGAGCAAGTGATCGTTTGACTTTTTTTTTTTTAAGTTTTGATTGGTTTTTTTTGAAATTTTCATTTGCTGCAGCAAGATGGCTTTAAAGCTAGCGATACCGCGACTAAAGCTAATGAAGAACAAGAGGGAAGCACAGGTTAAGCAATTGAAGAGGGAGTTAGCTCAGTTACTGGAGTCAGGGCAGGATCAGACGGCCAGAATTCGGGTATTGGATTTTGATCAAAGTTTCATAATCATGATTTTGTTTGTAATTGTTGCCGTATTATCATTTTCAGGTGGAGCATGTGGTTAGGGAAGAAAAGACTGTGGCAGCATATAATCTTCTTGAGATATACTGTGAACTTATCGTGTCACGTATGCCCATGATTGAGTCTCAAAAGTGTGTAAAATTGCTTTCTTTACCATTTCATATATCGCTTTTATTCGTCTTTTAATGTTTCGCTAGAGATGCATATGGAATTAGGGAAACTTTTACTGAGTTTGCAAACGTTTGAACACATAGAGGAAAACAGACCTTCATTGTTAAAGCAATTAGACTAGGTCTTTAAAACTCTTAAGTTGCCTTGGTACCTGGGGAAAGTGATATTGAATCCAACTACCAAGTAACTACTTTGATTTCAACTTAGTAGATTGGCAACTTCGTAGATTGGCAACTTCTGATAGAGGTTGGAGCTTTTTTTTGTTTCAGTGGCTTTGAACAGCTGGATATGTGTGCTTAAATGCATAGACAGATAAACATGCATGATAAATGTATTATGGCTAGTTCATGGAGAGGATGATTTTATAAGTGCTTTTGGTCTTTCAGTTAAATTAAAATTTGTCAATTTCTATTTTTTTTTTTTAACAAATTTGGGTTGTGTTTTACTGACCTGAATTACTCAGAAACTGCCCCATCGACTTGAAGGAAGCAATTTCAAGTGTCGTTTTTGCATCTGCAAGGTGTGAAGAGATACCAGAACTCAAGGATGTATCCAAACATTTTACAGCAAAATATGGAAAAGAATTTACTTCTGCCGCACTTGAAGTGCGTCCTAATTGTGGTGTTGGTCGTATGGTGAGTTTGTATGGAACATCTACTCGTGAATAAACAATAGGTGAAATTTACCCAAAGTTTCATAGTAGTATTATCTGCCATAATGAGAATGTATATAGCGCTTAAAAATATTCTTTTTTTCCTTTAGTTGGTTGAGAAATTATCTGCCAAAGCACCTGATGGTCCAACCAAACTCAAAATTTTGACTGCAATTGCTGAGGAACACAACATCAACTGGGATCCTGAATCATTTGGAGCAAAAGAATCAAAGATTTATGAGGACTTGCTGGTACAACTAGTAAAGTGCAAAATAGGTTATTTTTGGTTTGCAATGCCAACATATAATCACACTTAGGATCCTCCTAAGATAAATATTTGATTATGAAGTGGTTGTATGTGGTTATTTGTTTGTCAGAGATTGAATGATTTGCTCAACAAGTTATGTTCTTTCCATATGAATTTGCTTGTGCAGAATGGACCAAATACTTTTACAGAGGCCACCAAATTTTCAGCAGATCCTCCTAATATCCAAGCTTCAACCAGTCATGAGCGGAGACCTCCCAGTGTTCAAGTTCCTAATTATGATAAGGAGCCACCTAATGTTCAAGATCCAAAAGACATTGGAAAAAGTGATGCCCACACAAGCTTCTATGAGCACAGCTCAAGATCATCTCCTCACTTTAAAAGTTTTGATTATTCGAATACTGGTGCCAATAATTCGATGTCCTCTGGAACTTATCCTCCAAATTCATATTCTGGCAGTGTGAGTGCTTTCTCTTCACCAAGACAACATTGGAATATGGAATTTAAGGATGCTACTGCTGCAGCTCAGGCAGCTGCAGAATCTGCAGAGCTAGCTAGTATGGCTGCCCGAGCTGCTGCTGAACTTTCAAGCCGTGGAAACATCTCCCAGCAGTATTCAATGGAGTCACACATGTCGTCCCCTCATGGTATGAGAGATGAGGAACCACGAAAGTATACTGGCTCAGCATCTCAAAATGAACATCTTGCTCGACATCCAGTTAATAATATTTCCTTTAATGGAAGGAATTCTAGGGATTATGAACAAACTGACAGCAACGAACAACATAACCGGGCAGGAGTGGGAGAAAACATGCATAGTAACATTGCAGGGAGTGGTGATAAATCCAGTCATGGTTCCTTTAAGTCAACTGCAGCTGCCTTCAATGAAAAACCATCTGTGAATAATCAAATCGCAGATGCTTATTCTCAAAGAAACTCATCTGAAGGCAGGATGGAGCATTTTGCTGAAGTGAGTATGAAGAGAAACTCAGGCGATAATGGGATGCAATTTGTAAATGAACTGCATGATTTTAAGAATCCTCTGAATGTTGATCATCATGAAGGCAGGGTTGGGGAACGATCAAGATATTCTTCTTCTCATTCTCAATCAAACACTTTTACTGATGACTATGATGTTGTCTCTAATTTAAATTGGCAGAAGTTGGAAAATGGTAGGAGGAACTCGGGCGAAAGCAGGATGCATTTTGAGTATGAGCTGCATGATACAAAGAATTCTGATTTTGCTGATTATCAGGAAGTACGGATCAGGAAGCAATCAAGTTATTCTTCATCTCATTCGCATACCAGTACTTTTACTGATGATCATGATGTTCTATTAAATTTAAACCATCAGAAGTCAGGAAATGATTCTGGTGAGGATTCTTTTCTTCTCAATGGTAAAGGAAGCCTTCAAAGAAGCACAAAAGAAAAAACAGATTCTTATGACAATGCCTCGGCAGTTTTTGATGATTATGGATCAGATAATGATGAAGGTAATTTTGGTTTGCAGGAAGAATATCAGATACATGAAAACAGTATGAACTTTTCTTCTCCAGGTCAAATATCACCTACTCATCCATTTACAAGTACAAATTCTTGGAGGACTGAGCAGAATGTCGATTCACCTGGAAAGTCCATTTCAAAATCACAAATTTTCTCAGAGCAGCTGTCTACTCCTATCTTCTTTGAAAGTTCAACTAGCTCTGCAGTTCCTTCACATGGAGTTGACTTGCCTGCAACTTTTGATAATTATGGCCCTAGTTCAGAAAGTGAAGAGCAGGTAGATAAATCTAAGTTTGTTAGGAGCACCAATCCTAGTATAGGTAGTCATAAACAGAATATGGATTCCCACCAGGCTGAAAACAGTATTTTCACTCCACGGTTGGCTGAAGGCATGGAAGATACTGAACATTCTAATGAGTCTAGTCTGGAAGAAATTAAGGAATTGAACTTTGGAAACTTGACAGGAGGCTTTCGAAATAAGGGTTATAGGCATCCATCATATTCAAAAATTCAGCAAGGCAATGCATTATCCTCTGGAGAGGCAGCCAATGATACATCTACTAGAATTAAGCAATCATCCTCTCCCTCAGCAGTGGAAGCTCCAGTTAGTTCTGTATCTTTCAATCAAGAGTCATACGGTAGGAAAGGGAATGAGGGAGTGAATAGAAAACTCAGCACGAGAGCATCAGTTACTCATATTGACTCTAGTGATGGTGACTCTGATGAGGAACGACCAAAACAGACTTTTAGTAACACTCAAGAACAATACAACAAAATGCAAACCTTTGAAGAAAATAAAAGATCAAGCTTAAGGGTTCCCGTCCCATATGGTTCAGGAAATAGTGATTCTGATGAAGATCTTCCTAAAACAAGTTTAAAGCTTCATTCAAATGCTAGTTTTTCTCAAAGGACCAGGGCCTCTCTTTCAAATTCAAGGAGAAGCTCCAACATTAAAACTACAGTTTCCTCCTCAAGGAGTTCTGATGCTGATGAAGCTCTACCAAAGACTCGGCCTCAGAAAAAAAACTCAGATCACTGGGAAAGTTTTCAGCATTCCAGGTTGGCATCACAACCACCTTCAAGGCTGGTTTCTGAGACCAAAAGGTCTTCATTTGGTGGAACTTTGAAGTCACCAGAAAAGGAACAGCCATCTACTCCTGTCCCAAAGATTATATCATCAGGTGGTGCCAAAAGTTTGAAGACTCAAACTTCAATTGGGAAGGGGTCATTTAAGGAGACTGCCACTCATGTTCACCCAAAGCTTCCTGATTATGACACCTTGGTTGCACACTTAAATTCGCTCAGACAGAACCGCCAATGAATATAGGTTCTTTTTTTATTGTCATATGCTGTGTTATATTCTTACTACTATTTTCTATCTGCATATTTATACAGGTTTTTTGTTTTTGAGGTATATAGGGATGTATAATATAAGCTTCTTTGATTTGAAACTTGCTGTAATGCAATAAAACTGTTCCATTGGAACTGGACAATTAAGAGGTGGAATAAGTTTCTCAGGCTGAGTCTTGTGATTTTGGCGTACATTAGCATGCAATATCATCAATTTTTGTGGAGGTGAACTTGTGAAGAGAGTTATATTAGCCATTCAGTATAATGTCTATATTAACTAGATTCAACCGACTATGGCCCCTAAACTCTAGGAAGTATCATTTTGCAGCCATTGATTCTCTGCAAAATTCCTGCTTTTCCTCAAGCAATTTAGAATCCCTCTGCAGCCAAGCATACAATCAAATTGTCTCGACGGTGCAAGGGCCTTTGTACATCCTCTATCTTGGTTCGGTTACTTTGATTAATTTCTACAGTTTTTTCTCATGAAGAGTGTAAAGCTCGTGTCCCGTGGGTTCCTTCTCATGCTGTTTATGAGAAGAAATAAAAGTTTGGTAACTTCTTGTATTAAATGTTATACTTAATGTGCATCCGAATATTTGACTCAAATTAATACGTGCATGCCTTTCCTTGGTTGTAGAAAAAAAACCGAAATTTAAATACCCAAGGAAGAAAAACTGACTCATTTATTAAATTAAAAGAGAAAAAATTTCGAATTGAATAAGTAATTCCTTTATTTAAAATTTTTACAAGGCATCAAGTTGGTGTGAGCTTAATTCATCTATAATTATATATTTAGCATCATCGGCAAGCTCTCTAAGCTTTCATCAGGGCTTTTGCATGAACCATATTCAGTTGTTAGGCTAGAAACTACCAAGGTATACCCTTCTTTCTCCTTCAAATATTCTTGTCACAGATTTGGGGTTTCATTATTGTACTGTTTTAAACATTTAATGAATTCCTAAGACTTTTTTCTCAAGCACCTTGTTGCTGGGTATGGAAAAAACCATGAGAAAAGGGTTGTTGCAGAGTATTGACTTGTATGAGGTATTTTATTTCTCATTACTTGATAAGTGATTCCTATACAAACAAAGAAATGGAACTAAATTTTTATGGGCTGATTTTTGTGACAGTATATCTTGGAGACCAGCGTCTACCCTAGGGAACCAGCACCTCTCAAGCAGCTCAGGATTTCTACTGCAAACCATCCATGGTAAATTTTTCTTTTATCAGATTATTCCTTTGGGATCTTAAGGTTTTCTTTTCGTTGTCTGACATTAACATGAAAATAAGTAATTCTTTTGACACTGCTATGATCCATATTTGTGTCCAGGTTCGTCATGAGTACTGCACCAGATGCGGGTCAATTAATGGGGATGCTCCTGAAGCTAGTGAATGCAAAGAAGACAATTGAAATTGGTGTTTATACAGGCTACTCTCTTCTCCTCACAGCTCTTTCAATCCCAGATGATGGCAAGGTTTTGCAATTGCACCTCTTCATTTCATTGTCTATGATAGTCTCTATTTTACATAATCTACTTGTACATTTGTAAAATTCTCTTTGCAGATTATAGCCATGGATATAAACAGGGAAACTTATGAGATAGGTCTGCCCATTATCCGAAAAGCTGGTGTTGAACACAAAATCAACTTCATTGAGTCCCAAGCTCTACCAGTTCTTGACAAGCTTCTACAAAATTTGAGCATTAAATATCCACCCTATAAATCTCTATTTCCAATTCTTGAACTCCAATCAATCAAACTCATCTTCTTTTTTTTTTTTGGTTTTTCATTCCATCAGAAAGAGAATGAAGGGAGTTTTGATTTTGCATTTGTTGATGCGGATAAGGATAATTACTGGAATTATCATGAGAGACTTTTGAAGCTAGTGAAAGTTGGTGGGCTGATCATCTTTGACAACACACTTTGGGGAGGCACGGTTACTCAACCTGAAGAAGCTGTTTCAGAACACAGAAGGGTTTCAAGAGGGTTCATTATCGAGTTCAACAAAACAATTTCAACCGATCATCGCGTGGAAATCTCTCTTACTCCATTGGGTGATGGGATGACCATCTGCAGGCGCATTTGCTGATGTTCGTCGTCACTTCTTCAGAACTATATTCACTATTATTATTACTACATATCTTACTGGTTACCAAGGATCCTGCAATAAATCAAATATGTGGAAAGATCCTATTTACTGAAAATAAATTACATCTGAAAAGTTCACCATTTTGGGACTTTGGATTAGTACTTGGCAGAAATGATCTAATGAGTAATGACATGACAGTGATCTAATAACTTATTGTACATCTCATATTTGTTCCCAATTTATACTGACAACGAAAGGAATAAACGTTGAGCTGTCAAATGGCGCTCGTCGTCATAATTAATGAAGAATTTAGCTATTTAATCCATTATACTAGTGGTTTTATGACGCCATGAAATCTCTCTCGTCAAGCTATCAAATGAACTCTTAGATAAGATAAAACAACCTATTAATATGTTTTTACACAATATGTATGCGTTATATAGCACTCAATATGACAATAAGTGATCAACCAAAGTATCTCAAGTTACTACTACTAGTAGTAATTATGGTTGATGGTAAACTTTGTTGCAACTATATCAACGCATACTTATTTTAATGAACTAAATTTTATTTACAAAACAATATTGGGCAAAGTTTTTGTTCAAGGGAAGAAACTGAAAAATTTTATGCTTCAGGATGGTGGAAAGGAAAGGAAGAAGTATTGCTCTCATCTATGACTCGAGATTTTCTAACCACGTCCACAGTTGCATCGAAAGGCTACAAGGTAGTTGAATGAGAAAACGAGTTACGAGTCGCAGAAGCTATGGAGAGGCGAATTTGTCTTAAAAATTGGTTGGCAGCTGAATAGAGATTTGTTGAAGTTTGCTTTTGCATTGCAATTACTACAATAATCAAAACTAATTAAGGCATTAATCCCAAAAAAGTAATATTCCACTATTCAATATTCAATGATACAAGATTCAGATAGATATTGATTGAAAGTTCACGGATAAAGCAGAGCTCAAAGAACTACCCTTCTGCTTTTCCCATCCGAAAGTGAGCAGAAAGAGAGCCAAGTCTAAAGAAAATAACCAAGAACCTGCCCACCCACATTCCTTCTAATGGCTTCTTCATGATCCAAAATACCATCTGGAGTTGAAATCACAACATAACCCCACTGCATGGAATAAGATTATTAAAGAACAAGTTAAGTATAAAACTATAAGAGGCCATCAGATGATGATATGAAGATTCTAAAGATATAGCTGGTACGTTCGCAATCCTGTACCCAGCACTTTCTACATTAAATTGGCAATGAATAATTGAAACACTAGACATATAAAGATTTTTAACAAACCTGATGTGTTGGAAGTTTAAGTGTTTTGTACTTTTCGATATCCTTTGCTTTGATGTCCTGCCTGTAAGTGAGTGCCCGGCAATCGTTTACCCTGCCTTGCAGTTCAACTTTTATCCTCCCCACTCTATGTGGATCATAAACCTCAAAATTCTTTATGTATCCTTTCAAAAGGAAAAATTACAAAGAAGTTAACAACCCGCAACAAGCAATAGATTCAACAGTAGGCAGTAGCCGCAAATCTAAATATACAAGGCATCTAGATTTGTAGCCACTTAGTCCACGAGATTACCACTGTGCCAATGCATCAAAAAGAGCAACATGCCTAATGGTTTCCAAAGCTCCAAATAAACAAAAACTAAGCTTGATTTGTCAAAAAACAAGGAAAAAAATCTTCTCATAATTCAATCCACACCATATCGATGAAACATACAGCACACGAAGATTGAAGCAAGGATTCTGGTAATAAATCTAAACACACCAACCTGTTACCGAGTTTCAACCAAAAATCAAAATAAACCCGAATACAAAGGAAGATACACTATTTTCATCTGACCACTGAAGATACGGAAGAACTCCCCGTTGCCCTTCAAACTCAAGTGACAAAAAGGGAGTAATCTTCAGATATTAAGATTACTTATGCAGTCTAAAAATGAATCAACAGCCTACAACATCCAAATTCTATATCACACACCCCAAAAAATACGTGTATAACCAAGTAAATGAATATCCCTGGACAAGTTCACCCTTTGACATACATAAGCATAAGCATTCACTGATTTGGCATCGAATAACACTAATTTCTGTACAATAAATATCAAATTTAAGCAAAAAGAAAATTTTACAGTTCAAGAAACAACAAACAACAAATTTCAAAACTTTTTTACTGGGTCGCTACAACCTAACTAATTCTTGAGATTAATCAACAATAATTTAAAATTAAGCAAAAACCCATTCTTATTAACCAAAATAACCAAAACCATAAGCAAAAACAACGAATTAAAAAAATTAAAAACAAAAAAAGCTCACCTCGATATTTCATGATATTAAGAAAGGAAGATATGACGGTGGAGATTGGTTTCAATTCCACCGTCGCTTTGCCTCTCTTCTCCGCATTCACTATTGACCTCAACGCATCGTTTAGGATCCTCCTTCCCATCTCTCTCGAACCAGTTACTGAGTTGAACGGCTAAACCCCCAAAAAAACTGACAGTCGAAACCTCGGGTGACGAAAATATTGTGTCGTTTCAATCACTTGGATGGCATTTTAGAAATTCTAACATATCATATAGGGGTATTAGCGTAATCTAATAGACAACCCATGTAACTTGGTCAGATTTTGAATGGTAGCAAATACCGGTCAACCGTTTGAAACGACTTTAATACCTTCCATTCAGCTGTTTTGGCCCTGTTTCTTTTTCTCAATGGAGGATCTACCGCCGCCTCTTCTCGTGGAAATTCTGACTCGACTCAACGATTCCACCGACCTTGCTCGGTGTCGACTCGCCTCCAAAACACTGAACTCCCTCTCTAACGAGGTCCATTATGTTAACCTCCTCTGCACCTTTTCTCGCTACCTTAAATCCCGTTCGCCGGAGACCAAAGCCCACGTCACTTCTTTCAAGGCAATCTTTAATAACCTTGTACGCGAAGCTCGGTGTCTTAACTCAATTTCGATCGGAGTCGATAAGTCGCTCAGGGATATCCCGTACGATGACGTTGATGATGAGTCGGATGATTTGTATTTGACCGATGTGGGTTTCGTGAAGGAGTGGTTGCCTAAGGTTTGCGGGGAGCTAAGGAAGCTGTCGATTTCGGATTTTTGGATACAGTCTTGCTGGAGGAAATCTGAGGTTTTGAGCTTGATTTCTTCGTGTTGTGAGTATCTCGGCAATTGCTATTTCTTTCTTGTTTTATCTTTGAGTACAGGAGACTTAGTTTGAACGCAGTCGTTTTAAGGCAAATTGGGACAATTAATTTGTGTTAAGATTATGAGAAATGGTATTGCGAAAGATGGTTAAGCACACCTTTGGAAATGAATTGAGCGTTGGTTTTATTTTGGTTGCTTTAAAGGTTAAAGCTTTTCTCTTTTTGTTAAGTTGCATTATATCTTGTGTAAAGGCCATTACTTTTGTTTTGTGTCTGTAGGCAATGGTCTTATCGAACTAGAGCTGAAGAACGCTTGGCTTTCGGTTGATGGGTTGAATCCAATGACTATGGTAACGAGTTTGACTCTTGAATTTATTAGACTTGAAGATGAGGACCTAAACAAAGTTAATGATTGCTTTCCTTCTCTTCGAGTTCTCAATTTGGTTCGCGTTGGTGGACTTAAAGATCCCAAGATTCATCTCTTGCATCTTAAATCCTGCTTGTGGACAGCGTCAAATGCTCCGCATTCTTTGACTATCTTTGCCCCCAACCTCGTGAAACTCAGACTGAAATGTATTAAGCCAAAATCTCTGGTTCTTGATACCCCATTGTTGTCAGATTTCCATCTTTCAGTTGAGGAGGCATATGATTTTAGAGTGAAAGAGTTTTATAATTTGGAAAACCTTCAGCTTGAATCTTCAAGTCTTCCTAGCCTCCTTGGCATGTTTCCGTCTGGTAAATCAATTAAGAAGCTGACAGTGGATTCTCTCAAATGGACTGAAGCTCTTGAAAGAAGAAAATTTGGCTTGGAAGCATTGTTTGATGTGTTTCCAAATGTAGTATCTCTTAATTTAGGCCCTGGGGCTTGGTCGGAAGCAGAGATATGCTTCCAGAAAGGAGGTTTGGATGATAGGAATGCAATGAAGGAGTTGACAGAGATTGTGGCCCATTTAGTTGTGCACGATATTGAAGTTACCCTCTCATTTATTTACTCTATTTTGGATAAATGCACCAACTTATCAGACATGGCGTTACTTCTCCAACGTAAAGAAGATTCTAGAGCTGCTATTAGCCTCATCTCTAATTGTACAACTTATTGTCCAAGAGTAAAATGGAGATGGGGAATAAGGAAGAAAGGATCAGAAGATGTGTGGGTCTCTGTTGGTATTTAATTTGGTAATCCTCCTTCCTAGGAAGGAAATAGGAATGCTTAATCTTTTATGTTGTCTTTGTGTTGTTTCTCTGGTTTAAATTACTCTTCCCAAATGAAAGGGATGAAGTTTTTTGGGCAACCTCAAATGATTAGAATAAGTATTTTGTCTGCAAATATGCATATGGGTGACTGGTATGAAGACATCAGTAACTACATGACCTGTACAAAAGAATATGGTGCTTGGAAAGTGAAAGCATATTGGATAATGGTATTGCAGACATCCATGCCCTTCTTACAACCTAAACTTCATAGGTGGGTTCTTACCATCTTCTGCATCTCCTTCTGAATCCTACTGCAAACTCCAGTGGTTTCGACTTTCAATTGACTCAACAAGAGAGTTCACCACCAAGTGCCCCAGCATCCTGCCTTCCAGCAGAAGGAAAGGGGAAAAGGAGGAAAGAAAACCAAGCATCACCAAGCTGATGCTTAGTTGTTGTTTTGTAAATATTGGATATCTGTGAAGGTTGTAGTTTTTCTACAAAGCACAATTCTATTGATTGAAAATGTAAAATATCATTTGTTTGCAGAATACGATGCTGATGTACATTGGCTAAACTTGTGGTTTCTTCATTCAAGTGAGGTTGATTGCCAGCCGCTGCATCATGTTTGTGTTGCATTGATACACGTACATTCTGTAAGGAACTAGATGGGATATAGAATTCAAAGTTTAATGACTTTATTGCCTTCGGTCAAGACTATACTTTTCCCCTTTTCAAGTTCCTTATCTTTTGGAAGAGAACATCATTGATGCACAAGCCATTTGTGCACTTTTAGTTGATTTGGCTTTCTTCTGTTTTAATTTGGAAGTAAACACATTTTTACCTAAATTTTGTGTTCCCCTTTGGTCCAACCTCCAAAAAATGTTTTAAAAAAAAAAATCACTTTGGGGGCGCTCCGAGAATCGAACTTGGGACCTTTTATCTTCCTCCTAACATGTCCTAATTGATTACGGTTTTTGACCTGAATGTGAGGGCATTACTTACAGTATCCCTATAGTCAAGCGACCCGAAAACCCTCTTCGCCGCTGTCCTCTCTTGCTCTGTTGTGGTAACTTCTCCTCACTGTAATTCTCATGATTCCATTTTTTGTTTCCCAAACTTTGGTATCAGTTTTCATTTCCACCTCTACGATCTTAAATTTGTTTCCCCTCTTCCCCATTTTTGTTTCTCTTCGATCTGATCTCTTTCCATTGTTCTCAGGTAAATAAAATGGCGACGGTTCCAGGGCAGTTGATTTGGGAGATCGTGAAGAAGAACAACTGTTTCTTGGTGAAGGAGTTCGGCAGAGGCAACGCCAGCGTGCAGTTCAGTAAGGAGAGCAACAATCTCTACAATCTCAACTCTTACAAGCACTCTGGTAACCCCATCCTCCACTTTTTCTTAACTTTTGTCCGTAGATTTAGAATCCCAATGTAAAAAATGCGTTAATTGGTTTTTTTTTTTAATTGTTACAGGTCTAGCAAACAAGAAGACTGTAACTATTCAGTCTGGAGGAAAGGATCAGTCAGTGTTGCTTGCCACCTCAAAAACTAAGAAGCAGAACAAACGTGCAAGCTTGCTTCATAAATCTGTTATGAAGAAGGAGTTTCCTAGGATGGCTAAGGCTGTTGTCAATCAGGTATTTTTACGAATTTGTTTTACTAGTTATGAACACATGTGTGGGTTTAGCCTGTATTGAAACTATTTGTGAGACAGACCTTGATTGGTCTTATGTTTGAATGTAATGTTCTGATATGCTAATCTTCTGTTTCAATAATGGTTATTCCTGGTTAAACAACTTTTATCTAAGAATGTTGCCTGCAACCATCTATTGACAGTTTTATCTTAGAGGCGGTGATGAAAAGCTAACATGTAAGAAGACCAATCTTATGGTCGGTTCTTCAGTGAAATATACTTGTTTCGCTTGGCTTCTGAGCTTCCATCCTCAACCATGGAACATTGCTCTTTTTCATTTTCTTGTCTATTCTATTGTTTTGTTTGATCAACTGTTGCAGCTAACAATAATTCTTGATTTCAAAAATTTGTTTTCTTTGTTGAATGTCTTGCATTAAGTCTTGTTCTTTCTTTCTTGTATTGGTAGCAAATGGTACGGATTGATCAATTTGGGAAAATTCCTGCTTTTATTCATCGAGTTCTAGTTCTAATGTCATCAATTGACTTTGAATTCAAGTCATGGAGTTCTGTCTGCCAAACCACCCTAAACAAAGGCTAATACCCAATCTATCTCCGTGGGTGAAAAGTTATTGAATGTGAGCCTTTTACTGATTGGTTGCTGCTACTTTGTTTAATGGTTTCAGGTTGCAGATAATTACTACCGACCAGACTTGAAGAAGGCAGCCCTTGCAAGACTTAGTGCTGTTCATAGGAGCCTTAAGGTAGCCAAATCTGGAGTCAAGAAGAGGAATAGACAGGCTGTTAGGATCGGCAGGAAGTGAGATAGATATTTAAGGATAGTGTCATGCTCGTATGAATGTTGGTTTTCTTTGGTTCCAAAAGTTTCAGACAGTAAAATTTTCACCCCATGTTCAAGCTTTTGATCTAGTTGAAGAATTGTTACCTCTGCTAGAGATGTTAAGCCTAAATTTTAAGATAATTAATTTCAAGTTTAATTTCTGCACATTTGGAAATTTTAATTACATTGTTGTATGAGTGTGCATTTTGATTTTTCAGTCATTTAAGTTGTTTTGATAAATAAATCATACTATCAATTTCAATAACTAGATTATAATTTTCAGTATTTGATATTTTATGTATCATTTATAATTATTATAGTGTAATTAATTAATTTAAAAATCATTTTGAGATTTTCATAAATCCATTAATTTAATTTAATCAAATTGTGGAAACTCAAATTGGGAATACTTGATTTTTGTAATAATTATATTAAACTTATTTTAATAACATTTGATGTAACATATCACATTTGAGAATCTGTTTATCATAAATTAAAATTCTAAATGCAGTCAAAAATTTGTTCTTTACAAATATAAGATTTTTTTGACAAAAATATCTTTAAATTAAATCACTTAAATCTAAAAAACGTGAATTTCAAAAAAAAATTCTAAAAAATGTGAACACTTTTCAATGTACCAAACCCGGTCCAGTGCGGCCTCGAAGCCGAATCGTGTCATACATCACCAGCGCTGCGGCCATTGGGTCTCTTATTATAAATAGCCCTAAATTATCCCCAATTCGGACAACATAATTTCCCGCCTCTTAGTTTATCATTTCCCGCTCTGCGAAACCCTACCCTCCGGCGAAATGGGGCAGAAGCAGCAACAACCTAACCCCGATCCACTCCCAGAGCCCAAGAAAAAGCGACGCGTCGGTTTCTCCAACATCGGTCGGTCTACTCTTCTCCGATTTCATCATTTTATGTTTTAGCTTTTCCACCCAAATTACATTTCACATCCCTTCGTTTCGCTGTAAATCCCATTTTTATTTATTTTCCAAAGAGTGCTTTGTGATTCAACTCACTGTTGTTTCTTTTTTACTGTATTTTTTGTTTTGATTTTTTTTTGAAGCAGATGCTGGTGTTGAGCCCAACGACTGCATTAAGATTTATTTGGGTGAGTTTCGCTTTTATCTTTTTAAATTATTTTTTCCCTTAACTTGTTTTAGTTTTTGTTTGTGTTAATTTTATGAGTAGTTCATCATCTGCTGTTTGAACCTAAGGCTTTTGGGTTTTGCTATACGTTGATGGAAAAAAAGGAGAAAAATAAAGTTGATTTTCTTGAATTCGCCAATTGGATACCAATTAACTGTTTTAAGTAACGAAGAAGAGAATGGTATTTATATGATTGTTAAGTTTGCTCTTGCTATAGTAGATGCAGTCATAATGTAAGGCAATTTGCTCAAAACATTTTATAATTATTACTTATTTAAAAGTAGCGTTGCTGCATGACCTGTCAATATACAAGTTGGAAGACTCCGTTCATTGTTAAATTCATTACGTATGGCATGGGCCTAGCTGTGCCATCTTAAAATGCTTCTTGATTGTTGGCAAATGGATGGTTCCTAATTATGCAGAAGCAACCTTATTAGGTCATTTTTTAGTTAATGATACACAAACAACCTTATTATGTTAGTTATTAGTTTTGTATTTAATTTAGTTTACTTTATTTCCAGTTTTTGATATTTTTCATGTGAACTTTCTTTTGGATTACTTATTTGCTTTAGTTTCTAAGAAAGAGGAAGTGGGAACTTCAGATGGTTTTTGTATCAGTCCAGTTGATTTGAACAGCTTTTTTGAGGAAGATGGGAAGATATATGGTTACCAAGGGTTAAAGGTAATATTTGTTCATAAGTTGCAACATATTACAATCTTTTGTTCTGTCTGATGGTAGTTTCGATGTATTGTGTTTCATTTCATTTTATGCAGATAACTATCTGGGTTAACAGCATATCTTTTCATGCACATGCTGATATTACTTTCCAAGGCACATCTGATGTAAGTAGAAATCTTAAACCCTGAACTACTAGTAGCGGTTTGATCTCTTTGTTGTATCATACATTGAGTCAGTGAAGCATTTTCTTTGTCTTTTCATGTCATTTTAATGCTTTCCACTGTTTATTTCAGGGGGGCAAAGGGATTACAGACCTGAAATCTGCTCTTGAGGTATACATTAGCAACCATGTTCAGCCTTTACTTAATCCTGATATCTTGAGCCTTCTGATTAATTAAGTCTTCTTTGTACAGAAAATTTTTGGTGAGACTCTTATGGAGAACGAAGACGACTTTCTGCAAACTTTTTCGACTGAGAATAATTTCATTAGGTATCATGCCATGAAAATCTTATACACATATAAAGATGTTTTGCCCATTTCTCTTTCTAATGTTGGCTTTCTATTTCCTTTGGTTATGGTGTTGTGAACTCAATACGTTTACGTTTTTCAGTTCAGTTGTTTCAAATGGGCAGAAGTTGCAACCAAAAGCATCCAATGGCCATTTAAGTAAACTTAATGGCAATTCAGAAGCAGCCTCTTCCGATCTTGAGGTAATTTTACCATCTTTGCATGTACTAAAATATTTGGTGCTTTCATTAATTCTGTCTTCAATTATGTATGAATGGTGTTTGTTTGGTTGCCAAAATGTCATTATTTCGGTCTTTTCTAAGTTCAATTGCCCAACCTGAAACTTCTGTCTGTACTCCATTTTATAGATAACCTTGATTTTAACTTGCTCGTAGATTACATCACTGTGAAATTAATGGTATTGAGTTGCATGTATGCAACTGTGAGCCACGGTTGATTTGTTTTCCTTCTGTGTTAGGTTGTACGCCTGGTGATACGTAATTTGGCTGCTGGACATCTTTATAGTCGCTTGGTACCTCTGGTTCTTCTTCTTGTTGACGGTAATTGTCAATTTCCACTACATGTTAATGGCAATATGTATGTCATTCCTAATATAATCAAAATAGTTCTATTTTCTTGATTAGGTAGCAATCCTATTGATGTAACTGATCCAAGCTGGGAGTTATATCTCTTGACTCAGAAGAAAATTGATCAGTCAGAGAACACGCAGCATTCATTGCTTGGTTTTGCAGCGCTTTATCGTTTTTATCGTTACCCTGATGGTTCACGCTTGCGACTCAGCCAGGTATAATCTTTTTCACTGTCATTATTCCAGTTAGTAATTGAGGTAGGCTGAATGAAAACCCAAACTATTGCCCTCTTCATCAATCTTTGCATGTTAATAGATGTTGTTAATCACCATTAGCATTTTTCATGAAGGTTTTTTTTTGTTGGCAGATTTTGGTATTGCCTCCTTACCAGCACAAGGGTTACGGCAGTTACCTTGTGGAGGTGCTGAGCAATGTTGCAATATCTGAAAACGTTTATGACTTGACAGTTGAAGAGCCTCTAGATTACTTCCAATGTGTGCGCACCTGTTTTGATTTAAAACGACTGCTAGCTTTTGAACCAGCCCAGAATGCTGCTAAATCAGCTATCTTGCATCTGAAGCAAGGAAAATTGTCAAAAAAAACCCATGTTCCTCGATTTTTGCCACCTCCTGATGTAGTTGAGGATGTCAGGAAAACTTTGAAAATTAACAAGAAACAGTTTCTTCAATGTTGGGAGATTTTGATATATCTTGGCCTTGATCCTTTAGAGAAGCATATGGAGGACTATGTAACAATCATTTCGAATAGGGTGAAGGCTGATATACTAGGGAAAGATGCTGAGACTGCAGGAAAGCAAGTGATTGAGGTCCCAAGTGCACATGATGAGGAGATGTCATTTGTCATGTTCAGGTCTCAGAATAGCAAGGTCGGTGGTGTTCAAATGGATGAAGATCAGACAAAGACTCAAGTACAGCAGCTGCAGCTTTTGGTTGATGAGAGAATTAAAGAGGTGAAGTTAATTGCACAAAAGGTGTCTCAGAAACATGTATGAAGTGCAACTTCTCGGCGTGATGCATTAACCAGGATAAGAATTACTGATAATTTCTGGTGAAGTTGTAGGCTGTGCTAAATTGAGGCATGTTTGTAAATTTTTGAGCAGTACTATCTTAGAATATTAGCTGACTTTATAGTCAATGTGATCATTTTAACCCTCACGTTAATTTGAATATTCCCTATGTTGACGTTATTGTTGAATCAACGTTTGTCATATAATCATATTCGCTTCCCATTTTGGGAGGGTTGAACTTGGATCTATCTATGCAAAGGTTCTAAGTTCTGAGTCCCCATTATTGGAGGGTTGGACTTTGACAGTGTCATCCTCAGCTTCCTTCTTGGCCAGTTGGCCCATCGGGCATTAAGGTAATGCTAAATGAATGGTAACGTATTTCTCATCAGGATGTTGAACAACCGATTTGCGTTGCATAATCAACAGAGGCTTATGCAACCACCAGAGGTGTCATCCGGGTTTGTGGTTTAAATCTCTAACATTTGAAAAAAATTTATCTCTAGATTAAAATATATACTTTTCCTTTGAGTATAGTTTCAGAGCATCTAAAACCGCATCTAATTAAGTTATTCCATCTGCACAGACAGCACAATTTCAGCAACCATCATTTTCACGTTAAATCCTCAAACCTTCTCTGTACATTCACAATGAACGGAAAATGGCCGCTAGATGTTTTCCCAGGGTTCTAACTTAGAGAAGCTAAATCTTGTGAACACTATATCCTGCATCCTCCGTTGTCAAGTTCTCCCTCCAATTCTCAAGTTCAGATCCACCAACACCAATTGCTTAATTCCAATGTAGCTGTTGATTGAGAAATGAAAAATTAAATGGATCAGAGTCGGTTTGTGTATTCAGAGCACAAATTGGGGCCAAGGAGGTAACAGAACAACGAAGCATAAGAATCAAAGGCGAAGTCAAAGCATTTATAGAACTAAAGGTGATAAATGAATAACACAAATGATAGCAATCTGCATTAGTTACGTAAACGAAACATGTTTTGAATTCTTATCCTTGTAAGTTGAATAGTATGTGCAGGTGGTCTGCATTATTATCTTCGAAGAACTCCCATTTTTGCAGTTTGAAGGTAGTCCAAATGTTTGGGGAAATAAATGTTCATTTCATCTGATACCATATGACTGGGATTCATACAAGTGCTAAAAGTTGTCTAAAGAAATAAATATTAGGAAACTTACTCGGAGCTTATTTGTGTCAATTCATGTATCAGAACATCCAGAAGCAAGGGTTCAGTGGTCCCAATATCCACCCTGTTGTTACCAGATTCGTGAGCAGGAATCATGAAAATATCCATTTTCAAAATTCTAAACAAATGAAAGATTAGAATGCACAAACTCAGTGTCAGAAGAAACTAGAAAGACACCAAATATTGAAATTGAAACCTACACCATATACGTGCCAAGTTGTCTTGAACCGCAAGATCTCCAATGTTGTAAAATGTAGTTGGATTCACATGTCCTCCTTGAATAGCATCATAACTTGGTCTGTTCTCCAAAGGACATTGTGATAACTGCCGATAATACACAAGTAAGCAACAAACTTCTTTTTTGAGGTGCTGGACATGGCAAGCTTAACATGTATTTTGGGAACTTCAAGTATCCAGGAAAAGTAAACCAAAATATAACACAAACAGTCCAACGCTTTTCCAAGCAATGGAATTTCCCTTGTGATTATTATGAATTCATTGAGGTATTTTAAAATGAGGTTTCTTCATTTAAAACAACCAAAGAGACAACTTACTTGCATATTCATGGAATGGCGTCCACCAAGCCGACCTGTGCCATGATCGAATTGTCTGCAAACAACCAGATCATTTAAGCCATTGAATATTTTTCTAAAGATAATATCCATAAGATTCAAAGAAATTACTTACATCACAAATTAAGGAAATGTCTTTTTCCAATGGAGCATTGTAGAATTCAAACCAAATGTATGAAATTGAAAAATAAAATCTGTCAATGCGGACAACTAAAGAACCATTTAATAAAACAGAATCTCTGACAAATTCCATCAAGGGGACAAGCAATATAAGAAGATGACTCCAATCTCCAGGAGTGAGGAAACACGGACTACCAAGTGGTAGGAAACAAGAAAAGCAATTATAATGAAATCCACACATATAGTAACTGATTTGTATTCTAAACTATGAGAAGTTAATAGAAGAAAAGAACTCCAGGAATGGCAAATGAGGAAAAGGTGGTTCAAGAATTTTCAACCCATTTGCCAGATCAGCTACAACCAAGCTAAACTCCACAATCATGGAGCATTAAGCATGGGCAATATACATATCAACTCACTTGTAGAATGTTACTTTCATGGGTGTCCCAGAACCAGTCTTTGTGTGCAAAATTTTGTTCCTTTTCTTCCTCATTCTCAACATCCAATCATCTCCATCAATTAAAAGAACAAACCATTTCCTTTATAAAGAAAAAAGAATATCCTGTAAAATGTCCTAAAATTTTCTCCTTTGTTTTAAACAAAAAACAAAGAACCCCGTTTTGCAATCACTTAAAACCCATTAATACCTGCAAATCAATTTATCAAATGACCAAGTCTTTACATACTTTGGACCGACTTTTTGTGGGTCATCAAGACAGCTCCCAAGAATCTCAGCAAATTCAGGGTCATTATCATAATTTTCCCCCTCTTCCCTCTCCTCTCCTTGCCTCATATTCTCCACTTTCATCTTCTTCTTCTTCTTCATCTATCTCCCTATCCAAATTTTGGGTACTCATTTCTTGGCTTCTTTTAGGTTTAACCAACAAAAACGAAGTCGTTGGTGAAGCATGATTCTCTAAGGAAAATTTAACGGTTGAAAACGGTGGGAAGCAGTTGAAAGGGAAAGAAAATTCAGTACGAGCAATGTTGGGGATTTGAAAAGCAGAGGCTCCAGGGCTTAGGATAATCATTGTTTTTGTTTGTCATTTTTCGCATTTGGGTTTGCCTCGGCAGTGAGAGAGAGGTTTCTAGACAGCCTGTCTACGACCCTATAATCATAAAAAATTATTACATCATGATTGGTATCAATAATTTAAATATAAAATATTTATTTTTTATTTTTTTCAAAATTATATATAATTTTTATTAAAATTTTAAAGTATTTAAATTTTTTGTATTGGGTTTAAAATTATCAGTTTTTATGAAAATAAAATTTTACTACAAATAAAAATGTTCTTGTGGTAATGGGAAAGAACATGAAAAATCCATGTTAAAAGTATGAAGTTAATTAGTTTGGTTGTTGGTTTTTATTGCAAGCAAGTTGGTTGTTACTATTTGTTTTACTCCATAAAGTATCAATAAATCTTAAGAAAAGAAAGTTAATGGGAAAGGAACTGAACTTTTTGATGGTTTTTGAAAAGTGAACTGAATCACATGTTCAAAGTTACTAACTTCGACTAACTTTCCATGGTGACTCAATAATTTTAAAATTAATTGATGGAAGAAAATTTGAAATCAAATTGCCATTTTAATTCAGTTTACTTTTCTTCATTCAGATTATAAAATGTTTCTTGCAACAAAAGTTACTGAAAATTTTACATGGTTAGGTCATTTTTTTTAACACTGTAGTTATCAGCTGACAGCTTTCCTAACATCTTTGTCCGCTAAAAACCAATCAGAAACAGACATAAACATAACAGTGACGAGACAGACAAGGTTGAATGATAGAAAATGGAAGGGCAGGAATTTTCATGCAGGGCCGCAAGGACAAGGTCGGAAAAAGAAAGAAATAAAGGTAATCATGCAAAGGCGGGGGCCATCAATCCACGCATTTTCACGCGGATTCCACGCGATGCTTTGGACAAAGTACATACAATAAAAAGTTTTGCAATTGACTTTAACAAGACGTCCCCAACCCCAAACCCAAACCCAAACCCCAAATCTTTTTTATATCAAACGAAACCATGACTGTTACATCTTTCCCACTTGTTTCTACCAACTCCAAAGATGCCTTTGCTTTCACCAGACAACTCACAAATCTCAAGGAACCAAAGTTTCAGGTCTCTGGAGATGGTGACCTTGGACATGGATAAAGAGTTTGATCAGCTGCCCTTTGGGGTGGACTATGGGAGGCTCGAAAATGGCCTTGTTTACTATGTTAAATGTAATCCAAAACCCAAAAAAAGAGCTTCTCTGGCTCTTGCTGTCAAAGTCGGGTTAGTTCCCTCTTGGGTTTTTGTTGTTTTTTCTTCTTTGATTTATGTTTATGTGATTTAAGAGCATGCTATTTTTGATGTTTTGGGAGAAGTATGGTTCTTTTAAATTTGAGTGTAGTTCAAGGGTTCTTGTAGTTCTTGTTGTATATGCTGCAACTGATATATGGTTGAAAAGGGAGTCAAGCACCTGCTACTTGCCCACAAAATCCCATTCTTCCCAACTCTAAAATTGAAATGAATTAACTGAAATAGATTATAGCCTTTTGCATTAGATGCAGATTATGATTTATTTATGCTGCACTTACGAGTAATATGTTACTAGCGTAAAGGAGCTCCCTAGGTTTGATCCAGTTAATTATTTTTTAGCTTAGCATTTGATTGATCAAGTCTCTAAAATTTCTCTATCACATTCTTCCTTTATGCCTGTTTTTAGTCCATTTATAAGAAATTGTGCGTTTGTGCTTGAATCATGAGTGTACATTTTAATATAGAACTCTAAAAGGCCGACTTATCGGGTTCATGACAGCTCAGTTTTGGAGGAGGAGGATGAGCGCGGAGTTGCTCACATAGTTGAGCATCTTGCCTTCTCTGCCACAAAGAAATACACAAATCACAATATTGTTAAATTCCTCGAAAGTATAGGAGCAGAATTTGGTCCTTGTCAGAATGCATCAACATCTTTTGATGAGACTGTGTATAAGTTGTTTGTCCCTATTGACAAGTCTGAGCTGTTATCTGAGGCTATTCAAGTCCTGTCAGAGTTTAGCTCAGAGGTATTAGCTAATTGATATTAATTTGGTAACTTTCATTATGCCTTTCTTCTTTTAGTTTATATATTTTTGATATGCAGATTCGACTTTCAAAAGATGATTTGGAGAAAGAAAGAGGAGCAGTTATGGAAGAGTACAGAGATAATCGAAATGCTAGTGGAAGGATATTTGATGCATATTGGACATTGATGATGGAAGGGTCAAAGGTAAAGCTATTGAATCTAATACAATATTTTGCTTAATACACCTATTGATTAGTTATTCATTAATGCATTTGTAAGGCACTGCTCCATGTGTCATTCATGATCTTTATTGAAAATTTTCTTCTCACTTATGATTGAAATTAGAGGCTAAAGCCTGATTTGGAGCAAATGATTTCATTAATACTTTTGATTTGTCTCATGACTTAGTTAATGAATTTTATATTACCTTTACAACCTTGGTTGACTGCAGTATGCTGAGCGTTTACCAATTGGATTGGAAAATGTGATAAAAACAGTTCCTTCGCAAACTTTGAAGCAATTTTACCAAAAGTGGTATCATCTATGCAATATGGCAGTAATAGCTGTTGGAGATTTTTCTGATACAAAGGTTGGTCTTGGTTAATCTGCAAATTCTTCTACTGGAATTACCAGTATGTTAAATTAATGAATTTTCTTCACAATTTCTCTCTTTCTCTTTCTCTCCCTCCCTTTCTATCTATCTAGAGTGTCATTGAGTTGATAAGGACCCATTTTGGGCATAAATATTCAGCATTGGACCCTCCACCCATAACGCACTTTCCAGTTCCTTCTCATGAGGATCCACGCTTTTCATATTTTGTGGAACCTGAAGCTTCTGGGGTTAGTAAAGTCTTAATTCTTGAACTTGTTTGTGCATAACATCCATTAACCAGACAGGAAAATATGCATCCGTTCATGTGAACATTTGTTTGGAAAAGTCTGCAGTGATGATTAGCTATAAGATGCAAGTGGATGAAATAAAGACAGTGAAAGACTATAGGGAGATGCTTGTGAAATCTATGTTCCGAATTGCTCTGAATCGGAGGTTCTTTAAAATTTCTCACAGAAAAGATCCACCCTATTTCTCATGTTCTATTGGTGCATATGCTCTTGTTCGCCAATCGAAGGCTTATATAATGACTTCATCTTGTAAAGAAAAGGGGACTTTAGATGCCCTAGAGTCAATGCTTATTGAGGTGTGCCATTTTTTTCCTTCCACATTCTGATTTTCTTATTTCCTTTTTTTTTTTTTTTCACTTTCTCCTCATAGTACTTTTTGTGATGCATTCTATTGCAGGTTGCAAGAGTAAGACTTCATGGGTTTTCAGAACGTGAAATATCTGTTGTTCGAGCTCTACTGATGTCAAGGATAGAATCTGCGTATCTGGAACGTGATCAAATGGAATCAAGCAGCTTGCGATATGACTATTCACAGGTGTGTATTTACTCAATTTATACCTAAAGCTACAGGATCTGGAAAAGGATTTTGTCTTCATGTTTTTTGTTTTGCAGCACTTCACAGACAATAAACCAATTATTGGGATTGAGTATGAAGCACAGCTCCAAAAATCTATTCTGCCTGGTAAGTGAAATGTTATAACATTCTTAATTTTGCTGTTTTGAGGCATTTTATATGAATGAGTCTCATATTATATATTGTTCAATTCGCGATTTTATCTACATAGATATATCAGCATCAGAGGTGTCCAAATTTGCTGAGAAATTAAGGACATCAGGTAGCTGTGTCATACAGATAATTGAACCTCAAGCTTCTGCGATAATCGATGACCCGAAAAATATTGTCACGAAGATCAACAAGCTTGAGAAAGAGAGGAGCATTTCTCCTTGGAATGATGAACACATACCAGAACAAATTGTCAAGTCAAAGCCAAATACAGGGTAAGTTATTGTTTTGTTTAGTCTCGTTGTATTATATAACTGTATAATATCGAACTCTAAAGCTATGATTTTTACATAGATACTGTACCTTTATCCATTTGAGATTAGTAATCACAAATGGAATCCATTAGCTGAAACAATACATCTATGCATAGTAACACTAAATGTGTTTGATTCTTCGGTTTTCTACCTAAAATGCTTTTCCCCTTTTGCCGCCTAGTATGGTTGAGTGTCCACTTCTCTTACGTGACTAAGTAGTGGAAATTTAAAAGCAAATGAGGATTTGAGCTACAATATAGATATAAGGCCTTGAGAATATAACCCATTATTGAATGACATAACAAGAAGTCTTATCTCTTCCAAGTCACGTGGCATTTTTGGTCTTGACTGAAAGAACTTCTTGCATGAGAATGACATTCTCAGGTTAGAATCTAGCACATTTTCTTCCTTTAGGTGTCTGACTAGAATTTGTTGCAAAGCTGGCAGACAACACAATCTTGCTTGTATACTGATTCATAACTTCTTATGAGCTTAATTCTCTGTCTTCACATCTACTTTTTATACTTTTGATACATGGTTTGGGACTTTGGGAAATTAACGAAGATTTTTACATGTTATGCATGTGATTGAGCTACTTATAAGGCTCTTCTTACTTTTGACTTCCTATTTGATTTACAGTTTCTAAAATTTGAGAGACGTCCATATGTCTGGAAAAATTTTAAATATTTGATTGGAAGAACTGATGAAAAAGAAGATCAACTCACAATGGGGAGAGGGGGAAAAATAGGAAAAGGGGGATTTCAACTTGAAAAAGAGGCCAGTTCAGCCACTGTCGTTATGTATTAGTATATATCACAAGAACATACTCTCTGTGTCTCACTCCTGAGCCTAAAATTTATTTCTTTAAAGTCATTGTAGTCGGTCTCCAGGCCATTTGCTTGACATGCACAGCCCATGTGCTTGCCTGTAGTGGCACTAAGTGGTTCTAGCCTTAGCCAGCCTAATCTTACTGTCTGATAAATTTCATGAGGTGTTTTAGAATAATCTAAACTAATAAATGGGATGATATCTTTTCCCAACTTTAACATAATGAATACTACTGCCTTTCTAAATAAGCTTTCCCTTATCTTTAAATTTCTGTAATTAGACATGTTTGCATACTACATTTACTGCATTAGTAGACAACTGCTTCAAGATTTGAGTTATAATTAGCTTAAATATCTGAACTTAATATGTAACTCTGTTCAAACAATTACTCCTTTAGGAACATTGCTCAGCAGCTTGAACACGTAAATGTTGGAGCTACTGAATTGATTCTATCAAATGGCATGCGGGTTTGCTATAAGTGTACAGACTTCTTTAATGACCAGGTAAACCTTCTCTATGCCTGGCAATATCAGTAGTTAGAAACACAAGCAGTTCGAATTGCATGTCAGAGAAAATAGTCATTTTGAATCCTAATTCTAGTTAATTTTCACCATGGTACTTTCTAAATGCCATTTAATTGCTTGGAGTTTAAGGCATGAGTTTGGCTTTATTTGAGCACCCGTTCATGTGAACCATATAACTTTTACTGTGTTTCAATAGGTTGTATTTACTGGGTTCTCCTATGGTGGTTTGTCTGAACTCCCTGAAAGCAAGTATTTTTCATCTTCAATGGGATCAACATTTGCAGAAGAAATTGGTGTATTTGGTCATAGACCATCAGTGCTAATGGATATGCTGGCTGGTAAGAGAGTTGATATCGATATAGAGGTCAGAGCATACAGGAGAACATTTTATGGTGATTGTTCGCCCTTTTACTTGGAGACTGCCTTGCAGGTTTGCTTTATTAGATTTTTAACCGTGAAATCCTTGCTTTTCAGTATATTGCCGATACATGACTGAAAATGATTTGGTATTTACAAAAATTTCCACAAAGAAAACTGTTTAAATCTTTTTTCCTCATGGAAGCAAAATATTCTGTCTTTTTCTTTTGGGATGTACGACTGAGTCTTAAGGAGGTCACTTGGTTTTACATGATGTGACATTTAATCACATGAATTGAGGCCCTCCTAACTTAATCAGGATAAATATTATTTTTAGTGTAAGAGTCCTTATATACGTTGGCATGATAATATGCTAACATGTTGTATTTTGATTAATTGGGCCTACAGCTAACTCTGTAGGAAGGTAATGCAGCACCACAGCCTAATAAGGGTTGAGATACAAAAGAAATAGTTGCTAGAGTGAGAGCACTTCAAAGTTATTCATGGCATTGTAGAGTCAGACCTCAAGTAGTATGCTTTCACAACCTACTTGATGTATCTAAGGTTCTTATACCTAAAATGATGCATTATGCATCAACAAGCAAATTATGAAACACATCATTCATTAGACTCGTGCATTATTTACTTGTTTTTAAGTTTAAATTTGGTTATCCGAACAAAAGGAAAAAGTTCAAAATTTCTGAATATTGTTGTAAGGATTTCTTAGTTTTGTAGTTTCTGATTACCCCTATTCTGGCAGCTTGTTTACCAACTATTTACGACAAATGTGACACCAGATGATGAAGTCATTAAAAGAGTGATGCAAGTGAAAGAAGAAGCTATTCTTGCTCGAGAAAGGGATCCTTATACTTCATTTGCTAACCGGGCAAGGGAGATCAACTATGGAACCTCTTACTTTTTCAGGGTATGAATGACCAGTTGTTTGAATTTTACTGACGAGTTTAGGCAGGCATGTCTCCTTGTAACTTGAGATTTAATTTTGGTTTGCAGCCTTTCAGAATAAGTGATCTTCCAAAAGTCAATCCATTAAAAGCATGTGAATATTTCAATACTTGCTTTAAGGATCCATCAGCTTTTACTGTTGTAATTGTTGGGAATATTGATCCCACAATTGCACTTCCTTTAATACTGCAGTATTTGGTAAGTTAGGATTCTTTTCAGGCTCTCTCAGCCCAGGATTGAATACAATTTTTATTATGTTATCTGGGTTTTTGATTCTGTATGCAGGGTGGAATACAAAAGCCTCCTGAACCTATTTTACAGTTTAACTGTGACTACATCAAGGGCCTACCGTACAAATTTCCTAAAACAGTAACTAGGTAAGGGAGGTTTATGTCTAATGGCAGTAGATATCAAAATGTTTGACAGTAACAACTTCATGGAACTCTCACGGCATGCATCTTCTGACCAATTATTTGTGTTGGAGGCGTATGCTCTTCCGTTGAAATACAGTACTGAAATATTTGGTGTGTTTTTAGAGAAGTTGTATTCAGCCCCATGGTGGAAGCACAATGTATGGTCCGGCTATGCTTTCCTATAGAGCTTAAGAAAGATACAATGGTTTGTTAGTCTTTTTTTAATTAATCTATTAGAAGCTCATGAATGGAGACCTCATTCCATTATTGACTTGTATGTATCTTTCTGTTGGAACAATCAAACGGCAGGAAGAAGAGATTCACTATACTGAGTTCCTGAGTAAACTGCTAGAAACAAAACTACTGCAGCTTCTACGCTTCAAGCATGGTCAGGTAGGATGTCCCATATATTTCCCTTTCAGAGTATCACTTGTCTTTATTCTTTGGCCTTATGTTTTGTTTGAATAATACTGCTTTCCTTGTTCCAGATCTACTCTACAAGTGTTTCAGAATTCTTTGACGGTGATCTGCCATGTCTAACTGGTGATATACGTGGTGATATTAGAATAGATTTTTCTTGCGATCCAAAAATCTCCTTGAAGCTGGTAGGTATATAAAGTTTTATATTCCCTTTTCACCTCTAGCTGGCTTTAGTCATTAAGTGGCCAACCATCTCAAGAATTCAGTTATGCAATATTTCCTAATAGGTTGATCTGGCTTTGAATGAAATATTACGTCTTTGGGAGGAGGGGCCTTCAGATCAAGATGTCGCAACCATACTTGAAATTGAGCAGAGAGCCCATGAAAATGGACTACAGGTTAAATTTCCCGTACTTTATGCATTCAATATTATTTCAGTATTATTTGGCAACAAGATAAGGAAAGAATCCTACATCCGCATCTTTGACCTTGCCACACAACAAGTTATCTTCATATATTCTATCTCTTCTTAATGTTTGCATATGGTTAAGATTCAAGATGTGAGAACAGAATAATTCATGCAGCACTTTATTCTGTGAATTATCTTTCTCTTACACCTTTCAGGAGAATTATTACTGGCTGAATAGGATTCTGTGCAGCTACCAGTCAAGGATCTATTCTGGTGATGTTGGCACTTCTTTCAAGGTTGGTGGCTCTGGTTGCAACATTTTGTGAAGCATATCTTGTACTTTTGCCTTCTTTCTGTATTCAAATATCTGGTTTCCTAGCGAATATCTCATGTTGCATCTAGCCTTGGCATAAAGACAAGGCTGATACTTTAAAACAGTTATAGGTTTTCAAACTACATCTAGGAAGACGGAACATTTACTAATGCCTTCCTAAACCTTGTAAACATCCAACTTTGCTTCTGATCTATGGCTTAGTTGCTAGTTATCAAATAGGCATATAATAGAGGATAATCTCACTCTCAACAAAATTAGTAGTTGTTTACATTTCTCTAATCCGGAGAAAGCTGTTACCTATATGAAGTAGACAAATTATGTTTGAATAGAATTTGTGTTTTTTTGCACGAGTAAAATACGAAGGAGTGCTTACTTTGATTATTGAAGTTAAAAATTTTGATCATATCTCTGGTGCAGAATCTAGATGAAGGACGTTCAAAAGTAAGAAAATCGCTAACACCATTAACAATGCAGTTGGCATTACAGAGGATAATGCCTAGCAAAAATCAGCACACTGTTGTGATTCTAATGCCCCAAACATCTTGGTTTAAGAGGCTAAGATCACTTTCACAATGGACCCTTCATGGGATAGATGCAAAGGTTAGTCATCTAACCATCTGGCATGAATGCTTTGACTGGAATTGCATATAGTCTTCTTAAATGATCTCATTCGTAATTTTCTGGAAATGCACATTACAACAAGGTTTTTTATGCATTGAATCAAATTATGTATTGTTGGTGTTGGCAGATTCTAGCAGGCATAGCTGGTTTGGCAGTTTTGGCTGTCGGTTTGCGGAGATATTCACGGAAATCGTAGACAACCTGTTTCTATCAGATCATTATATGGTACTTGCGAACATAAAGCTTCCAGCAAGCCGGGATGAATTATTTCTTCATTGATGAAAAGTGAAGGGACAGGTTCACCACCGTATTGATATTATTACCAGAGAGTGAGTGGATTCAGCAACGCATCTATATAAGTGCCTAATATATTAGCCAAAAAGCATGAATTACGTACTCATTTTTTTAATTATATTCCCATTTCTGTAACATTTATAATTTTTTTTCTTTTGTTTCTGTGAAGTAGTAATTTCTTTTATTAGTGTGTTTCGTTCTGATAAAATTTATAATGAAATAATGAAGACATTTGTTTACTTTTTGTTTTTCTTATAAAACGTAATGCTTGATGTCAATTCCTTCCCTTTTTTTTTAAAAATAATCCTTTTTAGTATTATTTTACTTGTTTTTGTGTGTAATAACCAAATAAATTTTCTAGTAGTTCAAAAATCAAATTTAATTATTTTTTATAAAAGAAAATTGTGACTACTCTTAAAATATACCTTTATTTAATTTAAATTTTGTAAATGCAAATGCATCAAATTAATTACCAAAAAAAAGACAAAGTCCAAGTCTAAAGACCATACTAATTAGTACTTGTTCATTGCATAATGACATAATGTCACTGTCCAATATAATAAAGTATTATTATTCAACTAGATATAATTGAAAAAGAAATCATAACATCCCTCTCGTTCACTAGTAAATCAGTAATTAATAAAAAATTATGACATTTTTTTTACTTGGTTGATGAAGTAAATAATTTTTTAAAAAAATTTATTTATAGTAATGTAACATGTATTTATATATATTTAAAATTTTGGATAAAATTATTTAATTATTAAATTATATTTTTGTTTAAATAAATTTTAATTATAATGATTAAAAAATATAAAAATTATATTAATATAAATAAATTTATATTTTAATTCGTAAAATTATATTATATTTATTTACATTAAAAACATATAAAATATAAAAATATTTTATTATAATTTATGTTAATATATTTAAACACAAAAGATATTTTTTAATTTTTTTTAAGGTTATATTTTTTTCCATAATTTTTACTCAAATTATTTTTATTTTATTTTTTATCATATCTTCCGTCTTTAAAATTGCAAATATAAAATTGAGGTGTAAAAATAAAATAAAATCGCATAGCATAGGGCTAGACAGCTAGACCCAGACCGTTCAAGTCTACGGACCAAAACAAAAAAATCTTTCATAAATTCACTTTCAAAACAGAAAAATCTTCGCAAGAATTAGAAAATCTCCTTACATTTCACGTGGGTTCCACGCAATTTAAAAAAAAAAGGTAGGATCCAGTTTCAGCCCTATCTTGAAAAAGAAAAATTTTCTCCCTAGATTACAAATTTTCAACTACTAAAACTGATTGCCGTTACAGCGATCATTTTCTTCTCCAATTTCCGTCTGGAATCAACCGAGCGAGGGAGAGAGAGATATGGATTTGCTTCCAACCGAGAACTCGCAGATCGCAAAGAAGCACGGGTTCAGGTCCTTGAAGATGGTAAACGTGGACTTAGACCAAGAGTTCCAACACCAACCCTTCGGAGTGGACTACGGCAGACTCGACAATGGACTCGTTTACTATGTTCGTTCTAATCCCAAGCCCCGAATGAGAGCCGCTCTCGCTCTCGCCGTCAAAGTGGGGTTAGTCGCTCCTCTTTTTTCCTTTCAATTTTCTCTTTTTTTTTTTAAATTAAAAAGAAAATTAATTGACCTATTGAAGACCTAATAAGACCTAGCTCTCCTTTTGGGATTTTAAGAATTTAAGCCTGAATCTTATAGCTTGTATTTATATAGGAAACTCTTGAAGAAGCTGATTTTAATGGTGTTCATGGCAGCTCAGTTTTGGAAGAGGAAGATGAGCGTGGAGTTGCTCACGTAGTTGAGCATCTTGCTTTTAGTGCCACTAAAAAATACACAAATCATGATATAGTCAAGTTCCTTGAAAGTATTGGAGCCGAATTCGGTGCTTGTCAGAATGCGGTCACTTCTGCTGATGAGACGGTATACGAGTTGTTTGTTCCTATTGATAAACCTGAGCTGTTGTCTCAGGCCATCTCTGTTTTGGCAGAGTTCAGTTCAGAGGTATATAACTATCTTATTTTTGTTGTTTGGGTACTTTTTTTTTTGTTTAATGTTTTCTCGTTTTTAGTGTTTACTTGTTTTATCTCTGACTTGTTGTGCAGATTCGAGTCTCGAAAGATGATTTGGAAAAAGAAAGAGGGGCTGTTATGGAAGAGTATAGAGGAAACAGAAATGCAAGTGGAAGGATGCAGGACGCACATTGGGCTTTGATGATGGAAGGTTCCAAGGTACTACTATTTACTCATTTATGTACTTTGTACACATCGATGGTTGAATTAATTGATTCATAAGGCCTAACCAGTAGAGATCTTTAGCCTACTCATAGCAATGATGGGATCTATTTATTTATCGTATCTATAGTGCAATTTCTCTATTAATTTTTATAATGGAGCTCTGCAAATATCATTTCAGCAAGTGATGCGTATAAGAATATTGTTCCATGTATGGTCTTTAGTGAAGTGCTTTCATTTTAAGAGTTAAGTGTAAGCTAGCAGTTTAAAGTTTTAAGAATAATATCATCAAGATATTTTGGTTGGGTTATGACTATTGATCCTAATTTAATGTTGTGTTACATTTTATATTACATCTAAACCCTGGTTGATTGCAGTATGCCGAGCGCTTACCAATTGGATTGGAAAAAGTAATTCGAACCGTGTCTTCTGAAACAGTGAAGCGGTTTTATAAAAAATGGTACCATCTGCACAATATGGCAGTGATAGCTGTTGGGGATTTTTCTGATACAAAGGTTAGTATTTGTTGGCATGAAAGTTCTATTCTGAGTTATAAGTCTTTTTATCGGTCAAGATTGCTTAACATTTCTCACTTGCTTTCTCTCTCTCCTCTAGACTGTTGTTGAGTTGATAAGGACTCATTTTGAGGAGAAAAGCTCAGAACCTGCCCCTCCACTTATACCATTTTTTCATGTTCCTTCTCATGAGGAACCACGTTTTTCATGTTTTGTGGAGTCTGAAGCTGCTGGGGTAAGTACACTTCAAGTCTTGAACTTATTTGTGCATATGGCTTTGTGGATATTGACAATTCCTAACTCTGTGTTCTTGTCATTGCCTTGTTAAAGTCTGCAGTGATGATTAGCTATAAGATGCCAGCAGATGAGCTGAAGACAGTGAAAGACTATAGGGACATGCTTGCAGAGTCCATGTTCCTACATGCTCTAAATCAGAGGTTCTTTAAAATCTCTCGTAGAAGGGATCCACCCTATTTCTCATGCTCTGCTGCTGCAGATGCTCTTGTTCGCCCCTTAAAGGCTTACATTATGAGCTCATCTTGTAAGGAAAAAGGCACTTTAGAGGCCCTAGAATCAATGCTAATTGAGGTTTGCTATCTATTTTTTTTGTCTCTTGACTTGCTTATATATATTGCTTTCCTCTTCCCTTTTTATCGTTCATATCATTTTGCTGATGTACTGAGCTTCAGGTGGCAAGGGTGCGATTTCATGGGTTTTCAGAACGTGAAGTGTCAGTTGTCCGAGCTTTATTGATGTCAGAGATTGAATCTGCCTATTTGGAGCGTGATCAAATGCAATCAACCAGCTTACGAGATGAATATATTCAAGTATATTATAACAGTGGCTACAATCTTTTCCATATATCTAACTTGAAGTTTTGTGAATCTAGAAAGATCCTTTATCTTCATCATTTTCATTTTGCAGCACTTTATCCACAATGAACCCGTTATTGGTATTGAGTATGAAGCTCAACTGCAAAAAACTATTCTTCCTTGTGAGTGAACATTTTTTCTAGGTATATAGCGATGAACCAAGTTCAATGCTATGTATTTTCACTAATTATGATCTTATATGCATAGATATATCGGCATCAGAGGTGTCCAAGTATGCAGAGAAATTACAAACGTCATGCAGCTGTGTCCTAAAGACAATTGAACCTCAAGCTTCTGCTACAATTGAAGGCCTTAAAAATGTTGTGTTGAAGATCAATAATCTTGAGAATGAACGGTGCATTTCCCCATGGGATGATGAGTACATTCCGGAAGAAATTGTTAGTATAAAGCCGGTTCCAGGGTAAAGTTGGGCCTTTCTACTTTTATGTGTCCTTGTATTCTGTATCTGCAACTATTTCTACCTTGATAGCTATTTCTTTGTGTTCTTTTTTTAACTTTATTTTCTGTCAATCATAAATGTAAAGCATGTGATTAGGAATTAGGAATAACAGAACTTCAGATCATATCATAGAATGTGATGAATTCTTTCGTTTTCTAGCGGCATCTCATTTTGCCTCTTCAGATGATTTCTTCTTACTCTTTTAAATGTTCTCAATCATGACAAGATTGACTTTCTACTTTTGTTATTTAATTCTAAGTCCAATCAAATAATTCACTTCAGGTACATTATAGAGCAGATGGAGTACTCAAATATTGGAGCTAATGAATTAACACTATCGAATGGCATGCGGGTTTGCTATAAGCATACAGACTTTTTTGATGACCAGGTATAATTCCTTTGATTATTGCAGCATCTTTTCTGTTGTTTGATTTCCTGGCTGAGAGAACATTCAATTTGAATCTTAATTCTAGTAAATTAGCCCTAAGACTGCTTTATGCGTCTTTTATTTGATTTCAAGGCATGATATTCTTTCTAGAGCACCATTACATATTAAAAATATGCTTCTTATGCACCATTTCAACAGGTTCTTTTTACTGGGTTTTCATATGGGGGCTTATCTGAACTTCCTGAAAGTGAGTATTTTTCATGTTCAATGGGATCAACCATTGCTGGAGAAATTGGTGTATTTGGTCATAGACCATCAGTGCTAATGGACATGCTTGCTGGAAAAAGAGTAGAAGTTGGTACAAAGCTTGGGGCCTATATGAGAACCTTCTCCGGTGATTGTTCTCCTTCAGACTTAGAAACTGCCTTGCAGGTTTGTTTCACTGGACTTTTAAATGTAAAATTGTAGAGTATTTTCTGTGTTCTAAATTATTTTTCCACACCTATCCTAATGCAATTCATCCACATGCATCTTTGTTATAACTTGTTGCTATAATCCCAAATGAGATAATAGGACTTGGAAGTACTCAACTTGATTCAAGTACCATAATTCCTCTGAAGTTTTCTGCAGCATCTGGCACTAGCTTTGGAACTAGGCATCCAAATATTTTTTGAAAATTTTCCTTCTGTATGTTGTCTGCCTTCTCTTTGGCGGACAACACTCTGCCTTGATTTACCAAATTTAATGTGCTAAATATTTGTTTTCTTGCTCATCTTTTCTGACTTTACTGTAAAGGTTTCTAAATTATTTAGTTTCTCCCTGAAACTGTTCTGGCAGCTTGTCTATCAACTATTTACAACAAATGTAACTCCAGGGGAAGAGGAAGTCAAAATAGTGATGCAAATGGCAGAAGAAGCAGTTCATGCACAAGAGAGGGATCCTTATACTGCATTTACAAATCGGGTGAAAGAGCTCAACTATGGAAACTCTTACTTTTTCCGGGTATGTATGATCTCATGTTTTAAATTTCTCTGATTTTTTCTGGCAGGTGTACCTTCTTTTAACTTTCTTTTGGTTTATTCTTTTGTAGCCTATTAGAATAAGTGACCTCAGAAAAGTTGATCCAGTAAAAGCTTGTGAATACTTCAACAGCTGTTTTAAGGACCCATCAACTTTTACAGTCGTGATAGCAGGGAATATTGATCCCACAATTGCACTTCCTTTAATATTGCAATATTTGGTAGGTTGGGATTCTTTTAAGGTACCAAGGTCTGCTTTCATCTTTCATTGTGTTAACAAAGGTTGCAATTATATGCAGGGTGGAATACCAAAGTCTCCTGAAGCCATATTCCATTATAACCGTGATGATCTCAAAGGATTACCATTTAAATTTCCTACGACCATAAATAGGTAGGTACTTCTATGTCTGGTGGTGGTAGACAATGTCAAGATGTTTGACCAGAAGGTTTAGGTGGAGTCAGTTTTGCTGTCAATGGATTGTTCTTGACTTTAAATTTTAGCAATCTCTGTAACATATACAATTGTGCATGCATGCATGTGTGTGCATATTGACCAACTTTTGACATAGGCTAACAGGTAATTTCTATTGGCATTCAACAATCTTTCTGATGCATTTGTTGTGCTTGTAGAGAGGTGGTACACAGCCCCATGGTAGAAGCACAATGTTCAGTCCAGCTATGCTTTCCTGTGGAGTTGAAGAATGGAACAATGGTTTGTGGGTGTTTTTTTTTCTCATAGATCCACATAAATCTGGCAAAGGAATAACTTAGAATCTTTATTGACGTTTTCTTTTATTTTATGCAACTTGCTATTGGAAACTAATATGGCAGGTAGAAGAGATTCACTGTGTTGGGTTCCTGAGCAAACTTCTTGAAACAAAAATATTGCAGGTTCTTCGTTTCAAGCATGGGCAGGTATGTACTTCTCCTGGAATTAATGTTTATCTGTTTAATTATTCTTTGACTAATGTTCTGTAATTGCCCTTTATGTACCAGATCTACTCTGCAGGTGTTTCTGTGTTCCTTGGTGGCAATAAACCTTCTAGAATTGGTGATCTTCAAGGTGATATGAGTATAAACTTTTCTTGTGATCCAGAAATCTCCTCAAAGTTGGTAGGCATTATTTGTTATAATTTGCCTTTCTATCTTTCCCTGGTTGTATTGACTAAGTGGCAGTCATCTCACAGATTCAGTTGTGGAACAGGTGGATCTTGCTTTGGATGAAGTAGTACGTCTTCAAGAAGAAGGGCCTTCGGATCAGGATGTTTCAACCATACTTGAAATTGAGCAGAGAGCCCATGAAAATGGACTGCAGGTTAAATTTTTTTTTTACGAGCCTTTTATGTTAAAATTTTTTTCTAGTCCTTTCGGTATTAAGATTTAAGGATGGTAGCTTACATCTCCTTTTCCATCTTTATTGCTTAAGTCATAGCAGAATTCCATATCATCATCAGTATTTGACCTAACTGCTTGGCATTTACTGTAGATAATTATCTATGAATAAAAAAATAAAAAACACAGTACACTCAATTCTGGATGCTAATTTGCAATCGCTCTCACAGGAGAATTATTACTGGCTGGAGAGAATTTTAAGAAGCTACCAGTCAAGGATCTACTCTGGTGATGTCGGCACTTCCTTCAAGGTGGTTCGCCTGTCTCTTACCTGAAGTTTATTTCTTTAAATTTTTATTTTCCATTTGCCTTTCCTTTTTTTTTGAAGCAACCGTCTGACTTTCTTATGTCATCTAATCTGAGAGTTTGGTTTTTGATGTGGTCTGAAATCTGAAGGGACAAGTATATCCACAAGTAACTATGTACATTTAATAATGGTTTTGACCATAAAGTTCAAAAGTACTTCTGGTTTGAAACTATATTTAAAGAAAAGGAGAAGATGATATGTTCTAATATCATGTGGATTACTGTTGGCCTCAAGCATGTCGTTCTCAGTCATCTTTTCTTTCTCTTAAATAGAGTAGAACAATTATTTACTCATTTTGATTCTTCTTCTGGTGCAGATTCAAGATGAAGGACGATCTAGGGTTAGAGAATCTCTGACACCTTCAACAGCTCAGTCAGCATTGCGAAGGATACTGCCTTACCCTTGCAAAAATCAGTACACTGTTGTGATTCTTATGCCACAAGCATCCCAGTTTAAGTTGCTCAGATCACTTTTCCAACGGACTGTTAATAGTAGAGATGCAAAGGTCAGCTATCTTCTTCTTTACTTTACTTACCTCTGTGTTTTGGAATGTATTCGAATACAAATGTCGTAATTCGGATTTCTATTACACTTTGGTGCAAGTTTTTCTTCTTGATTCCTGATTTCTTATAAGATTTTTCTATAAAGGTTTTTTTTCTATGGAACTATTTAACCCACTTATCAAAAATTTTGAAATGGATGATTATATTATACCAAATGTGTGTGTCATTTCACCCACCGGATACATTTTTCATCACCAGTCGAATTTTCCCCTTGTATGATTTCAGGTTGTTAATTAAAGAAGTAAACTAACGTGCTTTTATGTGGGACACAGATTTTATTAGGCATTGCTAGTTTAACAGTTCTGGCTGTCTGCCTGTGGAGATATTCACGGAAGTCTTAACTCACCTGTATGTATAAAGGCCTTGTATTGCTTGGGGAGCATGAAACGTGAAGCAATAATTAGGATTGAATTAATTGTTCATTGATGTTCGAGATACAGCCATACAGGTTGCTCCATTGACCATTCATATTAGCGGGAATCAATCAAGGGAAAGCAACCACTAAATCTACTTCTGGGTTTCAATAGATGCTTGAAACAAATGTATACCCATTTTTTACCCGCCCGGATTACTCTTTTTGTCTACTAATTTTTTTCATGGTGTAACGTTAGCATTTGCTTGAAGATGTCAAGACATCAAATCACATAGAAATGAAATAATTGTACTATTTAAAATCCTGTTCTCTATGGTTACTTCAACCTTAACAATAGCCACCATCCCAGTAGTCATTTTTGCAGGTTGATGCTATTATTGTGGTTTCATTCTTGCAAACTGATACTTAGCATGAGGATCATCCTTTAGGTGTACTGTTGAATGATTGTAGAGACCTGCTGGCATTGTTCCTCTAGGTTGATGTGATACATGTGTGATCTGCCTCGTGAAGGGAATTGTTGCACAAATCGGCTAGCAAATTTGGTGCAGGACTTAGATGTTGATGATGTGACCTGAGATTGTAATTTTATTTCTTTTCTTATGGTACCAAAAATAAATAAATAAATAAATCAAATCCAATCCTACATGGATTTTGTATTTTTGATTTATTAAACAAATTTATCTCACAACATTCTTATTCCCTTTTTTTCCTTGCCAAAATATTTTATCCTTTTTTGTGGGTTGGGGGATTGAAACCTATTACCATGGATTTGAGCTTCATAGTGAAGGCCCCAATCAAAGTGGCGGTCCACGGTCCACTCATATGCCTAAACGACGCCGCTCTTATCTACGAAACTGAGTGTTTTTATAGAGCTTTATTAGGGTATGCAAACTAGGGTTTTCTGTTTCAGTTTTAACTGAGGTCCCCTTCTCTGTTTTGCCCCTCTTCTCTTTTCGAGCTTCTGCATTCCTTCAAACGCCGCCAGGTCTCTCTCTCTCTCTCTCTCTCTCTCTCACCGTTTCCCTCCGTTTGGTTTCCGGGAAATTCAACGGGAAACTGGAAAATTTTTAAAAAGAACTACGCTATTATTTTCCCTGTTTCTCATTTTTTTTAAAAATTAAAAATTGTTGATTAATGGTCGGTTTTGAACTGACAAAAGGTGACTGAATGCAGGTAAGGTCTAACTCAAGAGAGAGTGACAATGGTTGAGAAAACAAGGGGAAGAAAGGAAGAGGTGGTGACCAGAGAATACACCATAAACCTTCACAAGCGCCTCCATGGCTGGTAATTAATCTTTCCCCTTAAAAAAAAAAAAATCGTTGATATGCTTTCCTTTTCCCTTCTATTCTTAGTATTGTGCTTTTTGCTTGGTGGGTCTTTTTTGGTTTGGTTGCAAAACTAGCTTCTTGCTTTACATAGTTTTTGCTTGATTTAGTACTCTTTTCAATATTTCAATGATGTCTATCTATCCCATTGTTAATTTGACCTCCAGTGTTTGTTATTCATGTTGTTTGTGATAAGCGGGCTAGCTATCCTATTATAATCATGAATTTAGGTGGCTAAGTAATGGTTTTTCATGGGGATAAGAAATGGCACTTTGGATTTGGGTGTGTAAGTGATTTTGAGATTCATGATGCTTTGGATGAAATGTTTTTCCACTGTTCGGTATTGGGTATTAGTGAAAACACATACCTCGGTTGCCTATAAGTGTAATTTTGTTCTTGGAAGTTGGCGGAGTGGATTTTAATTATAGTAAAATAATGCTATACCGAATGCCTATTTTAACATATTATAGTATGATATATTTGTTCTGTTAACAGCAATAGCTTTATGGAATAATCTTAACTATACTTCTGCCTTTGAATTGGGGGGAATAAGAAGTTATTTCTGCTGCTTAGTGTCACTTTGTTCAAATAGGTTTAATCATATTGAAGTTTATGAGGTCCATCAAAAGGTTTGAGTACCTATTTTTAACTATCTTCTTGGTAATCTTGGAAACAGCACATTCAAGAAGAAAGCTCCCAAGGCTATAAAGGAGATCAGGAAATTTGCACAAAAAGCCATGGGGACCAAGGACGTGAGAGTTGATGTCAAGCTGAACAAGCACATCTGGAGCAGAGGGATCCGAAGTGTCCCAAGAAGGATTAGGGTTCGCATTGCTCGCAGGAGAAATGATGATGAAGATGCAAAGGAGGAGCTCTACTCTCTAGTAACCGTTGCTGAAATCCCAGCTGAAGGATTGAAGGGTTTGGGCACCAAGTTCATTGATGATGATGAGTAATTTATTGATCTTTAGTTGTTTGAAAACTTGCATTGTGTTCACCAAGAAGTTTACATCAGAGTTTTGGCTGGTGTTACAATTGTGACTTGTGAGACGAACCATTTTCCTCATATATTTGGTTTATTGTTGTTTAGACTTTTTAAGTTCTAAGCTTGGTGCTTTTTAGTTTTGGCTGTAGTAGAGATGGGTATTCTAGAACCTTATAAAAAGATTCAAATGATGAATGTTAGGGCTACCAGTGTTAGCTCTCCTATGATTTGTGAACGTAGGGTTGCCACTTGCCATTCCAGAAAATACACTATTTATGTTTCAATTTGATGGATGCAGTTAGGCGCTCGTGCAATTGAAATTTCCCGCAGATTAAGAGTATCATGGTTGCACACTTGCGCTTGCATCGTTCCAGGCTTTCTAACCTCCTTCGGCTTTTTAATTCGAGAACAATTCCAACCTTCTATAATTGATAATGATGACATTGGACAACAGGAGACTAGCAATTTCTCACGGTTACACCAAGGCAGCCAACAGGGTTTACTGCTGGGCTTATTTCATGACAATAATAATATAAATAACAAATTAGTAACATATCATCATTTGAAAAAAAAAAAAAACAAACTAGCATATGAAGTAGGTAAAAAGTCTGTAGACTGTTGACAGTTTATGGTAGACTTGACTATTAAACGACCCAAAATTATACAAAAAAGAGGAGTAAAAAGAACAAGAATCCTCCAACTATGGTTTCTGTTCCAGTCTGTCCACAGAATTAATGGTGAACACGTAGTTCTTTTTGTAACGCAGAGAAGTGAGGATAAGTTCTCAGCTGCCACACTATGCCATTGGACATACTTTCTTCAACCCCATTGACTCACAAAAGCTGCTTCTAATTCTCAATCCTGCTAGAAAAACTAGTGCAGTCTGATACTGAGTTGAAGCAGAATTCTAGCCCGCTTTAAAAGCATACATATAGCTTCTGAGTTTTCTTACTTCTTCTGATGACTCAGAAAGGAGATGGTCCACGTAGAGACATACCCCAGCTCCACTGCAAGTTGATTGAACAAGTAAGAATTTGATATGCATTATGTACAGATAAAGAAAGGCAGGAACCATATAGACCATACCTCAAGGGCCCAAGAGGAAGCCACATAACATCCCAACGGAATTTAGGAATTCTACCATGCAAATTAGCATTGCATCAGTAAGCAAGTGACAGGACATAAGATATTAGAACATCCAGATTGATGAATCAAAGAATAAACTTAAGCAAAACAAGAACATCTCAAGAACATCTTAATTACAAAAGAAAACAAATTGAAAAGACTGCATTAGAAACCAATTTCAAAATATAACAAATGAAGCTCATAGGCCTAAAACTGCTTTGACTACATGTATTTCAATGACTATATAGAATCTAACAAAAGTGTATCTGATTAAAAATGACTGGAATACAAACTGTTCGAATGGAGCTGACCACGCATTACTTCATTTCATTCCCCTTAAACCACAAAACTTTGTCCCTTTTTCCCCCACAATTAAGCATCATAGATTGTTCTTACAAATTTCCATGGCACCATCGAGGCAATCAATACTGATAATGAAAATCAAATATATGGCGGTTAAAATTCTGAGACTCTGATGTACCTCAGCATGTGATATAACCAGAAAACTGCAAGCACAAGGCCGAGAGAGCATGAGTACCATATCCATCTTCAGTGATCCTTTGAATTATAGAATAGACCCATAATGGCCATTGAGCAAGCCAAAATAGCTAGCCAATCTGTTAAAGGATAAACTTAGTAAATTTATCTAACAGTTAGAAAAACCAAATCAGCCATGTTGAATGTAATAGGAGTGGAAAATATCTAAGATGAATAGAAAATTAAGGGCAAAAAGAAAGTATTGTGAAACAATATGGCTGTATTTCACCAAAAGAATAGTCAGGACTTCTGGAATAATTAACATGTAACAGGAACAACCAGCCAATGAAGGAATGTAGATCAATGTGGATAAGCAAACAGTCACACCTGCAGTTATTATTATCCATGAATCAAGCTGTTCCATGAAGTAAGCATGGTACCGCTGTTAATCAAAGTCCAACAAGTTATATTTGATGGTTAGTGATAAGAAAAAAAGAAATGGTATGCAATCCACCAATGGACTCTCAAAGTGCATCATGGACCTTGACACAACAATCCAAGTACATTAGCAACTCTATAATCATACTCAAGAAAAATTACCAAGAGTAATATGCTCAGTAATGGTGATAAAGTTTTTGGGTCATATTAAGTAATTGGGTACTATCTATATGAGTAATTCGAACCAGTTCCCATGGAAACAAGGTCTGCGGATAGATGGAGTATAGAAGAAACCCGGAGTAACAAAAGAGAAGTGCTGCAAACACACTCTACAAGTTCAAAAACAGAATGATTACTAAATATATATAATATGAGTAAAGAAATTAGGATGGGAAATGAAGGGAAAGAAAAAGCTTTTTTTTTTTAGATTATGAAAAAGCAAAGATACTACCTTCCATTGAAGACTTTGGTGAGCATGCATGCTTTCAAGCGAACGGACCAACTGCTCTTGTTCTGCCAATTTCAAGACATTACCAGCAAAAGAATAGCTTTCCTTTTTTATTATTACTATTCAAATAAGGACATAAACAAATTTGTTGTCTGGGCAAAAGTGAAAGAGAGAGAAAGAGACCGTGGGTATCCATGGGACGAGAATCGTCGAGGGTTGGGAGAGAAAACTTGTCATCTTCAGAATTTCGAAACTGTCTCGCCAGTTTCCTCATTTTCAACCAAATTCACAAGATGAATCTGTCTTAAAGAAAGTAACCAAGAAAAAAAAGGATCGTTTTGGAAATTACTGTGTGTGTGTGTTGATGTGCAGCCGGTCACGGTTGAAAAGCCAAAGAAGATGGCCAGATTGTTAGAATCTGGAAGATCAAAACCAAACAAGGCAGCTATACGGCGCCGTTTCAAACTCAGGCTTCAATAATCAAAATTACTTTAGATTTTGGTGTTTTGCTTATGATTGCTATACGGCGCCGTTAGTGGTAGCATTTATCATTTAGTAATTTGCTTATTAAACACGATCAAAATGAAAGAAAATTTACCTTTTATCAGAATTCTAATTTTAAAATATAAAATATATTTGTCCCTTATCAGAGTTCAAATTCTAATAATTTTAAATAAAATAAAAAAACTAAAAAGAAAATTTGTAATACCCAGCATAAAATTATGCTCAAACTTGTGTTGGTTGATGGTTGATTAATGCATTTAGGAAGGAATGAATAACAAAAGGCAGGGAGTCTTATTACACAAGAAAACAACAGTAACAAATAAAAAATTGGAGCTGTTAAGAAGAAATGGAGCAATAATGAAAAAACAGTTTTACTACAACAATTTCTTTTCAATCAAAGTAATTTAATCAGTAAGGCCTGAATACTAGGGCAAAATACTAACATTCATGCATATTTTTAAACTGAAAATCAAGACCATTTTCTCTGGTCATCTGGGAAAACAATCAAAGATCAGCTCTCCCTGGATATCTTGGGAAAGGAATAACATCTCTAATGTTGTCGATGCCAGTGGCAAAGAGAATCATTCGTTCAAAGCCTAAACCAAATCCACAATGTTTAACTGTTCCATAGCGCCGCAGGTCAAGATACCACTCATATGGCTCGAGAGGCAGCCCCATCTCTATAATTCTGTACAGAGAATAGAAACCAAAGCCAGGTTCATTATTTTTATCATTACCTAAAGTTTTTTCACTATGTCTAGAAGAGTATCCTATGCCATATAACTAAGCAGTACAAAACTAAACTACCATCATGATAGGAACCAAGAAAATATTCCCTCGTACCTTTCCCGAATGACCTCATAACGCTCTTCCCTTTGGCTTCCCCCAATCAGTTCTCCAACCTGAAATGTTTGTAAAATATCCACTCGCAAATGTGAAAAAGCAAAAAGCGGAATTGTGAAGAAATACGTAATGTACAGAATGAAAATGCCCACCTTTGGCACAAGGACATCCATAGCAGCAACAGTCTTCAAGTCATCATTGAGCCTCATGTAGAATGCTTTAATTCCTTTTGGGTAGTTATAAACAATAACAGGCTTCTGAAATTTAACCTCTGTCAAGTATCTGCAAGGTATTGCAAAATAAAATATTAGCACCCACACTTCAAGCGGGTAGACAAAACAACTACACAGACTTGCATACCTTTCATGCTCGGATGCTAAATCAAACCCCCACTCCACTTCATTCTCAAATTTCTTACCACCTTTCACAGCTTCCTCTAATTGCTCCACCGCTTCTGTGTATGATATTCGTACAAAGGGAGTTGAAGCAACCATTCTCAGCCGGTCAATGCAACCTTTATCATAATTTTTAGCCATGAATTCCATATCACCAAAGCATTTCTCAAGCAACCATTTACACATATATTTCACGTAAGCCTCAGCACAGTTCATGTCATCCTGCAACAGTATCCAATCTTTGATTTAACATCCACATGAATATTTTTTTAGACCACATAAATGAAAGTAAAAGGCAAATTATGAACAAGTAACAGACCTACCTGAAGATCAGCAAATGCTATTTCAGGCTCTACCATCCAAAATTCTGCCAAATGCCTTGAAGTGTGAGACTGCTCAGCCCGAAAAGTTGGCCCAAAAGTGTATACATTACTAACAGCACAAGCATATGTTTCAACCTGTAGTTGGCCAGAAACTGTCAAAAAAGCTTGACGAGCAAAGAAATCTTGAGTGTAGTCAATCTTGCCATCCTTTTGGGGGATTCCATGTGTCAACTTAAATCTCTCCTCCAGCTTTGAGAGACTCTCCTTCGCTTTGTTAAGTTCCACCACAGAAGCACTGATATCCTCCTTGCTTGCTTTAGCAGCTTTAAGCTGTTTAACAGCCTCTCCTCTCTCACTCACAAGCTGCCTAGCTGCTTCTATATCCACCTCTGATGGAGGAGGGTTTTTAATCAGCTCCTTCTCCAACTTTTCAGCTTCACTAATCAAAGTTGTAACTTGAAACATTTCACCAGCACCTTCACAATCACTAGTGGTTATGATTGGAGTGTGCACATAAAGGAAATGATGCTCTTGGAAGAACGAGTGAGTAGCAAAAGCAAGTGCATTCCGAATTCGAGCAATGGCAGCAACCTGAGTCCATTTATAATTACCAAGAATTACAAAATAATAACACAAGAAGTAGCAAAATACCATACGTATTATACAAAACATCTTAGGTATAATAAATCATGAAAATATGAATATTAGATGATTCCTAAAGATACCCAATTTTTCTTACAAAAATTTATATTTGGTTTCGAATTAAAGTTTTAAGCTTTTTTAGGAAATACAATAGTTTTGGAACGTCCCAAAAAGGAAAGATGAGCGTTCAGTTTGGGGAAGAGACTCATACCGTGTTGGTCCTAGACCGGAGATGAAGATGGTCCCTCAAAAATTCAAGTGTGAGCTTCGTTTTGGGTATTGGGTACTTAGCAGGATCTACCTCACCTATATGAACCACTTGTTCGACACGAAGCTCAATCCTTTGCCTCGTCCCTTCAGGTGGCACCTTCAATATTCCATCAACCACCACGCACGTCCCGGTCGCCACCAGCTTGCCCAGAACAGCAACGCCGGCGTCCACAATCACCTGCAGGTTCGCAGGACACGAACCATCGTTCAGTTCCAAGAACGCGAAAGTTCCTTTCCCTTGCTCTCTCCCTGTCTTCACCCAACCACCGGCTCGGACTCGTTGCCCTGCGAGGCCAGCCCCGCCGTCTGGCCTGCCCACGATGGACCGGATCAGGACTCGATCAGAGAATGAGTGGTTCTGGACGGCGTCGCTCAAGTTCAACGCGGCAAGTTGGTCCGCCTGCGGCGGCGTCTGATCTGTTTCCGCCATTGTCCTTTTTAGCGTCGCTAAAGTGAACAGGAAACGCGCAGACTTTTAGATATAGAAACTTATGATAAACCCTAAAAATGGATTTTTTATAGGTGTTCAGGGGTGATCCGTCGGAGCCAAGACTACAATAATTTTGATGTGCTCCAATGAGGGCTGCGTTTCAATGTTTGGTTTTCTACACGTGTATTTTGTTTATTGGGTGTCTTTAATGTCGCCCATCGACTCTTTTAGTTTTTGGCGGTCTATAACGGACAAAACGATGTTAAGGATTCTTAGGCGCGTTAGTTTGAGGCGGAATCTTGTTTCCATGCTGGCGCTTCTAGAATCTATAATTTGTCCAATTTTCCTTCAATTTCTCTAGTATTTTTATTGGATACAAAATTTTAAATTAAAAAACCTATCATTGTTTGTTTTATTTCACAATTCATATATTTATATTTATTTATTTATTACTAAATATATATAAATTATAAAAACTATTATATTATAAATTATGACACTTTAAATATAAATATTTTTTTTATATTTATCAAATTTATATAATTTTTTATTTTTTAAATTAGGTCTTTTTATTTTGTTTTTATATAATTTTGTATATTATATTTAAAATTATTAAGTGTATTGTACATTCGCCTCCTCTTCTGTTGTCTTGGGATAATGGAATCTAAATTTTCTAGTCTTGAAAAATAATAAATTCCTGAATAAGTTTTCGATAAAAAATTATTTGAGACTGTAAATTCCAAGTAAATTTGAAGATATAACATTTGTAAAGCAAATAATATATATCTAAGTTTAGGGAAAGTGACAAGGGCCCATTAAATGGCCCCAACACCATTCATTACGAGCCCGATAGGCTGCAATGAGATACATACTGTTTTCTTCGGTTTTTCTATATGGCCCAAATTCAATTTCGGGGTCTTAACCCGTCCTAAAATAGTCCGCAACACAATATAACCATACCAAAACCCTAACCCTAGTCTTTCTTATTCTCTGCTCGCCGCCAAAGCGAACCAAAGAGATAAAAAAAAAAAAAACGAGAGGCTCAGCAGCCAGAGAGCAGTGTTTTGACAATTCGCCATGGGTAAACCTTCAAATCTTCCTTACCTTTATTTCTTAGGGTGTTTTTCCATTTTTGTTGATGTTAATCATTTTGAATCGTGTTGGTTATTTCAGGTAAGGTTCACGGATCTCTAGCTCGTGCTGGTAAGGTGAGAGGCCAAACTCCTAAAGTGGCAAAGCAAGACAAGAAGAAGAAGCCCCGGGGCCGCGCTTACAAGCGGATGCAATACAACCGACGCTTCGTCACCGCAGGTGATTATTGTTTCTCTCCACTTTTAATTCCCTTTGTTTTTCTGTGGGTTTTTGATGTTCAACTTGGATAAGCTGGTTCGATTTTGATCTTATTGAATTTCTTTCAATGCTAAAAAAACCCAGTTTTTATGTTTGTTTTTTATTAATTTTTATTGGAAATTTTTCCTCTAGTAATGGGATTCATTTTTGCTCTTGGAAGAACTTTTGTTGTGAACTGATTTTCACTGGAACTAAATGATTGTAAAGAATATGAATTTAAAGTAATTTATTTTGTTTTGGGGTTTTTACAGTTGTTGGATTTGGCAAAAAGAGGGGACCTAACTCATCTGAGAAGTAAGAGAGCTACGTAGGTGAAGAAGCCTTGTTGCAAGCATTGATGGATTAAGTCTTTGTTTTCTTTTTGTAACGTCTTTATGATACTTATTTTTAGCTACTGGTTTCAAGGATTGAGTTGAACTTTCATTTTGTTAGCTAGAGATGATGTGATTTTGCTATCAATTGTCTTAATTTTTGGCGTACTATGGGTTCGTTTCTTCTTCATCCATGCTAAATTACTCGCCCCTTTCAATTCTTAAAGTACAACTTTCTAGTTGTGAGGATTGAGGAGAGAGGATTGAAAATACTACTATCAGAGAATGTTAAAACTGAAATAACGAATGAATGATTGTGGTATAGAGTATTTGATTTCACATTTTATTTTCCATGATAATGAAATGTGGAACTTTTTATAGTTAAGGCGTTACCAGCTTTAATCCACTGGAAGGATTCTATGGTATAGTTGTGGTTGTCATGAAATATAAGCATTAGCTGAACTCTATTGAAGAGGGATTATGCATTGGTTCTCCCACAGCCTTTTTTCATTTTAGTCCGTATCTGAAGTGAGTTTTCTTTCCTTGTTCCATATTCCCACCAAAAATAAACATGCATTTGATGAGTCTCGTAGTCCTTGAATTGGTTATTTTGTGGTTTAGCAATCATATCATGTTCAATCAGTCCATTCCTTTTCTCTTAGGATGAATAAGGCATGTGTACCGTAATCGAATTATGGGGTTCTAAATTATTTGAATACCATTCTCATGTCATTTGCCGCGGCCCATGGAGAACGGTTTATTGTTGAAAGAAGATCTAGAACAGTTTTCATCTATGTCGGACACCGGAATACCAAATAACACGGTTGGTGTTTGTGGTTACTACCCAAACGATGATTGGCAAGTAAGGTTAAAATGGTTGTCAAAGCCAACTATCAATGGTTATGATACCATAGCCCATACTGTTGTTCTCATTGAAAGTTTTCTTCTCTTTTTCTCATTCCAATTTTTGACAATTTTTTTCAATAGTAAGACCAAATTGATGTTATTAAAAGTAGAAAGAAACAAACTATTTTTGAAACAATGTAAGGAATCGCTTACAAAGAGAAAAGAAATCAGTTTTCAACTCCGAGAAGAAACCGTCAGCCACTGCGGATGCAGTCCTTCACCATGGTAGCGTTCCTTCGCCCCTGTAATCAACATGCACTCAATAGCACATATATTAAAGTTGAGATTGAGTAATATATCACTAAATAAATACAAATTATAACCAAGAGAATACCGATTCCATTGATTTGTTGCAATATGTAATCACTGCCTTTAAGTTCTCATCACGCTCTTCGGCGTTCATTGCACTGTATGCATGATCCGGTGAAGGTGACGCCCTCACTGAGTGGATAGAGCTAGCTTTCGATGCTGTGAGAGAATTTTCCTTGCTTGATTTCTGTTTGCCTTTGGAGTTTGATCTCTCAGGACTGTAACATGTCAAAAACTGCTTCATTGCCTTCCATAAACTCCTACCACGACTCTTCCCGGACTTTGCCGTGGGTGAAGGTGTGGCAAACATCAGACTATGGGATAGTGGTGAGACTGATGAGATGTTATCTGTGGAAGCTCTGGAATTTAAGCTTAAAGTTCTAGTGCAAGGCTTTGAATCAGGGCGTTGGAGGGGGGTTTTATTCCTGGAGGAAGAAATAGGACTCAGAACCCAAGATTTATCTGGGACACCGTGGAGCTCCATAAATCTGTGTGTCTTTTGTAAGAGAAGGGTGTTTTGAATTGTCTCAAAGAAATTCCTCGTGTCCTCTACTGCCTATTAAATGAAAATACTTACTGGCAATATTTTGCAAGTTTGAATTTTATTAATTACACGTTTATAGGCTATGAAACCGATGTTTCCATATGTTTGCTTATTTACCAAAGTCGGCTTCGTTGGAGAGAGAATTATGGGCCGAAGCAATTAATGTTCAAGTTTTGTTCCTGTTTGACAACTATAATTCCTTATTAGACAACACCTCAGTCTTTAGATTTATTGACTCCACAACTATCTTCTGTTGGGATTCAGCCAATAGATGTTGGCAAAGAGCCCATCAGTAGCATGCTTGCAATTGAATTTCAAGGAATCTGAGTTCTACTGCACACCCCTATGTGCACCCCCGCCCATGAGCATTCAAAAAGCTCACACAATCATGCAATTTACTTTACTATTTACCCAAAAAAGAAAAAAAAATTGTTCCCCCATCGAGAAAAATGTCAAAAAGTTGGCATTTATTCGCTTCATGCCTTCATTTATCCGTCAAAAAATACAGACAGGACAACACTGTCAAATGAAGCATTAAGAGTTCCAAAACTGGTATGCTCCATCTATGTCAATTCATATATTGTTTTTTTTATAACTGAGATTGTCAGCATTTTAAACCTAATTGCTGGAATTAAGAGTCAAATACTCTATTAACAGACCATATAGTTGTCGGCACTTGGCACCACATCAAAATATAAATTCCTTCACTAGGCAATAGAAGATAGGTTCATCAAGACTCTTAAGAACGAGTTAAATTTAAGCATGTAGCTATTGGCAGCATTAAAATCAAATTAGTTCATAGTAGTTTGGATGAGACATACAACTAGATACCTACATGACACCTCAATTTTATCTGTTCAGAGTTCATCATGATAACTTCCTTCTGGCGGTGAAGAACGTTTAGGTGGATTTTCCAAGAGGTATGTTGTCGCCAATGACGCATGTAGAGCTGCACCATATGGAAATATATCTTCATTAACTCTAAAGTAGGGTGAGTGCCCTGATTGAAGTGGTCCCCGAGTCTCATTCTTCATCCCAAGAAAGAAGAAAAGTCCTGGAATCGCCTCCGAAAAGAATGCAAAATCCTCTGCTCCCATCCGAGCTTCTGCTTCTATAACGTTCTGAAGGCCCAACATTTCCCCTGCAACCTTTCTGAAATGTTCATGCAACTCTTTGTTGTTTACGCACACAGGGTAAGAGGACTTTTCATCGAAGATGACTGTTGCATTGCATCTCTGTACACTTGCTTGTTTCGTAATAACCTGTAACTTTGCATTGTAAGATAACATCCAAGACAGAGTACTCTATAACGAAAAATCCATTCCTTGTTACATATCAGCCTTCTTCCTTTTCCGCTGTTAAAGGAGAGAAAGAAAAATCCCTCGTACAGACCAGTGCAGAGGGGGAAAAGAAAAAGGGCAAAGAAGTTACGGAAACATCTTAAGCTTCCAACATGCATTTCTCCTGGTTATCCAGAATAAAGTTATGCATTACAAGTAAGAAACAAGAGTACCTCCTCAATCCTTTGTTTGAGTTGAACAAAGCTTTCTTTCGAAAATGCCCTAAAAGTGCCACCAATGGTAACAGAATCTGGAATAACATTGAATGCACCACCACCTTGAAATTTGGCAATGCTAACCACCTGCAAGATCATATTCTTCCTAGTTAAATAGAAATGAGTCATCATGTCAAGAAGAAAGTATCTCAAATCTACACAAATATCTTCAGCAGAATAGATATTAGACCAAAAGAAATAGAACAAGACATATAAGCAATAACAGAAATGAAATCTATCAATGACCTTACTTGAAAAGAAGAGAAATCTATAAAAAAAAAAAAAAGGTCAAAGAAACTGACATAACATGTACAACACAATACTATAAGTGCAATGTACTTATTTCAAAATCAAAAGAGGGAAAAGAGATAAAATTTCCATTACATCAAACCATAAAATTGCACTGCAGTAAATTTGCCTACAGGTCATGTACACTGAAGATGTTTAAAATAAATAAAAAAGAATGTTTATATCCAATACATTTTGTAGGTGTCCTTACCTTCACAAAACAAGGATGGGAAAGATTACACAGGAGTTTTGTGAAGGTTTGGGGCAGGTTCCCAAGGTGACGCTTTTCGTGCTTTTCCAATTAAGGGGGAGCAAAAGGAACAAATACAAAGAAAACTAAATCTAACACTGATTGTCAGAGCGCACGGCCAAGAAAGAGAGAGATTACCTGAGAATCCAAGGGATCAGCTTCACGTGAAATTAGATGTTGCAAACTAACAATCACATTGGAAGCTGCTAAAATTGGGTCTACTGTATGCTGAGGAATAGCAGCATGTCCCCCCTTTCCATTAATTACAGCCTCAAAGAAACTGGAGGCAGCTAAAATTGGGCCAGGACGGGAGGCCACAACACCAATTGGGTGTCTAGCAGATACATGGAGTGCAAATATGGCGTCAACATTCTCTAAAGCTCCAGCATCTAACATTTTTTTGGCTCCCCCACCCCCTTCTTCAGCCGGTTGAAAAACCAGAACAATTGTTCCCTATTAAACAACAATCTTAAATTTAACATAAACAGCAAATGAATCAAGTATGCAGCCCGAGTTCAATTAAGAATGTGTGAATTACGAGGTCAAACCCATAAAACAAAGAATTGCTAATGCATGAATTGCTCATTTACTGCTAAAAAAAGGTTTAAAATGATGATTACACCAAAGTTCTCATGTGAAGTAATCTAGAGAAACATAGAAGCCATGAATACAATCTTAATTGAATCAATTTATGTTACAAGCAGTAGTACTCCAGCTCTTTTCCAACATCCCCCTAACTTATAGAGTGAGAAAAAAAACTTGTAACATATATTAAGAAGATAATATTTTGCAGAAGCTACAATAAAGCAAGGAACCTGCAAATCATTTCGATGCTCTTGAAGCATCTTTGCAGCACCAAGAAGCATAGAAACATGAGCATCATGTCCACAAGCATGCATCTTTCCAGGAAACTTGCTCTTGTGCTCCCACTCCACCAGTTCCTGTAACATCAAAACCCAACAATTCCCTCTCATGTCAAATTCATATAAAAGCAGCTCTGCATATATAAAACATCAATCTAATTCAATATTTTTATCTTTATTCATCCAAAAAAAAGATAGTAGTATTTTTATCTTAACTACAAGTTCATAAACCCAACAAAATACACTGCTTGATGCCATTGCCTAAAATAAAAAATATTAAAACAAACTACCTCCATGGCAAGAGCATCCATATCTGCTCTAAGTGCGACAAAAGGAGGCTTGCCAGTGCCAATATAGCCAACAACGCCGGTAACAGCAACTGGGAATTTGTAAGGGATACCCATCAGATCAAGCTCAGCTCTTATAAGCTTACTAGTCTCAAACTCTTCATAACCAAGTTCTGGATTTTCATGTATTTTTCTTCTAATACGAACCATCCAATCCATAATCTCTGGTTTCTTGGCAAAGTCAAGGAAGTTGAGTGGGATTTGAGCCGAGACTTCCTTGTTCAATGAAGGGTTTGAAGATATGGGTGTTGGCATAAACGAATGAAGAGCGAAAATCAGGAAAACGCATTTGAGGACAGCCATGAAAAGAAATGAACGTGGATTTGAGATTTGGGTTTGAAGTGAAGGAAGGAAACAATGGCATTTGTTTGCGGAACAGTAAGTAGAGCAGAAAAGTTGCCAATAACTAGTTGACATCATGGAGAAAGAAGGGTTGTTCGATTTTTTGGTTAACTCGTGGGGTCAACGTACGGTAAAAACGGTAAAAATATTTTCGTAGTGGTAAAAATTCACCGTTTTACTTTTCACCTACGTATCTCTCTTTTTTCTTTTTTTTTTTTAAAGAATTTTACTTTACATCAATCAAGGACAAAACATGAAGCCGAACCTTGAAGATGCTTTTTGTTCTTTTCTTCATATTGTTTCCTCCCTTTTATTTATCCTTGGTTTGGCATATACATATACTACAAGTCTTTTATAATTAATTAATTTCTGCTTAGCACGTGAATTATTTGTTGTCATAATTATAATGATGAAATAATAAGTTTGTTAATCATGATTTTATTAATTTTTTGTTAATTAATATTTAAAGTTTTAAGGACATTTTACATATGTAAGTGGAAAATATAGATTTTTAAAAAAATTATTAAGTTATTGAATTGTTGTTATAATCTAAAAAAGGCAGATAAAGTATTTTAAAATTATAGTTAAAATTTTTAAATATTTAATATTATAAAAAATAGAAGTAATTGAATTTTTTTAAAATATATAATAATAAAATATTAAAAAAAATAAGTTTTTATCTCAAACATTTTTTTATCATAAAAGTATCTTTTATTTTTTGTTTGAATTTGAAAACCAAATTTTTAGATTGAAATTTTTTTATTATTTAATAGTGAAATTGATTAAAAACAAATTTTAAATAAAAAACTACTTTCAACAATGTTGAATAATGCTAAACTAAACGTATAACAATATTTTTTAAAAAATGTATAACAAAATTTCCCTTAAATTTTGCATTCTTAATTTTTTTTCAATTAAATGTGACCAAAGTAAAAAGCAATTGCCGATTTCTTCGGGTTTATTATTATTATTATAAATAGATTATATTTTGCATTGAAACGACGCCGTTATCTGCCTATTACAACAAAAATGGCGGAAGTGGGGCCCATTCTGCACAAAAGCGATCAAGTGGACGCCACGTGGAAAGTCTACAACTTCAACGTATAGAAGAAGGGGCAAATGCAATTGCAGCTTCCCTTCTAACACAACACGATTAGGGAGAATACCCAAAAAAAAATCCCACTTCCCCTTTTTAATCTTTCTCCAAGAATTCCCCAGATCTCTCTCCCTCTCTCAGCTTCCCACATCCATAATTTCTCAATCTTACAGGTTAGTGCTTTTCTCCCCTTTTTGCAACATATTTTTTAACGCTAATTTTATTTGGTTGAATTTTCTTTTTTCTGTTTTTGAGTGATGGATTTATGTTTCTTTTGATCTAATCGTATTGGTGATTGTTGTTAAACAGAAGATCAGGGGTTTAATCGCAAAGAATTAACCATGTTTAACCGGCTTTTCGGGAAACCCAAACAGGAAACAAATGCTCTAACCACGTTAGACAAATTAAATGAGGTATATTCTCGATTTTGTATCTTTTGATGTTTGATTGGGAAATCAGTTATTTGCATTGGATTTATTTTGCGTTGTGCGAATTGTGGAACTTGAAAATTGCCGTTGGTGAATTCGATGGGTTCATAATTGGTTGGGATTTGCTTGAAAGAACTAAGTTACTCGCTGACGGGTTATGGAATAATATGATGACCCTTTTTGTGATTTCTTAAATTGTTTGATTCCATTATAAATAGTTGAAGTGGATTCACTTCGTACACAAAAAGAAGAAATGAAATTACCTGCTAAAATATATGAAGTGGAGTTTATTTCTGCAGTCTATCTTCAAAAAATTGGCCACTTTGGTTGACGACTTTGAGTTAAAAATTTTGCAGTAAATGTAATTGTTTTTTGAGCATGAAAATGGATTAATACATGGAATTTGTTTCTTACACTTATAATACAAAATTTATTGTGTATACATATTCCTTGCTGAGCTCCCTAAAATTTGACATCAAGATGGAGTATGATCGTTTTATATAAGGTTAGAAGTTTGGGCATATTGGTTTTGTATTAGGTATGCTTTCAAACTCCAAAATATAATCATAATACTAATTCCTGCAACTTTTATTTCGTGTGGTGCCGCAAATTGCAAATAGGACTGTTTGCTTGTTTCCATTGATTGAATTACATTGTTTCTCTTCTAAATTTTGCTTAACTCAACCTTATATTGATCTCCATCGTGTAGACCCTTGAAATGCTAGAGAAGAAGGAAAAAGTACTTGTGAAAAAGGCTGCTGCAGAGGTTGAAAAGGCAAAGGAATTCGCCAAAGGGAGAAACAAGAGAGGTATAGTTCCAATGTATATGCAGAAATAGTTATTTTTTTCCTAGTTTTCCAGGATTTTCTCAGTTGAAAAATTATATATCAAGTTTCAATGGAACTGGCTGACTTTTGACTTTGTGAATCATAGTAGTTTTCATGTTTGGTTTCATTATACTTGTATATAAATATGTGATAAAGGATATAAAACTCTGTCTTGCAGCAGTATCATTTGATGGGTTATTGCTTTTTTATGCTGGAAATTCATGATAATTATTCATATTTCTTTAGTATTTATTTTATAAATTTGCTGGTTCTCTTCAGTTATAATTCTCCCCCTCCCTCCCTCCATTTTTTTTTAATTTCAATTTCCAAAAGAAAGGACAGAACACATAAGGGTGGAAATGCCCCCAAAGGAAAAAAAAAAAAAAACACTCAAATGTTTTACAGCATCTTTGTCTTTTAGGTCGTTTGGTTTCACAATAACTGTGAGTTCTTAATGTTCTTTGGACATTAAGTGATGTTCTGATGTGGATTAACATTAGCGTGTGAAGATATGATTCTGATTTTTGATTTGTAATGTGCTCATGTCATATGAACTTTTGACAATCAAAGATCTTGTCCTCGTGTAGAAAAAAGTTTAGATAGTTTAGTTATGTAATTTTAGCATCTAATTTTGACTTAATTTTAAAACATGTTGTGTACATTGATTGCCAAATTTCTGTTGTTTACTCTTAGTACTCATTGATGCTACTCTTATGCAGCGGCTATACAGTGCTTGAAGAGAAAGAGACTATATGAACAGCAAATAGAACAACTTGGAAACTTCCAGCTTCGTATTCATGATCAAGTAAGCTTGGAATTTGTTATTTTTAGTGTTTTAACAGTGTCCTAAGAGGCTTTTTGAATTTGCTACTGTTTCTGATGACACCATACTTATTGCTATATATCAACTTCTACAGATGATAATGTTAGAAGGTGCTAAAGCCACAACCGAGACTGTAGATGCATTGAGAAGTGGAGCATCTGCAATGAAGGCAATGCAGAAAGCAACGTATGTAACCTATATATTTCTGTTGTTAGGAAAAAAATTGCTTTTAAGGTTTTCTTCATGTTTTTGTCCCTTTGCATTGCCATTCTCCATACTATTGAAGTGTGCTAACTTGCAACTTGTGCTATCTAAGTTAGCATTTATTCATGGGCCTTCATGAAGCATGGGCAATGGCTAATTCTCACTATTTTACTGAAAATGGCTTTCTTTACAGGAATATAGATGATGTTGACAAAACAATGGATGAGATTAATGAACAAACCGAGAACATGAAACAGATTCAGGAAGCACTGTCAACTCCTATTGGAGCTGCAGCTGATTTTGACGAGGTTCTTACTTTCTGATTCACTCTCTTCTTTTTCCTGCTGTAGTCTATGTTTTTAGCATTTATATACATCTAAAAATGGTCAAAAACTTTTGATGCTGTAGGATGAATTGGAAGCAGAACTCGAAGAACTTGAAGGTGCTGAATTGGAAGAACAGCTTCTTCAGCCTGCAACAACTGCTCCTGCAGCTCCAGTGCAGGTGCCTGCTGGTAGGCAACCAGCTCGTCCTGTTCCTCAAAAGCGCACAGCTGAGGAAGATGAACTTGCTGCATTGCAGGCTGAGATGGCACTTTAAGGTAATTCATTCTAGTTCAGTTCGATCTGGGGGAATTACAGATGGAGTTTACCATTGCAGCATAATTGGACCATTCTTTGATGCTAATTATTTGTTTATAATTTTTTGCTCTGCAGGCATCTAGTAGAGACTAGAGAACTGGTTTTATTGCGTCTACTGCAGGTCATGTTGCAAAACACGAAAGAGAGGCCATATTGTATTATTGAGTCGACTCTTTTAAATTTGTGTGCATTTGATGTTTTACAGACAATGTACATAAAGATTGCATGAACTAAACGAAGCTCCCCTTCTTTGTACACTGCTTCCTGGAATTTGTTTCCTATCTTCTCTCCGTTTCTTGCTCTTTCAATAAACACGTAATTCTATTCCGTGGGTCCTTGTAGCTATCTTTACTTCCCTTGTAATGTCAAATTCTTAGTTGACTGTTAATTATCTAGAAAAGAACATTTGATGTTTTTCATTTTTCGGTTATGGAACATTTGATATTTTAGTCCCAATTGATGTGCTCTGTCCTGGCTGGCAGGCTGTAAACCCCTAGAGTGATGCAATTATTTTCTCTATTTCATGCAATAATGAGTCGTGGCGTGATTAGGGGGGTTTTGCGAGGCGTGTTGGTCATATACCGGTGCAGGTAATTGAGGGCAAATGTGACAATTGAACTATTGCAATAGGAAAACTAGGGCAAAATGCGCCGACCCTTGTTTCTTTCGGCTGAATAAAACGTGGTGACATTGACACTTGTTCAGTGCTATGTGGCCGTCACTTCGACCTCCTCCTTATTAAAATTAATAACTTGTTGAATTCGACCAATGCATCCTTTTCTTTCTTCCATCTAAAACATAAAAAAAAAAAAAAAGAAGTTAAAGAGCAATTAGATTGTAGTGGAGTATATAGTTTAGCATAAAAAGATTAGCATTATCTAATCTTTCAACGCCAAAGTCTAATCGAACGTTGCCCTTTTGGAGTGAGTTAGGGGGTTTCCTTTATATTTTAGTCGGGTATAAGCAGGAGAGACTTCAGCGTGGTGGGGATTCTTTAGATGGTTTTGGTGGGAGCTTTTAAATTTTAAGAGAAGGAGCAGACCTTTTGCGTCATGCTACCCACATGCAATTTTCATTTTTAGAGGAAATAGTGAAGAAACAAGTTGGCAATTTGCAAAGAAAAAGAGATTAAAATTACAAGCTAGCAAGTGAAGATGAAGAAGAAAACAAAATTTTGGATAGAAAAGAATGAGTTTGAATAATGAGTAAATTATCATGGCTCAATTACGAATTATTTTCCATCTGGTCGTTCTCTGTCTCGACATGATGTCAGTGAATGATATACGTCAGCACCAAAGCTAACAGCATTAAAACATAGGCAATCCCCTGATCAACTGTTACCCCTGCAAATCAACATATAAACCGTGTCATGGCCCCACAGAATAGAAACACCAACAATTCTTTACTGGATATGATATAACTCTACTCCAAGAAAAAACAGATAATAAAGTTTTCTTTTTCTTCCGTGACTTAAACAAAAACAGATAGAGAGAACAAACCATCGCTTGTAGGAGGAGGTGCAGGAGAAGGGCTTTGGGCATTGAAGGAAGGTACAACCAGGGCCAATACAAGTGCAAAAATAGCCATTACTGCAACCTGAACCCTTAACATCTCCATCCTATCTTCAAGCTACAATCCTAGCCTTTTTTTCTTTCTTGGGTTCGTTTCTTCTGTCGAACTTTTGATAACCGCTGCTTTGAAACTTTAGACTTCGGGTTTGGGCGGAGGGGTTTAAAAAGAGGCCAGAAACTGACAATCTTTACGAAGAAACGGCCACTCTGGCTTCCAATGCCGTGAGACAATTAACAAGGCCGTGAACCCCACACCCCCCCCCCCCCCCTTTTCGTTGTTGATTGTGCCACGTGTACGATAAATGATGACTGCACGTTCAGACTCCAGGTATTGTTGAGCTGTGTTCCCTAGACTCCAGGTATTGCTTAGTTTGGGTAGAATATTTGTTTCCATTGATGTATTATGTCATTTGTGGTTTTCAAAGTTCAAAGAGGATTTTGATTTCTGCCCTTGCTTTGGAGTTTGACCTGCCAAATCAACGTGCGATGGAAAGGACCCCCAACAATACATGCCACCACAATTTTGGCTGTACATTCACTGCATCTATTGGCATATGCGTTGGACCTATGCGTTTGATGATACACCAAAATTGCAAGTTGATAAATCTATTCATCAACTTTTATAAATAATGAATTTTTATAGCAATTTGGTTTTAATTTAATAACTATTTCCTTCTTAATGAAAGATTAAGATGCAAAGTTCTTGTTCTTGTACAGCAAAATGAAAACTAAGAAAACGAACACATTCTGAAAATCGAGAAGCAATTTAGTCTAAAATGAGTAAATCATCAAGGAATTTTCTTGTTTCTACAAAGTCAAACCCGGAATTGAACAAGTGATGCTCTATTTTTATGATCAACTTCAAGTCATTTTACACCAATTAAGCCTTAGATGAACCTATTTTCACCTTGGCCACTTATGGTTTGAACATTTGATCAAGACAGCATTTCTTAAGGTTGGGGAAAAGATGATAGTTAAGAGAAAGATAGTCTACATGGTATCACTTACGGATCCTTCTAGCATCTGATCACCAACCGCACGGAGTGGAATGGCTGGTGCTAATTCCACATAGTCGAAATCATCTGTAATTCCTACCTGTAGTAAGATTTGAACAGCAATATCTTAGTTGCACAAAGCAGAAACAAGTCTAACAACAGGACTAGCTTTTAAACAAGCATATGTTAATAATAAGGAAAAGAGAGCGGTTGCTCTGAAAAATGTAATCTGGAATTTGCATTTCAGTCTGATTATTGAGCAGTGGCCAAAACAGAGAAAAAGCTCTTAGAAAAAAAATTTCAGTTTTATTGATTCTATGCCCACAAAGCCTTGGTACATGCCGTGTTAAGGCAGTCATAGAGAGAGGTGTCTACTTTCTATGTCATGAATCCCCAAAACAAACAAATTTCTACAGGAACTAATTCACAGTCAGTGACTCGGATTTGAGCATTTCCCACTGGATTTGAAACAAATAAACCAAATGAGGTACAAGTTTGTGCACGCTAGAGGTACTGTTGAAGACAGCATAAATAGAAGGGATACCATTGCAGAGAAGGTGGTGGAGTTATTTGCATGTCATATGACATTTGATAACTTTGTTCATATGCTTAAAAGGAAACTAAGCAACATACCTCCTTGTACATATGTTCGAGCTGCTCTTTGGCTTCAGGAAAGTTGTTTGAGCACCACTGCCGCAGAGTGAAGATGTTGTCTGCAGAGGTTTTGACCGTAATTGTTACGAAACATATTTAATATCACCCAAAATTAATCAAAATAACCAACAATATTGTGCATAACAGTATAAGCTCAATTGCACACGTATTAAGTGCAGCATATAAATGGGAAAAGGAAGAGGAAATCAATATTATGCAAAAGGTAAGAACAAAGAACCTGTCCATCTGTTAGCTGCTCCATGGGCAACCTCAATTGCTTTCTCTGCCAAGATTAAATAAAATGATCAGTGAGGTGGGAGTTTATTGAACTACATAAATGATGCTGAATCTCATAAATGACAGGTGTAGGACAGAAAACAATCACTCAAGCATCAAGGCAAAACCAGCACTAAACTCATTGCTTCAAATGCAGCTGGATCATTATCTGCATACTGTCCCATCTCCTCCTAAGAAATTTAGACCCCAGACAGTTACAAACTCGAATACGCCTCTACATACAATTTTCTTATACAGGAAACAAAAGATACAAAGTAATCCAACCTTAAGCTCATTATATTTCAATTCTATTGCTTTTAATTCAGCCAAGGCCTCCTCTCTTTCATCCTGGTAAATGCACAATAATGTTGAGATATTATATACCAACAACCATCCCTAGAAACAAAGTTGAAATCCCAAATCACTGAACAAGCTTAAGATACTTACAGATTCTTCACGCCCCTTCTTTAGTTCATTACATTGATCAACAAGTTCTGACAACTTCTTCTTACTGCTTTGGAGATCTGATTCGAGTTTCCGATGCACATTCCTCAACTGTGCAAAAATTTACATCAATATTGAGATGAAAACTATGTTAAGATAGAAAAAGATGCTAGAAAACAAAACAACCTGATTTCCAGCACAGCTTGGAAGGCTCCAAAAGTATACCTAGAATTTCATCATAAGAGCAATCAATCATATAGAGATACAGAAAAATTAACATATTAATTTTCAGAGTAGTAATACAATAGATTTGTACTTACGGATGTTCCAATTTTGTCCTTTGAAACAAGGTCATCATCCACTAAACTTTGCACAACATCTTTAACAGATTGGGTAATTACCCCTTTCTTGGGGCCCAATTTTTCAAGCTCCTTAAGCTAAAATCATTAAAGAAATGCATGAAATTAAAAATATGGTCAGCATTTAGACATATCAAACAACAAATTTTCAAAAAAAAAAGCTGATATACTCACGAGGAAGAAGCTTTGGGATTCATAAAATATCTGGAGAATTTTCTCCCTCTTTTCTTCCATCGAAAGGCCTCGTTTCTTAGACTGAATCACAGTTGAAAAAGTACAAATCTTAAAACATTTCGAGCATTTCGCAGGAAATTTAAAGGATATGATAGCATTAATTAAGACAACGTTAGATTCAACCAAAATTGGACAATCTATGTTTGGCGGCTGAGAAAATGAAAGAAAATAGAAGAAAACTGAAGAAAAGGAGAAAACTAGGGATTAGAGAAACTTGATTTTACCATGGCGACGATCCTTTTTCTGAACGATGGCTCAGCTGAAATCGAAAATGGAAAGCGATGATTAGAGGAAAGGTGTTTGAAATAAGACCCCAGATAAGCATGTTGGCGGGAATTTACACTGCTATTACTCAAATACCCTTGTGTTTTTACATATTTACTCTTTAGGGTTTTTCACTTTTTTATAATTTTTTGTAAGAATTAATTACAATGTAATATCTGGACTTAAAAGAAAATGTACAGATTGATACTTAAATAAATAAAATATATAATTTTTTTTCTAATTTTTTAAATTATGTCTCATGTTACTTCATACTTTAATTTCATTAACTATATCAACTTATGTATGTAATATTTGATAAATATTGTCAAGTTATAAATTTACCACATATATTATAAATATTATTTTGAATATAATTAAAAATTATATTTTTATACTTGAATCATAAAAATTATCTAAATTTGGTTAATTACTGTATGTTATATATTATCGACGTGACATATACATAAAGTTTTTATAAAATAATTAACACATTTATTAAACAAATAACATACATGTAATAAGATTATATTAATTAAATATCATATAGCAATTTAAATTAACAAAATTATAATTTGAATTAAAATCATACATTATTTAAAAGTTTAATGTACAAATGATACATTTTATTTTTTAATATTAATTTATATATTTTTCAAATTTTAAATATAAAAAATTATAATTAACTGTTGTTTAGTCAGCGATTGCTGTCAAACTAATACTAGTACTATTTATAGTAATAATTGGACCAATTAGTTCGCTGTCATGGGTCACATGGCTGTTTTCCTACCTTATATACAAACAAGCTCCACTATTTGACTTTTTGTGGTACTACTATGGTGTACCAATTTTGTATGATTTTGATAGTTGCAACATCACCACTTGTTAGCAATTGGACGAATTCATTTTGTACGATACTGAGTATTTAAATTCGATAATACGGATTAAATGCTTAAGCCGCCTTTAGTTTTTACTTCAATATGGTGGAAAGGTCAAAATTCAACAACTTTGAAACTTATTTTAATGTGATACTGGGGGGACTATTTCAGTGGAAATGATTGAATCCCCAGCCAGGATATGACTTTGAAAATTCAACTAAAAATTTAAGAAAAGCCAATAATTTGTTCGATATCCACCAAGGGCTTGCTTCCCATACTTTTCTAAAGCTTGTCTTCATACTTTTCACTTTTCAGCATTAGTCCTATTGGCCTCAAGAAACAAAGGCAAATGTCTGTTGGTTTCCTTACTCCATTGTTGCTCTCCCTTGCTGCTGTTGTTGTAGTTCATGGGCAACTCCAAACAGGTAATTACTGAACTTTCCTGGAAGGATGGTTAGGATAGAATTCTGTTTAAATCTCTTTGATGTTTCACTTTTAACTTGTCTTTTGCTAGAGAATTGTTTTTAATTTGTAACAAATTTATAATTAAGAAGTTTAGAATTAGATTCAGTGTTACAGTTGATGGATGAATGTAGTAGATCAACTTCCAAGTCAATTTTTGAAGCTTTTGTTGATTTTAAAGAAAGTAAAAACAAGTTCATTCTAATGAAATCATGGAAAATTCTTTTCTTCAGGATACATAAGCATTGATTGTGGCTCACCTGAGAATTTCAACTTCGTAGACATTGACACTGGCATAAGTTATTCATCAGATGGTGCTTACATAGACACTGGGATCAACAAGAACATTTCTTCCCAGTATGCATACCCAAACAATCCAAATCTACCTCAGCCACTTTCAGATCTTAGAAGTTTTCCACATGGTAACAAGAACTGTTACACCTTGGCACCTGCAGCTGGAAAGAGAGGTTTATTTTTGATCAGAGCCTCGTTCTTGTATGGAAACTATGATGGTGACGATAAGCTCCCAGAATTTGATCTTTATCTTGATGTTAATCTCTGGTCATCTGTCAAATTTAGCAATGCTTCTGATGAAGTAACGACAGAGATTATCAGTGCTGCAGTATCGGAAACTATAAGTGTTTGCCTCGTAAACAAAGGTCTTGGAATTCCTTTTATATCAGCATTGGAGCTTAGGCCACTAAGTAGTTCAATTTATGGTACAGAACTTGGGAACACTGTTTCATTAGTACTCTTCAAAAGATTGGACATTGGGTATACAAATGGAACTGGTCGATACAAAGATGATATTTATGATCGAATTTGGTCTCCTTACTACTCTCCGTCTTGGAATATAGTTAGCACCTTCTCGGCAATTAACAGTAATGAAAATGGATATAAAGCTCCATTAGAAGTCATGAGCACTGCTGCAATGCCTCGTAATGGTAGTGATCAACTGGAATTATCGTGGACAGCTGATGCAGATGCTAGTAAATTTTATGTTTACATGTACTTTGCTGAATTCCAGCGGCTTGAGAAAAACCAAACAAGAAAGTTCAATATATCCTGGAATGGTTCCCTAATGTTTGGACCTTTTGTTCCTCGTTTCCTGTATGCAGTCACCATATCTAACTCAGAAGCCTTTACAGGGAAAGAACATCGGATTTCTATTCATAAAACGGGAGATGCAACCCTTCCACCAATTCTGAATGCCATTGAGATTTACACGGCCAAACAACTGGATGAATTGCCAACATTTTCTGAAGACGGTATGCTTTCTAGCATTTTTTAGTTGTACCGAATGCAATACTTACCTTAGGTTTGTTTTTGTATAAAGAGGGATTAGCTGAGATGTATTGACTGATTAATTATTCACCAGTTATTTATTTCTGGTTAGTTGCCTTGTTCTGCTTTAGGCCGATTAACTTAGCTACTATTGCTATGTTGATAGCAGGTTTATCCTGCTATAATGTTTTGGGGTTAATCAAAATTTCAACTATACAAAAACATCCATGGATAAATGTTTTTGATGGGTTTTGAATTGCTTATACATTTTAATAAATCATTTCTCACAGTTGATGCTGTTCTTGATATCAAAAGAACATATCAAGTAAATAAAGGCTGGGTGGGGGATCCATGTGGACCAAAGAATTATACCTGGGAAGGAGTGGAATGCAACTACAGTGTTTCACTTCCCCCTCGGATAATATCTCTGTGAGTTTTCTTGCAATATCCTTTTCCCCTCGTGAAATTCATTTTTTTGTTAAGAGTTTCTTATTTTTCAATGAGAGCAGTAACTTGACTTCAAGTGGATTAAGTGGCACGATATCTGCTTCATTTGGTAACCTCTCATCGGTGGAGTCCCTGTAAGTATACATGTCATAGCTGTCATACTGTTGAATTATATTTCTGCACTGATCCTGAACAGCACTTTCTCATAGCACCCAATGTTTCTAATGCAACATTTTCTGCCAGGGATTTGTCAAACAATCGATTATCTGGACCAGTTCCTGAGTTTCTGAAAGAACTTAAATCTCTCAAGTTCCTGTAAGTTATGGAGCATTAGGACTGTAATAGCAAACGATGAAGAACAAGTTCTAACAATAATTTTACGTTGTGCCTTTGTAGGAACCTAGAAGGCAACCAGCTGTCAGGTTATGTTCCTACAGAGCTTTTAGAGAGATCAAAAGCAGGATTTCTTAACCTGAGGTCTGTATTTCGATATCTGCCACGATATATATGCCTTGTTTATCTTCTTTGACATGCCACTACCTATTCTTTAGGAGGAAAAGAGTGCTTAAATTCTGGTGCTTAACAGTGCAAAGCAATGTAGTAAAGGAAGATATTAACATGTAGAACATATTCTAACCACATTGTTTTCTTGACTCCAGAGTGGATGAACAGAATCTTTGTAGCTCAGGTTCATGCAAGAACAAGAAGAAAATTGTTGTTCCAATAGTTGCATCCGTGTTATCGGCTTTGATGGTGTCAGTTGGTTTTATTATGTTGTGGAGACTACGAAGGAAACGAAAATCAAGTAATTTTAAGTTTTTTCATATAGAATCCTTGTTCAGGCTTGAATTTCATCAAGATCTAACTTTCTGCTATACGAATTCTATAAAATTCCATTCTGTATTCTAAAGCTATGTTTCTGTCTGCACTTGCCTGGCAGACGCTGATGCATCCAATGGTGAGGGAAGACCATTGCCATCAAAGAATCGGCAGTTTACCTATGCTGAGGTTTTAAACATTACTAGCAACTTTCAAGATGTCATTGGCAAGGGAGGATTTGGGAATGTGTATCGTGGACACATGAAAGATGGCACTCAAGTTGCTGTAAAGATGCTTTCTCCTTCTTCAACCCAAGGGTCAAAAGAGTTCCAGACTGAGGTATGTGATTTTTCTCACATTGCTTTCTTTCTGTGGTTAACAAAACAATCTGATAAAACTAAACCCTACAAGAAATCCAATAAAATGTATGTATCTAATCAGGAGAATGATAAATACTTTGCCCAAATATTAATGTTTGCTTCGTATCTTGTCAAGAATTGAATTCAAGAAGTGAAAATGCCTCTACCATTAATTGGATATTGTCAAAAGTCCTATGAGTTTTTTTTAATCTGCAGGCTGAGCTTTTGATGAGAGTTCATCATAGGAATCTGGCTTCCTTCATTGGATATTGTGATGATGGAAGCAATATGGCACTCATCTACGAATATATGGCTAATGGCAATTTGAAGGATTACCTCTCATGTATCCTTATTTCATGTCATAGTAACCTGCATCTTTTAAGGCTATTTTTCATCCTGCAGTCTAAATTGATCCTCATGGGGATGATTATCAGATTATGTGACAACTTAACCCTTGCAGATAAAAATTCAAATAGATTGAGTTGGGAAATGAGACTCCGGATAGCAATAGATGCAGCACAAGGTTTGTACAGTTACCCCCACTGCACTGTGTCAAAAGTCAAAACAATGTTGATTCAACTTCTTGGTTAAGCATAAACAGGAGAATATAAAAAAAATTCCAAGCTTGTAAATCAATATATGCATGCACTCAACAATTTTCAGATTACCTTTAATACAGTAGTGAAAATATATGCTCCAATTTCCCATAAACTGTATCTTTATGCTCATTGGTCAGCCTCCATCTCAGACTAAGTTTGTCTGCAGAAATCAAATTTCTTAATGCCATTTTGGGCTTAAGGTACATGAATTCAGGATGATTAGTTTTGATTTGCAGGTCTAGAGTACTTGCATCATGGATGCAAACCACCCATAATTCACAGAGATGTAAAGACAGCTAATATCCTTTTAAGTGAAAACATGGATGCAAAAATAGCAGATTTTGGTCTCTCCAAGGCTTTTCCCAATGATAGCCACAGTCATGTAATAACTACAGTTATGGGCACCACAGGTTATCTAGATCCAGAGTAAGTGTCTCCTTTCCCCCTTTTTTATTTCCCATCTAAGGATAAATGTTTAACGCTAACTTCCTATTCACTAAGCGCTTGTAGTTTGCATAAGATCAGTCATGGGTGAAAAAGCAGATATTGAAGAAAGGAAATTGTCAAATTTTTATATGAAGGTTTTTGATATTTTTTCCATTTGTTTAGGTACTACAATTCTCGGAAGTTAAATGAGAAAAGTGATGTTTTTAGTTTTGGAGTGGTGCTGTTGGAGCTGATTACTGGACAGCATGCAATCATAAAGAAAGATGAATCAATCCACATAGTTCATTGGGTGAGTCCTCTGATTGAAAGTGGGGATATAGGAAGTATTGTTGATCAAAGGCTGCATGGAGAATTTGATGCGAATTCTGTCTGGAAAGCTTTGGAAGTGGCAATGGCATGCACAACACCAACTTCCTTCAATAGAGCTTCAATGAGCTTGGTGTTAACAGAGCTAAAACAATGCTTGGCCATGGAGTTGTCTCACAACAGGGAAAGAAGACAAGGGTTCAGTGAAGTGATTTACAATATTGGACCATACAATTCGCCTGAAGTTTATTCTCTTAGCACTGCCACTGAATCCATTACTAGTCCATCTGCAAGGTAGTACACCTGATTTGTATAACTTCTTTTGTTGCTGAAACAAGAGTTTTTCTTCAAGCAAAACTAATAATATAAATAGCATGATTTGCATCAGAAACCAAACTGGAAAATTCTATAATCTCTTGCAAAGTAAACCAAATAACTAATTCTCCAATAAGAAAAAATATATTTATATAGTAACCAACTTACATGATCTTGATTCTAATTTTGCTCAACTCTGATTTATTTCTTTTAAAGGATGTGAACAGAGCATAAATTTTATGCTGAACATCTAATCTAAAATCAATTAATTATAATGAAAGAAACTTTTATTATATTTATGCATTCGAGATACATCTAATTTAATAGACATAAGATTTTTTTTATTTTTATTTCAATATTAGTTAAATTGAAATTAACCTGTGTACATAAATATAATAAAGATCTTTTCATTTGTAGTCAAATGATTTTAAATTAAATGCTTATTTTAAAATTTAATATGATATTAGAGCTAGCAAGATACCTCTGTTTCATTATGCCTACACATGAAGAACATGCCACTTGATAGTTCATTATCTATACGCATGAAGGGAAGTATTGAAGTAATAAAAGATATCTCACATATGTTAGATTAAAAGTAATCTGAACATATATATAAATATAAAAAGAACGACTCTTAATTTATAACCAATTAATTTTAAATTGAATACTCTTTCTAAAATTCAATCCAGAGTTAAAATTAGGTAAAGCATTTTCATTTTTGCAAGTTTATCAGTGGCATCCCCATGGTAGATGTAATTGAGGTTCTTTTCCATGATAATTTCCAGTCAAGTTGACTTTAAAAAGTATATACAAAGACTTATCAAAAGGGATAAAACATTTCAAATTGGGGGACGACATATAATTGATTTGTAAAAGAGACAAGAGAAAATCATACAACCAGAGAACAAAATAACATAAGATTTTTTTTAGTTGACTTGGAGTCATCCAATAAGTACAGCTAAGGGATTGAATCAAGCTTTTTGAGATTCCCATCATGCATGTAACCTAACTGGATGTTTGTTTTAGAAAATTTGATTATTCCTCGGAGACAAACGATAACACACTTCAGGTCGTTCATAAATTTATAGCTTAGATCGTAAGGCTGAACATGTAATTCAGGCGATTTATTTCAAACAAATTCATGAATTTAAAAATAATCATAAAAATCATATTTACATGTCTTTTACAATATATAATTTATATTAAATTTGCAATCTTTTTTTTTTTTAATTCAAATGATCAAAGGCAACCCTAGACTTGTATGCATGGTTGAAAGAGATCTTGTGCTTACATAAGCCATGATGAAAATGCTTGACAGCCATAATAACTAAAGCTTCTATATAAATGCCTTGTGGAATCTACTCATACAATGGCTGCTTAAAAGAGTCAAATTCACATGGTGAATAGATGCATTAAAATATTCTCAACTACGGCAAAATTTTCAAACACATGGGTTCAGACATGCTTTAGAATTCTGGGTTTTGTGCCCAGGACCTTGATAGATTGGACATGGAAAAGATTTATATATATATATATATATATTTATATTTATGGTTAAAGTACTCTACGTCTGAATGCGTGAGTACGTGGTTTAATCAAAAGCATTAAAATAATTAATGCAAAACCAAAGCTAAATCTGAAGGGTAGGCTAAGCTTGAAAATAAGGGCATTTGAATATTCACCCTATCAGATTCCATAAAATTAATAATCTTCTAATAGATCTTAATTATAATAAAAATAATAATATGAAAATATGCGGCAAATTAATAGTAAAATTAATTCTAAAAAATTAGAAGAAAATTTATTTTAAAACCACTTAAATCAATAGTAAAATTAATAATTTTTTAAAATTAAACCAATTCAAGAAGTATACCACAAAAAACAAAAATAGAAAAAAAAGTAAAGAAAATCCTTTTTCTGCTTTTTGTTGAAGTTATTTTGTTCTATATTGAATGTTTTAACGTAGAGTGGAAAATGCTGGGAAAGTTCAAGGAAACAGGATTCAACATCGAAGTGGGGGAAGGCGCTTGAAAAGAGTTGGGTCTACAGCATTGACTCGAGGCGAAGTATCTGGAAAATTGTTGTATGGTCACCATTTTTCTAGTAGAAGTGTTAACTGAAATGCTAGAAATAATGAAGCCAATGGCAAGACTACTTCGCGAGCATCGCATTTCCTATAATTAATAATATTGTGCTTTAAATGTTTTGGAAATTCTGGGATCCTTTATGAGGCCATAATTCACGACTTGACTGTTGAAAGATGCCTTTGATTGGTTTCCAATGTTTCTTTTTCATGTCTAGGTTAGCTACCTACTTGACAGCTATTTATTGCAAAAATCTTGATTTTGTGGCATATAATCGAACTCTCTTCCCTCTTCATGAAAAAAATAGAGTTTTAGAGTCTTTCAATGAAAAGATTTGTCAAATTTTATGAAAACAATCGACTGCTAGGAATAGATGTTGCAACAAATGTGTAACTTTCATATAGGACGTAATTAAATTGATGGTGCCAATGTAAAGATGCTATGATTGAAAGGCCTTAAGCCAGTGTCAAATGATGCGATGGGTTTTAAAGGGCTATTTCCGTGCTGAGCACGCTGCAGCTCTCAAAGGTAATTGGATAGTGATCAGCCTAATCAAATGAGATATAACATTGTCAATTCAAGAGAGGTAATCTCAGTTCGCCTGCAACACAGCACTATATAAACAAGAAAATATCGTATGTTATTAATGATGTTCACCCCTAAAGTTTGAAGTTGTTCATCACATATTGTAAAACTAGGGAGATCTAGGGTTCAGTGTGTGTGTATATATATACACATATAAACCAGCTGATTTCGAAGACTGTAAAGACCAGAAAAAAAAAAAATTTATTCTAAAAATCAAGTTTAGATAAGGAAAGAAGAAAAATCAAGTTCAGATACGAAAGAAGAAGAGTGAGAGAGCTGTCTCATGCATCAGCTATATATGATATGGCCATCGTCATGTCAGATTGGAGACGTTTTCTTCAACTTTGAATTGGCTCAACGACCGCAACTTTCGTGACCACTGACCAGTCAGAAAAAGCTAATAGTACTCACAAATTCCCCTAGCTGACTGCATGCGCTTCCTCAAGTTCATGAACATTTCACCATAACTATAAACCAAATTTTTACATTTATAGTAAAACTATAAGGCTCCACTGCCAAATAATATAAACATTATAGTAGGAAATAGTACAACCCACGTGACTGGTTCACTTTCTGCTGATGATTTCATAATTCCACTAGTTTAACTTTTCGTATCAGTTACATTGAACATTTCCAATTTTCCACCATATCAAAATAGCCTACTAAACATCGTATTATAACTTTTGAAAAGTTATTGTCTCCACTATGTCCCCTGGTTCTACTACTTCATTCAATTTACCATCTTTTAAAAAAGACTTTTTCCCATCTTCATTTTGGATGAATTCTAGCCATTTATATGCATCGACTACTCTAGGGTCAATAAGTGCTGTTAGCCAGCGATGTTGTAGAAGAAAAGAACCCAAAGCATGGAGCAACTTCACTGCTTTTATCTTGAAAGCTAGAGCCATTGAAAATATACTGAGGGCCCTTAAAATCAATGTCCAGTACGGTTCCTCTATCTTCAGCACCTCCAATATTGCTAGACCAAGCAGCATAATTGTTCTCCAAGAGAAAGGAAGATGAACTGGAAAGACTTGAAACTTCTTGAGAAGATGACATGCTGTAATTGTTATTAGCAGTACTCGTGCTATATTCCATATGCCCTGGCAGAAGAAACTGATCAAGTTGGTCCAAAATCAGTCCTGGATAATCATAATTTTGCTGGTATTCCATATCTGTCACGTAAGGAGATGTAGTACTGCCATTTGCGTTCAAACAATCTGAATTCCCATTAGCACGAGCTTCAGCTTCAATAGGAATTGAGCCAGAAAATTGCCCTGAGATGATATTACAGGTAGAGCTGTCAGCGATAGTTTCGTTGTTGCTGTTTTTGTCGAGTCCTTTGATTTTTCCTGCCAATAGTTTTTTCTTCAACTTGGTGTTCCAATAGTTCTTTACATCATTGTCAGTTCTTCCTGGCAGTTGAGCCGCTATAACAGACCACCTAAACCGAGAACACAGTATCAAGACGTTATTCAGATATATATAATCAAAACCATAAAAAAAATTAAAAAGAGAGACAGTGAGAGAGAGAGAGAAATGTAACTAAACAATTAAGAATTGAAGTGACTTGCCTTCTTCCTATGCTACAATAGAGAGAGCATATAATGTTATCTTCTTCCTCGGTAAAGCCTCCACGCTTGATGTCTGGTCTGAGATAGTTAAGCCACCTTAGCCGACAACTCTTGCCACAGCGTTTAAGACCTAAAATACAGAAATTTATTATCATCAAACAGAAAGAAAATATATACGTGCATGCATACATACATACATACATACATACATATAGATAGATATATATATGTAAAAGCTATCATCGATCCTGCAAAAGTTTTTGAAGAAATATGTCATGAACAATAATCTTCGCCTTGTTTTCAAAAGAAAATCATCATTGGCGTTAACTCCAAGGTTTAAGACAGAAGTAGAGATGATGATGACAGGAGAGGAAAGAGACCTGCTTTGCGGGGAAGAGCAATCCAATTGCCTCCAGTCCCATATTTCTCAAGGTAGTTTCTGAGAGTGTTATCTTCATCAGATGACCATGGCCCTCTTTTCACGTGGGCTTTGTCACAGCAAGGAGCTCTTCCCATTGAAACCACTTCCTGATCTGATCTCACAAATTCAAGCAAAGCACAAAGAGAAGTTGAGAGAGAGAGAGAGAGCGGGGTTAAGCAAATGCTCAAGTTAGCGGTGGCTTGGTATGCGATATATATGATACGGTCTTCAAGCTGGATAAAAACTTCAGGAAACTTGACTTTTTCTGACTCTTTCATATGAAAAAGCCAATACGACCCTTATTATTATTGTTTTTTTCACACAATTGGTTTACCATCTAACTTGCAAACAATTTATTATACTTTAAAAAACTTAACTTAAATATATGATCATAATAATAAAAATTTAACAGATATAAAAATCATGATAATAAATAAGAAAAACAAATAAAACTTGAATTTTAATATTATTTAACTATTTAATTTAAAATTAGTCTATAATAAGTGAAAATAGTCAAGAATATAAAAGCACGAACAATTCAAAAATTAAAGAAATGGGAGAAAAAGGTTGTCGATTTATTTAGTAGTAATAATTTCTTCGTTGGATAGCTTAGTCAATGCCAGTGCCTGACATAGCACGGAGATTTCATGCATTTGCTGTCAGCTGCAAACTCATTGGTAGTTTTTAAAAGTCCTTTTTTTATCTTATATACGCAAGAGATGAGATGACTCAAACAAAATGTGATGTACTTTTAGCATTGGCTATTATTGTGACAATCCAATAATACTTTGCTTCAACCTTAATAAAACATTAATCAACCGTAAAAATTCCTCTATTTATGAATTCAATATTTCGCAAATGATGAAGACAATATTGTACGTAGTAGCAATTGAAATATCAGAAAATGACCATTTCAAAAGCTTAGGCTGATAATTAGCGATGTCCCTTTAAAGCTAACACAATGGAATAGGAGAATGTTGCATCAGCCAATAGGCAAATGAAGGTCCCCATGATCTGTAGCATGCCAAAAATGATAAAGCACCGATTAGCTAGCCTCTTACCGTCATGTTTCGACAGCCCCAGTTTCCAATCACTTTAAATATATATATATATGAATTGCAGAGGGTAAAAAAGAATTAATGGGATTTTTTTTCTTTTTTGTAGAAATGTGTAGATTAATGTTAAAGTAAGCTGATATTAATTATTATCATCATGTTGGCCAATCCTGGATTTGTTTGACTAAGCAAACATTCAATAATTTGACTATGCAAGATATTTGATTAATTAATCAAATTAACTTTTGTAATACCTTTTTTTATTAGTTGAATTTTTCAAAAAAAGGTATGTCATGAAACTACTTTCTTATTTTTAACCTTTATCTAGAAGTCGATTGAATTCATTTATCCAAAAAAAAGTTAACTACATTCTTCAAAGATCGAGTCAATTGATTAATCAATGATATCGAACTTAATTTTCGTATTATTTTACCCATAAAATTTGAATAAACATATAACCCTTTGATGGTAACAAGCAAATTACTTCTAATATTCACACACATTTGTCCATGTCGAAGAAACTAGAAAATGAATAAATCGATTGAATGGTTATAATTAGAAGAGATCAGTGAAAAGCCAAATTGTAAATAGGTTTTAAATATAAAAAATTTATATGATTGATATCAAGGACTTACCTTCGAGTTTACTTGCTGCTAGATGTAGTAATTGACAGATCAGCAACAGTACTATCGCTTTCGATAGGGACTTTGAGAACTCACATTCAAAGAAATGGTCTCACGTTTTCTGCATTGAGTAGCAGAGAACACAAAACCATCTACCTTCATTTCTCAAGACAGAAGCCTATTCTTAGTAGGCAATGGATTAAGTATTGCCATGCCATCCTGGATATATGAAGGAATGCTTTGCGATATGATAAGTAAACCACCCTAGGCTATGCCAGCCAACTTCCTGTTGCTTGGGCCTCATCTCCTGCTAGACTTTAGCCATTGACTATATATTTGGCATCAGGAAATTTCCAAACTGAATTTCCATTCTGCTGCCTAATAAATTGAACTGCTATTTGCCTAAACTACAGCAGCTTTTTCCAACTCCAGCTGCTGCTTTGGTTTGTAGATACCTTCCAGATAGACTTCCCTTCCAGTACATACCTACGCCTGAATCCAGGCAGTCCACAAGGGGCCAGCATTGAAGAATAGAGACCAGATACATTGCATGATACAGGCTTGGCTCCACATTGACATATCCTTTCTGCCATATCCCTTTTACCAATTCCTAATCCATTAGAATATTATCTGTAATACTCCCACCTTCAATGAATGCACTTTGATTGTAAGTAATGAGAGAGGTGCCAGAATAAAAGTGATGCATTTGTAGACCACAAAGCAACAAAAAATTGGTCTGTAGTCCTTAAAGCATCTACAACTTCCCCATAATATTGTACTCCAGTAAAGAAATTTTTTGTAACTAGACTTAATAGATTACTATGAGCTTGTAAAGTAAAACTTTGGACCACATTATATTTGGGCTCAAATCATTGCTCCATAGTCTTAACTCATTGATGCTTTGAGTTGATTAGACCAAAACTAGTCGTCTAGTCCTGTCAATCATCAACTCAAGTGGACAAGGTCCAAGCTGTCAAGTACAGTAGTAAAATGTCTTAAGCCTTTCTAACAAAAAGAAATGCCTTGGACCATAAGCCTTCCGACCCTCATTCTGGACATAATTGGGCTGTTCATATGGTCCATGCCGAAAGTACTAGGATGTCAAAATTATATCGTAGAGGTTGGGAAAAGCTTCTTAATTTAACCATATATCTATTCAAGTTTGGAGTTGCGATGAGTTGCATAGACTTGAAATTAGAAACAATAGCGTATATTTGGCTGCATCAAGGAGCATAATAGATAGAAAGTGTTTCTTGTTCGATGCGTTTTTTCAGTCTCTTTTGCTCTTGATCAGCAGAAAAACTTGAGACTGAGTGTATGTTACATAGACCCATTTCATTTTATCACTAAAAATAGCAAAAGCAATTGATCATGGAGTATTTGATCTGTTTTTTTTTTTTTTTTTTTTCATTTGTAAATATGAATATTATGTTTTAATGTTTTGATGTAATCCCTACTTTCTTCCCCCTCCTGGACTGTATATATAATTAAACAAGGGAGAGAAATTTTGCAATATCAGATCGGTTGAAAAGCAAATATTAATGCTGTTCGTTACGTACCAAATCAGTCACACAAGAAGAAAGAAAAGAAAAAAAAAAATTCCCAGAAACTTTACATTTACAAAAAAAAAAAAAAAAACTTCTTCAATCTATGGTTTAAATAAAATATACATATTATTTTCCATCTATTTCCATAAAGGAAATCGACCCCAGATCATGCTTTGTCTCAGCTCTTTCTAAATTATATGGTATCATAATCCTAGTTCCAAAAAGTCCAAAGATTATTACATTCTGTCAGAGGTATATGTCAACATCAGATTGTACCAAACCCCACACCCCATTTTTTGTCTATACCTAAACTATTTGTTTTAAAGCAAAAATAATAATAGTAATAATAAGGTTAAATTAAATAAAGCCAAACCTGTTCGAATAAAACGTAACAGTACACAAGCGAAGGTTGAATTTGTCATTTTTTTTCTTTTCAATATAGCAAAACAATCAGCTTAATGAAACCATTAACACATGAAAGCGACTCCCAACTCTTGCCCTGCAAATTTTTATATCACTTCCTTGGGGTGATGGTAACCTTGTTTTGCCGGCAAATCACACTCTGCGGTGCCCTTTTTATTATTATTTGTGCCTATTATTTTGGCCTTGGTCCTTGTCAAAATTATATTACCACACTATCTTTCAATTTTTTTTCTTAATTTTTAAATGTATTAAATGATTTACATCAATAAATATGGGTCCAATGCTTTCCCTTACTTTGAATAATTTTCAATATGAAGATTTTGATCAATATCGATCATGACCATGATTAAGATTTAGCACTGACAATTTTGGGAAGATATTCAAGGACTTTAGGCAAGAAACCGGCAAAAGTCATCATCGTCACTTGTCCTAGATTTCTTTTTCTTGGACTGCAATTTGTTTGGACTCGCTTTTTATAGGTTTGAAAATTATAATATAAAAAAATAAAATTATTATTTTATATACATCTTAAAAGTTTTTAAACTTCAAATAAATTTAATAAAACAAAATATATATTTAATATTTTTATATCAAAGTAATTATAATATGTAATTTAAAATACGTTATAAATATATAAATTATTAATATATTATATATCAAATTTATAATTGTTGTAATTTCTAAGCTCTATTTTATTGGGTAATATTTTTGAATTTCATGAATCAATAAAATAATTTTTCAGCACAAAGATTGGCAATAAAAAAAAAAACTCGATCTTTTGGTGGGCAAAGATTTTTCTTTTTTATCGACGACATTAATGATGAATTATTGAATTACATTTAGTTTGAGACGAAGGGAGACAGTATTAATAATGGAGTAGCATTATGTATGAAGAGGAAACAAATAATTGTTCCTAGCTTTGGGATAAATCCATTGAATGTTTAGGATTCGTTTGTAGGTTGGGCTAGATTTGTAATAGACAAAGCACATGCATGTGTATTCATTAAGTTTAGCATTACAGGTCGTATCATCATCAGTATTAAAAAAGGGGCTCCCAACTAGAAGCTAACCCTAGAGTTTACAATCAATAATTTCCAGATCGTGTCTTCTTACTTAGATCCTTACGTGGATAGATATCATGAGAAAGAAAAAAATAAAGACAAATTATAATTAAAATAATAAAAATAATGTAATATAAGTAAAGCTGGTTCTTTACTTCTTGGTTGAAAAAAAGCGTTTTTAATTAGTCTGAATGAAAAAAATCTTGATCCTAGTTAGATTGCTATTGTTACTTTGTCTGGAGAAATATTGGATTGAGCAACGGCTCATAGCTAGGCTAGAGCCATGCAAAGAAGAAGGTTAAAATATTATGGTAGCTTCTAACGTGGCGTGGCCTGCTACATTGCCTTTCATTTAATTTTATTTTAAGTTAATAAATTATTATGCAATTTGAAAAAGAAACAATTAATTTCAGGAGAGAATTCACTGTGCTTTTAGAGTAAGAGATAATTAAAATTAAAATTTTATTATTTTATTAATGTTATAAACAACACAACTATCGCTAGTTTCAAATATATATATATATATATAAAGAAATAATTCTTTCTGGATAAAAGATCGGGAAAGCAATATTATAGAAGCAAGAAATATTATATCATACATTATAATTGGAAACAAAAGGTGATGAAGTAGAAGTTGCCAACTGTGGGGTTTCTATAGACTGGCATTTACGACCATTGCCTGCTTCATTTAAACGTCTTCGATTCTTCCAATTGATTTCATTTCCTTTATACAAATTAATCTTCAACAATAATGGTTTTTTTCATCCTTCTAAAAAAAAGAACAACTTAACTCATTCGGATCAAGTGGTGACAAATATAAGACAGTTTAAATAAGTCAATTAATTAATATTTAAATAAATTTTTAATTTATATTTAATTATTTTATTTAAAAAAACATTTTTTTTAATTTTTCAATCACGTCATTTTTTTTATGAAGAAAAATATTCAAGTGACATTAATAGTAAAATAAATCAATTTTATATTTTAAATAATAATTTATTTAAATATAAATTAAAAGTTAAAATTTTATTTATATAATAAAAATTAAAAATTCATTTTAAAAATAAAAAATAGAGCTCGTTTAATATTTTAGCAAAAAAAATTTTATCAAGTCTAAATGCTTTACCTAGAAGCTAATGCAACATCATTATTTCTTCGTACACAAAATTCGGCCGATTGGTCACACCAAAGTAATAAATATATACTCGATTCTTCTTCTCGCCATCTCACCTTTGGCGCATCCACAGGTTACCTCCCTTGTATCTGTCTCTCTTCATATACAAGTTAAAATCTCATAACCCAATAAGCAACTAACATTTAACCAAATAAATAAATAAAATAATATGCTGTAATTTATAAATTTATTCTACATATATAAAAAAATTATTTATTAACAAAATGTTCAAAACTGATTTTAACCATATAATAAAAAAGAAATTAAATTCAACCATAAAATAAAATAAATTCATTAAATTACTCAAATCTAATAATAATAAAGATGAAATACGATTCATGCATTCGCAATCAGTTAATAATTTACATAAAAAAATTCTTGGAATGACTAAATCAAACTTTTATTATTAATTTTAAAATCTTATAGAATGAAACCTATGTCTAAACCATGATTTGGTCAATTTTGTACGGTCCGGTATTACCCAAAATTGAATGGGTTTTTCTTCTCGAATGATCCGAGGGCTAAGTGAGAGTGCCTCACCATCATCACCCCCTACCCCCCCTCCAATTGAAAATGGACATACACCATCATGTTTTTATCTAAGCTGTTGAATGAAATTTCATGATGTTGCGTGTTGGAAGGGTTAAAAACAAAAGAACAAGTAAAGTCGGGTGCCAAGCTCTCTCTGCTTTCTCTTTTCAGAGATGTATTTTTTCTCTACTTCACACCCACTATGTCCCACTTTGACCAGGAACCGGGAAAAAGCCAATGCTTCTCTTCAAACTTTAGATTACATATATGGAAAAATAGTTGCCAATGCTTGATTTCTTTCCCAACCCTGAAGCCACACTCCATTCATACTCCGTTTTCACTCCAAAATCCACATCGATGCCGGGAAAGATTTGAGTGTTTGACTAGGTTAAGTTTCAGTCTACTACTTCAAACATCATCACTCGCGGAAGTTTTGAGAAGAAAAATACTTGAACAGCAAGTCTGTATCATACTCAATGGCAAAAGTCTATGCTGATTGCGTCATGCACTAATATAATGGAATTAACTCTGAAACTATCAAAATGGGAAATCCTTCACAAAATATTAATTGCATTAATCTGCAGGACCACAAGAGCATGCATAGCTCTGATATTTTACATTGATAATTATAATAATATTACTACTAGTATTAAATAAAGATAAGCGACTTAGATAATCATAATTACTAATACTTAGCACAAAATCAACCATTAAAATAGAGAAATAATCCGTCGTCTGCTACCTATACAAAAGCTTGTGCCCTTTTTTTTTTTTTTTGAGTTCTGATCTTCTGAAGTTCATAGAAAATTCCCCAAAAAAGAGATTCTAGTCCTCACCAGTCAGCACCCCACTTTGCTGGTAGGAAATAATATTTGATATGTACACGGGATCTTCAAGTTTGGTGAAGCAGCTATCCCAAAATATATTTGAGATTTTGAGAATTTTCAGATTTTCTTAACTTTTTCTTCGGATTCTAATCCTGTGAGAAGAAAACTCAAAATAGATTCAAATAAATCAGAAAATAATGAAATAGATTCACTTTTGAGCGAGACAGCTCACTTCCACTCCTTTTTTTTTTTTTCACTTAATCAGATCCGAAACCCAATCCACGTCAGGACCTTCAGAGCACTGAACTGGGTTAACCCTTTCCAATGAATTCTCTTTACTCAGTTTCTCAAACATCTTCGCACGTAAATCCCTTCCTGACTCAACTCTTTCCATCATCGGCTCTTCTTCACACACTTTATCACAAAAATCCAAGTACCCACTTCCAGGATGGGTCAAGTTTCGTGTCGGAGTACTAGGCAGACTAAAGAAACCGGGTCGGATCACTGCCCCTCTCGGAGACCCGAACGCAGAAGGAGAAGGAGAACAGCAGCCTACTTGTGTGTTCCAAGAAGGCAAAGACTTAACTTTACCAAGCTGCAAGTTCCTCAAAGAAACCACCATCTCATTAATAGAAGCCGAACCCAGAGACCGACTCAGCGACTGAGCCATAGGTGAAACGGGCGGTGAAGACTCAGCTCGAGGACTCATCGGAGGGGAGCCGGAACCAGGAGAAGACCAAAAAGTCAGCGTTTTAGCACAAGAAGGTGAACCATCATACGAATCAGGAGAGCTCACAACCCTAAGCTGGTCCGGAGTATGAGCAAAGAAACAAACCCGACGCCTACAACCCTGCCCGTCTTTGCATGGCTGAGTCCTGTAACGAGCAGGGTGGAGCCAGCACTCGAAAACCCCATGTGCGAACTCGCAAGAGTCTCCTTTGCGACAGTTTCCTTTCCTGAAATCAGGGCAAGCCGTACCAGAGTAATGACACTTCCTCGGGTCCCTCCGACGAGCTTTTTCACCAGGATGGGCGTACGGACACTCAGTCCAGTCATGAGACCGGCCACGTGCACATCTCCTAACTTTGAACTCAAACATCCTGAAATGATCGCAAGAGTAAGCATCAACTGGAGAATCCGGGTTGTCCAAACCCGAAAGCTCAGAATCCGACTCGACATCTAGTTCGTGCGAGGGCAAGTAACGTTGTAGCGTTGCTAACGCTTCCTGCAGGTAAAACGGATTACCGTTATTGTTGATGTGGTTGTCGGCTGCATTGTACTTGAGAGGAGAGTAAACCTCGGTCGTTTGATCACCATCAAGGTTAGGCCACGGTGGAACGTGTACCGTTGGATTAGGGCGATGAGTTTCTCCGAGCATCATTTTGCTGGTGTTTTGGATTTGTGAGATTTGTATACATGATCACCAGCAAGGTTTGGTTGTTTATAAGCCGAAGATGGTAATGGAAAGTAGGGGTTTAAACCGTGGTTAGGTTTGTAGTAACCGTGGTTGGATAAAATTCTAGGAGCTATTTTTTATTTTTTTCTATTTTCCGCTTTCAATTGCGGCAAAAAAAATCCAGGTGGCGGTAGTATTGGCGTCACGTGCTTGTTATTTAAGCAGATTTGAAAGTGCTTGTAGCGTTGCCACCTGTTGAGATTTGTCTGCAACGTGGCATTCCTTTGAGAAAGCTTGGAAACAATGTGGTCGTAGGGGTGTGAGGTGATCGAGGCTTTAGAATAATTAACCCAGTTAGGCCCTTGGTGTTCCGGCTTCCAAAGGCAGAGGAGCTTGAGATCCGCAGGATTAAAATGAAAAAATTGTTGTTTTCTATCTTTTTTATTTTATAAAGAAGTAAAAAAGGAATAGTATTATTGTAGTACAAATAAACGTACTGACAAATCTCCAGCCCCATCCACTTCTCTGACAGAAAAAGAAGAAAGATTTCTTTTTTTTTTATTGTAAGCGATAGATCAAAATCTCTGAATTTTTTTATGAAATTAAAACAATTAACGACGTAATGCTATTATTGGAGATGTTCAGCTCATATTACTTTTTTTTAATTAAAAATATGTTAATTTTTATTTAATTTTAAGTAATTTTATCTTTTCTTTTATTAAAATTTAAAATATGAATAATTTAATATAATTTTTAATGTTTATAATGTAAATTATATTTATTTTTTACATGATATAAAATATAAAATTAATGGATTATATGCTTAAAAAATAAGTTAAGCTGGCCCAAAATCTTGGAAGTTATTAAAATCAAATTCCAATAATTTTTTAAAGGATCATTTATTTTTTTTATCAAACCCTCTTAAATATCATTTGAATTTTCAATTAAGTAGACAATTCAATTTTTGAGGAGATCTTATTACTACATGTTTTGGGGTCCAATATTGTTGACAATTTAAAAACTATAATACTCATCTTAAAACAATCTTCCTTTTTCTCTACCTTTCATCAACATTTTTATTCTAAATTTTAATTAAAAATTTTATATTTATTTTTACTGTCTACCATGTAATAAGAGTTGTAGGCAATAAAATTATTAAATTTTAGTTTTTAAAATTTTATTTTGGTAATTTGGAAGTTTTCAACAACCTTTTTATTAAATTTCAGTAGATTTGTTTTTTGTTCCAAATTTCATTGGATTTGTTTAATTAATTGTCTAACTAATGTATTATTTGATATACATAAACGAAAAATTTTTAAATTTCATAAATAAAATTGATTATTTATCATTTTATTTTATTAATTATTTTAAATATACTCTCACACTGTGCATGACAACCTTCTTACCCCACCGATGGGGTTTAAAACTTAACAACGACGTGCAAACCACTCTTTTTTATCAACTTCTTTTTATGATTGTGTGAATTTTAAAATTATTAAATAACTTTGATTTCTATTCCATGGCTATTGGTTAGTCTCACACATTAAAACATACATATGATCGGGTCAATTGGAATGAATTTTTACTCATTTTGAATTTGATTTAATTTTATATTTATTAAATTTAAATTTGATCTAATCTGAAAATTTTTTTAATTTTTTATATCTTAATCCGATATTATATAGATCGTATCCGATTCGATCCGAAATTAATAAAATATTATTTTTTAAATATAAAATAATTTTTTAAATATTAATATTTAAATATATTATTATATAAATATTTAATTAATTAATTAATTTAAAATTTTATTTTTATATAATATCAAGTCGAGTCAATTTTATTTAAAACTTGAATCCGATCCAACTTCAATTTTTTTTTAATGTTACCTAATCTGATCCGATCCTACCCGAAATTCAATTTAAAAAAAAAAAATTAATCCTATAGAGTCGGATAGAGTAGAAACTGACATGGGTGGATTGGGTTGCAAACCCTAAACTTACCTATACTTCCAAATCATCTACATATTAGAAGTATTTATGGGTTAAATTGGATAAAATTAAGATCCATTAATATTTTTAAAAGCTTATTAAAAGCTTAATTATATTTATTATGAAACTATTAAAAGTTCATGTTTATTTTAAATATATTTTAAATTTAAAATATTAATTTAAAAACAAAATATTTTCACATATTTGAAACTCGAAATTTTTTTAAAAATTATATTCATGTTGGATCATATTCACGAATCTTATGAATCTATCTGCAAACAAATATATTACATATGTTAATTATTTTAGAGGACATCTCTAATGTTAATTAAAACTTAAAAATTATTTTAGAGATCTCTAAAACAAATAGTGAAAAAAAAAAATTATTTGTGTATTAAAAATAACCCAATGACTAAAACAATCAGTCTCAACAGCCTAAATTGAGGGTAAGCTTTGAAAATCTTAAAGCCACCAAGTATTGTTAAACCAAAGAAAACGATAAAGTATCATGTTTGCCTTGTCAACTCATTTGTCACTAATGTTTTAACTACATAGAATTTGTTCGATGTAATTTGATCATTGGGTCATATCAAAGGTAATAGTTCTGATTTCCCCATTTTTTTTTTCCCTTGTCCATTTTGACTATTTTCATCATTTTCTCTTCATGAAATTCCCTGTCCCCCATGTATAAAAAAGAACAGCAAAAAGGAAATATACTAGCAGAAAGTAATATTTAAGTTGGCCCATTTGAAGTTCAAGCAAATGATTGTTACAAGCACAATGTGTTACATCCATTCTTTGTAATGCTGTCTTTAGCTTCACTTGTTTAACTCATCATTACCATATTCTTATCCTTATCCTTAATTTTTTTATTTAGGTTTAGGTTGGGTAAAACTTTTACTATTTGCTTTTTATTTTTAAGGATAAAAATAAATAAAAAGCAATGAAGGAATAGTACAAATCTAAAGCATAAACCCAATGGTACTTTATTTATTATACCAAATTTATCTCATTAAATCAAATGATATTAGCTCACTCATATGTTAATTCAAACAATCTATAAAGTAGTTTATTATATTTTTAAATTTAATAATTTTAAATATAATACGATAAAATAATAAAAATTTTCATATAAAAAAATATAACATAATTTAAAATTTCAATATAAATTAAATATAAATTCAATAAAAATATATGTTTCTCACTCGATATATCAATATGAATTAAATATAATAATTTTTATATTTTATAAATATTTAATACAAAATAAATAAACACGAATATACAAAATGTTTGATCTAGAGATTATTTATTCTCATTGCTCATTGGCTTAGTATGTATTTTTTTTTAATCTTATTGTTCCTGTTGTTTGAGTTCATTTTGATGAGTTAAATTAAGATAGATTAATTTTGCCAAGCATGCAAGGCAATCTGTTTAGGGAAAATCTTATATATGATTGGTGGAATATAACATACTGTGGAAGAAGAGCCAATTCTTTTGGCTTCGATCTTTTTGCATATTTTGGAATAACGAAGAGGAGCTTTAATTAGTGCTTTTAAAAACAAAACTTTTACTGTTTTGCTTTGTTAATCAGGGTAATTTCTTCCGGTCACCAAATATTCCCGGGAAGGGTTTCAAACCGAAGGGAAAAGGGCAGCTGTAGGTTTCCCTAATTCCCTTTCAGTACGTCGGACCTCAAAGTCTATTTCTGAGCTCTGTCATCTGGAGGAATATTAAAATCCTCCCATGTGCATCATTAATTTTTTACCCTAACATTTTTGTACGAAATATTATTATATTTTTATGCAAAATATTATTGATTCTTGAAATATAATAAAATATTTAACGTAAATTAAATTATAAATATATTAATTAATATAATAGTTAAAAATTACTTATTTATTATGTATTATTATTTAGAGATATATATCATATTAATTTAATGTTTATCTATACTTTAAGTATTATATTACAAAATTTTAAAATTTAAATATTATATTAAATATTTATTATAATTTAAAATATTTAAAATATTATTTGTTTTATAAAAATTCTGTGTTGAATATAGAACAGAGTGAGTTGTTGCTTCCTGAAGCGTGTGGACAGGGCGAAACCTTGTTAGAGTCTCTTTCACAAAATATATATTACCAAAAACTATTAAAAATGTCTCATTTTTGTCAATTCTTGAGAAAATTATTTTGACTAGAATTATTAACTGGTGGATGGAGAAAATAGATATATAATTGAAAGTGTACAGGTGGAGGCAAGATGGGGTCTGAAATGAAGATGAAGCCATTAGCCATGTGCAAAAGATGGGCCTTGAAGACAAATCATCAAAAGTTCTGCCTACTATTACTAGGTAGTACCAACGTCGATATCAATGTGCATAATCAATAAAAAAAACAAAACCCTTTTACTACGAACACCTGGCACTTTCTAGATTCCTCTAATATTTTGCCCATTTACTATAGAATTTAAGTTGTTTTTTGGTTCTAATTACGTGAGCAATTGGACTTCAAGATAGTCTACTATTTAATATAAAAATAAAAAAATCTTATTATTACTGTTAGGTTTTCATATTTTTATTATTATTTTTTAATTTTATCAAACTTTTATCACCAAAAATAATAATTGCCTCTCCTTTTGTTATTTCTACCAAATTATTCAATTGGGTAATAAAAGAATTAGGTAAGGTTAATTAATATTTTTAACAAAAATTTCTCATATATTTAGGAAAGTAGTATGAATTGACATTTTACTAATTTTAGTTTCAATTTTTTTAAATGAATATATTCAGGAAAGTAGTAAAAACTCAAACTTGTTTTAAGAAAAAATACTTTTTAGAATAAGATGCATTCACATAATTTTTGTACAATTCAAATAGATGGGACCATCATTTAAAATGGGGACCATATAACTATAAAGATACTAACATTTTTTTTTTGTACCAAAAATGGAATTAGATTGTTAGGTACATTTGAAAGCCCCATTCTGGGTCGGGAGGAGAATATCGTCAATCGGCGCCTAAACAAGTCAGCGGCAGTCACGTGATGATCAGAGGAACAAGAAACGATGGAGGCACACGTGGCATTTCACGACAGAAATTCTCCCCCGCCCCGACAAAACGCCACAACGCAAAATTTTATTTGTACGGATGATAATTTGTATTTTGTATATATATATTTTTTGCCATTGTTGTCCTTTTAATTTGGGGCAAAGAACGACACGACATTTGTGAAGCGACTCGTGGCACCATCTTCATGTCCTCCGCCCTTCGCTTTTGTCTCGAGATTCGTGTTCCTTTGACGCTTCTAATTTATCAAATTTAAACATAACACAATTTAAATCTGAAGGACTTGAAGAATAATTTAATACGATTAACATCTAAATTGATTTAATTTTAAAAATTTAATTTTGACCCCAAATAAATCTAATTCAAAAAACTTTAAATTTACTCAATTTAAATTCGATCATATAAATCAATTTACTACTCCTAATTATGTGCATTCTTTTATCTTTTTTTCACATTTTTCTTGTGAAAATATCAAATTTAGACCGTAAATCGAGTTTAAATCAAATGAGCATGTCTAATAAAATAAAAAATAAAACAAATGAAAATTAATACTTATTATGTATAGAATATAATTAAGTAAATCTAATATAAAATTAAATATACTTAAAACTTATACGATAAACTTTAACTTGGAAAGTTTATTACATGTCTAATTACCATTTTGCGGTATATACATATATCTAAAAAATTAATTAACTTATAATTAAAATCCGTACTAATTTTTGCTCAGAACAAGTTATTAATCACTTAGAAAGTTTTCTCCAATACTAAGATTAATTAAAATTTTATTTCACAAAGTAAAGTGCTTTTAAACTTTATTACCCAAGGCATGTAATTTGATTAACTAAATTTCACGTTGGTATTTTATGTAAAATAAAAATTACACAAGTTAAAGATAGAGAGAAAAAATGATCGAAGACATGATCAAAGGTAAGAGAGGATGGTATAATGAAATTATTATTTATTTATTGAAATTAAAATTTTAATATTTTAATAATTATAAATAATGAATTAAAATTAAAAATATTTTAATTTAAAAAGAAAAAGCTCTTATCATGCTAACACTACGATGTCGCCATCATCTATGGTAGTCACTTTCCGACAGCAACAATCTCAATACCGGAATTACCATTTCCAACCGTTTGGTATTTTTAAAGCGTTTCCGACAGTTAATTTCTTGTTTTGAATGTCACAAAATTTTGGCCAATTCTTAGAATTTCACGATTAGTTGGTGATAATGATATCAACAAGTAATTAATTGTCTAAAAAATTTGTTTTGACATTATTATTGTAGGGCAATGTCGACATGTTTTCGACATGTTTCCTAGTTTTACTTAATTACTTAAATAAAACTTTTAATGATCATCCCTATTCACTCGTCATGGGAGAGACTGACACAAAATAAAAAAAAAAAACAAAAAGAAAATCACTCTTATCTAGTAAACTTTAATGCCAATTTAATATTGTATCCAACCCACCGTCTTTTGAAACAGTAAATTTAAATTTTATTTATTACTATACAAATTATAAAAATGAAATAAATACTTCGCATAAATTAGTTAGGATTTGATATTTAATTTCAAATATAAGAAGCTATGGATTTCAAATTTTAAATTCACAAACAGCGAACGGTATTTCACCATTAAATAAGATCAAATTCATGAATTTAAAAATAACAACGAAACTTCTATATATCTACATGTTTTTTTATCGCACAACTTATATTAAATTTAAAATTCTAAGTTATCAAATTCAGTTTAAAATTCGGCAGTAAAATCTTATTTCAATAACAAGAACATGCTTGAATTCTCTTGTTTAATGAAGAATTTCTACTTTCAATATCTTTCAAAAGAAAAAAACTATTGCTTCCCTTGCATGCAAGGTAATTAAACACGTAAAAACTCTCACGTGATTCAAGAGGGATTATTGCTTTTATAAACCCTAAAAAGACTGCGTGAGTTTATATATAAAACGGAGGACCAGCAGCCTTCCCTGTTATATGGATGGAAACAATGAATTTAATTTATTTTCAAGTGCATAAAGATATGTAATTAGCTTTAAGAGGTGATTTAAATTATTGCATGTTTACTATTGGATAACAAAATACATGCATTACTGGCGAAGAAAACAAAAAAAAAAAAAAAAATACATGCATGATTCGTGAACGTGTTTTCTCTCGTGATTTGTCTGGTGGCGTATGGACAAGGTCATTTGCATAATAAAAATCTTGTTTCTTGACAATGATTTTGTGCTTAGTTTTCTCCACTCAAATAGTGCTATCGAATCGCTAATGTTACGTTGTTGTTGGTTGGTATTTATGAGATTTAAATTTTATTGTTAGTAATCTCTTTTTATGAATTATTTGTAAATTTAATATAAATCATCATTAAAACTTATGACATGCTTTTGCAAACTTCCTTTAATTTTTTTTCTAAAAAATGTTACCAAATCACATGGAGAGACTGCATGCATATTGGGATGAAGAATTTCATAAAAAATTACTGCCATATTAAATAGGAAATATGAAAGAGAAAGAATGGGATTTCTTTAATTTAATTGTTAAATCATAATCCAACCATTATATTGCATTTTTCTTCCTTTTCTTTTCTTTCCTTCCTATAAAAGGGAGTGTACATCTTCTTCTTGCATGCATAAATCAAGCAATTATTTGGATCCATCGAGGTAAAGTATGCTGATTAAACTTTTTCATGCTCTCTCTCTTTCTTAGTACATGTAGAGATTTTGTTGTTATATCTTGATACAATGGATGCATCACCAGTTCACCACTTTATTTCCTCACATCATTCTTTTCTTTGTCAAAATTTAACTTTTAACCATTTGTCAATAATTACGGACTCTATTGATAGAGTGTTTGACACTTAATTCTAGTGATTAGTATTTAGAATACTGATGACTTGAAGTAAAAAATAAAAAAAAAAAACTTTTGACAATTTACCTTTGTCCTAATAAAACACTCTAATTTTAAGCTTTTCATTGATTGATCTAAGCTATGTAAATTTTCAATCAACTTGCATTTGTTTTAGTTACTTAAAGCAAATCTCTTTTACCTTTTCTCTCTTCCACTCATATAGAGAAATAGACATTTACCTCATCTCTCTTCTTTCTATATAGTGAAAATTGATTCAAAAGGGATCCGATGTTAACTAATAGTAATTGAAAATATCAAATATGATGCGTATAGTTATCTTTCTAATTATATAATGATCTTCAAAATGTTACTTTGTAGATTAATTTTCTAAAACTTGTGATACTCTATTGTTTGTAATATCATAGTTTAATTTTAACTTTGGCCATTTGGATTAATTATGTACCATGAATCGTTTACCTCTTCTTTATAATAACTATATATTCTCATTCCAACGAGTGCAATTTCAAAAGCCATTTGAATTAAAATGAAGCTTTTGTCTTTTGCGTAAGTGAAAATTTAATCCCTTAATTAATTTAAATTTAAAATGATCTTTAATGGATTCGAAGAGGCTTTTAATAAGAAATTTAGTGGAAAGTATTGTAATAATTCAAAAAGAATTGTTAACAGTATTGTGACTTATTGATAAAATGTTGAATTTTTAAATTTTGACAACTTGTGAATACAAAAATAAAATTCAAGAAAGACATTTTTAAAGCTACCTCAAGGCTAAGGTGGAGGAGTCCCTTATAAAAATGACTGAAAATGAAAGCATATGTAAGAGAAAAAAATAATACCACTATTATCAAAGTAAACATTGACAAAATATTAGAGTAAACATTTAAAAATTACAAATTTGAATAAATTTATATGCATAATATCATATTCAGCTAGATAAATATAAGGCAAGGATGGAGGATTCGTAAGTAAATTCAAAGTTTAGAAAAAAAAAGAAAAAGTAAGCCCATTTCATGCCACGATTCAAGGAGCAAAATGGCCTCCCTCTGAGATTAAGAACACTCCTCAATGACGGTCGAAGGTTGAGCTAAGAAAAATTGCATAGTTTTCACTGCAGAGGGAGGGTGCTGTCAACATTTCTAGGATTGAGAGTATCTGGTGGGATCGGGTGCGTTGAATTGAAACTGAAAGCTGGTTGGGGAGGAGAATAAATAATTTACTATATTAAAAAAGTATAGTTATATATATATATATATATATATATATTCTGGGTAGTTCCATTGCATGGTGAGATGTGAAGTGAGCATGAAAATTGTGTGGGGTTATCGTATGTAGATTCAACTTTCATATCTTTCTTTCATGGCTACCTTCAAAGGATTGAATTAAATATTCCAACATAAAATCAACTTGTTTTTATTTTAAATTATCATATACATATTTTACGTGGATGGGTCATTGGCCCTTCTTAAAACAGTGGTTTACTAGTTTTTTTTTTTTAACTTATATTATAAATATAAAAATATATTTACTATTTAAATTTTTTATTTTTTTATTTAGAAATATGAATAATTTTGTTAATTTAATATAATAAAAAATATTATTTGATATATTATTAATTATTTATTAATAAAATTATTATTTGAAATTAAAATAATAATATAATTTTTAATAATTTATTAATTTGATGAATATTAAGTAATCTAAAACTTTTATACTATATAATTTTTAATCTAATACTTCTAATGATTGTTTCTCCTTAATTTCATAACAATTTAATTCATTGTTACAACTATATTTATACCAAAATATCTATTATCATTATTGACTTTAATTTTATAATTAAAATAATTAATTTCATTTTTATCACTATTTTTAATCTTATAACCCATTCAAAAAAATCCGTAAATCACGTAAAGAAAGCTACAAAGTAAAGTGATTTTCACAAAGAAAAATTGTATACTTATTTCTTTTCCGTCCTTTTCTATTTTCTTGGGAAGAGTGAATTTAAAATGGTTGAATTTAAGCCAACCCTTTTTCTTTTCCAAAGGAAAATTCATTAGGATCATTGATTAAAGGGAAAATGGCAATCTCACTCTAATCCCATGCATTCTATTTTCTCATCCTAATCTCTCAACCTTTGAAATTTCCTTCCCAACGAGAGAGGTAGAAAGGGCAAAAAACTATAGTTAATTTGGCAAGAAATTAAAGCAAAAGTTACACATAATCGTAGACTCAGTGTGAATTGGGATACAAAACAAAGACTACGTTTTGAGCACAAATCACTCCATAATTGATAACTATATGAACCTGAAAATCCACTTCCCAGACATCCCACTGGTATTTTACATTCCACAAGACGAAGATACATAGTGGCCACGAAGTGGCCGTACATCATAGCTCATTCTTTTTTTGTTTTTTTTTTAATTTTACGAAAGTGTTCTTCTATATTTCTACAAGTATAGAACATGCTGCTATAGGAGAATAATTTAATCTTATATAATTTTGCTTCGTTTAATCCCTTAACATGAATCATGTTCGATTGTTTTAAACTTTTAGAAACTTCGAAACATCATGCTAATTCACAATTCACATGCAGATAGACGAAATAATCATGCAATCGAATGAACTATTGTAAACAGATATGATGGAGGAGGACTTAAGTATGTATGCTTTCATATCTTATTTAATTTAATTTTTTTTTTGCTTCTTGATCTAGTAGTTATAAAAGTTTTAAGGAAGACATTAATGCTTAGATTGGGACTGAACCTTCTCCTTTTTTTTTTTATGCAATAGAGTGTTGTCTTCTTTTGAAAAAAATTTTTTATTTAAATTCCAATAAGTCATTTAATTAAGAATATATTAATTAATATTGATACAAAATTTTATATGAAAATATAAATAAATAGTCTATGTGAAAGTTACAAGATGTGACACTTACCCATTAACCTAGAAAAAGTGTAGATGGGACAGTGAAATTATAAAAAGATATGCAACCCATCGGTCGGTTTCTAGCGGTCGTGCTTCAACGAAACAATATTCTAATGGACCCCTTTCCAACTAGTTGATATTTACTCTAATTAAATTTAATAATTTAGAAGTTCTTCTTTTTATAATAGACGCTTTGCTTTTGAGCAGATATATTATTATAAGTGCCTTAAGTATAAACTAAATATTTATATAGGATTCTGAAATAATTTTTTATTATTATTTAAAATTATAAAAAATTGAATCTTCATCATTAAAATTTGAAATTATTTATTGTTGTAACAGTAGAAAATGCATTAAAGCCTGCAAGCTTCTTGACTGAAAGCCTTAGAAAACATGGTAAGGAAATAGCTTTTGGAGGCAGAATAGCCCGTATAAGCCTCTCACATAAACTATTTGATCTTGGGAAGAACTTTTGCCGACCAAATCAACTGCCAAATAATTGTTCTTTCCTCAGCAAAAACTTCTTCCTTCCCCAACACTTTCCTGGCAACATGATAAGCTGATTTTACTGTAAACGGGCCTTGAAGGGTTTCATTCCGAATCAATCTGTCTTGACACCATCTATGACTAAGTGCAACCTGAAGAATAAGTGCTGCATCATCAGGATTTGAAAAATAAGACGGCACGGAATCTCCTGGGAATCCAGGAGCTGAGATTCGACCCTAACTTTGCTGGTTTAACTCTCCTTTTGGGTAATCATTAGGCCAAGAGCCCCCTGATCCATTCAATAAAGGAAAATGAGTTACTATCTACATCCATCCCATCGAAAGTTATCAAACCGTGTATACCAAGAATATGATATGATCTGATAGTATTATTTTTGAGAATGACTTCATAATAAATTATATATCATTAGATGAAGTAAATGGATACCACTTTGTTGAAGGGTATTGTATTATATACCACCGGCAAATTTATTGTCCCCGAAGGAAGATATGGAACATGATGTAAAGTATGATACTTAGCTTAGAAAGACAATCCCATAAACTCAAAATGAAATTATTGCAACTATATATGCTCCAAAATCATGATGGATGCCTAAGATCATGATCCAACTGCTTCAGTCGTGGAATATGCTCGTGTATATGATATGATGGAGGTCCCAATGAAAGATAAGAGATAAACTTCCGAATTGACTAAAGCAATTAAGATTTTGATTTCGAGAGAATCTTCCACCGTTGGATGTCATAATCAACCCATTAGTTTACGATTTATATTTGTTTCTTTGTAGGCAAAGATCATTTGCAAGTGTCGGAGGTTTGGTTGCTTGATTTTTACCAGATAAAATTATGACAGGGACGTTTGAAATGGCATGACTTGAGTGATAAGAAATATGAATATGAGAAGTAAATTATTAGTTTTAACATAATCATGTTATTGAATTTAACTGCTTGAATAATTTGATGGAATGACAAATGAAATTTGCAATGAGGATTGGATCTCTCTTGAGGAATAATTTTTCATTAATTTTTACACGTTATTCTCGTCCTTTCCTCTGCTACTGCTAGCAGTATCAACCCTCAACACCCCCCCCCCCCCCCCACCATATTCCTCTACTTGTGACGGAGTTTTAATTTTCATCCAGCAGTAGCAAGCTCCAAGGAAAGTTGGTGATTTTGATGGTAGCAGCCTAACAGAGCTATCGGTTATGGCTTATTGTACTGCCAACCATTTCAGGTTTGGCTGTTTTAATTGATTAATCTTCTTACTTTAATATAAAATCAAATGAAAAGTCAACTTGAATATAAAATCATAGAAAATCTAAAGATTTAACTGAGATAATAACATTACCACTTAACAAAGCTACTTTCTCAAAGTTTGTGATTAAATATATAGTTCAAGGACCCAGTTTTGGCCATCTGAATATGGGGTTGCTCGTACTGGCTAAAAAAAAAAATGAAAATCAAATAACTTACCCTGTTCAAGTGGAGAAAACACGATAGAGTGCAGATGAAGCTATTAAATTAAAACCAGAAAGTGGGTGGGTTAGATTAAATCTACCCACTTAAACTGGGATCAAATGGTTGTTTCCTCCAAATACTGCAATTGGGCCCCAAATGCAACCCACCGGTTGTGAAAGCAATCAAAAAGAAAACAGATAAGGTTACTTTTGTAAGGAAAATCTATGTGCATGCAATTTAATGGTGGCTCCACATTTCTTGAGTACTAAACAAATGCAGGTGAACAATAATGCCTTGCTTGCAGTGCCTCTGAATCTTTAAAGTTGCCTTCTTTCTAAAGATTAGAGGTAGCAAAGTAGGTAGAACCAGTTAGAAACTCTATTTTTTAAAGCTGAAGCGAATGATTGCCTTTTGTTGAACCAATTGTCTAGAAAACAAATGTAAGCTTTTTTTTGCTTTTGATTTATGTTCAAGTAGGGTATTGATTCCATTCCACCGAATGCTACTTGGTTGGACAATACCGTTTGCCAAGGTCCCAAGGGTTTTTTCGTACAGGTTCTGTAAAGTTAACTTATGGACTGGACCGCATTAATCCGCTTATAAAAAATGGTTTATCTCAATAAATTAAACTATGGTGGCCCATGTTATAGCTAAAGCTTCAAGGGGCAATTATATATAATTGTAGAATAATTGTATATGGATATTCCTGCGGACAAATTAACTAGGCTGATATCAGATCATTCTGAACCCAAATTGAGCCCATTGGAAAGAACTTTTCTCTCACCAGGGCCCAGTGCTGGAGTGCTCATATCTCAAACCCAAAAGGGAAAAGAAAAGTGGCCTATTCCCCCATGTCATACTGGCTCACGATCAGCTGTCAGCCGAATCTTCATAAAGTTCACTAGCAGTCAAGGCCTTTTTATGTCATGTGATAAGCTTGCCTGGATTGCATGTATGTTATTCCACACGTCAAATGCCAGAACAAACTAGCTCATGGCATAATTAAATACTTGAACTGCTACATAACTTTATAGTTTATTCCTTGGCCTTCTCCTTCATCACTTGAGTTTCTCATGAAAGTACTGCAATGAAATGAAGAAATAAAAGTTTAGGAAACCAAAAATTTTCAATAAAAATCATCATCTCAGTAATTAACATTTGCTTCAATCCTAATTGTTCTGTAATGGGAAATCTTCGAATTACAGAACTCATCATAGAAGCAAAGGAAACTGATAATAAAGAGATCAGCTGGTAGGAGAATGGTGTTGTTACCCCTGGCAACCTTTCAATTTATAAAAAATTATAATATCATTTCAATGACAGGAAAAATAGAAGCACTTGATAAGATAAAAATGAAGTTAGAGCTGATGTAAGGTCAGATGAAATCACTCACCAGATACAAGTTTAAATTAATGTTCAGTTTTAATAAAAACCTGCACGATTAATTAATGTTAACCGTTATCTTGTTAACAGATAAGATTATGTATTAAAAAAAACTTGTGTTCCCCCATATATATATATACATATATGTTAATGTTACAGCAGAAAATGACAATTGAATATCATATTTCATAAGCAAGATATTACAAGTGGGAAACAAGGTTACGAAGTATCCCCTATAACGAAACAATTTGACTCTCAAATGGTACTCATATGCCAATTTTCTAACAAATTCACAGAAGTCTCCCACATGACATGGCTTAATCATAACTAAAGCGATTATTTTGTAAAACACTCAACTCGTCAAATTCTTTTCATCTTTATCTTTCTAGGCTCTCTAAGCCACTTTTTCTCATATAGCTTGGCCGGTTCGGTTCTCTCCTCAAGTCGAAAAAAACTTCAATTCATAAATGGCAAGCAACAAGCACTGCCCGTCATGCAACTCCCATTTCCAATCAATGGAGTTTCAAAAAGAATACGTGATACAACTTTTTTCTTTTAAACCATGGGAATCTCTTTCACGATAAGTCAATATCAAAGACATTTACAATCTATCCAAATTTAACAAAGAGAATGTTAAATTGTCAGAAATTGAAAGCAATAGTTAAAAACAAATTGTCTTTGAAATTTAAATTTTTATTCAATTAATCCATCATTGTGAACTTTAGATAATTTTTTAACTTTCGAACCAAAATATGACAATAAAAAACGATATTATAGTATTGAAATTTGATTATCAAATTAATTAAATGTTATTTTTTATAAGTTAAAATAAAAAATTCAATTCTATATTTTAATTATTGACTTTAAAACTTATAAATAGAAACTTCCATTAGCATCGATATATTTTGATGCAGAGATAGTTTTAATTGGTATTAACAGGAGCAATATGTTGAGATTTACCTTGAATCTCAGAATCCCACATCGAAAGTTAAGTAAGTTTGAATTTGTCTTGTATCCCACATCGGGAGTTTAGTAAAGGTATAAAGGGTTTCACCCCTATAAATAAGATGTTTTGGTTTTAGTTTAGTACCCCCAGAGAGTTAGACACCAAGAGAATAGCTAAGTGAGTAGGCTATTAAAGGGTGTAATTGGGTTTTGGGTTAAGTTTTGAGTAAGGAGTTTTAGGAGACTTTTCTCATTCTAAAAGTCTCACAATTATAAAGATTTATTTGATAGTGGATTTGGTTTGGAGTAGGCCATTTTGAGTTGGGCTGAACCAAAAATATTTGTGTGTTTTTATTCTTGATTTGAACTTGTTATTTTGTGTGTGATTGCTGCGCGTGGGTGTTATTTTTCCCAACAAGTGGTATCAGAGCGAGGTTCGAAGTTTGAGGTTCGTGGGTCCAAGAGATCGTGAAGCAGGTTCGTGGGTCCAAGAGATCGTGAAGCAGTGTTTGAAGATGTCTGAAGAAGGTATGTCTGGTATGTCTATGCCTAAGTTTGAGATTCCGTTATTTGATGGAAAGAGTAATTTTATGTTATGGCAAAGTACGATTCAAGATCTGTTAGTACAACAAGGGTTGGATCAGGCATTAGAGAGTAGTAAGCCTGAGGGAATGTCTGATGCTAATTGGAATAGGATTCAGAAGAAGACTGTTAGTACTATTAGATTGGCGTTAGCTCCAGATGTGTTGACTGAGAGTACTCCGAAGAGTTTGTGGGATAAGCTTGAAGGTATTTATGCTTCGAAGTCGTTGACTAATAGATTATGTTTGAAGATGGATCTGTATTCTCTGAAGATGGAAGAATGTATGAGTCTTCATAATCACCTGAATAAGTTTAATAGATTGGTTTCTCAATTGCTAGCGATTTCTGTTGATTAGTTAAAAGATGAAGAGAAGGCTTTAATTTTGTTGTCATCTTTGCCCAAGTCTTATAGGCTTTTAGTTCAGACTGTGTTGGTAGGCAGGTCTACTTTGAAGTTGGATGATGTGACTGCCCTGTTGCGTGAGAATGAAAGGTTTATGGGAGTTCAGAACTCATCACCTGAGGGGAGTATACTAGCTGTTGAGGGTTTTGATCGAGGAAGGACTCAAAAGAGGATTGATGGATCAAGATGGAGATCTAAGTCAAGAGACAGAGATTACAGTGACGTAGAATGTTATTATTGTGGTGAGAAGGGACATATCCAAGTGCGTTGCAGGAAGCTGAGAAGGGATATGACTGCTTTCAAAAGGGCGAATGATGAGAAGAAATCAGATGAAGAAAAGAGTGATACTGCTGCTGTTTTGTCTGATGATGATGATGTTGTTTTGACAACTTGTGTGGATGAGATCCTGACTTTGAAAAGCGATAAAGGTTGAGTTTTAGATTCAGCTGCTACAGTTCATGTTTGCAATGATAGGAGCTGCTTTGTGGAGTTGAATGAGAATGAAAAGTATGAGGATATTGTGGTTGCTAACAAAGAAAAGGTGCAGATTCAAGGCATTGGGAGTGTTCACCTTAAATCTCACAATGGTGTTATTAGGACACTTCGTCATGTAAGGTATGTACCAAATTGTCACTACAATTTGATTGCTTTGGGTGAGTTAGCTTCTCGAGGGTACACATATTATGGTAGTAATGATTGGTTGAAAGTGTACAAGAATGGTAGTGTGATTCTACAAGGGAATAGGGTCAATCATTTGTACATGTTTGATGGAGGCTCAGTTGCTGGAATGCCTGTGATGAAAGAAAAGAAGAAAGGTAAGTACATCGAAGTTAAGTAAGTTTGAATTTGTTTTGTTGAAGTGTTTGGAGATTCAAGTCAAAGGAAGATTTGTTGGGATTTACCTTAAATCTCAGAATCCCACATCGAAGTTAAGTAAGTTTGAATTTGTCTTGTATCTCACATCGGGAGTTTAGTAAAGGTATAAAGGGTTTCACCCCTATAAATAAGATGTTTTGGTTTTAGTTTAGTACCCCCAGAGAGTTAGACACCAAGAGAATAGCTAAGTGAGTAGGCTATTAAAGGGTGTAATTGGGTTTTGGGTTAAGTTTTGAGTAAGGAGTTTTAGGAGACTTTTCTCATTCTAAAAGTCTCACAATTATAAAGATTTATTTGATAGTGGATTTGGTTTGGAGTAGGCCATTTTGAGTTGAGCTGAACAAAAAATATTTATGTGTTTTTATTTTTGATTTGAACTTGTTATTTTGTGTGTGATTGCTGCGCGTGAGTGTTATTTTTCCCAACACAATATCCTTCAATTTCTCATAGGTTCGTCTCACCTTTGCATTTGTCATTTCTTAGCCTCAGTTCATGCCATTATATATTTTAACACATCTTTCTCACTTCCTTTTTCCCCTTGTTAACGCACCAACCACCTTGTTTATTAGCCAAAGCAAAGCAAGCAATAATGGCGTCGGTTCCAAATAACATTACAAAAAGCAGCAGCAGCCGCCTGAATAAATTAACAAACAAATAGCTCTGCTCCCACACCAATAACCTATTAGCTAAATAATATTAGAATCGACATTAACATTAAAGATTTCCAGTTCGAAATCCAATTACACGCAAAATTTCTGCTGGTACCGCGTCTAACTTATTAGCAGCAACTTGCTCGTCCACTGACCTTGTGAAAATAACATAAATGTCTGTCAGTTGGTGACGTGGAGCAATCTTAACCTTCTGCTCCTCTTTGTTCTTTCGTTCTTGTTTTTTTCATGCGTGTTTTGAGCTGAGACTGATGCATAAACACAGCTCAGCCGTTGATTTAAAAACCCCTCCACTCCCAATTCCCACCACAAAAAAGTCAAATCAACTCGTTGGCCATGACTAGATGCTGCGTCAGTTTGAACCAATTTACTATAGACACGTTATCCACGTAGAGCTGAGTCAGGCTCCTATCCCAATATTCTTTTTTTTTTTTAGTAATCTTAGGATAAACGCATTCTCATTTTATTATCTTACAACTTTGAATCTTAATCTCTAAATTTAATCCTAAAAATATAAATATTGACTATAGTAATTTCTAGATAATTGAATAATCAAAGAACTTAATCTATTTTTAATAAAGAAATTAGGATTTACGTGTGATCTTAACTCAGATATTTCAAAGCTGGGTAAAAGAGAAAGACAACGTAAAAAGATATTTTTAGGATAATTGTGCACGTGGAATAAAATGATTGGAGTTTGAGGGTCACGCTCATTCAAAAGGAGTGAGTCTGGCGTGATTAGATCATAATTGTCAACGTTTTTCTTTCCATTTTTTTTTTCGGATAACATTGTCGGAGGAAGGAGAGATTTTTCAGTTGAGGACATAAAACATTCCAATTGACAAGGAAGGACATTTTTATGTGACTATCAATTATTTTCAGTTGAGGACATGAAACATTCCAATTGACAAGGAAGGACATTTTTTATGTTGCTATAAAAACCTCTCCATTGCAACATCACCCGCCGCACACAACAACAAGAAGCCATTCGATTGAGCTTTTCTATTGGTTTCTTTTTCTTTCCAGTCAGATTCTTTTGGCTACTTTCATTTGTTTTTCAGCCCTTTTTTGCTACTTTGTTTTAACATTTTCTCGAGGGAAAATGACTATCCTTATTGAGAAGCCTCAGCTAGGTACCATTTTTTTTCATGGAGTACTAAAAATGGGTTTGGAAATTTGCCTTGAATTTAATGTTTTCTTTTTAATGTTTAACAGAGTCTCAAGCAGAGTGCCAGGAGTATGTTGTTGAACCTAATGAATTGGTGTTGGATGGTGGATTTCCAGTGCCAAAATCTTCGTCAGATGATGGATTTTTGGCACCAGAAATCAATTCATTTGGCCACTCCTTTAGGTATGTGAAATCTTTGAAAGTGACCCGGTTGGTTTTCCATTGAGAGAAGTCTTAAACAGAAATGACAAAGAAAAAACTAAATGGTTTTGCAGGGATTATAATGCAGAAAGTGAAAGGAAAAAAAGCGTAGAGGAATTCTACAAACAGCAGCACATTAACCAGACATACGACTTTGTAAGCAATCCTAAACAGAATTACAAAGTAAAATGTTTTGGGGCTTTGTCATGGTTTGATATGCATGCAGGTGCAAAAGATGAGGAAAGAGTACTCCAAACTGAACAGAATGGAAATGAGCATATGGGAATGCTGCGAACTCCTGAATGAGGTGGTGGATGACAGCGATCCTGACCTAGATGAACCTCAAATTCAGCACTTGTTGCAATCCGCTGAAGCAATTAGAAAGGATTATCCTGATGAAGACTGGCTGCATTTAACTGCTCTTATACATGGTATATACCCGATCAAATTTCCTTTATTTTTTACTAACCAATAAAAAATGGTACATCTAAACCCGTAGCCGACTCTATCCATGGATCATCTGCCTCACCAAATCTTCATGGAGAATTGGAGATGGCCCTGCCTTACTGGATAACCATCAAAATAATAGCCCCCTTGAAATTTAAAATGGATAAAAATGAGTGTTTCTTGGATGGTTATTAATCTACGTGTTTGGCGGATGCCAGATCTTGGAAAGGTTCTTCTTCTACCCAAGTTTGGAGGTCTTCCACAATGGGCTGTTGTTGGTGAGTACTGTTTATATAATCATGCAAATTGATTTATAGTATTTTTTTTTTTCTTTTTCATTGTTTTGAGTGATTCCAACTAAACAATCAAGCAATGGGAAAATGGCAGGAGACACGTTCCCTGTTGGATGTGCTTTTGATGAGGCCAATATTCACCACAAGGTATTTCTCTTTACTTCAAAAAAACTATGCTATAAACATAATCTAATCTATATCTGTAAAGATAAAACATCAACTATAATAAAATCAAAAAAATTCTTTGTGTTTCAGTTTTTCAAGGAAAACCCAGATTATAACAATCCTGCTTACAACACTAAGAATGGAATTTACACCCAAGGCTGTGGACTAAACAATGTAATGATTTCATGGGGGCACGATGACTATATGTACTTGGTACGTTCTTTTTCCATTATCTTTTTTATAGTCAAATGAAAGTCAAAATTCAATTCAATTTTTTTTAAATGTTTTCAATTTTGCAGGTAGCAAAGGAAAATGGAACAACTCTACCCTCAGCCGGGTTGTTCATAATCCGATACCATTCCCTTTATCGTAAGCACTTACATTTGATGATTAAGAATGTTATTTATAAATTAATGTTCAATATTAGTCCATAGTTAAACTATATTAATTAGTAGTTATTGCCAATAATTTGAACCCTAATTCTGCAGCTTTACATAAGGAGGAAGCATACATGCAATTTCTTAATGATGAAGATAAGGAGAATTTGAAGTGGCTCAGAATATTCAAGTGAGCCTCAAATTATTTCTCTGTTTGATATTATTTTTCATATAATAAATTTGTCTGCATTCAACAATTTTATGATACCTTAAATTTATGAAATTTTTTTAATTAATTCTTCGAAATGTTTATGATCACAGCAAATATGACCTGTACAGCAAGAGCAAAGTCCTCATCGACGTTGAAAAGGTCAAGCCATATTATCTCTCACTGATTGAAAAAGTGAGTACAGCATTTAAAATCTTTTTTTTTTTGTTGGTAAATTTCAGCTTTAGATTCTTTTGTTTCCTAAAAGTTGAATAAATTTTTGTTGCAGTATTTCCCGGCCAAGCTCAAATGGTGATCATAGCTTGAAGAAATTTAACTATGGCTTGCGAGATTAAAGAAAGAAAGCTTGATTATCAAGGAAATTATAGGCGGCTTTGGTGCTTCATTTTCTGCACCCAAATTATATTATTTATATTTGATGAGTTTTGTAAAAAATAAATTCATGAAAGTGTGTTTTTTCTTCCTTCTTAATTTGTAAATAAAGTTGTAAACTACTTATCAATGGAGATAACATATTTTCACCAGTACTTTCTAAAATAGTTTCATTTGACTAAGTAAAAGTTTTTTTTTTTTTTTTTCGTTTCTAGATCAAAATCGTTGGTAAATTGTAACGAAGTTATTTTTTTATGAATTTCTTAAATACATTGATTAATTGCTTAAATCAACTCAAAATATATATAGGGCAAAATTTAAAAACTTATTAACAAATATTTAAAAAATCATATTCTTAATTTATTCCTATCTCTACATATAGCTAGTAAAGATGCTACCCGCTCATGAATTTTGGAATAAAATCAAATTAAGAAGACTGATTAATTTATATATATATTAAGGAATTAATTCTGGTAATTAGATTATGAAAATATGCCCTTTTAATTTCTTCCAAATGCTACTCAAGCATAATTAGTATAAAATACAATTATTAAATCTTTTCTTGAAGGGTTATTCTTAAGGATTAAAGTTGATTTTCAAGCACATGAAATACGGTATATTTCACCACTTACAGTCTATTAGTTTTTTGGAAAATCATCATCATCGTCGTCATCATAATATATATATATACACATATAAAAAAGATGGTAAGTCATATGCAAATTTATGGGTATGTTTGGTTTTTTTTTTGTTTTGACCGATTCTGCTGCATAAAATTGCTAGGAAAACATTCCATGTTTCAAGGAAGCAATTTTCCTCCATCTGTGAGTCACTATATAAAAATTTTGTTAACGATACATCTTCCCTTAAACAATTCCTATGCCAAATCATTTATACAGCTTTCTTTTCTTGTCATTTATGGCCAAAACTCGGCATTAAAACTCCTAATTTCTGAAGCAAAAAGATATCCACCACTGAGAAACCAGTGACTGGTACACCTTTTTTCTTTATCATTTCTTTTAAATTCTGTCTTCATTGATTTATCTTGAATTATTTTACAAAAACTAACAAGTTTTTGTTTTGTAATATGTTTGTTAATTTGTTTTGTCAATGGTTTATAGAACAGAAGGAGCGGACCGACCAAAATGGAGTGCCAAAACTTGTATCAAATGGTGGATTTATGGCACCAGACACCAATGCATTTGGCCAGGCATTTAGGTACAACTTCTCTTTTTTTTTTTTTTTTTTCTCTTCTTAATTTATCAAAATTTTTGTCGCTTTGAATGTTTGTGTTTTGAAATCCTGCTTTTGTTTCGTATTTAAATGTTTAGTTTGCCGTGAGAGAGTTGAAATAGATTGTAAAAATGATCTGCAGAAATTACAACAATGCAGATAGTTCAAGGCAAAAGACTGTTGAGGAGTTCTATCGGCAACAGCATATTAATCAAACATATGACGTTGCATGCTAACTGTAACTTAAACCGTTGAATATACATAAGCCAGAAATTAATCAAATTATTATGTGGTTTGGACGCATAAACCGGCAAAAATTGCAGGTTAAAAAGATGAGAGAAGAATACTCCAACATCAACCGAGCAGAAATGAGCATATGGGATTGCTGTGAGCTTCTCAATACCATTGTGGATGATAGTGATCCTGATTTGGATGAACCTCGAATTCAACACGCACTGCTGACAGCCGAAGCCATTAGAAAGGACTATCCTGATGAAGACTGGTTGCACTTGACAGCTCTTATTCATGGTAATCGAAAACAACCTATCAGAATTCCTATATTCTATACCAGGGAAGAAGCACGTGGTTCTAAATAGGTGATATTACAAATAAAATTCTGCCTAAGCAACGAAGTAACCATCTTGTTCCTACCTGGATTTAAGACCTTGGAAAGATTCTTAATCTGCCTCAATTTGGAGGGCGTACTCAATGGGCTGTTGCTGGTTAGCATTCTGTTTGCTATTTTAATTTATTTTTCCCACTGTGATTTCAATTGATTGAATGGCCAAATCAACATATTGCAGGAGACACCTTTCCTGTTGTATGCGCTTTCCATGAATCTAACATTTACCCTGAGGTATTATCTTTCAAACCACTGTTACTAAACCATCTCTCGTATAAAGCTTAGATGTATACCAGTAGTTAACCGATATAAATCCTGCAAAAAAAAACTATATTTTTTCCAGGAGAATCCAGATTACAACAATCCTGTCTACAACATAAAATTTGGAGTTTATTCTGACGATGTGGACTAGAGAATATATTAATATCATGGGGCATGATGATTACATGTACCTGGTATAGCCTATACATTCTTAATGTCTCATTCAAAGTATGAAATTTTTAAAGAACCATCAGTTAATCAATTTGTGTTCCTATCTCTGCAGGTGGCTAAGGAAAACGGATCAACTCTACCGTCTCCGGGGCTATTCATCATCCGATTCCATTCCTTTTATCGTACGCATTGCCTTTAAGAATATTGTTTCTCCTGAATATATAATCAATGCAATTAACATTTCAAACATCCTAATGAAAAGATTTTAATCATAATCTTGCAGCTTTACATAAGGCTGGAGCATACATGTACTTGCTAAATGAGGAGGACAAGGAGAATCTGAAATGGCTCCATGTATTCAAGTATGCTTCAATAGCCCTTAGTTTTCATTACTGTCTTGCTTTCAAGCATATTTCTCATATCTTTTGCAGTGGATTTGTGATCACATCAACAGGAATTAATATTTTGTTTGTAAATATTGTGAAGCAAATATGATCTCTACAGCAAAAGCAAAGAGCGTCAGGACCTTGAAAAGTTGAAGCCATATTATGTTTCCCTCATTGACAAGGTCAGAAAAATATCCCATTTTGATCCTTTTAATGGTAATTTTAAAATCCCATTGTTGTTTCCTGAAATAGGATATTTTTCTTCTTTCTTGCAGTACTTCCCACAAAAGCTCAAGTGGTGAAACATGAAAGTTCAAGCATAGAAGCAGCTGGTTGTGGTTTGTGAAGAATTCTACTTAATTTCTGAACTTAATTATAGGATGATTAGCTTTGTACAAATTTAAAATGAAATTACTGTTACTTTAAACCCAATTTTCCTCAAAAAGGAAAACAAATATATGTTTTTTGGAGTAAGAAAAACAGCGAAGTGTTGCAAAATAAAAATGGAGTGAGAAGAGAAATTTAGGACACAAAATGTGAGCCACTATAGATGGTATTTTAGAGCTAGACTTATTTCTATGTTCTACTTGGGTTTCTCATAAGTAACTTTCTTAAATATTGGGTTAATGCCATCTTTTCTTCTAAATTATAATAAATGGTATAATGTAATACATATATTTTAAAAAATTTTAATGTGATTATATTATAATTTCGTTAATCAATGTGATACTTCTCAACAACATTAATAACTCTCAATGATGTAAACATATCATAAAACGATCAAAAGATAATACGTGAACATAGAAATTTTTTATTTGGTTAATAGTGATTTCATGTATAGAAATTTGATGAAGATGATTACTAATTTTGGTTTTTCTTATTCAATTACTTAAAATAACAAAATCAATTGGATTCAACCATTAAGGGGACTAAAAGGGGAGACAGAAAGGAGGGATTAGAAAAAAAAAAGAATAAGAAAATTTTTGTTCAATTTTTTAAAAAATTATGATACATTATAATTATGAAACTAAATTTGTTGATGATGAGAGATATTTTATATGGTACGTCATATTTTTATTGATCAAAATTTAAGATATCTTTGAAAATTACAAATATTAAAAAAACATGTATTACAATAGTTAGTAGAATTATAATACAAATACCATATTAAATAATTTATTATAAATCAAAGACAAACGTGACATTAATCTTAAATATTAATTTAGGTAATAATAACTTGATATATGTTAGTATGAGAAAGTCTTGGGTTTAATTAATATTCCATATATGAATAAAATGGCAAAATACAATTGATACAAAAAAAAAAAAAATCGAAACAAAGAAAAATTATTAGTATTAACTAATCCAACTTGAATTGGGCTTTAAAAGTCCCGAATGAAGTCCAAGATAGGACCTTAAGAAGCCGAAGAGCTGATACGTGCCATGCACGTGGAACCCGTCAGTGTCTACTTGTTCGGTTGTTCTAAATTCCTGCATCTGTGTCTGTGATCTTTCTCTTCTATTTCCCTCTGTCACCGCTAAAACCCCAGAATTCCAGAAATAACCTCACAACTTCTACATATTTTCAGTTCTACTCCCATTTCAATGAAACCCCTACTGGTAAACTGATAATGCGTACTACCCATTTGCACAATCAATTTTTATTATTATTTTAAAACAAACCCAATTTGTGTTTTCATCTTGGATTTTTCTCTGTAATGAATCTCGCCTCTTTCGAATGGTTCATTTTTCTTTTTTCTCTTTATTTTCACTATAAACCCTTGTTGCTCTGTTAATCAAATTGATGAATTCGCCGTTGCCGCGTCCGCCTTTCACTTCCACCACTTTCTCCATCTCTCTTGTGCGAAGAAGATTTAACCGGAATTGGCTCTCTTGAGTAGCATGTGCTTGCTCAAATGAATCTTATTTCCTTGAGGTATCGCACGATTGTTGTTACTGGACATGGCTTGTTAATGAAGGTTGTGGAAGAAATTGAAGAGTGTTTAATTAGTCGTCACACTAAAATCTTATTTCTCTAGTATATCATAAAGCAATTTATTCATTGGTCTTTATGGTTTGAAATGTCCACTTAGATTGAAACAGATAAAAATATTCCCTGTCTTTGCTTTTAGGCATAAGGTCTCTTCAATTGATTGAGATTGATCTTTCGTGTTGATATCTTTTTTTTTTGCGTTTTTAAAAGGGTCAAAGCCCTACGATAAGGGAGAGGGGAGAGATTGGGGTTGAGTTTTGATGTTTTCTTAAGATTTTTTTGATCATTAGGTCAAGAAGTTGAAAAAGTGTGATATCTTTTATTCGCTTAAGTTAAATACTGAACAGGTTGTGTACCTTTGATTTTTTTTTTTTATTACATTACGAGAACAAAATTTTAATATAAGTAAGAAAAAAAAAATTCATTCTAAACTAAATTTTTTATATTTCTTCAAATGCTTTTAATCATTAAACTAAAAGTTTGGAGATAGTTGTGTACCTTTGTTGCATACCAATGGAATTGGAATTTTATCCCTGATCCTTAACTGCGTTACTCTGTAGGTTGCTGCACCACTGGTCTAATGCTTGTGTCACTGCCGGCGCGGGAGCACCCGAGGCCCAGGCAGCATCAGCAGATCACTCAAGAGGGCCAAGGAAATCAGTTTTTGAAAGGCCCCAAGCGCACCAGGCCCAGATGATGGCAGACAAGGCTCCAGCAGATCCTAAATGCTGAAGCTTCTAGAAAAAGTCCAGGCTTGTGATACTTGCATATGTGGCCTTTTTCCTTGATGGAGACGAAAGGAGGGGTGACCTTCCTCCTCGTATGCATCAAAGATTTTCAATGTCCTTGGTTTTCGGAGGAGATGGAAGGTAACATGGCTCCTTTCTCTCTTCCAAGTGATAAGATTCTTACTAGCTTAATGAGTCAGGCCTGTTGTTAAATGCTTGTTTTTAAAAATGTGGTTGAAAGCTTCTTTTAATGGTTTAATGCTGTTGTGAAACAGGCTTTACATCTAAAAATAAAATAAAGAAAACTTTGCTGTTTTTGCCATTAATTGCAAATCGATAATGAGAGCCTGAAGCAACTAGTTTGATTTTTTTTTCATGTTACTGGCTAGATGTGTGATTAGTGGAAGAGATGTCATGATCTCTTGGTTCTTTGGAGGAAAAGTCAGTAAAGTATAATGCATGAGTAATGTTGCTTGAGCTTGTTCACACTGCTGCAGCTATTGCTGTAATAGATTTATGGGAGAAAATAAAGGGTCCATAGGCAATCTATATTGCTCAAACTTGCATGTTGCACTAGCAGCAAGAATGTGTTAAGCGATTAGTTGCTTTCGAAATCCCGACCTATCCCCATCTTTTTAGTACCATGGCAGAGAAATTTCAAGCATTTGTTATTCTGATTATATCTCTTTTCCGATAGGTAACTGCCTTGGTCTGAGGATTTCTACATTACTGGAGCCACTCAAGCAAAAAATTATAACTCTCAGTCATGGAATTTTAGCATATAAGTAAGGTTTATCGATTATCATGCTCGTGGTTAACTTGCCTTTGTACTAATGAAAGTTTACATTACCGAAGCAGGTCTTAATGGCATTTTTTGTGGTGCAGGGCCGGGATGAAAGTGAATGGTGGATGCTTCCTTCTGGATTAATTCTTCGTAAATTATCCGAGGACGACTTATTGATTGCCATGTGGCTAACCAAGAAATTCAAGATCACTCATTATATAGCAGTTATCCTGCAGGGTTCTTCTGAATAGTTACAACAGATGCTAGAAAAGATGCTCAGCCTTTGGGAAACCCACCCCATTCTTTTCTTTTGGAAGTCCGATCATGTAGTCCCTCTTAATGTGTTTTAGGATGTACACCAAGTTTTCTAGCTTTACACGTGCTTGGGATTTTTTTTCTTTTCTACGCACATGGAGGCTTGGTGGTGAGTCATGAAGCCTTTGGATAATTTTGCTTCCTTTCCTTGAGTTCCTTTCACAGAGTGGTTTCTCTAATAAGGTGAAAATTGACAAAAAGGAAAATCTAATTTTACCCCCCATTTTCTCTCCCTGTCTTTGTCATTACCACTTTTTTTTTTTTATTATTGTTATTGGCTATGAAATGATTTGAATTAAGATGTAATAGATTGGGTTCGAATTTATACAACATTAAATTTGATCTAAAGCTTGATTTGAAATTTGAAGCTTAAATTTAATTCGAATTCGGTCGAGTTTTATTATTTTAACTTAAATTTGATTTGAGATAAAAATTAAATTATTCGAACTCATTTTAATATATAAAAATAAATTTAATTTTTATATTCGATAAAAATTTAATTATTTGTGCTCGAGTTTAAACTCGAGTTTAAAATATTTTATTAATTAAAATAATTAAAATATATTTAAATATAAAAATTAAATTAAATTCGTGAACTATTCGAATAGGGTATAAAAATATTTGAATTCGATTCGATCAATGAATCGAATTACTCGAACTAAAGCTTGATTCAATAATGATCGAATCGAATTCAAATTCGAATAATTTATAAATATTAATGTATTATTTTAATTTTTAGTTTGAATAATTTTTTTTAATACAGGTTCTATGAAATTTATTTTATTTTATTTTATTTTTGCACAGTCCCTTCCAAATACAATTCCCTTCCAAATACAAATATAACTTGGGTCTTTGTAGAAAATTCACAATTACGGTTTTATTTGAATTTAATTTAAAGTATTGATTTCGTGCTCCTTTTGTATTTCTCTCCTTGCCCCCTTTTCAGTCCAAAAAACTTAAAACACGGAATCGATGTTTTGGAAAAGATCTTAAATTGGAGTTTCATTTTTTTAAGTAAAAAAAAAAGAAAGAAAGAAAGAAAAAGTAGAATTACTTAATCAATCAATCAGCGGCGGTTGCAATACCAACGATAATTACTAGTAAAAATTTACACCTCATGCATGATGGTAGGCTCCCAAATTGTCTCACAAGAAATTAATGAGTAAAAAATCCACTCTCATTGTAACGTTTCAATATCTAATTGGTGGAGTAGAGGCAGGGGAACCCTGTCCAGTTCTTTATCCAGCAAAGAGAACAAACTGGAAAATTTCTTCCTAACTGATCTTTACTTTTTACTGATATTTTTTGGTCGTTACGCTGATTGGGTCCAACCTTAATTCGACTTTACGTCTCTTTTCGTATTTATACAATCTATAGCTCATGACCTGATGATGATATCTCTACCAGTCCTCCAGCGCACCTAACTCCTGTAGAACTGTTTCCCTGGAGAAAAGAGAGGCAAAAAAGATACAGACGCATGGGACAACAGAACATGCAAGCTCCTCTTTTGGACAGAGATCTTTTGGATTTGGTGGCAAATGAGAAGAAGAAAAGCAACAAGAATTGGAGCACAGCTCTTTGGTTCTTCCTTGTATTTTTTACCTTCTCAAGTCAGTTTCTTCTCTCTTCACTCTGCTTTTGTCTTTTTCTATTTTCTGGTATATTGGGTTTAATATTCCCATGAAAACTGGTTATTCTGTTTTCTTTTTAATCTGGGTTTCCACTTTCCAGGATTAATTGCCCTGGTTTTTACCTATTTCATGAAAGTCAACGATTTTCTGTTTTTTTTCTGCCATATGAATTTAGAAACCAAAGAAGTACATATAGTATAAACAACCCATTTCTTGCTTTATCGGCTCTTACTTTCTACAATTCAAGTCTGCTTAAATTGAAAATTTAGCCGCAGTTTTTACTCATTTCTGTTCATCTTAAAGGGTGGTAATGAGATAGAAAATTGATCTTGGGATCATCAGTTCTCAAAATATGTTAATTCTGTTCACATTCTCCAAGTTCACTTTCTGAAAATTTTGTCTTTCTCATTCAGTTCAAGTTTCATAAACGTTCTAAAATCTACCACCATCTTAAAAAAAATCTAAATTTTAAGCGGAGGATTCTTTTGGGTTTTGTTTGGCAAGAAGCCTTGATATTTACGTTGGAAGGGAATGCCAGATCATTCATCGTTTTTCTGCCAATGATCATAAATAATATACAAAGTTTCTTTAGTGATCCTTTTTAATTATAACCTGAAATTGGAGGAACATGTTTGCTGGCCATATTTTGTGTCTCTCACTGAATGTTTGAATTAGGTTCTTAATTTTACAGTAACGATTTTCTTACAATAAAATTCATTAAAACCTTATGAACCTGGACGGTATTGTGACTTGATACCTTTGATGCCTTTACCTCATGGTCGTTTACACATGTCAGAAGAAGTTACCATTTAGCAAAGGTCCTTGCTTTAAATTTTTCAACAAATTAAAACTTATTTTTTTTCTTAATATTTTTTTTATAAGAGATCTCGCCCCAAAGGTCTTAAAGACGCATTTCCTCACATGTACATACAGGATTTTAAACCTGATTGACAAGGAAAAGAAGCTTCTTTGACCAATCCTAGTGGGTAAATTAAAATCCTTTTGATTGTTAAAAAGATGTCCCATTTTTCCCTAGTCCTTATATGAAATTCGTGTTAATGAAGATAGATTCTTCTTGTTACATTTGCATATAGTTTATAATCATGGGAGTGTACTTCATTTGATGCTGGGCATACGGTGTATGTTTCAGTTGTAGGCCTAATATTCAGAGACGACTGGAGTCACTTGTTAGTTAAAGGAGGAAACAAGTACAATGAAAGGATTGAAGTTCGTGGACCTGACAGCGTCGAGTCAGAACAGGGTGTTGTTGCTGCTGATGATGGTCGTTGTTCTGAAATTGGTGTGCTTATGCTCAAGAAAGGTGGGCATGCGGTGGATGCTGCAGTAGCAACAGCACTGTGCGTTGGAGTTGTCAATCCAATGGCTAGTGGAATTGGAGGTGGAGCATTCTTGATTGTCAGATCTTCATCAACGTCACATACCCAAGCCTTTGATTCGAGGGAAACAGCACCCTTAGCCGCTACACAGGTTCATAATTCCATCTTTCAGCTATGTATTCTATGACAAGTTGATCTATTATGGTTGCCTTGCACCCCATGGTTTTATTGGTTCAATCTTTCCATTATAAGCAATTAAGTATAGCTTCACAAACGCCATAATGATCAAGTAGTCATTGTTCGAGAAAGTTGGAATGCTTCCAGTAGATTTTAAGGTTGAACTCATTGAAGGTTGGGAATAACATAAAGTTAGACACATAAAAGCATAATGAAATTAGTTTTTGACTTTTTTCATTTATCTTGATTATGCCTGTTAACGTTGTAGTAATTGTTAAAATGCAGAATATGTATAAGAATAATATTGGAGCCAAGTATAAAGGTGCATTGTCAATGGGAGTTCCTGGTGAGATCGCTGGCCTTCATGAGGCTTGGTTGAGATACGGTCGATTAGCTTGGAGGACATTGTTTGAGCCTGCAATAAAACTTGCTAAAGAGGGATTTGTGGTTGCTCCATTTCTTGGATTAGAGATTGCTGCAAATGCACGGATGATCATGAGTGACCCGGGATTGAGGCAGGTGTTTGCACCAAACGGGGAGTTGTTACGAGCTGGTGAAAAGTGCTATAATGTAGAGCTAGCCCACAGCCTTGAGGAAGTGGCAGAAAAAGGACCAGGAGCCTTTTATAATGGAACTGTTGGAGAGAAATTGGTAAAAGATGTGAGACAGGTTGGTGGGATTTTGACAATGGAGGATTTAAGGAATTACAAGGTTGAAGTTATAGATGCAATGGCTGCTAATGTTATGGACTATACTATATACGGAATGCCACCTCCTTCAAGTGGAACACTTGGGCTGTCTCTGGTGCGTAAATATACTTAATTTCTTCTTACTTCATTTACTTCTTAGAGCTTGTGGCAGGCTATTGTATGTTTTGGGATAATGGATGTTCAGTTTGACTAAATTCAAATTCCATGCTTTAGATTATAGTTGAACTTGGACCTTTAAAACATGATAACATGAACACAGGTTATGAACATCCTTCACAGCTATGGAAGTGCTGATGCTGCAAAGGGAGATCTTGGCCTGCATCGCCTGATAGAAGCATTGAAACACATGTTTGCTGAACGAATGAACTTGGGTGACCCTGATTTTGTAGACATAACCAAATATGCATCTGAAATGCTTTCCGTATCTTATGCAAAGCAAATTCAGCAAAAGATACTTGACAACACTACTTTCCCTGCAGACTACTATATGTACAGGTATGAATTATATATTTGGTAATGCAAACAAAACTTAGATTCTTGTCAATGAAGCTTTCTCAGCTATCTAATCGTTCGTTACCAGATGGAGCCAACTTAGAGACCATGGAACTAGCCATTTCTGTGTTGTAGATGCTGAACGCAATGCTGTATCGATGACAACCACTGTAAATTATCCTTTTGGAGCTGGAGTGCTTTCTTCTTCGACTGGTATCGTGGTTAACAATGAGATGGGTGACTTTTCAGCACCAACAGAGATATCTCCTGACATGCTCCCGCCTGCTCCAGCAAATTTTATTAGACCAAGGAAGAGGCCTCTATCTTCCATGACACCGCTTATTATTACCAAGGTTTAGAAAATTCGATGCAGCTCTTACTTTTTGTTAGTCCAAACCTAACGATACATAACAACCATCTAGATGTTATAAAATTGCTCGTCCCCAACTGAACCAATCTTCATTTTAAGCATAAAAAAAAGTTCAGACGATGTAACTGCCAAATTCTTATCTCTTTCAGAAACCTTACTTAGTACCTCTTTGGCAGGATAATCAGCTGGCCGGAGTCATTGGTGGAAGTGGTGGAATGAACATAATACCAGCAGTAACTCAGGTTTTCCTAAATCATTTTGTCTTGGGGTTGGAACCGTTAGCAGCAGTTCAACATCCAAGGATCTACCACAGGGTACGACTCGTTTGAATACATATACATAATAGTTGTAATTGGTATTCTTGTATTTGAAAAAGAATCCAATGAACATCTTGGTTTCCTGCAGCTAATACCAAACATAGTTTTGTATGAAAACTGGACTGTGATTGATGGTGAGCACATTGAGCTTGCAGAGGAGACAAAGATTTTCTTGACAGAGAAAGGTCATCAGCTGAAGGCCAAGTCAGGTGGGGCTATCGTCCAGTTTGTTGTTCAAACCCTCCAAAACCCCATCAAAATGGGCCGAAAATATGGAAAAGATGCCGATATATTTCATGGAACACTAACTGCTGTTAGTGACCCTAGAAAAGATGGGAAGCCTGCAGCAGTTTGATCCCTTTTTTTTGGGGTGGAGGTGGGCGTTAGAAGTCTTAAGGAAACAGAGAGATCATTGAATTAATCGCTTCCAGGATAACTCTATAACCACGAGGAAGTATGACTGTTCATTCACAGGATTACTTCCGGGTAAGATGTGTAGTGTATAACTACATGTTTATGTAACTGAAAAACTTGTAAATTTAAATTCACCTTCAGGTGGTCATCTTCAGTTTGAAACAATGTCTTCTCGCTTGTACCTTCTTTTGAGGTACTGTATCTCCAGTAAAGATGCAAGCTCCCTGTAAGTACTCGAGTGTCAGAATGTTTGAATAACCTGCCAAGTATCAGTTTTCAAAGCAATATGCCATTTTATGTCGTAACATTTTGAGAGAAGCATCACTGTGAATCTAGAATCCAGAAGGCTATAATAAGGCCCCTGATTTGAGCGCATAGGCCAGAAGGTCATCTCACAGCAATGAAACTGAAGCAAATGTTGCATTGTGAGAGAAAAGACATTACTGACAGCCGTTTGATCCATGGTAATCGGTACAAACATGTGTAAGTGTCACGGGTCGAGATTTAAATTTTGAATTCGTGTGGTTTCGGGACCTGAGCATTCATTTTTTCGACGTCTCAGATCAGCTTAACCGTCATGGTTCATATCCTTATGAGAAATTATCTGTTTTGATTTTTTGACCTCACAGTTTTATCCTACAAAAAGTCTCTAAAAAAAAAAGTGGTGTAAATTCTTCTTTCGATCTGTGACATTCTCTTCCATCCAACCTCGTGACATCCTCATCACGGAGGTTGATCACACTGTCTACCTCTATCAAAGCGCTTGACGTGGATCGAACAGTTTAGGGTTGATTTCGATACCACTTATCACGGGTCGAGACTTAAGCTCCGAACCCGTGCAGCTCCGAGATCCGAGCATTCACTTTTTCGGCGTCCCGGATCAGTCTATCTGTCACAATTCACACCCTTAAGAGGTATTATTCGCTCTGACCCCCTGACCTCACTGTTTTGTCCTACAAAAAGCACCTCACAAGAGAGAGGTAGTGTGAACCTTTTTATATTCCAGTGACCCTCTTATTATGTTCGATGTGAGATTCAAGACTTTTCTTTAAGTTCGTGACACAAGCATTAGGCTAAGTGTAAAATGATTAAACAAGAACTGATAGTAAATTTTTTTGGGTCAGTTTTTGTGCCAATATCAATGGATTATACAGTGCCAAGCTTTGAAGAAAAATAAAATGTCATTAAGCCAATTCTACCACGACACTATGATACAAGCAACCACTACATATAATTGTATGGATTATACAGTGCCAAGCTTTGAAGAAGAATAAAATGTCATTAAGCCAATTCTACCACGATACTATGATACAAGCAACCACTACATATAATTGTATGGAGAAAACTGTTGTGTTCTATTTAGCTTATTGTACTACATGCAAAACTTCAAAAGTTCAAAGAGATGAGAAAAAGGTAAACAAAAACAGAAGAGAAACAGGAAGAAAATAACAATTTGGCAGGGTTCTCAAAAAAAATCACCATACCCAATCTAGTAAATTAACACCTTTCCTTTTCCTCATGATGCTTTGTCCATCAGCTGAATTGGAGTCAAAATGTTAGCCTTGCTTGTCTCAACAACGGAACCATTCATAATCATTTCCTCTAACATGAAATGCGCTTTCTCTAAATGGAACATAATATCAAGCTCACACTGCCAAAAAAAATGGTAAACAAGAGAAAACGACAATACGCTATCTTGAATCGTAATGATAAGACTGGTGGAGAGACAAATACATAAGTCCAGAACTTTGAAAGGATTAGAAATCAATCCATCTTCTCGGGGAAGAACTTACCACGTTGCCAAAATGCCGGTCCATGGTTTCAACTAAAAGATGTATAAATTCCAGAATTGCAAGCTCATTCTACCACATCAAAGACAAAGGAGGATAAAGATAAATATAAGTTGGGAAGCAATAAGCAACTGGAAATATAAGCTTGAGTTCAAGTCTTGGTTTCATATCCGACTTCTAGAAAACTCATCCAAAATTGTTTTTTTCTCATAATTTCAGACAATGTGAAGAACATATGTTGATGGTTAATCAGGTTTTTAATACCTAAATAATCTTTAGAATTAAGGAAAGAAATGGAACTTACTTCATCGTTGTCAACTCAAACTAAGAAAAACAGCGAAGCGTATCGCCTATACACGGTTTTGTAATTTCGATGCTCAACAAATGAACACTGTCACGATTTAAACAATAAATAAATTAAATTGAGGATACGAAAAACTTGGAGTTCTATAAAAGATTAAAATTCATTGCATAAAACAAAATGATGAAAGGAAATGAAGAGAATAGGAGATAATTCTCAAGCATCTTAGCATTCTTGACTTGAATTATGGAATTATAAATTACAAAATTCAATAAAATTCTTCAGACAACTTAGAAAATGTGAAAGATGGAAGGAAAAAGAAAAATAGAATGAAGAACCTGTTGCTCGGTGCGGGCTAAGCACTTGCGGACGATCTCGCCTTCGAGGGCACGGTGTTCTTCGAGGGTGAGCCATTCGTAGTATTGGCCGAGACGAGTCTGCCCTTGCTTGTTCACCATCAATATGAATCTGAGCCCCATCTCTTTCTGTCGTCCCTCCAACCTGGATCAGTATCTCTATATCTCTACTTTCTAACGGCAAAATTGATCGCACTCTTTTTTTTTTCCCTTCCCTGTGTTTTTGTTGTTGAGGTTCGTGGGAAAATTGCAGATTAGTACCAAGCACTTTTACATTTGACATTTTTATGCTATAATTTCAATTTTTTGTAGATCACTGAGTTTCAATAACTACATATTTTGTTTGGTTAAAAGTACTACTTAAAAATTTTTTTAATAAAATATTTAATGTGATGAGGGTGGTCATGTCTTATAACAGGTTGATAATTAAGATATGATTAAATGTTCAATTTAAGATCCAGATGAATTGTTCATATAAATCAAACTTTTGATTAGTTCCTTGTGGCAATCCAAAATAGTCATAATTTTTAACGGTTTACATTTAGCAAGTGGAACAATCAACTTTGATCAAATTGTGATGTAAAAATCTTGTATTACATTACATAAAAATCTTTTAAACTTTTAGTAGTAAAGGAGCAATTATTATTAGTAGTATTTTATACTTCTATAAGTCCATTTTTTCCTAGTTATCCAAGCAAAAGGCCTTGGATCATCCTGATACATAATCTGTTCGTCTAGTGCCTCGCCTGCCTGCATTACACTGGGTACCAGGCATTTTACCGGAGCACATTGTGACCTGCTTTCATACCACGACAAGAATCAGAAGTAAATGACTGAGATCTAACTGAGATAAAAGCACAACAGAAATTATTACTTCCATTCAAGATTGCCATCATAAATGGACACCATTACAGCACATAACGAGTAATAAAAATATAAGAGTTACCCTTGGGCTTTACCAAGTGATAGAAATCAATCAAACTGCCGAATATTACACAACAGAATCATTCAGGACTTGTGGAAGAACACTAGGCAGCTGGCTATTGTAGCTATGCGCTACACATTAGCAGTGGTAAACTACCAACCTTATTTGGTTGTCTCTCGGAAAAGAAAACTCTCTTCGCTGCAATTTCCATTATCCAACAATTGGTTTGACGGTTCTTCATCGCCCTTATCATCAGTGACATCTTTGGGGCACAAAAAGCTTGGTTGATTCGTTGAAGACAGAAGCCTTGCCCACATCCTATCTGTAATCACAACCTTGTTTTGTTTCTCGATAATTCGCTGCATTGAAATCATCCAAAATTTAATTCCATCTCAAAGACAGATTTCAGGTGTTAGCTCCATAAACATTTTACTGCTAAAGAAAAATAATTTAGTCGGATCATCTCAACTTAATAACTCATGAAAAACAATTTGAAGATTTCAAATTTCAATTTCACACTTCTTAAATGTGGAAACTGGGACAAGAATTGTCACAGAATACGATGCAAATGAGGTTTTTGAATGACTACATATATTCAGCAGCCAAAAGAAAATTGCTACTGAACAGCAATAAACATTAAGGCATGTTATTAGGGGAATATTTGTTACCAAGTGGCATATACGATACATCCAATTCTAACCCCACCCCCCCTGTGGAAAATAAACAAATATCGAGGCAAGTTCATGGGGAGAGACTATCATAGGGCATAGATGTAACCCAAATGAGTTGGATATAAGTGTTTCAAGGAGTAATAGAAGCTTAAGGAATGCAATAAAGAACGTGAACATCAGCAAAAACACAAAAGATTAACTGACCACCACCAGAAGTTATACTTGCAAAGAACCAGAAAGGGTCAATGTCACAGAAGGTATACTAAAATCATACAATCTTTCAATACTAAGATATTATAAAGTGCACAATAAAAAACAATAATTTTCTAAAAGAAATTTCCGAATTAAAAGTCATTTCAGGGTGAACTCACATTGAATGGTATGTACGTCTGCCGGCCATTGACAAGACCACTTGTGAAGCCAGTGTACCCTGCCATCGCTCCATGCACAGCACTTTGAGCAAGAAGTGTGCAGTAAACATTGTCAGATGCATTGCTTGGAATAGCACGAATCATATAAGTAGGATCTGCCAGAAGACAAAAGTACAATGCTCTATAACTTCTTCCATTAATTAGCTACTTTAATTCAAAAACAACTATGATTTTTTTTTTCTTTGGCAAAAAGAAATCCTCAAAAACATCTTATATATTTATTCTACTAACCTATATATTTAAGGTTTATGGGCATCTTCCTTTGTTTTGAAAAGTAGTCCTGAAAATGACAGGCAAAAACCAATGAATGTCACATCAAAAAGTTCTACACTATATATCATCACGCATGTCTGTGAATTGTTCCTAAGTTGAATTCATACGGCATACCTTGATCCTCTGTGATATCCATAGCCCCACATCCTGGAGAAGCTTGTTTCCTGAAGCATCTTTCAGTGTCATTGATTGCATGCTCTCAGAAAGCAGTTCCTGTCCTGCACCCTCTGCTAACACAATAACCATATGCCCGTTTTCTTTAAGTCTTCTCTCAATGTATTCAAAAAGTCCTCCAGGTCCTTCAAGATAAAAGGGTGACTCTGGTATCAAGCAACAATCCACATCTCGGCTTGCAAGAGTAGCATACATTGCAATAAAACCTGCCCATAAGTCAGGGTTAGATTGCATTAAGAAAAAAAAGGAACATTCTGACACAGTTTCAGGAAACATAGAAGCATAATTAAGGGGAATGTAAACTCATCAGCAGAATAAAAGCATAAATGAAAGGAACAGAACCAATAATAATTTTAAATGACACTCAACCTAAAACAAAAAGATTTATGTAAATGCCATCACTTGATAAAGTTGCAACTCTCTCACTTCTTGAAATGCAGGATTAACATTTCAAAGAGAGACCAAAAGAGAAACTTACCACTGTAGCGACCCATCAACTTCACAAGACCAATACCATTCTCAATACTTTCAGCTTCAACATGAGCAGCATTAATGGCCCGCTGAGCCTCCTCAACAGCAGTGTCAAAGCCAAAGGACTTGTCAATAACCTGTCATGTGCGAAAAAGAAACAAAGTTTCAAGACTGTGTAGTAACCAATTAAAATAGGTTGCAATTCCTAACAGGATTGTGGTACACCAACATTCTATACAAGCCAAGAGGATTACCGGGATGTCATTGTCAATGGTTTTAGGGATTCCAGCAACTGAAACTTTGAGACCACGCCTTCTAATTTCCTGTAAAGTGTGGAATAAATTTTTTTTAACATACACAAATTCACATAGTATATCAATGTGCATACATTCTATTAAAGAAATGACCTCAAATATAACAGCTGCACCTCTCTGGGTTCCATCTCCTCCAATAATGTAAACCTGAATTACCACACTGATCATATGTCAGTTGGATTGGTATGTCTTGATCATAATAACTACTTGTACTTCAATATATTGGCAGCAATCACAAATATCATAGTATTTTTGTACAGACCTGATTAATTCCACGATCCTGAATGCTGTCAACAATCTTAGAGGTATCATGCCCACCTCTTGATGTCCCAAGGATTGTTCCACCACGTTTATGGATATCATTGACAACCTTGGGATCTAAGTGCACGGTATTTTTAGCATAAAACCCTCTGTATCCTCCCTACAAATGCATTAAACTCATTAATAGCTAATGCACCAACTTATTAAATGGTGGACATACATTTTGCAGCATCTTCTAATCAAGGGAAAGGAACATATACCAGCATGAAAATGGTAGGTTGACACATTTAATAAATAAGTCCATGTTTTTATATCCATAAACATATACCAGCATTTATATGTTTTTATTAAGTCATCTAGATGTGTTGCTATTATTAGCAAGTATTAATGGTTTAAGAAACTTTTCACTTGTCTATTTATCTTTTGTAGGGGAAATAAAAAGGAGTAATAGGAAAGTAAACTCCATAAAGAAGAACAAACTTGAGCTCAAATGATCACTTACATCTATCCCCAGTACTTTCTTCACACCATACATATGGTGCAAGCCGCATACTATCTCTCTAATCACAGTGTTGAGTCCAGGGCAAAGACCGCCACACGTCACGATACAGGCATGAACTTCATCAGAGTCAAAATATACCTAGGAAACCATCAAACGTCCAACATATTATTGTAAAAACACAATTCAGAGTTTTATCATTCCAAATCTCATTCACAAGGCACATAACAATTAAACGCATACTTTTTGACGTGGTCCAGCTCGTCGGAAATGTATTCCTCTCGGACCATCCTTGTGAACAACAATCTATAAAAGGAAAATAGAATATAAGATAGAAATAAGCAAAGTCTTAGATAAATTTTCAAAAAGAAAAAATAAAAGGAGGGCTAACCTTTTGAGGAACGGTGTCATCTACATGAACAAAATATTGCCTAGCCAAACAGAGAAATCGATCCAATTAATACTAATTTATCAATATCAGCACAATTCACAATTGATATCAAAATTGGGCTTACTTAACAACTGAGTATGCCGGATTGTCTTGCAAGGGATTGGGATAAGTCTGTCATACGAAAATCAGAATTAATAATTTTAGAAATATCATAAAAATACAAATTATAAATAAATAAATAAATAAAAAGAGAAGATGAATATAAAAGGAAATCTAATATTCATAAAAATCTTAAACCTAATTTTATAGTTGGTTGCCGACAAAGAGACAGGGAAAATCAAGCTTTTCAAAAGAGAGTTGTCTTTTGGTTTTTTTTTTTTTCTTTTATATCCTTTTCACCGGAAACGAAAAACAATAACAGGATCAAGGGAAATAAAAATACGTATAATTATACGTAGAAAGAGGAGCAGAGAAGGGAAATGCGTACAGGAAGATCAGCGATGTAATCCGATAAGTGAGGAACATCTTCAAGAACATAACCCCCAGGACCGGTCACGATCTTAGGCTTTGAAATCTCGGGCGAAGCAGCAGACTCTGAGGAAGCCATGACAGCGGGTGTCGAACAATGGATCTTAGAACAACCGGAACTCCTGCTACTCAAACGACGACCGCAACGATAACCGTAACTGAAACTAACCGTAGTGAACTTTCTCAAATTGAAGATTCCAGCACTCGATGGCACCGAAAAGCGAGATTTATTCTTATTCTTATTATTATTACAATAATTATAATACTAATAATTCTTCTTCTTCTTATTATTATTATTCAGAGGAGAAGGGAAAGATGACGTGGAAGAAGGGGCGAGAACGGAATCCATTCAACGGGACATCGAGACGAGTTTTTGGAAGGAAAAGAGAAATAAGAGAAATCCATACTTATAGGGAGATACCGTTGACTAAAAATCAATTCTGGATGAGCTTTCTTCTCTTAAAATTTGGGGTTTTTTGGAGGGGAGGAAATGGCTTTATATACACAAGGAAGAGTTGGAAAAACCTGGTTCCGCTGTTGATTTTTGTGTGGTTTTTCGCCGCAAATCATATGCCGTTCACAGTGTGTTTTGGGAGAAGAAAGTTGGAAGGAAAGAGAATAGTGCTGATTGGATTTTATGGAGCCTTGTTTGGGAACACTATAACTAAAGTGTGGGTTTTTTTTTTTGTTAGTAGCATTAAGAAAAAAGGTTGGATCTGGTCTGGTTTCTTCGGCCTTTGGGGGCAGTCCAATACCAGGATAATGGCGCACATTGGATCATATTATGGAGACAATCCATCACCGACCACATGTGTTTTGGTTTTATTATGCATGAACCTCAACTATTTTGAGGATTTTCTCTAATTTTTCTTTTTTTAAAAAGGTTTAATATTTACAACTTTTAGAAAAATGTACGTTTAATGTTATTAATTTAAATGTGTAACGGCTTTCTTCTACACAGTCTAATTCATAAGTCACTGTATAGGAAAAATCAAAATTCGATTACAGCGATGTAATGGCTGATTTGTTTTATTTTTCATGTTCGGTGGTCAGCTCATAAGACTTAGGTTCCTGCTTGTTGTTTCACTTCCATTTTCCCCATTTTTATTTTATATTTTCTCATCAAGTATGTTTAGGCTGCTAAAAGTCAAATTTTCAGTGCTTCTTTTCTTCTTTCAAATAAAAGTAAAATAGAATAATCAGTTGACAAAACTGCAATTTATTTAAATTTATTTTGGGTAATCGGTCAACCGAAATTTTAGATTATGATATGCAAAAATCAGTTGAAAAGAGCGAAAAAAATACATTTTCAAAATTAAATAAAAAGAGAGAGAGATTATTTATTAATCAAAATTGCAAAAATAGAAATAAAAAATAAAAAAATTGAGATCAGGTTAATTTCGTAGAAAGTTGACGTTTGGACAGTCGTTTTCCATGGACGTAGTCTGTCATGCCGTTGCCCATTTCGGACAAAATCGAGGTCAACAGTCATACAGTTGTAACGTGACGTCTCAAATTATTATAAGTCGGTCATAAGACACGGGCGTGATGGAAGGTGATCCAGTCAGCAGCAGGGCTCAGGATTCGGATCCATCTAGAAATAGCAGTTACTAGAAGGAGTTCATTTATGGCCTTTGCCTTTGTCAAATGCCAACCATTTCGATCGACAATTTTACTGAAGCACGTCAGCCTTTTTTTCCTCTTTTTTAATGCTGGACGATGCCAAGTATAACACGTTCGACTATTTTACAGAACTTTCTAGGAAAAACATCAGAAATTTTGGAGTAAAATTTTTATGCGGGTCTTATATTTGTTTGTCTCGTACTATATTAATTATGTTTTTATTAGACATCATCATATGAGTTTTAATTCTTTATTACATATAAATAAATTTGATACTATTTCACTTACATCTTTTGCATGTTTCTTAATTTAAGTAAGATAACAAATTTTACTTTGATTTTTTGTAATAAAAGTAAGCAAGTCTTTTTTTTTGTTAAATAAAAAATTTAAAAATAAATAAATTTTTTAATTTTTTAAATCATGATAAAATATATTACATCTAATAATATAAGATAAATAATTATAAATTATGTATTTAAAATAATCTCAATAAATAATTATCGATAAGATTTAAATTCAAAATTTTTTCATCAAAAATGATAAATTTAATTAATGAATTAATTACTTGTTAATTTTCTATCAACTTTTGATATCAACTGTGAAAACAGTAAATCTATGACAGCAATCTTCACGTGCTGCGCTTGAAAATTTCAATCATCATTTTTGACATGTGATTTTCTTGATAAAATGGTCGGTTGACGAATTTTTCCAGGGCATCCACTAAATTATTAAAAAAAAACATAGCAATCACGCAAATAATTGCTTTTCACTTAATGCGACATTAGTGAAGGTGAAACTTTGATTACCTTAACGTCTTAAATTTCTGTTTTATCAATTACAATTTTTGAAGATACAGGCTTTAATATGTATGTGAAGAACAAATCTGATTTCTCAAAAGCCACTCGATGGACATACCTAACAAAATGTTTATTATTAAATCATTATTTATAAATATTTATCATAAATAATCCAAAAACAGAGTATATTACCTGAAAGCAACCATTATAAAAAAAATTGTATCCACCTGCGAGAATAAAAAATCATGATTCCCTCCAAAAATATGGAATTATATATACTAGTAAGGTTAAGTCGTGTATAGACTAGTTTACTTACACCAGTCGCTTCTTTCACTTCGCTTACAACTCCAGAAAATATGTCTTCATACTGAAGAGAAACCAAAAGAATCACATCTTATTATTGGCCTTTAGAAATCATTTCTCCAAGCAAAATGAAAGAATATTACTTGAACGTTTTGCTTGTAATCGGACATAATCACCTTATTGATATAGCCGGTGGGCAATTTCCATACCCCGGAGCAATTGCAAGGGCATTTTTCTTTCACAACAAGGACCTAAATGATGTGAATTTAGAAATATAGTAGTATATATCATCAGAAGACAGGAGGAAATGTAAAAGAAAAAAGAGAATCTACTACTTATTTTATAAAATAAAATAAAAACTTCTCTTTTGTCATTGATGACGAATCCTGCAACACCGATTTGGTGAGAAGGGCCGCCAGGGAGGAGGCAAGGTTCATTGGAATCCAGTATGTTAACATGACATAACCTGGTTCTGCGTGGTGGTAGTCAAAACCCTACTGGAAATCCATGACCCAAAATGGCCTTAAAATCACAATTGTCTGTGTTATGTACCTAGATTTTGATATTAATTATTGATCATTAGTTCATCACCTGAATTGCAATTGGAACAAGATCGGCTTGCTCTTACAATATTTTGAGCCATATACCCCTTTTCCCCTGCATTTTTCATTCTACTTCCCAAGTTATTATCTAATTTTATAAATGTAACTCCATAAGATTAATTGACATAATGTGAAGGTTTGCACATGCTTGCAAAAATAATTTCAGGTGAATTCGATACTGCATGGCTAGAATTTTATGATGTATGATGGTTCATGCAAGCGCAAACATCTTTGATTGGCATGGCCTATGAAATATGAATGTTCCATCCATGCTAAATGTGCAGCAAAACTTCAGCTTTCAGTTAGACACAGAAGCACAAAAGGCAGATGCAGAAGCCTTTGCACTTAAGGTTAAGCATTCAGTTTCAATGATGACCCCATTATATTCATCATCCCATGCATCAAGAAACTCCACTGCCAAGCCTGGTGATGCTCGATCAGGAGACATGACATGAATGCTTCTTCTCTTTGGCAAAATGCCGCCATTAAGATATGGCACAGACGGGAAAAATATTGAGCACTGGGGGACATTGAGAGTGGTGAGTTCCTCAGAAAACCGGAATGATTCGACGTAAAAAATAAATTAAAAATTTCAACAGTACAACTGTATTTTCCCTGTTGTAACATGTATAATATATATCGATGATGTGAAATTAGTAGATTTTTACCCCTTGACAGCCATGGCAAGGTGCTATTCTGGGTCCATGAAGTTCTAGGCACCCTTAGAAATTGCTGGCAGTAAAATCCTGAAGACTGCTGGAGACCCAACTCTGCTGCCATCATTTCCATCATTCAATCAAACTGTCGAAAGAACTTTAACTTCAATAGTATATATAGCCATTCGAATGAACTTGTCTGCTTCTGATTAAGGCTTAATTATCCCTTTGGTGTAACTTGTGGCACTGTGGAAGGAATATTTAACACTATGAGGCTTCAATATTCCTTTTCCGATATCGATAGTCGATACCTCTTATGTGGTTAATGAGATATCAAGAGACTTAGCTTAGCTTTCGACCTAGTCGCAATTGCATCACATATGGGATCGTTTTTCTCTGTTTTGATTCCTATTCTTTTGTTCATATAGCTTCACCTTGATGCCTTATTGGAGATGGATTGCGATTTGCATGCGTGGGAGTTGTTAGGGCATTGAGAATATTGTCCTCAAACATTCAAACATCCTTTCTTAATTTCCATTTTCTGTTGATTCTCATGTTTATCTTGAATTTTCTTCAGGATAGGAATAATTAACTGTTTTGCAAGTAGGGTAAGTTTGATGTAATTATGAAGCATTGATGATCCAAAGAGAACAGAATGCAGGTCAATATTCAAACCGAATCATCTGAAAATAACTGCAGGAAATTTGGGTGCCTAGGTTTCTTTTGTTCTATGGCTGAAACAGAATATAAACTTCTTGGGAATCCAATACCATACATGAGGTTTGATATAGTTGTTCGTGTTTTTTTTTTTGAATAATAATTCAGCATAAGATTTATAAAATTCTACTAAAATAAAAAAATTTTACAAAAAACGCTTAAAAATATTATACAAATTTATTGTATAGATGGAAACCAAATTGTTGAGTTAGAAATATACATGGACTTCGTATTCAAGAAAAACTCAATTAATTAATATTCTTTTAAAATAAAAAAGTTGTGCCTAGAAACATAACGGAGTAAAAACGTAGCAAGTTATTAATATATTTATTTTGTCTTTGTTAATTAAATTTTCAAAAAAATTATTAAATGCTTAATAAAAAATAATTAGACATTATCTATAACTAAATAAAAAATAAATTAAACCTTCTAGCTCGGATAATTTTCTAGTTAAGTACTTTAAACAAAAACAAATTTTGATCGAGTACGAGGATCACATCATGTTCCATGATTTTTTTTATTATTATTATAGAAATGTTAGTGTGAATTGTGATGCTAGATTTAAAAAGAAAAAAAATCCTTTGAAATTGTTCTTAATAAAAAAGAAAACCCTCTCATCAATCAAGTAGTACGTCAATCAGACGGCAAAGAGTTGATCATCAACTAAGTTAAAATGACTTCCTCCACACACGGGCCACGGCTCAAATTGCAAGCCATTTCTTTTCTCACCTGTCTGGAGAAAACTCCACACCTGTCGACATCAATCAAAGCCCCACATTATTGAAGCAGAGCAAAACATCAACGGGTCAAACCAGCCACTCCCTTCGGCATCCGAACCAAACGGAGCTTCACTGCGCCCGTGCAATCTAGGGCTTCTCAGAGACCATCGATCACGATGTATCGAACAGCGGCCTCTCGCCTACGGGCTCTCAAGGTCAGTTCAGTGATTCCAAAAACCCTAATTTATGATCGCTGATAATTCTATCTCACAATCCCTATTGGTCTCTTATCTCGAATTCAACAAAGCAACTTTGATTCCATTCTGTTTTGATTATTTAATATTTATTCACCAATCTGCGATTTCCTTTGATTTTAGTCAATAGATCTGTTATTTTATTCACTACTGATGCTTAGATTGTTACTTTGATTTCTTAAAGAAATTTATTTACGTTAAGAAACGGTAAATTGGATTGATTATGAATCTCAGCTTCGTTCGGTTCAAGATTGTACGTTTCTTCAGTGATTGTCTCGTTTTTTTGTTATTTGTTATATATATATTTTTGTTCTTAATTTTGTTAAGGATAATGTATATTTACTCTCATTAATATGTTGAGGGACCAGAACCATAGAATTCCAGCTTTTAAAACAGCTTCATATTGTAGAAGAACAGTAGTTTTATTAACTTTTATTTTTTGGTTTTTTTTTTTTTTGTAGAAGAGACTAGCGTGCTAGAATATCCCCCCTCAATCCTGGTTCAGATAAAGCTGCTGTTTAACTTACTAACCATATTGAATGATAGTTAAGTCCAAATGTCACTATCTTAGTGATGAAGCAACATATGCCTGGAGTGGATTGTGTAGTTTTGAAAATGATAGTTAATTTTTTCACATATAGATGGTCTGACTGCTTGGATATGTGCTATGTATTGAATGAAAATGCAAGAATAGGGTCGCACATGCCGTAGAGTACCTGCAAGGTTTGCAAGTTCAAATGCTGTTGCTACAACATCATTGTCTTCAGGTGGCTTCTTAAGTTGGCTGACGGGGAGTCAGTCCAAGTCCATACCATCACTAGAGTTTCCCCTACCTGGTGTTTCCCTACCACCTTCATTGCCTGATTATGTTGAACCTGGTAAAACTAAGATTACAACTCTGCCGAATGGCCTCAAAATTGCTTCAGAAACCTCAGCAGTATGTATGAATATGTTTTTTGTGAAGAATATTTTCCTTTATAAGGTCTCTTCGTTTAGAAGAGAATTAATTCTCTAATTCATTGAGGAATTTGCTATTTGTTTTTGTTGCCAAGCAGAATCCTACAGCATCAATAGGATTATATGTTGACTGTGGTCCTATCTATGAGTCATCAGCCTCATTTGGGGTCTCACACCTGCTTGAGCGTATGGCCTTCAAGAGCACAACAAACCGAAGCCATTTGCGTATTGTGAGGGAAGCAGAGGCAATTGGTGGCAATGTGAATGCTGCAGTTACTCGGGAGCAGATTGGATATACCTTTGATGCTTTGAAGACTTATGTTCCTCAAATGCTAGAGCTGCTTATTGACTGTGTGAGAAACCCTGTTTTCTTGGATTGGGAGGTCAATGAACACGTAAATGTCTTCATCTTTCTGTCTTTATGCTAAATAGTTCTGTGCAGTTTCAAGTTAAATGCCCTTATGAGATGATAATTTATTATTTCACGTTCTGCAGCTTCAAAAAGTGAAAGAGGAAATTTCTGAAGCCACAAAGAATCCTCAGGGCTTGCTTTTAGAGGGCATTCACTCAGCTGGTTATTCTGGTGCATTGGGAAATCCTCTTTTAGCCCCAGAATCTGCAGTTAATATGTTGAATGCTACAGTTTTGGAGGATTTTGTTGCAGTGAGTCTAAGAAAACTTTATTAGTATGCTTTCAGTGCTAATTGTTTCATTGTAGTTAAGATTGTAGCTGATCTTTGTGCATCTTTCTCACCAGTAAGCTTGTTTTCCTATGAAAATATTAGGAAAATTTTACTGCTTCTCGGATGGTACTGGCAGCATCTGGTGTTGAACATGAGGAACTGTTATCTGTTGCAGAACCACTTTTATTGGACCTTCCCAATGCTCCTCGTCCTCAGGAGCCAAAATCTGTGTATACTGGAGGTGATTATCGTTGCCAGGCTGATTCAGGGGTATGTATTATAAATACTTAAAAAATGAGTTTTGCTTTATTTCTTCCCGGTCTGAGTCACTAATGATTTTCATTGCAGGATGAAACTCATTTTGCTCTTGCATTTGAGCTTCCTGGTGGTTGGCAGAAGGAGAAGGAAGCTATAATTTTGACTGTTCTTCAGGTTTTCAATATTGGATTTCTCTATCTGCTTATTGTTCTTGTTCTACCATGTTCTAATTTTTAATGTAGTTCATAAAAATCTTTCTAAGATGGTACTATCTTGCTCTATTGATTTTTTGTTGCATTTTTTGGTTTTCCCTGCTTGTCACCTTGATATTAAGATAGGAAGATTGAGAAATCTAATTATTCTGTAGATTCTGATGGGAGGAGGTGGATCATTTTCGGCTGGTGGCCCTGGAAAAGGAATGTATTCAAGACTATGTAAGTTATCTTGGAGTATACTCTTATCTTTCAGTGTAAGACATGTTGAGTTGTACAGCAAGGTAGATAAAGTTTATTGTTATTCACTTATTTTAGTGTATCTATTTATATACAAATTTCTTCTGCAACTTGACAATTTATTTTACCTTTTTTTTAGCTAATTTGCTTAAGTCGGCCTGAAAGTATTTGGGTTATATTATTTGCAGATCTTCGTGTCTTGAATGAGTATCCACAAGTTCAGTCATTTTCAGCATTCAACAGCATTTACAATCACACTAGCATATTTGGAATACAAGCTACCACTGTAAGTATGCTCATAAACCTGTGGATGTGATTACTAATTTTTATTCAGTTCTCTATTCCTATCTCTATCCTCCCCTGCCCCCTTATGTTTTCGTGTAGCAAAAGCTGAAGTTGATATCATAACTTTCATTTATTGGTTTTCACATTCTTCTGCTCAGATTTGCTGGAAAGGGATTTTTTTTTTCTGAAACTTGTTTCACTTTTTTTCTGTGTAATGTTCTCTTCTTTCTTTTTGTCTTGTTTTGCTGTTTTCTTTGGCACTAGAGATATTCAAGCCACTAGGTCTGACCAAAATTATTTGACAATTTTGTCTTTGGATCAGGTTTGCTTTTGTTATGGGACAGGATTTTTTTTTATTTCTTCATGTTTCCTTTGGTAGATTTGAATTTGGAAAGTTCTTGGATAGTAAAGGTCATGATTCATGACGGCCATGGGAGAGTCATGTCAGCGTCGTCCATGTAAATTGATGCATTCTATTTCTTTCATAATTTTCAACTGTTTGCCTCTTTATAATTAGTCGCGGTTCTGCTGAACTATGCCATACAGGAGCTTTCTTCTCCCTGTGCCCAAATTTAATTATTTTGCAACCTTCCGTGTAGATAGTGACTCTCACAACCAAATCATTGCTTGCTGATTTTCATGCAAGACATCTATTTGTTAATGCTAGTAATTTGCACGGTTAAATGGCCATCTATGATGGCCTGCATTTGAAAGTTTTTAGTGTAAACTGTTGGTGTATATCTGTTGCCTTCCTGATCCCTAGACCCTTTTGCTCTTCTATCTTCACTAAATTTATTGCAAATTTCCAATTGTGTGGACACAGTCTGCTGATAATGTCTGCAACATAGTACTACCCTTGATGATGCTTATGTTCTTGGACTCAGGGTTCTGATTTTGTACCAACTGCCATTGATGTAGCTGTCAAGGAGCTTATTGCTGTTGCAAGACCTGGACAAGGTTGGCTGCTCTTTATTTCGGTAATTATTTTGTCTTTGCTGCAACATACACTCAATGACCTGTTACTGAAATGCTTTTTATTTTGTTCTTTGCAGTTGAGCAGAAAGAACTAGACCGTGCTAAACAGTCAACAAAGTCTGCCATTTTGATGAATTTGGAATCCAGAGTATGTAAACTGTTTTCTTTTATTTATTGTTTGTAGACTGAATTTAGTTATGCTGGTCAAGGATTCATTTTCTCCAGCCAAGCTTTGCTGTATGCTTATAAGTTGTTTTGCACAGATGGTTGTTTCAGAAGATATTGGGAAACAAGTTTTGACATATGGAGAGAGGTATGACTATTTAAGGTTCTTAGCTTTTATCCTTTGCTGTGCTGGGCTATGACACTGCTAATTAGTTGCTTCTCATTTACTTTATATCTATAACTGCTTGCCTGTTATATTTCTGTTTATGTGAAAACTGTGATGATATTTTTCTTCTTCTTAACAAAATTGCTTTGAATTGATCAGGAAACCTGTGGAGCATTTCTTGAAGGTCGTTGATGAAATTACACTGAAGGATATTTCTTCTGTAGCCCAAAAGCTTCTTTCTTCTCCTCTCACAATGGCATCATATGGAGACGGTACTTCTCAGTTTAGTTGGAACTTAAAGACTAGATTTCAGTTGTTTTATTGGAATGCATTTTAGATTAACTTGTTGGTTTTGCTCATATTTTGCAGTCATTAATGTCCCAAGCTACGATTCAGTTAGCCACAAGTTCAAGTGAAAAATGAAATTGCTTTGCTATGTCAAACTTGACAAGCATTTGACCTATTTTTGACGGTGTTAAGCATCCTAATACCTTCGAGTTGTGCGGTTGAAAATAAGGACTTTAGATGGTTCCATTTTTAGCAATAAATTGTTTATCCCAAGCAAGAAACATATTAGAGAAATAGCTTCTGCAGACAATGGGACTGGCATATTTTTTGCTGCATTCCATGACTTTGTTCATGGTTGGGGAAAAGTCCCCATATTCTTTTTCAATGTTCTTAACTTGAAGCATGCATTTTGAGTGGAAAATTTTGGTGTATATGTCACAGCATGTTCCTGTCATGGCATAATTTTCAGGTTTTATCTTGTACAATTTTTTTTCGGGTTACTCGAATTTATGATGGAAGCTTTTGAATTCACCCTTAAATTTCGTATGTATATTGCATTGTTTTCTCTCTTACTTAACATGTTGTAACAATTTTTGTTCCTCTTTATTGTGCGCATAAATCTGTCGACTGATCTATGTTATGCTCATTCCTAGTATGAAATATGAATGGTGGTAAACCACAAGACTTGAAGCTATGCCATTCAATAGGAGAGAAAGCTAGATCAACAGGTGCTACCATAGAAAGTGTTGGTTTTTTGACAATGGCAGAAATCCCTTTTACAATTACTTTAGAACGAGCAATTGAGCAAGCCTCTTAATCTGATGAACTTCCTGAGTCAAGGAAGTTGTGAATTTTTTGTCTTGTTCTAAATCAATAAAGTCCGAAAATCAAACAAAACGACCTCCAAAAGTATGATTTTTCATCGAAAAGAATATTTTAAAAACATCAAAAGAAAAAACCCAAAATACAAAGAGCATAAAGTCACTCACAATAATTGAGTAAAGAATCAAATCATTTTTTTAAAAAGGAAATTGGATATTTCAGCTAATGTGGCGTTGACACTGATGTGATCGTTTACATAGTAATTACAATATTATTCTGTTAAATTTTTAGATGAAATTTGTTAATGTCATTAGAATTGATATAATTAACAAATTTTAATGATTTAATGACCCAAATAAAACTTTGACCAAAGTTAGTAATAGATAAAATAAGAATGGAAAAATGTTAAGATGTCAAAACACCATAAAGATGGAGTGGAACAAAAGCAATGGCCTAAGCCCAAATTAGATAAACCTAACATCTTTAGTTAGGAAAACAAACCAACTCAAATGGCGAAACCTTTCCTAAGAAACAGTATTTGCCAACATTATTTATACACCATTCTTCTCAATCAAATCAAGTTGGTATCCTTCTATCTTTTTCTTTATTTTTTTTATGACACTATTTTATGATTTCGTGTTACATCATAACATTTTCTTTTTCAATATAAACAATCAAACAATTATTTAAAATAATAAAATAGAAAATGAACATAAATAACTAATAAATTACATGCTTTCAATTGTACTTACAAATTAAAATAATAAATCATAACACTTACATGAAAAAAAAATTTTTTTTTGATACAAAATTTTCTTTTCTCCTTTAAACCATCCAAGATTCTAAAACCCTCTAATATTTAATTTTTAATGCTTGGAAATTAACTAACGTAGGTTTGTTGTTGGCTTGGAGTTTAGCTCGGAGTGTTGGAGGAATGAAGGTAACAACCAGGCAGCACTCGTTTTCGATTGGCAGCAATGTTGAGAGTTGAGGGTGTCATCGATAGGCAAATTTGTGCCCCGGTGTGTGGTTGCAAATTGGCAATCATTTCCTTGACGGGTCCGAACCCAAAATATTTTTTGCATTTGATTCTCCACTCATGCATGTCTCATGCGTCTGTGCCAAATCCATAAGGCAGTGATGCATGTTTTTGCTCTTTCAACAAAGGACTGGTCAATTTGGCCGAAAAATTATATCTTACTGCCACATAGTTGATTACTGACCGTACAATGTCGCCTTCTGCCTAATTCCTTCCATTTACGTATTAAACCCTCTTTAATCATCTCTTCCCCTTTTCAATTTCAGTGATTGCAAACTGGTATATATCAAAGTACAATTTAATTAGAATCCGAAAACTTAATTTAATTGATTAAACTTCAAATTTGAATGCCAATACCTATAATTTCTTATCTTATTTTCATATTATGATTTTTTATGTAAAAAAAAAAACAAATTAATTAAATTTAGTTCTTATAGTTGAAAATGAACCAAAAACTTTATATTAATTCTTAAATCAAACAATATTTTGAAACTTATAACTGATTTGTTACTTAATTTTTGATGTTAAAATTTAGTTTTTGTATCAATAGCACTTAAATTAGTTGTTTGGTAGAATATGTTTATTGGTATCAAAATATAAACTTTAAATTCGAAATTTAATTCAATTAATTCATATAATCATACTTAAAAAGTAATATACAACAAAGTTGAAATTTAAATCACAACGCTTACAACTTTTCTTTTATCCTCGTATTGAAACCTCCCAAAAAAATTAAAAGGTTAGACTTAAAATTCCCTCAAATAATAGTTGTAAGATATATTGTCATACATAAAAATTTTTCTTTATAAATTAGTGGATATGAGGCTAAAAATTAACAAATAAAATGAGGACATTAATATATCAAATTGAAGAGAATCAAAGAGAATAAAAAGAGTGGTTTTAAGATTTGTTGGTCCCTTATGCCCTGATATTGCTCAAAAGTCAACTTATTGGATAATCTGAAGAGCAATCAGATCTCATTCCCTTTGGACAAAAAGAGAAACCTAATCAAGGATTGCTCACTAAGTTGAATTATATTTGGCCCACTGTTTTTTTTTTTCTCCCTTATTTTTCTTCACATTAAAAAATAAAAAAAAAATACCCTTCCAGGATATATTCTTCCCTGTCCAATGAAATTACATAATTCTTTCAACTTATGAAATAAAAATAATAAATAAATAAAAGAAAGGAAAAATAAAAAAAATAAGACAAAGAAGCAATCATAGTCATCTATCTGTTCTGCAAACATTTATCTGGTCCCTTCATCATTCAGTCCCTTTTTTTGGCAAAAAACAGGATGTTTTAAACGTGAAGCCTAACCATCATCTGATCAACATACTTTTGGAACAAAAAGATTTCCAAGTTGGGCCCACATGATTGTGGGTGATCTTTATTTTATTGTTCCTTTCATTTGGACTATATAATATTATTTGTATGAGTGTGATGTACTTTAGACTTGCCTTCCTCAAAATAGTAGTAGCAATGAAAACAAGCCGAAAAGAAAGCCTAATAGCAATATTTAATAGAAAAGAAAAAAGAACAGGTAAGTCCAACCCAAGAGAAGAACGAATTATGACTTATTTCCAGATGAGTAAAAATTTTACAAAGTGCTTCCACTTGAAGATATCGTACAGATATATATATATATAAATATATGGTAATTTTTATATGATTTTGTATGGTTCTATAATAATAAGGAGGTGGTGGTGGTCCATCGAGTACACTGCTGATTTGCCTTGTAGATCAAGCAACCCCGTAATTCCCCTCTCTCTCTCTCTCTCTCTCTCTGCAACATTCATGGCAAAAGAATAATGATCAGCACTCCATCTCAAAACCCATGTGAGATCTTGTCATTTTTTTTCTCTATTTCTATTTGCTTTTCCACAATCTCTCCATCTATCTCTCCTTCTTCGCAAAAGAAAAATTTTGCCCTTTTTCATCATAGGGTCTAACTCTGTAATCTGTAATATATGGAAAAAAATAATAAAATAAACTGTAATTTTCCCAGATATCGTCTTCATTACTCAAAGTTTTTCCACTGCCACCGTATACCATTCAACATCTTAGCCAATAGATTTGTATGTTATCTAATCTAATACTAGTACTATATATCAAATAAGCTTTTTTTGGGTTATTTTTTTAAATAAAGATTAAATATTTAAGTATAATTATACAGATAGGGTTGCCATGCTTTTGAATGTGTGCCTCAAGTAACAGCTGTGAAGGCCGTTTCTTTCCTTTTGCTTTAGTAGTCAAGACCTCCAAAACAAAGGTGTGGGAGGCCTTAAGCTTTAGAGAAGAAAGAAAGGAAAGAACCCAAAAAATACAGACAACTGGGTAGTATTTTTTTTTGCCTTTGACATATCTTTGCTTCCCTTTCTCTCTCTTAAACCGCCTAGCTACATGCGCTACTTAAATTGGCAAAGGCTTTAAAGTTGGTGAGTAGGTTAGGAAGGGCAACTTTTCCTTTTTCTCACTTGGGTCTTCGGTTAAAGTAAGCGAGGGAATTCTGGTGTTTTCCAAATGGTTAAAGCAGGTTTATAGCTCAATCCCACTTTCACAGTTTTCTCTTTTCATCTCTCTCTCTTCTTCTTCTTCAGTACTTCTTCCTTGTGGGAAAACAAACATATCTTCTTTTGGAGCATATTTCTCATCTGGGTCTTGCATAAATCTCCTCTTTTTGGATTGGTTTGGGTAATAGTTTCATACAAAGATAGCACCTTTTGTTGATATTAAACGTGTGTACTTATATATGTGCATAGAGTTAAAATTCAAAAGCTTTTTTTTTTTTTTTTTGGGTTCTTGTTCTCCCGTTCCCTGAGTTAATTTAGAGGTTTTGATATATTCTTCTTCTTCATCCTTTTCGATGCGTTCTTTTGATATTGTTAACATAAGGTCAGAAGTTATAAAAATCACATAGTTTCAATCATTTAGGAACTAGTACTTATTTATCAAACCGATCAGTTTATTTTCTTCGTCTTTTGTTTTTCTAGTTCAAGGAATATCAGATCTCAAACAGGCTTATGGTTTCTGTTATATAGAGAAGCTAACTGGGATATGAGTAATTGGCTGCTAGATAAAGTGGATTATTTCATACAAAGAGAAAGAAGATAGCATCTGCCACATCAAAGAAAAAGGGAAAAGAAGCAATGAATAAGAGTAATCTGGGCTCCGTCAGCAGCTCTGATCTCATCGATGCAAAGCTTGAAGAGCATCAGCTATGTGGATCCAAGCAGTGCCCTGGTTGCGGACACAAGCTTGAAGGAAAGCCGGTAGGGATTAGTCTCATAATATTCTTGGCTTCAACAGCAAGATTTTGACAAAAGAAGAATCAAGGAAAAATATGAGAATTATGCTTGCTGTTTTATTCTAAGGGTGTTAAGTTTTTTTTTTAATTTTTTATTGTCATGTTGTTTCTTTAATAAACAATAAATTCAAACATTTGATTAAAACTTTCTTCTTTTTTCTCTTTATTTTGTTTATTCTTTCCTTTTGCTTTGGTTTAATTACTTGATTCTGAACTGAATAATGAAAATTTGCAGGACTGGTTAGGTCTACCAGCTGGAGTGAAATTTGATCCGACAGATCAAGAACTGATAGAACACCTTGAAGCAAAAGTAGTAGCTAAAGACATGAAGTCTCACCCTTTGATAGATGAGTTCATTCCTACTATTGAAGGAGAAGATGGGATTTGTTATACCCATCCTGAGAAACTCCCAGGTAGTCAGAAAGTATAGATTATGCATGTATCATCTCTCTCTCTCTCTCTCTCTCTCTTGTCTTGTCTTGTCTTGTGTGATTGCTTCCATCATTATTCAATGCTGTTAGGTCTTACTATATATATTGTCTCAAATGAAGCTGCAACCTCGTGAATTCCGGAGGGTTTGTTGTTAGTTTTTGCCGTTTGGTTATGACTTTAGAGGTTATTGCCACTGTCTCGTAGTTTGTTGCACCTAAGTCAACCTAACTTTGATTTTGGCAACGTTTTACTACGTTTCTTGTAGGAGTAACCAGAGATGGGTTGAGCAGGCATTTCTTCCACAGACCATCAAAGGCCTACACAACTGGGACAAGAAAAAGAAGGAAAATACAAACCGAATGTGACTTACAAGGTGGAGAAACAAGATGGCATAAGACAGGCAAGACAAGGCCAGTCATGGTCAATGGCAAACAAAAAGGGTGCAAGAAAATCCTAGTTCTTTACACAAATTTTGGCAAGAATCGAAAACCCGAAAAAACCAATTGGGTCATGCACCAATATCATCTTGGTCAGCACGAGGAAGAGAAAGAAGGAGAGCTTGTGGTGTCAAAGATATTTTATCAGACTCAACCAAGGCAGTGCAACTGGTCTGATCGAAGTGCAACAACTGTTGAAGGAAGCAATGTCGACCCTAATAGCAGAAGAGATAGTGGCAGTGGAAGTTGTTCTTCAAAGGAACAAGTAATCCCTCTTAGAGATGAAATATCTGGGGCTGGGGTTGCTGCTGCTTTATCAAGCTATGCCGGTGCTATTGATATCCAACAATTAAAATCTGATCATTTCAGTTTCACCCCATTTCGGAAAAGCTTCGACGAGGTACAATTTTGTCCATTTATAGGCAACATGTTTTCTCCCTTCTACAACTTCTTAAATTTTTTCCTTTAAGACTAATCAACAACCACGAAATAATAGCATAAAATGACACTGACGTTTGTACCTTGTAATTCTATGCATAGATATTGTAGTAGTTCAAACCTAGCCTCAAAAAAAAAAAAAAAAAAAAAACAAAATAAAACAAAACAAGGGAAATTATTTATTTTGATATATGAATAAATCCAATTTCATGCATGCATTCAAGTTTTAAACATCAAAATGGTTAGTTTATCTTACATAAAATAAAAGTAAAGGGAAGAGATCATAAAGTTTTAGGGTTGCTTTTCTCATAGTTGATTGCTTGCAGATACTGCATAAAAAAAAAATCTATATATACCTCACTTGATTATGTTTGTGAGCTAACTATTCTTTGTTTACCCACCAATAGGATCAATATTGAAACTGAGAGTAAAACTATAGAAAATTGAAAGGCCTAAAAGAAAGGTATTAAAGATAAAAAAGAGAAGGAATTAAAGCAATGGAATAAGTTGTGTTTGAAAATGGACTAGCTAGCAAACTGCTTCTTGTGGGGTGTCCATTGCAGGTGGGGATAGGAGAAGCTTCAGAGGCAAGCGAAGCCCCAGCTCAAGGCACGTGCGAAGAGATACCGGAGCATCATCCACAGCCACATCATATGGCCCATGATCATCACCATCACGATCACCATCATCATCATCATCATCAGCAGCAGCAACAACACCAGCATCCCACACATCATCAGATTGCTACTACAGCATTTCACATTAGCAGGCCTTCACATTCCATTTCCACCATCATCTCTCCACCTCCCCTCCACCACACCTCCATCATCCTTGATGAGGACTCCTTTCATGTCTCCAGAATAATGCTTCAAAATGAAAGTTTCCAGGTAATATATCATCATTATCAATCAAATTAACCTCCAATATTAATTCTACCCATATAATAATCCACCAATAGTAGAAATCATAATTTTCAATGGTACTTCTTTTCTTTTTAAATCCATCTTTCTGATATAATTTCTATTTACTCAGCAGGAACAAAATGACACAGTGTTTTACACATGCATGCCACATTTATATATTAAGTACGGTATTTATTAAGCTGAAGCCTTTTCCCCTACTTTTTAAAGAGTTTTTTTAATAGTTAACTCAACCATACATGTTTATAATTAAGTTCAGACCTTAATTATAAATGAATTGATGGGATGCAGCTTGGTAATGAAAATGACTTTTTTTTTTGGGGGGGGGGGGGGGGGGGGTGGCGGGTGGGGGTGGAGCATAGATGTGGCAGACTCAGTGTAGTCATGCTACTTTTTAGTGTCAGCTAAGTTGGGAAAATGAACTACCTTTTCACTTTTTAATCCTTGTTGAAGACAAGATGATTTAGATGGGTAATTAATTTTGGTTTATTTATATTTTGTTGAACTGAATAAATGTAGCAGCAACAACAACAGCAACAGCAACATCATAAACTGCAAGGAAGGTCTGCATCAGGTTTGGAAGAACTAATAATGGGTTGCACTTCAACTGATACAAAAGAAGTAAGTACGAACTTTTAGGCCCTGAAATCCACGAGCCTTGTTTGTCATAATACCAACTAGGCAATGAAAGAAAGAAAGAAAAAGTAAGGGGAAGTATTTTTTTTTATAAAAACAAAGGATAAAAAGAAGTGAAAAAAAAAACCAAATTCTTTAGTAATATTATTTTTTAAAAATAAAGAGAGAAACCAGACTCCTTTTCTTTTTCTCTTTATCTCTTTTAGGAGTAGTATTTTCTTTTTCTTTTTCAGTTTTTCATGTTTTGATCAGAGTTAAGTATGGCATTCAGCATCCTGTAAAGAAATAAACGTAGCTATCATCCTACAAATAAAATGCTGTTAAAGAGAGTGCAGAGAATTTTCTTCATAGAAAATTAAACATAAGCTGCTTTCTGTCATGAACAATAACCTTAATTCTCTTAAATTACCGCTTTCTCAAGATGCAGTAGAAATCAATATGTTAGGCAAGTTTGACATGGGTTTTAACATATATAACTATATATCAACAAAGAATCAGAATTCCAAAAATTAAAGTATAACTTATAGCAGAATGTGAAACCATATAGCCTTGTAAGTTAAACCAAATCTTGAAACAAAATAGAATCTTCTTTTATATTTCTCTTTTGGACAAAAAAGGTAGTTGGCAAACTAAAGCCTATACTACTTTCCCTACACCTTCCTTTGGTTTTTCTTTGAATATATGTTGCTAACAAGAGCTGTTAATTCTGGAAAATTACCCCCTTTGTGACCATAAATAAACATCAAGGAAAAAGAGAAATATTTAAAAAAGCAAAGAAAACAAGTAGCATTAACATTCTTTTGGTTGGGTTCATGAGAAAGGGGGATTTGGAAGAGTGCATGATAGCAACATGAAATCTTTTTATCATGTGTTGCCTCATGAGATAGATACAGAAGCAAACAATTTGATTGTGGAGTCGGAGAGAGGACAGAAAAGGCAGCTTCTTCATTTGTTGTTTTTAGGTGAAAATTTTGTGGTTAAAACCCTAACCCTAAGTTTGGCTTTTTTGGCAGGAGTCATCCATCACAAACCCACAAGAGGCTGAATGGTTGAAGTATTCCTCCTTCTGGCCTGACCCTGACAACCAGGATCATCATGGGTAGAAGCAAAAAGTTTAGACAAACAAAGGAAACCTTACAAGACATCATTATTATCATCATCATTACTACTTTAAACCTAGCTCTGGTGAAGTTCTTTTCAAGGGAGAGAGGCCAAGAAACCATCTACTACTATAGTTTGCTCTTTTTCTTTCTTTTCTAATTAATGTGGGAAGGGGAACTGGTTTATGACTCTCAAATTCTCTCAAGTCTCAACTGAACTAACCGTACAACAGTCCATGTTGGAAAGAAAGAGAAAGAACAAAAGCAAAAATAAGAAAGAAAGAAGGAAAGAAAAATAAAGAAAAGAAAAGAAACCAGGAAAAAGGCTGCTCTCTACTGACAAATAGAAGGAGAACCAAAGACCCAAAGCAAAATCCAGTCCTGCATGAAAATCATCACCATTATGATTACAATATCATCTTTATGGCTATTCTTTTTATTTTATTATTTCGAGGCTCTTGTATAATTTATTTTCTTTGTTCTTTACGAAGAAAAATACAAAGAGTTTGTGCAAATTGCAACAAATACTTTGTTAATTGTGTTGTTGTTAGTCACCTTTTCTAGTAAAATATGTATGGATTAGGGGGCTCACGATTTTCCTTTATATATAGAAATGAAAATATTGGTTATAGAATTGTTTATTTCTTGGTGTGGCACTTTTTCTACTTATTTTGTTTTTGCAGACAATTTAAAGGAGATTTAGGTTCTCCAATTGCTATATCATTGAATGAATAAGAATTCTAAATGTATAAAATCTATGTAAGATTTTTTTAGAGGTAGAGCTAGCTAATTTGCCTACTAATCCACATTTCAATCTCAAGAGCTTATTACAACAACTAGCTAGTTAGGGATCATGACCTGTCGGCAGGCCATATATGTGCATATATCCCAAAGGTGAAGAGTCAGTCCTTCAATAATTAGGAATTCGAGATTATCATCATGATAACTTTTCATCATCTATATATTTGCCGTGGTCAAATCTGTTCTTTTAAGTAAAATTAGTTCCTTCGGTTGCTTTGTCCCTACAATATAAGACCTAGGGAGACAGCAGTGCCACCATTATGCTCACCAAATCAATGTAAAAAAAATACTGTTGCTATTGATGCATGAAGAAAGTTGGTGCAATTGATTTATCAGGTCACGTATTCTTTTCAATATTTATTTTGCTTGTTGAGTATGCTTTTTTATCCTCTGTTTACTTTAGTGACAAATGCAGGAGACGTTCTGGGAGACTTTAAATGAGAGCTCCTTCGGAGCTTGTATTGGTACTGCCGATGTTTGCCTAATGAAAAGTAAATGTCCTTTAGCTGGTTTCGGGTTTAAATGGTGGGTCCTTCCACCTCACTAAATGACATTCCAATTGCACTGAGCCACTAATTACCAATTAATTAGCAGTTTCTTCAAGGTCAAAAACTTATATGTAGTTGAGGGGTTTTTGCCCTTTGTTACAATTGCAATTACTCTTTCAAAGTAGCTATCACTAACAGCATTTTGAGGTGACAAATGGGACATTGCCACGAGGAAATTACTTTGTACATGTTTTTTTAATGGACTAAACTTCATATCATGCACCATGATTTTTTGTCAGTGGTTGTCATACTCCTAATAAAGTAGTTTTGTTTGGTTCTTTGAATTTAGATATATCAAAAGGAGGAGAGAAGAGAATGTGGGTTTTCATTAATTTTTTTTTCTTATTTGGAATCTTGGAATCTTTCAATAGTATAGCAGTAGAAATCACATTTTAAAGATCAATCTCTCTTTGTTTTTTGTTACTTGGGAAACTTCTTTACTGCTTTTATATCTGTCCCTCAGATTCGCGCTTTTTTCTGTATATTATACTAGTATTATGTAGAGAAAATGAGATAAGCTTATCCCCTCACAAAGACAAAGATAAAGAAAGAGAGAGAGAGTAACGTGCATGTTATCTTTTCCTTTCATGGGACGTGCATGAAATAAAGCTAAATGCAAAATGAAGGCGAGCGAGGCAGCTTCATCGTAGTTTCTGAAAGGAATAAAGCATGGAACAAGGGAATAAGCAGACAAGAATAACCTTTAAGCTTTGAAATGACCCTTCTCATAACTTATTGGAAAAAATTCTTTTATCCTGTCATTTTATATATACACTCTACTTTACATTTATCTATGTACTATGGTATATATCCGTTGTATTATTCCCAAAACATGAATGCATCTTAGTACATTATATATATATATATATATATATGGTACCCCATTTATCAGTGCTATCTCAAAGAAATCACGGAAAATATCAATTTCATCTAGATATACCCTAAAAAAAGTTTTAGCTCATTGATGTAAAATGCAAAAATTATACTCCATTTATGTATAAATATATTCCCCCCCCCCCCCCCCCCACACACACACACACATTGACTACATAATACTTGCTAATTAAATTAACAAATATATATATGCAAAAATTGGTTTTGGGTAATTTGTAGAAGGGTTGAGAGAATTCAAATACTGTGGTGTAGAAATACTTGAGGTTAGTACATAAAATAGTATAGGTTAAAATAAACGAAAAAGAGGAGGATCCTATCCTAGCTAGTAGAGATGGTGGGGGGTGGGATATAAATAATAAAGTGGGAAGAGGAAATGTCTCTTTCCACATGCAATGAAAATAAAAGGAATGACATGTCTTGTTCAACCTAAAAAGGTGATATTCAATTCTTTCGCTTTATAGAAGATTTTGGGTGCTTTTAAAAGAAAGAAAGAAAGTATTAGCAGTGTTAGGATTTCTGGGTTTGCAGAGATTTGGTCCCACAAAGAAGTTGCAGGGAGAATTGTGTAGTGCAATAAGGAATATCATAACATGGCAATACCCACCTTTTTTGGATTCTTCAACAGCAATGCCAAGGCCAAGGCCAGGCCAAAGCTGCTTTTTAAATGGTAACCAACCCCACTGATCCCCTTCTCCCTCGTATGATCAGCTTAGAGGCTTATTTTTGGAGCAAACATTTTTGTGCTTCTAGGAAATGGAAAGTGATTCATTCATTTTCGCAGCCATTAATTTACACAGTACTGAATTTTCAATTATGTACATTTTGACAATTAAAGATACCGATCCTTGTTATTGGAAATTTTATAGCAATTTTTAAAACTGTTATCATGAATACTAAGCATGTTCTTGATAGATCACTTGCCTGTAGAAATGGTGGGAATCGATCTGTTTTCTTGGAGAGAGCGAAGTTCACTAAAGTATCCTTCCTTTTTGAACCTTTTATTTCGTACTATGACATAGTCGATTTGGCTATGGCAAAACTACTTGATGGGAGGTGGCGGCTGTGTGGCAATCAAGACTCTTCCCTGTTAAATACTTAAATTGGATGTAGTTGAGAAAGTTTGGTGAGCGTTTCATGCATTGATGAATAATTTAATCAAAGACAAGGCCAAACAAGTTAGTTTCCTGCAGTTGCGGATAATCCAACAACTAAATAATAATGCAGAAACAAAGGCTATAATCAATGATCTAACAAGTAACTGATGCCATAGCCTACAGCCTATCACATTTCTAAAGAGAAAGTGATTATCGCAACAAAAGGTGAAAGGAACAATTGGGATGGCAACTGATCAGCCCATTTTCTTTTCCATTGAAAAATTTGAAAATCAGTACCCACTAATGAGGGTTTTGGGAGGACTGTTAAAATTTCACACTTGCTTAGATGAAATGTAGCAAACATGAGTAGGAATCCATTGACCAATCAGTATCAAAATGACTTTTGGGAGTAATTCTGTAATGTGATTTTATTTGTACCCAATAAGTCTTTACAAAAGTGCACTACGTATAAGGCAAACATCTCAGAGACTCAAGACTCCTTTCTTAAAATGAATAGGCTTTTGGAAAAGGAACTGGAGGATAAGTTATGTAAGCCAATAATCAGAACAGATAAAATATAAGGGAGAAGATGGCATCATTTTTGTGGCGAATGGTAGCCAGCGATCGAGGAATTATCAACTTTGTAGTATACCTTTGAGTAGCTTCCTCTAATAAAGACTTGTTTGGGTCCTTTCTATCCGTTTAGCGAGTGGCATATTCTTCTTGTTAGGGGATGGCTGACAAACCAACATATCCTAACCATACTACCATCTGAGCACAAAGCCCGATGAAGTTTCCTTCTTTCCTACGTTTCTCTCTCTGTTTTTCATTCGTTCAATGTTCGAGCCTCTTTGAACATGTTCCTCCGATCGTATAAAACAAGAAATAGGTAGATACTACAAAGGTCAAGGACTAACGCTTGAAATAATGGTCTTCATCAATTTGTTTTCGTGTGCGGGCCTGCCCCAAAGCCATCTTATTACTAAATGTCCTTTCAAATCCTTTTCAAACTATTGCTGCAGCTGGCTAGGACTAGCTCGTGCAAAGAATCTTGGCTTTTGGAGTAAGTCTCCAAACACTTCAGCCTGGAAACTTCATCTATTTGACAAGACCATTGTGCCGTGGGCATCACATCAAAATGAGATTCGTTTTGGCAACATGCAAGGTACTGTGTAATGCAACATTGCTCAACCTTTTAGAGACCAGTTTGGAAATACAGGCAAGAATCCACATAGCCTAAATGCAGAGTTGCTTTCCCTGAACAATGTCAGCTAAACCACAAAGTAATAGACACCGCCTAAAAACATGGGAGTGTTCTACTTCTTACCAGTTTAACCAGGACACATAAAGCTGCTGGTATCTCTCATTTCTTAGTCCATACCCACATATCATGTGATGCATATGCTTTCTCACATATGAATCCAAAAACGAAAATTGTTGCGCGATTAACACATGGATATATAAAACAGCACAGCTGATTGTATAATTGATACCATGTTATACATATCAATTATCATTGAAGAACTCTTCTAGCTTTCTTTGTTTAATAGTTTTCCTTGTGTTCTTTGGTACACACTTACTGGAAACAGATATTTATCAGACCTGTACAATCTATACTTATTTGCTTTTTCTGTACAAGCAACAACCACAAAATGTTCTGAAGGAGCAGCAGACTCAGCAAGCACGTGCTTCAGGCAGCCTCCAAGTCACAGGTCCAGAAACACCAGAAACTTTCAGTGATGCGAAAAGGCACGACAATATAGCTATCATGGGCCTGGCTCTCACCATTCTGGGCACAACTACTAGCTCCTTACCAGTAATATCATCAAAAGTACTATGATAGCCTTCAAGATCAGCTTTTGTAATCATAACTGCATCCACTGAAGGAGAGTGCAAAGTAACTGGCCGGCGGTGCCTGCTATACTCCAGAACTGCCTGCTCAAAACCATTTACAAGCAACAAATAAACAAGAAGAAAGAGACACAGTTTATTATTCATGCTTGTGAATGGAAGAAATCTGAAAATTAATGCTATTTGGAAATATGGAACTGTTCTCAGGGCATTCATAATGCTGGTAAAATCTTGTTCTTTTTTTCTGAGCAAACAGTAAATGACAATGGGAGATAAGAGAAACGTGCAATTCATGCATAATCTAAAACTGGCCAACATGAACAGAGTCATTAATGACAAAAAAGAAAGAAATAGAAGTCTCCGTGCTTGTAGACTTGTAGTACCATCTTCATTGTCATCAACCTCATTTCCCCCTTTCATGTGGAGGGATAGGGGCAACAAACAAGCAAAAATTGCAGGGTTTCTACGAAGGTTTCACACTTGGCACATGATAATACCATAGGACTTACCTTCCATTGTGAGGGGGCAAGCAAAACTCGAGGTCTTCGAGACTGAACATATTCAAGGGCACCTGCGGGTGTCATCTGCTTATGCTCTACCTGCAGAGTTTAAAACAAATTCAAATCAAATCTGGAGCTAGCCTCAAAGGTTACTGAACAACAGTGAGCCAACAAAGCTCTATGCAATAGACAGAGATTTACCAAGTAGCAAAGCACAATGGTGGTACTACCACAAGTTGCATTCTCTGTAGCCAAAAAATTTAACGAAGTCGGCTGAGACGGCCAACAGGCCACAGCGACTAACAGAGACAGTTGAAAAAATCATCTACTGACTACGAATGAAGTCCACAGCTCTACTGATATCTGAAATTGAAGGAACAAATAAATAATCTCTCGTTGGAATTACTAGGTGATCAATTCCATGAGCCTGCATAAACCATAAAGCAAAAGTAAATATCAATACCCAACAAAACAGAAATTGCAGAAAACAAAAAAAAAAAGCTATTTTGAAACACCCATTCACCTCAAGCTAATAATAATGAGTTTTGGAAATCATTTCCCATTTCCCATTTCCTATTTTCATCTCCATGTTTAGTCTAGAATCTAGATATGGTCAATAAAATAACGTAAACAACTCAATTTGCAAACTCTTTTTAAATTGTTTTTTCAATAAAACATATTAAGAATCAAACAAAGAAAAACTTACATGATATAATGAAGTGGAAACCAGAGTTTCGAAAGGTTCATTGAGAGTGATCACCCCACCAACGCCTAACTGCTTCAAACGTCGAACATCCTTGGGAAACGGAACGGCCCCCAGCAAAAGAAACTGAATTTGAAAAAAAGAAAAAAACCATCATCATCAAAACAGAGAAAAAGCTAATGCTACATATTTTTTCTGCTATTTGTCCCACTGTACCGAAAAAAAAATGCAAAATGCTAAAAACAAAACCGCAAACCAAACGGAGCCGAACAAAGTCACAATTTTTAATCGATAATCAAAGGCAGATATACTGATTTGAGAATAATTATTATAAAAAAATGGTTGATAAAGAAGGGAAAATAAGGATAATATAAGAGAGAAACCTGGTCAACTTCGTCCCTCCATCTGAATTCAGATTGGATTTTGTTTCTGAAGACATTGTACAAAAGGGTCGGGTAAAACAGGATCCGAGCACCCGCTCCGACCAGAACTCTCTTCGCATCGTCGACTCTAACTATCTGCAGCTGCTTCTCCCGATCACTCTCCACGTCACCCAACTCCTCGATCTTCATCTCAAGAAAAACGGGAAACGAATTTTCCTTCTGGAATTGATATTGGTTAAATTCTAAGAAATGAAAAACAGTTTCGAAGAATTGAGAGATGAGGGATGGAATTGGCAAGAGAGAAATGAAAGATCGAAGCGATTTTTTGGGAATTTGAGAAAGATACGAGAGATCGATTAGATTTGTGAACAAAATAAAATTACTGTACTTATTTCGATTAACTGGAATCAAAAGTTCAGATCAAGAGTAAATTATATAGAAAGCCCTTGAAATTTATTTAATTTACAGTAATACCCTTCATTTGCCTTAATACTTGGTGGACTTTGATAAATCTCGGAGAAATGGATAGGCTTAAGTTTTTGGATAAAAATTAAATATATTAAATTAAATATATTAAATTAAATATAAACCATGTATTTTTTATGCGTTATTCCACGCTTTCAATTAAGAAATATTTTGTAAGAAAATAATAAGATTGACCTTACCATTCTAATCCAATTTTTTTTAAGGATTATTACTTATTCAAGCTTATTATTAATTAAGTAAAGACAAATTCAACGAACAAAATTCATGGTAATTTTTTTTTTAAAGTGATGTTGTTTTGTGGACCTTTTTATTATTTATTGGAACTTTTTGCTTAAGAAATATATATGTTCATTATTGAATTAAAAGCATAATCTTTAATAATTCAATTAACAAAATTAAATTATAGAGAGGTGGATTTTCAATAAAGTTGGGTTCGATTTTTTAAAAAAATTTTCTACATTATGAATTCTTTTGTATAAAAAAATTCAATCAACAAAATCCATAATAGTTTTTTGAGTAATGCTATTTCTTGAAAAAAATTTTTAAAATTTGAATTCATTCATTGAAAAAGAAAAATAGATACATCTAGCATTACGCTAAATATTTAAATGACTCACAAATACATGAACATGTTGCAATCTTCCTCAACAACCATCAGTTTCATGGTGAACTTCTGTAAAATCTTGGTAATTCTCCAACTTCAGTGATAAACTTGGCTAATAACAAATTCAGTGGAAACATCTCAGCTAGTTTTGGCTTCACGAGTTATAGATTGAAGGAGATTTTGCTTCTTAATAACCAGTTAACAGGTTGCATTTCAGAAGGAGTTGGGCTTTTCTCAGAGATGCAAGTTTTTGATGTGAGCCACAACTCACTCATGGGTCATTTGCCAGACACAATATTTTGCCTGAGTGACATTGAGGTTCTCAATTGCAAACGATAAGCTATCCGGGGTACTACCCGATTTGGTTTGTTCCCTAAGGAGACTTATGAATTTGAGTGTTGCCTACAATTTCTTCTCTGGGTTTAGCCAGGAATGTTCCAAGTTGTTGTTTAGAAATGCGGGTTTTGACTTCTCGCTTAATTGCATTCCAGGGAGATACATGCAGAGAGCACAACCATAGTGTTCTGTGATCCCTGGAGGTGGGATGAGTTGTCTGAGAATTCCTTCTGCACAGCCTTCCGTTTATGGGGCATTGCTTGGGAACTTGGAAGTTAATATCACCTCATCATCTCCATGATCTCATTATAGAGGAAGTTACTGGTCTTGTCTAACAGGTTGGTGATGGTTGTCAACTGTCCCATTCATTAATAGCAATTTACAATTTAGAGCTTCCAAATTCATTTCGTCGTGGATTCAGTTAATATATTCCTGTGTCTCTGAATGGATAAGACATGCTCAGATACTTGAGAAAGGGGTTTATGAAGAGTAGAATATTCAGGTAGAAATACTTACTATAATCGGATCTTGACTATCCAAAAGAAAATCCGATTAAAAAAAGACGGTATTTCGCTATCCGGTTGTCCTCATGTACTCTTTGTCTCGTTTAGCACCACATTGTGATTTTCAGTGCAATTGGTTTGTCCAGAAGCCTTCCTACTTACTCTTCAGAATCTAAAGGGTCCAAATTCCTCTGCCCAATGGGCCAATAGTCTTGCTAAGGCATTTTAGAACGCTAAAATCTGTGGCCTGATTTACAACGGTAAGTGATTTTACACTATTTCCAAATTCCATGTCGATGTTCCATATTTATTCCGAGTAAGATTTTCTGAAGACATTGCTGGCGCCATCATGCTACCAATTTTGTTAAATGAAATTTTCATTTTTGGTTAAGTGGCAAGAAAAAATGTGAACCTAATCTTGGTCAAAAGAAAAAAACAATGTAAAACTAATTACTAATCAGTTCCCTATATCCGTCTAGCCATCCCACTTTACCTATAAAATCTAAGGATAAGAATAGGGTTCGAAGAGAGTACAACATTTTTAATTTCATTATCAAATTTTTATATTATATTTATTTTCATACTCATATCTAATGTATTTTAAATTTATTTTCATATCATTTTTATAGATATTTAATTGGTATAGATAACTCATATATGTAATTTTTTAAAATAAAATAAAAATAAAAATAAAAATTTATTTTTTATTTTTATCTTATATATTTAAGTAATTTTTTTATAAATATGTATTAATATATATTTTTTCAATAAAAATATATTAATTTTAATTAATTTAAAATAATAATTTATATTCTTTAATAAAAATTTATTTACTAAATATATATAAATATATAATTAGAGAATTGACGCAAAACAGATCCTATATTACCATTACTCATTCTCATATCTAATAAAAATTTAAATAATATCCAACTCCATCTCCATCCTCATAAGGTAACATCCATCTTTATCCTCGATTAAAAAATCATATTTTCTATTGGATACGGATAAAATTAACATCTCCAATTAAATTCCTACTGGAACAGTAATAAATGGGCTGGACAGAGGATGACCTGAGGAAGTCCAATTTGATTGGAACCATGTTGAAAGCAAGCTGGCCTTTGAAGTTTGCTAGTTAATTCATCTGGTTTATAAGTTGGGCATCTGATAAGATAATCTCTGTACTCTGTTCCGTAAGATTTGTCTACCCAGTACTAGGACAGGAATTTGATGGCCAAACTTTGCAAACTATGTCTGTTCTGTTTAGTTTTCATGTGAATTTCACTGTGTTGTAAAACATTCCTTGTATTTGCTGATGAAATTAAAGAACGAAAATGTAACTATGAACAAAACAATGAAACAATTGAATTCTTTTGTCTATACAATTTCAGTCTGTAAGGTATGAACCCAACAAAAAAAAAAGAAAAAAGAAGCGTTCCCCTGTATATTGTGTTTGATAAAAACACAACCTAAAAGCAGAATAAAAACTATCAAAAACTGTGAATTATAAATACGATGTTGTCAACCGAAGAAGAGCCTCTCCCAAACCAGATCAGCAGCCTCACCCCCACGCTGAAGAAATGCTGAAAATGATATGGGGGGAAAACCAAATAATTAAGGATGGAAAGAAGAGAAGAAAGATGCATTGTTCAACTCTCTGCTCAAACCAACAGTGCTTTAACTGACGAAAAGCTTAAATAACTGGTTATCATGGCAGCAGAAGGGAAATTTGCAGTGAATTAGGGTTTTAATAAGGTTTAAGAAGAAGAATCCTGTTCATCATGGCAAAGCTCCTTCCTGAGTTTACGTGAGAAAAGTCTGCAAGCATCCATGCTAAGATCGATGGCAGCTGAAAGTGCAATAAACAGTGCAGCATCAGCCATACATGTCACATGCTGCATCCCAACTTGTACGACAGGTTTGCTAACCTTTCCTTCACCTTCAACAGTTGAACCCATAGCAAATCCTTTAACAGGTGACCTTAAACTGAATGCAGCATCTCTTGGTACTCTCCTATCTATACAAAATTGGCCACCCTTTTTGACACTCATTGTACCTTCAGCAATAGGGATACCATTATTAGGGCCATTCTCAGTGACAAGTTCAAACTTGTAGCCTAAGCCATCAACAGGACCCCGTTCTCGCCATGCCTCTAGACGACCCCATGGTTTCCAGCTGCTGACAGAGAAGCCGTTGGGGCGGAGTATTAGCCATGCACCAGGGTTTGATCTAGAAACACGGTCTGAACCAGGGGAGGGTACAAATGGAGTGATCATTGAGGCAGCTGCAACAGGAGAGCCAGATAGATCATATATCATTATCATCCATCCCTTCCTCTCTCTTCCTTGCCTTTCCTTTTCTCCTGATAATGTTCTCACCCAGCCTCTATTCTTGTTGGTAAAATCTGGTGGGAGGGATCTGGTTGTACAATTGACAAAGAGGTAAAAAAGCAATCTATTAATACTAAGAAAAATGAATATAAAATTAAAAATAAAAAAACCTAATTAAGCTAACTTGACTCCACCAAATTGAATAAAAAAGAAAAGAAAAACTGACATCAAATATTTGTGCACATGGGAGAGAATCAAAAGTGGTTGTCTTTAACAGTTAGGGAGATATGGCAAGGAAATTGTCTGTTTGACCAAAACTAAGTATGAGACTAGGAGGGTATACACTATTATTATTCTTCGAATATCAGTAATAAGGGATTTTATTCTCAAGGAGATCATTTTCTAATAAAATTGAAGTTCATGGTCAGTCATGGTTGCCGGATGCAGAGTTCTTCTCTGGAAATTGATAACTGCACTTTATTTTTTGAACCTGTAAATTTGTCCAGAAAAGCTAGGGATAAAGAAAAAATAAAAGCAGTGACAGCAGTCCTCTGAATAATAGCTAAAGAGGAGAGATCAAACATATTCACTCATTCAGCCCGTAATCATCAAAAACTTCATGAACTCCTAAGATTATATATAGAGCAAGGTCAAGAAGACTCTAACTGGTTCCATCAATAACAATAAATTATGTTGTTTTTGGCTGAGATATTTCATATCAAAGAAAACCTTGATCAGATTCTATGCACTAAACTAAAATCTTTGCTTGGGCAACTATCATGTTTAGACACTATAGATCAGGCCAACCAATCTATTATATCCTTTTTCTTTTCATGAAATCCCATACATTAACGTCTTAATTAAAGCCAACATTCCAAAAATGGACAAGGCCAACCCCTAATCTATCCAGATTGGAAAAGACATAAACTTTCTCATCGTCAAGGTTGGCAACAGACGCAAAAAAAACTTGTCTCTCTGATCTATCAATTTTCATGTTAACACCTGGTAATACAAAAAACAAGAAAATTAGATTAGCTGGTCTAAACTAGTGGTGTTGAGCAACGTAAATTACCACAGTTACCATCTCACAAAGAAAAATCAACAATCACACCCACATGCCTAAATCGAGGAAAGTACCCCTACTCCTAGAATCGACGGGACAGACCATAATTTCCCCCTAAAGGAAAATAACAGAGAACCAAATCCAAGACCCCACTAGACACGCTTTTTAGCACAGCCTCGAAGAAAACTCACTAAAATACGCCATATCGAAAGTGAAAAAGGAAACAGAGGAACTTACCGAGATCTTGAGCGATCGGCGCTAAACTTGCAACTGAACACGGGTTGTCTAATGTTGCCTTGAATTTGAAACACGACAGGGCTACATTCCGGTTCTCCACCGAATTGGAAAACAAACCGGGGATCAGGTTCAGCCCTGACCGTTAAGTGAAGCTTAGCGGTTGGCTTATCCGGTTCGTTGCCCAGTTTCATCCACCCATTTTGGAACACTGAAGGCCTGGTTTGTGACACACCCAAGTTCACAGTGACCTGAACCCGACCCACCAGCTTCCCACATCTGACGCCGCACGTGCGGCCCATGAGTCCGGTGTAGACTTCGATACGTAGCGTCACGGGCTTACCAGAGAGACGCCGGACAGTTAGAGCATCGAGGTGGAATCCAGAAGTGTAGGTGGAGGATTCAGGAGGCGAGTCACCGGAGCTGTTGCTGAGAGGCAACAAAGCTGTTTGAGACGGGAAGTTTTTGAGTCTGAGCTTGCAAAAGCACGGCGTCGTTGTTGGGTAAACGCCAGAACCGGCTGGTTTGGTAGCTTGCGGGGGTTTCAGAGCTAATGATTCGACGATCAAACGAACAAATGGGCATGGATCCATCGTACAAATTTGCCTTCAGCAGCTGTTTCAAGAGATCTTTGGATGGTTTTTTTTTTAAAAGAACGAAGGTAGCTCGAAATGAACGTCGTAGATAGTGAAGAGCTTGGGAAACATCTACGTTTTTGGTTGGACTAAAACTATGTAAGTCCCGAAGTAGGCTCTACAGCAAAGCTGGTTTAACGTTTCACCTTTTCTGTCTCTTTAGGAACTTCATTCTTTTATTATAGTAGTGAGTTTGGTGATTTTTACTTGGCTTGGGGTCCGTCGGCTTTAGCCTTTTTTCTTTTTTTTCCTTCTCGCGGGAAAATGGATATGGAAAAGGCAAAAAGTAATTTGGTTGATTTTCTCGAGGATTTTTTATGAATAGGATTATTTTGTTCTTGTTATGATTTGACCTAAAAATTATGAATTCTATTGGGTGTAAGTTCAAAGTCCTTTTGATAGAAAAAACAAAAGAATAATTTAAATTTAAAATTTAACATTTTGTTAATAAATTGATTAAATTTGATTGTTAATAATAGATAATTTTAATTACAAAAATCATCTTTTATAAAAAAAAATCTTCTAATTTAAATATATATAGCATGAGAATTTGATCATGAAAAATATTAAAATTATTGTTATTCGTGATAATGATACATACAATCTTTGAATAAAACAATTAAAGCAAGAAATTTGTTGACTGATTATTATGTTTAGTTAATGTAATTTTTATTATGAATTATCAAAATTAAATTATTATAACTAATCACAATGAACAAACAAAAATATAAGATAATTTTCTTTGGTAAAAGAATATAATATTTTTAATCACATATATTTTAGAATTTTCATGTAAATAATAGAATTTGCTTTTTTTTAAAAATACATTTGTTTATAAATTTCAAATTTTAATCTAATTAATTAATACAATCATTTAAAAAATAAATTCAACAATTATAATATTTTAAACTTTTGTAATTTAAAAAAATAAATTATCAAAAAAACAAAGATGAGAAATTGAGGAGAAAAAATTTTTTATCTCGAGGACAAAATGAGGGTCCAAATGTGGGGCCCATAACAGCTGGGTTATGGCTGTCACCACGTTGTCAAAAGTGCAAGCCTAGCTGGACTTGGATTGGGCGACAAAATTTTCCCTCCTTCGTTCCTTTCCATTCCAAGCTTCACTAAATATCAGCAGCTCACAGATTGTTGACGTGGCATGCGCTGGAGCCTCCTGATTTCCAAACTCGCCGTTTTCGGACGGTTACATTTGACGGCGCTAACGGAATTTCATTTTATTTTGTTTGCCTTTCATTGTCAGCTTAGCTTTCGATTTAACAAAAGGCACGATTTTGGAAGAGCTGCAACTCCGACACAAGTCGTCACAATTCCAACTTGTTTTGTCTTTTTTTCCTTTGTTTTTTTTTTTTTTTTGTTTTTTTGATGGACAAGGCATTAAAAACCATACTAAAACCATGTTAATTGGAATTGAGACACCTAATAAATTGCAAAAATTTAAGTCAAAAGATTGGCTTGATATAATTGTTATTTTTCCTAGTTGTTGATCCATCAAACCTACAAATAAAAGAACCCATAAAAAAAGTTTACTCTTGTTTATTTATTAAAAATTAAGATTTTATTATTATAATCGAGTCATGTCAAATATCTATGATAAATTTCATGAAATCAAATTCATGATATCATATATACGGGTATAACGAATTTCATTCAGTACTTAGATGCACATCACCATATTTTTTTTCATAATTTATTTTTTATTTGTATCTATTTGGTATTTAACGTACGTCAATATTGTATAATACAAATAGTAACAAGATATTAACTTTTTAAGGGTTAAGGAAGATGAAATAGAGAGCTTGCTTTCAATAGCATAAATTCCCCTACACTTTATGTTTAGCCTATGCTTGTATTGTTTTTTTGGTAAAAACTTTTTTGATGAAATTTTAACCTTAAAAAAGACAAAGAAATAATGACCCAAAGTGTTGGTCTTGGATCAATGCAACCTGCACTTTTACCCTTTATCCCCACCTTTCATGGAGCCCAATCTTTTGGTAATCCCAACATGATTGTTACCATGTCAAAATTCTCATAATTTCACCTTTATTTTTTGCTTCTTTTTCAAACCTCCTCCCTTTCTTTTATCTTTATTTCTCCAAAGTCCGAAAGGAGCCAACTAATTCTTCCGTAAGAGGAGTGGGGGCCTTTCTATTTTTCGGGTGGCTGGAGCCTGGGAGGCAAGCGTGTAGGTGTAGCATCCGCCATTGTTTTTGGAAACCCTGTCTATCGCTAAATGATCTTTGTTTCGTTGCTACGGTACCAAACTCTTTCCATGCATGGTCCATCCACTCTCATTATTACAGTTCATTCTCAGCATCAAGCGAGCTGGTCAAGCCTCAGACCATAACATCTTTGCTGGAGAAATTACTTTGGAGGGAGTTATATCTCAGATTTCGTCTTGACTTAATTAATTCGCTTCTCAAATGAATTTAAGTGCATATTTCATGTATCGATCTAATGCATGTATCTAAAGTCAAGTTGCATGTACCTAAAGTCAAGTTCGAATCCGTCTCCATCAATACTAGTTTCTTCAAAACAAACAGTGTTGCCAAATTAAAGGCTGAAGTCTACTACGAGCATCTTCAAAGCAAAGAGTCTCAGTTGAAGAGAGAGGTTTATCTTGTAGAAAATTGGGTTGAGAGGCGAAATAGGGGGCCAAGTTGACTGACTATCCAATGGGCCATGTTGGAACATGGCCAGCTCATGTGAGTGTCATGCATGCGTGCAGAGGCGACGTGGCATGATATGATTGGTTATATCCTGGAGTTTGTAAAATAGTGCTGGAATGATAAGGGGATATCTTTTCATAACTTACGAAAAGGGTAAAGAAGTAATGAATGATTACCATTTATGGCCCATTGCCCAGCTGTTTCACTGTTTTTTCGACTACTTGTTCTAGAATAAAAAAAAATACAACTAGTACTATATCTAATTGAAAGAAAGAAATTCTATCAGTTCGCTTTTCATGTTATCATCATTAAGCACAAGCATTTCTTCTTGATGATTCGTTTTCAATCTATGAAGGACATCAGTCCATCTTATCACCTGTCAAATTATACAAATGTTTTAACTCTTCGATGTATACATGGAAAAGATTCACATCCATCTGCAAACCCAATTTTCTTCTAGTACACAGCATTAATTGTCACCCAAAAGAATAATGCTACCTTCATTCGTACAGACTTTATCAGACTTCATCTTTAGCTGTCCATTTCCATTACGAACGAGAGCAAATAATTTAATAGCGAAAATATTAAAATATGTACATATATATTCAGGAAGACATCAGACATTACATGGAGTATGTATCAACAATAATTTTTAAGGTTGCCAATCATCACATCAGGACAATACAATCACTTTGTTTTTCCCTTTCTTTTTTGTTGTCAACCAATTAGCTGCCCGGATCCATTGGGAGATTGGAGAGAGAAAACAGAAAATCTGGAAGTGTTTGGGAGATTCTATTCGATCCAAGCAAATTGCAAAGCCATCGAGGCAAACCAATGGTAGCATTATTGTTAATATATATATATATATACCAGCCATGAAGAAAACATGGTGTTGGAAGACAGGCAAGCGGCCATTTGGGTGTATCTCAAAATCAGATTTTGAGCAGCAAGAGAGGTGTCCCTCTCCACCACCATCCCTATATGGACCTACCACAGTAAATTATACTATAAATCATGATCTTGGCTTGGCTTTGATTTTGTTGCAAGTCAAACAAAACTTATGCTGCTTATTAAACAAATTAAGATCGATAATTCTCTCTCAAGAACTGCCTGTTAATCATCACTTATCGGCTATGCTACAATTGGAGTGGATAAAATAAAGATTCTACTACGATTCAACGTTGGTTCCAGGACTGTTGCATTTTTAATCTTGTCAAGGTTTAAAGTTGGAACTTTTACTTGACATTGTTGAATAATTGTGTCAGAGAAAACAGAAAAGAGAGATGATGGTTTGGTTTTTGTACCGTGAATGAATGTAACATGTCGGGCACACAAGTGAAGAAAATAGTGAAAAGAAAGCTGTTTCTGGAATGACTTGTGTCACTTTAGGAAAAGATTATAAATGAAAAAATCAACTGTCGGAATTCCAAATCATAATTGCTTCAATAGAATGCATCAATTATTCTCTTATCCCCTTTCTTGATGGTTGATTGATGATAGTCAAAGACCCTATTTAGGCCGAAAAGAAACCCCAATGCCATCGGGCCTTGCTTTCTTGGCTCGCTATTCTGAAACCCAAGTTTCCTATCCCTAGGTCGGTACGAGCAGCCCAGGACCCCAGTTTCGCATCTTCCGCCCAATTTGCATTACACAGCAGCACGTGCGAAGTTAGACACAAGCCTTAGAACTTTCTTGCTCAAATTAGGCGAAACCCCGAGCTTCTTCTAATTCTTTGGCTGTTTCTCGAAGCAGAAAATAATAAGTAAAGAGATCTTCGGCTACTTTCTTCTCATTTGAGAAATTCTCTTTTGGGGTTGCAATGTCTTCACCTGCTGAGTAAGTCCCATTAATCTTTCTTGGATTTTTTTTTCTTTTTTCCTTTTTCTAATTTTATCGTTTCAAGTTGTTTCTTCTGCCCATTCAACTGGATTTTGTTAATTGTTATTCGATTCCATGGCTTTATTTTTTTGGTGTAATTGGTAGTTTTGTCTAGTTTAACTCATATGTCGTGTTAGTATTTAGCAACTTAGGATTTATAGATTCATAACATGAGTATTATGTACAACCTATCAAACCCAAAGCTTGCTTAGAGATGCAAAAAAATCTCAAACTAAAATATCTTATAGGAGTTTGTTATTTATTCCCCTGTGTTAAAGAATCAGGGATGCCATCTGTGGAATTTTCCTTTTGGTCCAAAAAGATGGGTACAACTTACAAGATTGCACTTTAGAAAAATATTGGAAATTTTCATTAGGTTATCATGTTATTGGTCTGTTTCATTGATTGTTGAGTCAAATCTGATATGTCTGATCCTGTCAAACGAAAGTTGGCAGAGGGGCAAAGCCCTCCCATGTCATTTCAATTGTGTTTCAGAATAGCTTGTCATGCTGCTAATTGTGACTGTTACAATAACAATCCATTTACAAAAAAAAAAAAAAAAAGCTATTCATGGTGAAATAAGATAGTCTCTTGCAGCATAGGATCTCTTAAATGCACAATCTCATGATAAAGCATTATTGTTTTGTCATGTTAAAGTTTTAGAGTACTCCACCATCAATGATTTGTTCCAAACTGATGGCCACGGTCTTGTTCTCAATTCCCATCCTTTTCCAACTTGATAGTAGTAGCTGCATAAGCTAGTGAGCAGCCATACTTTTGATTATAGCAGAATTAGTTTAGGCTACTTTTTTTTTTTTTTTCATTTGTGTGATGATAGTTTCTCTGATGAGTTGTGATAGTCTGCTTATTTCAAATGTATTGTTTTTTATTAGTAGTATTACTTTTTAATTATATATTTCTTTCTTTCTTTGCTTTTCTTTGACTAGCTTGTTCACTCTGTTTCAGATTTTATAACTCTCTTCCACCCATAAGCAAGTTCTACGGGACTGCATGCTTATTGGCCACTACAGCCTTTCACTTAGGACTATATGATGTTAATCACATTGCGTTGATATATAAATATGTATTCAAGTATTTTCAGGTAGGAATTTATATAAGCTTGATTCAGAAGAACAGATGTGTAGTTTCTAGATTCTAAGAATTTTCAAAAAGCATTTGATTACGAGTTTTCTCTTATGGAAGATGGTTTTTCTCAATGTGGATCATGGAATGTTGTTCCTATGTTTATTGCTTGTATTTTGCAGCCTATAGGTGATTGTATTATTTTTATTATCCAAGGAAAAAAAGGAAAAAGGAAGAAGAAAAATAAATGGTTATTATATTGCCCAGGGAAAAGTTGTTTATAAATTAAAGTGGATTTATTATTTCTATTTCAGGCTTTTTAAATAGCATTTGTGTATCGTCTAGGACAAAAACTTGTATCAGGGTAGATCTTTATGTTTAAAGTTTGATTCTCTATATAAATTGTGAAATCTCATTTTGTATATAAATATTGTATTAGTATTTTTTTTTAGTTAATCAGGAGAATTCTCTTATAACATTGCATATTTCTATAGGTGTGGAGGCTAATTACAAATTTCTTTTTCCTTGGGAAATTTTCTATCAATTTTGGAATACGCCTTTTAATGATGTGAGTATCACTTACTGAAAACTTACGGTCATTTCTGTAACCTAGTTTGAGATGGGTATGGTCCTTTGGTACCTGCAAGTCTGCAAAACTGACACTTCAAGGCTTTAAGCACTTATTCCTTGTGGCAATCTTTTATGATTGTACAGAGCAAGATATGGAGTTCAACTAGAGAAGGGACCATTTGAGAGACGGACAGCTGATTTCTTGTGGATGATGATATTTGGTGCATTCTCATTATTGGTGAGTGAAACCATTTTCCTTCTTATTCTACTTTGTAATCTGGTGGTTCAAATTTTTTGTTTCCAGTGGTGATGAGGGGCTAATCAAGATGAAATATTGTCTTCATCTCGTATCTTTGCTAACAACCACCTTTTAAAGCATGTGGTGCTAATGGTTTCTGATTTAACTAATGATCACCTTTCCTTGTCATTTGTAAATACTGATGTACAAAATGTGCCACATTATCGGACGTGTATCCTAACATCAGTCTTTTTTTTTTCATTTATTATTTTTCCCATCCATTGTCTCCTGTTGTGATTTTAGGTTTTGTCAGCAATCCCAATTTTCTGGACCCCTTTCTTAGGGATATCTCTTGTCTTCATGCTTCTTTATGTCTGGAGTAGAGAGTTTCCAAATGCTCAAATCAACATATATGGCCTTGTGACACTTAAGGTAACCTTAATTGTAACTTTGGCACATAGAATTGGTATTCTATAATCTGTTATGTAAGCTTTCTGGGCTGAGACTTTAAGTTCCTATGCATACTATTTCCATATTTGTGGCTTTAGGCATTCTATCTACCATGGGCAATGCTGGCATTGGATGTTATTTTCGGTGCACCTCTCGTTCCGGATCTGCTAGGAATCATTGCTGGACATCTATATTACTTCTTGACAGTGTTGCATCCTCTGGCAACTGGAAAGGTCATCTTGAAGACTCCTTTGTGGGTGTATCCTTACATTGTCTTTTTACTTGCGGTGAAGAGTATGTTTAGCAGTTTAGCATTTTTTTTTTTTTTTTCGTGTGTGTGTTTCCCTAAATGCAATATGATTTATCAACTCCTTGCATGCCATCTTTCAGTTATTCTGTTATTGATAGATATATCTCATAAGATGGTAAATTGTATAATTAGTCATTGATTTTTTCATAATATTTATTTCATCTGTGATCTTTAGAATTTGTTCCAAATCAATTAATCCATCAATGCTCTGTTAAAATTTGGATGGAATATGAACTAAATTTGCCTTGTGGCACTTTGGTGGACATACATGTGGTGCATTTCGGCCAAATCTTAAAGGTATGTTGAGGGATAGATATAAATTTTGACAAATTCCAAACGTTGTGGATGAAAATGAAACTTTGTGAAAACGTCATAGGCTAATGATGACATTTACTCCATAAAAACATCAGTTTCTTTCGTTTTTACCCTTTTTTAAAATGGTTTGTTGGTGGTATTTTCCTTGACTGCTACTGTTACATAGACACAAACTAGTTGAAAGGTGGAGAATAGGAGCTCCAGCCCAGCCAAGCAGTCGTGCTGCTGCTCAGCCTGATAGATCAACAGGTGTGGCCTTCAGCGGAAGATCATATCGGCTAAATGGATGATTGCTTTACTTTCTGATATCACCTGGCTCAAATACATCATGAAGATTTACCTGTTATCATCTCAACGACCTCGCCATTTGATATTTTTGCTCTTTTCAGATGATGCCACTAACAAAGAAGCAAAGTGTTTAATAACAGCCCATAACGAAGGAATTATTCAAATAGGTCCTGCCTATTCATGTAATTTCCTTGGGGGAATTGACTATAAATATCTGAAACAAATCCAAATGTTTTAGTGATATTTTGAACTAAGAATGCTAGAATCATTTATTTCCTTCCGATCAAAACTTTATTTGCATGTTATCACTTTTGTTGCGTATTTTTATATTTGCCTTTTAGTTCTTCAAAATTTGTTGTGAAATAATCATAAACTAACATTGTTTCAAGCAACAACAAAGTTACTCCGTATGGAGTACATTTCGTAAACATTTACAAATTTATTAGGCACAAGTGCAAATGCCATACACGCAAAAATAGAAGAAAAGACTGGGCAATACGACACGTGAAAGGCGAGAGAGCAAAGGAAACAGAACAAAAAAGGAGCTGGGAATGGGATTGGGAGGGGAGGGTCATTGGGGCTGTGGGTGCTAAAATAAAGGCGGACGTGAATGGCAGTAATGAAAAGGAGCAACATGGACGGCTGAGAAATCATCAAATCAGCTTTTTCAAAGCCTTCCCTACCTTATTCTTCGCTTCCTTATTTATTGTCCCTCTCCCCCTTCATCCTTCACCATTACCAAACTTGAATCTCCCTTTCAATATTGCTCCCAATACCACTTTAACGCAAGCAAAAATCCCAACATCTCTTAGTAAATAAAGCCAACTTACAGCGAAGAAAAATGTCGTGGCAAACTTACGTAGATGAGCACTTGATGTGTGACATCGATGGCCAAGGCCAGCACCTTTCTGCCGCTGCTATCATTGGCCATGATGGAAGTGTCTGGGCTCAGAGCTCTGCCTTCCCTCAGGTGATCATATCACATTAATTATGTCACCCTGTTTTCTTTTTTCTTATTTGATCTGATCTGATTCACTTGATAATATTGCATTGCTCTGAATTCTGATCATCACCATCTGGTTATATGATTGGTGTCTGGTTTAATCCCTTTGTCTTGTTTGCAGTGCAAGCCTAATGAGATCAGTGACATCATGAAAGATTTTGACGAACCGGGCCACCTTGCCCCTACAGGCTTACACCTTGGTGGCACCAAGTATATGGTCATTCAGGGTGAGCCTGGTGCTGTCATTCGTGGAAAAAAGGTGATGCTTTATTATACTCATATACAAAGTATTTCGACTTGAAATTACTAATATATAATAATTTGTGTTCAAATTTAGTCTCATCCTTACCACTTGCGCTGAATATTTTAATTGGAAAACTGTGTACGTTTAATTTGGGCAGGGATCAGGAGGGATCACTGTTAAGAAAACTGGACAAGCTCTTGTGTTTGGCATCTATGAAGAACCAGTGACTCCAGGACAATGCAACATGGTTGTTGAGAGGTTGGGTGATTATCTTGCTGATCAGGGCCTGTAGTCGACCTAGCTTCAAAATTCAATGCCTTTTTCATTTTTAAGTTTTGGGTTCCAAGTAATTTGCATCTTATCCCATTGAAAGCTATGTTTGATTGGCATTTGGACTTGGTTGATTGACTTGCTTCCTTCACCATATCTGCTTTTTTGTTGCTTTTTTTGGGTTTTGTTGGTAATCCCCATCAGTGGTTGCAAGATCTTTTTTTCTTTTTTGGCAGTGTTTGTTGCCATTAAAATTTTTCCCCTTATAATGAACGTTTGAATATGCCCTTTTTCTTTGTGAATGAGAGAATCAGATTTCAGGTTCCTTGATTGCCACTTGTTTTCTGAATATCAATGCAAATTTTTTCTGTCATTTTGTTCTGACTTCTGAAGATAATGTGAAAGCTAGCTACCCCCCTCTTCCACAGTATATCTGAGAGAAATGGAAAAATATTTTCCCAAAATGTAATAAAAGAAACATTGAAACATGGAGGCCCACCAATACCCAATTGCTATGCTCATAAAAAAATCAGCAGCAATCACAATCTTCTTTACAGCTGGCTGCAAGGGCTTATTCACAATATGCACATTCCTCAATGAAAATTAATTTTCTTAAAGAGGCTTAGCGTCTCCTTGGCTCAAATGCCTCGAATGATCTGCGGTTTGGACTTTGGATCCAAGTTAAAACGTAATTTCATAATTCATTTTATTTGCAAAATAACTTTTAGTATTTGTATTTTTGTAACAAAATTGAAATAAAATTTGTGCGCATGCTACGCACATAATAATATTCATAAAAATATATAATAATATTGTGATAAAAATTTATAAAAAAAGGTTAATATGGTCTTATTTATATAAAATATAGATGGATTCATTATTTCATTTGCATAACTTTTTTTTTATTATCCCTAGATGTATATAAATCTTGATCAGATTAAATTCAATTTGTTTTTTCATTCATTATAAAATAGTTTTATAATATTATAAAATTAATTTAAACCATGCGAAAAATATGGCATGCTTACGTAAACTAACACTTATTTATTTATTTTTTTTTGCAAAGTTCATTTTGCAATTCTTATCAATTTTTTCTTTGAAGAAAAAAGGATTTGCAGCTTTCCAAAAAATAGACGATTTGCTGCATGGTAAGAGTAAGAAAAGAGAAAGCTGTTGATTTTGATATTAAACTGAGGATTCGTGTTTGGTTTCGGGATCTATGTAATTTATATTTAAATTTTTAAAATGAGCAAAATCATTTAAATATATATATATATTTGTATTCCATGTATCATTATGAAATGCTTTATCGGCATAAAAAATAGTTTCAGTATATAAAAAACCATGATAATGGGATTTATTTTTTCAAGAAAGAAATGGACCCCGGAAGCATTGCAAGTTGAGGTCCATGCATTTGGGCATATGAGGAATATGAATATCCATAAATTCAACCAAACAAAACCAATGTATGATATGATCTATCCTATGGACAGTGATGGGTAGTAAATCCTTTAGCTAAAGATAGCAAAAAAAAAAGTAGGTTCAAACAAAGAAAGGTCTGAAAAAGTGATTTGGTACAAAAGAAAAGCTGAAGAGATTCTCAATGTTTTCCCTTTTGTTGGAATGGCTACAAAATTGTGGGTATAAATTATGATAAAAAATATATATAAATATGTATATCTAAATTTGAACTTGAATGCCATGGGGAACAATTAGAGCTAAAATGAGCTTGATTTCCTTTTTCTCTTTTTCCTTAATCATTTGCCTTTGGATAAAGATGCTTAGCTGTGCTTCTTTTTGTTTGCCCACAACTATTTCCAATTGCTTTTAAATATAATTAATAATTCTCTCTCTCTCTATCTATCTATCTAAAGTAGCAAATAATGGTAAAGGGGAAAGATTGCTTTCATCACTTCTTGGGAGATGTATAATTCTTATCAAGGACAGATATATGTAAGAACAGGAAGAATATAAAACTAAAACAATATTTCATATCTTCTATGTTAATTTTTAGCGAGGTATTTTTATATAATCTTCAATTCTACGTGTAGTGGTATTTTTTTTTTCTTTTTATCAATAGCTTATATTCATAATTTAATATCTAAAATTACTCGTAGATGTTGATAAAGTTAATGCTGCATATATAACATAATCAATTCCCCGTACTTTTTTTCTTTTTTTGAAAAGAAGAAACAAAATACCAAATTAAATTTTACTTTTTTTTTTACAAAAAAAAAAGAATAAAAGTATAAATCCACCCTATTTCTATTGTAATATCCCACATTTTGTGGGCTTTTTTTTTTTTTTTTTTTTTAATTTGTGCCATATTAGGAAAAAGGGAATTGTGGCCCAAAGAGAAAAATGAAAAAAGGTAAGGAAAAAGGTAGAGGAAAAAAATAGTAGCGTACCAGATCTCGTTATTTCAACGCTATATCTGCGTGTCTCTCCCTTGCATCAGCTTTGCCTTTGCCCCTGCAGTCAAAACACTTTCTCTGACTTGTTTTTCTCCTTTCTCTCAAACTCATCAAAGAGAAATACGCAGAAGTACAGGAAGAAGAAGGAGAAGAAGATGTCGTGGCAAGCGTATGTAGATGATCACTTGATGTGTGAAATCGAAGGCAACCATCTCTCTGCCGCCGCCATCATCGGCCAAGACGGCAGCGTTTGGGCCCAGAGCTCCAATTTTCCTCCGGTTGTTTTCTTACCCTTGTAACTCTTCCTTTTTTTTCTTTTGGTTTAGATTTTCCAAATAGTAATAACATTTCAAGCTTTGGGTAAGGAGATCTGATTCTTACGATTGAATACTCCTTGCATGATTTATTAGCTGATCTGATTTGCTCCGAAAGGATTCATATTTGTTCACTCTTTGCTGGTTTTTTTTCTCTTCTTGAAAGTTCAAGTTGGGTTTTTTTTGCTATGATTTATTAGTTTATGTTGCATGAGGTATTGATCGATTTTCCTTTTCATGTTTGGAAAATCTATATGATTTCTGGGTTTGTTTCTATTTCTTAGTTTTATAAGTATTAAGCATCATCTATATGATTTGGATCAAATGAAATGAAGTTTTGATAATGAATCTGTGCAAATGACCATAATTTTAGCAATGATGATAGAAGTAATTAGAGAGATAAATGTTTTGAATACTACTAATCCTGTATATTTTGTTTTTAAAGATAGGATTTTTTTTTTCTTTGGATTTAAACAGTGAAAGTTTACGGTTTTTTCCCTTTCTGATCAACATGTGCTTATTGCTTCTCGGTTTTATGTTTATTTCAGTTCAAGCAAGAAGAAATCAATGGCATCATGAATGATTTTGCTGAACCTGGATCACTTGCCCCAACTGGGTTGTACCTTGGTGGTACAAAATACATGGTGATCCAAGGTGAAGCAGGAGCTGTTATTCGAGGGAAGAAGGTGATGTTCTCCATCTGTTCTGAGTTTTATTTTGTTTATGAGACTGAAAAATCTCATGTTCACAAGCATTCTTTTACATTATGTTTAATGCAAATAGATTTGTCATTCATACATTTTGTTCTGAGTGTAATTTCTAGTATGATAAAAAAAGAAAAACCTATATTGCACTGAATTTCTTTTTTTTTTTTCTTTTTGGGTGAAAACCCAAACTTCATTTGCAAACTCATGCAGCACTTATGCTCATTGCGAAGTGATATTACTTCTGATTAGCTACTCAAGATTGGGTACATTGATGCTGTGCTCTCATATGTATTTGGTTTGCACTTGGCTTTTGCTGTTATTTTTTTCTGTGCAGCTGTTATCTTGTGCCCCCCTACCCTGAGATTCCCGAGGGAGTGCATTTCTTCAGACAGAGACACTTCGAGGAAGGAAAGGAGGGGCTATGAGGGATATACAGCCACTACTGCATAACTATCAGCCACTGTCTAATACTTTTGGTTTCAAGTCTTGGTTGTATTCTGAGCCTTTGTCATTTTAATTTCAGGGACCTGGAGGTGTTACTGTTAAAAAGACCAACCTGGCCTTGATCATTGGAATCTATGATGAACCAATGACTCCGGGTCAGTGCAACATGATTGTTGAAAGGCTTGGTGATTATCTCATTGATCAGGGTCTTTGATCTCTTTGGTGTGCCTTATTTGTTGCAATTCTTCTTGGCTTCTATACAAATGTGCATCTGCCACCTCCTGTGTTAATGGTTGGCGTGCAGCTAAATAATAGTATTACTAGTATTAAAGTCACGGGGAACCTTTTCCAGAAACAAAAGGCTTGGTGTTTGTAATAGTGATGCTTATGATCTATTGCGTTGTTTCTGTACTTGTTTGATGGATGGTATTATCAAGATTGTCAAGTGAGATACTTTGTCTACATTTCAATGGATTTTCTAGTGGATTTGGTAAATTAATTGGCCAAGTTCTTTTTTGGGTTTTTGGTTCAGGTGAGGGTATAACTCTTACAAGGGAGAAAGGGGAGGAAATCTTGGCTCGAAACCAGGATCTCTATGTTTTAATAAAGCTTTGTTAGTCACTAAACCAAGAGGTCCTCTCGGCGGAGGACAATTGACCAAGTTCATTCTTTTAATCTTATGTTTCCTGCAAAAAGCATTAAGACTATATAAATCTGACTGGAAGAAAACCTGTGTGTGATCATTTGACGCTTGTTGTTTTTGGTTCGGGTGGCGAAAATAAGGGTATTTGGTGGTCTGTGTGCAAGGGTTGAAACTTGTTCCTTCCGATATTAAGTGCAGCGAAACAAATCGAATCCTAGCTTCACCCATTTTGAGTCTTGCAATTACATTTTTATGGGTACAAGTGAATGATATCTATGGCTTGGTAGTTTATGTTGCTTCGACATAATCCTTACTTTGTTAAAACTAGTTTGGGTTGTGAAGATGGATAATGCTTTCATATGGTGGTGCATGTGCTGCTTGCTAACTGCCTAGTTGGTAGCGGAGGCGATTAGAGAAGGACTTGCTTGTTTAACTGACGAATATTCAATCCTCTCAAATGGCTATTCTCCTTATAGAATGAGACAGGATAAGCACCCAAAATGGTACGGACCGGATTGCCGTTGAAGATTTAATATTCGGAATCTCATAGCACCTTCAAATTTCTAGGGAATGAGAATATATAGGTTTGCGAGGACGGTAGCACTAGCAGCATGCCTTGGCCAATTGCGGTGTTGAATTTATTCATAGAGATAAAAGATGCCCTTCTTTTTTTAATTTACATCAATATCGTCAAGTTGGATGATTTTGTCGTATGGCAATGAGAATCAAGATCAGCATCCATTCAAAATTTAAACTTGTTAGCTGGGGCAATGTGATTGTTATGTAGAGGGTTAAATTAACAAACTTTAAGAATGTTACGTGAGGTAGTGGAATTAATATAAAATATTCGGATGAGAAAGAAAGACCCCCTTGGCCTTAACAGGATACAGAAATCGCACCACATTTAAAACAAGCAGCAGCAGCAATGGACAGCATAATACACATTCTCGTTTTACAGGATCTCATCAGCACAACCAATACCATACAAAAACTAGAGGCAGCTGCAAATTGTTCGCCACCACAATTTTCTTGAATACATCTCTCTCATCTTGTGAGGGCTAACTTCATATACGTGTCAGACTTCTCATCTGTCTTCAAATTGATGTGCATCTAACACATTGCCCAGGTTCAAAATAAAAAAGGGAATAATGTCGTCAGAAAGAAACCAGCAATCCATGCACAAACTTCAGTACGTGTGGAGGAAGAAGTACTAGCAATGGCAGTCATATTACTTGCTGCTGTTTTGTTGAACCTGCATGATCATTTCACAAGAATTACTTTAGTACATTCTATAACGAGTGTCCAAAGATGAAATCAAATTAAAGGAAGCAGGATTGTACTGAAATATAACAATAAAAAAGGAGCTATGATACATGAGATGTTTCAGAATCTGTACTTACCCTCTAGAGGTCAGATAGATGCATTTATCATAGCCTGCACAAATAATTAAAGAGATAAGTTTCTTGTCAAGCAAGATCATTCCAGAACAGGATTCTAAATGACACCATCAACACTGAAGAAATCTAATCAACAAACAGATACTGCTAGTTTTTAGACTTCAAAAATCATGCCCAACTAAGCTGTTAAAGATAGATTAACTAAAAGGTAAATGACGATTTATAGTATCACCTGAGTACAGGCACATTGGAGCAAAGTTGTAGTTTGTTAAATCAAATATGGTTTGAAAAATTAGTTCACTTAAGCTAAGATTAACACCGAGCACCTCAGTTGGTATAAGAGGAAGGAATAAGCATGTGTTATGCAATCTTGTCAGATTCTGCATAAAATTATAGACTTACTAGGATCCTTATCAACTTTAACTCCATTTCCTCCAAAACTGCATGCAACATCACTAGCCCCATTTTGCTGGTAGTAACTGTTGAATGCGAAAGAGGCATGAGAAACTAGATTATCTGGCTCAAAACATGGCTGGCTAGGCTGAATGGCAGAGCAATCTACATTTCCAGGACCACAAGCCCAATCTAGGGCATGCTGTAAATCCGATTCAGAAGCCTTGCTAGAAGCGATGCACCAGGTTGTTCCATTTGAATTGGTACCATTCGCACCATGTGTCATATCAACAGCACCTTTTCCAGTGAAGTCCAGGTTATACACACTTGTCTGATCTGGATAAAATAAACCCCAGTTTCTCTCTGATTCCAGTCCAGGCTTCCTGTTCTCATTAAACAATGAGAAAATATACACATCTAGCTCTTCGCCAGGCTTGGCAGGTGTACCAGAGTCAGCAATAACATGACGAATTAAATTGGTGTTATAAGTCTGGGCATTGTCAGGAGTAGCAGCCTTCTCTTTTGGTGAACCTTTGGAAGGCCAGCCAGTTTCCGTGACCATTATCCTAATTGTCCTGAAATTTAGAGCCATCAGGGCAAAATTAATAGCATCTATCTGGGCATCAAACATGTTTGTGTAAAGTAGACCGGTGTTTGGATCTATGACTTCTGACGATGACTCAAACAGAGCATAATCCAAGGAGACATTGTTTGGAGAATCTCTATAAGCATAATAAGGATATAAATCAATCATAAAAGGTGACTGGTTCTCAGCTAGGAATTCCAACATAGGTTTCAAGAAAAATGCATGGCTGCTGTTAAAAGCCCCAGCAGAAGGTGGGAATGATCGGGATAGAATCCCTAGGGAATGGGTACTTGAAACCTTAATCCTCTTGTGCAGGCCAACCTTTTTCAATGCTGTGAGGACATTATGCATAGCAGGTACAACCAAGGCGGAGGTATTACCAGGGCTCTCTGTGACTTCAAGACCTACAGTAATGTACGTGATCTTTGTGGCTGGATAGTATGGAAGGATGCTATTCTTTAGCCAGGAATCTGCATTTGATTGGAACTGGGAAAATGCTAGCAAGTCTGAATTTGAAACTCCCACAATAAGTTCAACGCCAGTGTTTGCAAACGCCTTCAGCACTTGGATATTAGAATCATAAATCCTGAGGTATTTAATGTTGTGAAGTTGAACCAATTGTGCAACTTTATCAGGTGTTGGAAGATCATCAGCATTCCTTCCATAGCAAACTCCAACCATGCTTCCCCTGCAGAAATCTGCCATAGAAATTGGCATCAGGTATAGTCCTCAACTAGCTATTTTACCAAGTTTAATTGCCAAATCAACTGAGCAACCTTACAGGAAGATGGAAGATGAGCAAGTAGAAATTCTCATATAACACAAATGATACAATATGATTAAAGAAGAAGAAGGACCAAGAAAAGAGAGAACAAAGACTTAAATTACAGCATAGCTTCAGCAAAAATGTTATACAGTATGTCCCAAAAAGGAATCTTCCAGCAGCCAAATGCTAAAATAATCTCCATTATAAAGCTACATTGGTAACCAAGTTTCTGGAGATACATAAACAAAAAATGGAAAAAGCCCCCCAAAATTCTAGCCGTACAAGATTTTCAAATTCAATTACAGTCCAAACCTCTATCTCAATGCTAACCCAATTTAGTTTGCCAATCAAGCATAAGTTCAAGCCAACTTAAAATGCTGGCTTGTAGCTACAGGCAATCCTCTCAAAATGAAGTATTACAAGAAGACCAATGAGTCTAAGCGTATCTCCTATCAGCATGAAAGAGAGATGATAACAAGGAAAAGAATAAAACACGTTGAGCAAGAAGCATGTGGTGAAGTAAGAATGGTATCCATACATTGCCAGACAAGTTTGCCTAGTCTGTAGAAATCATGTTGTCCAAAAATCCAAACGTTCAAGGTACAAGATTTTCAAGTTCAAAAGCATTTTTGACTTCATTTCAGTAAACATTAAGGAAGATTTAAAACCATTTCAGGTAGTCAATTCTTAGATTTTTTTTGGCCAATAATTCTTCTTAGAAATAATCAGACACGTGATTCAGCATTCCATCATGGAATGTGGCCAATATATGGTTGATATAAACTAAAGAAGATCATCAAGGGGTCCACTGACTAAAACATCACAATCTAGCAGTCCTAGATACTGAAGCCCTACCTACTTGATAGCATGATCTTAAATGCAAGTGGATAACTGCCTGGATACTAAATCCATTTTGTTACATTAAGACTGAGCTAGATAACTCAAATAGCAAGTAATCGAAACAAGGACAAACAGACCCATTTGAGGGAGAGAGTAAATAGGCAACAAACTATTAAGAAAGAGCGACTGATCAGAGAAAAGAATGAAGCACAAGCAGAGTGCTTAAAAAAGCTGAGATTTTTACTCAAAAGAAATGTGGGTATTCAAAATCAGAGATTAAAGCCTGAAAAATAACAAAGATCTAAGCAAAGATGAATAGAGAAATAGTTAATAGTAAAGCAAAAAAATTTTAGCTCAGAAAACAAGTTCAGGAAAAGAAAGCGGAAACTGAGGCACTGTTAGTCACTGTGAAGAGAAGAGAAGACAAAGATAGGAGGGCATACCGAAAAGCAGAACCAACAAAAAAACTACAAAGACAAGCTTGAATCTTGAAGCCATTGTTCATATAAAAAAAAAGCCAAAGAATCTTCTTCTCTTCCACTTTAGTCTCTGGGTTTTACTTGGGTCTGTAAAACTTCCAACGTTCTTCTTCCAGAGAATAAGAACTTTTCTTTCTTTGTTTCTCTCTCTCACACTCTTCTCAAAATGCAAAGCAATAAAAAAAAAAAAAAAACCTTTGTCTGGGAGCTCGCTCGACAGTGAGAGAGAGGAGCACCTAAGCTTGGCTGGCTGAGCTTTGACGAACGGGAGTGTGTTTGTGTCAGAGTGAGACAGTATTTTCGGACCGGATTTGACAATTGTTTTAATGAATTTCTGTTAAGAAAAGCATCTCGATTCCGCTGCGTGTCCTTGGGCATGTTTGTTCTCTTCTGTGTTCTTCTGTTCCCAATTCCCCAAACTATTTTCTTTTTCTTTTGATTTATGTATAATATATATATATATATATTTATATTGTTGCCAGTGCCCATTAACTCGTACTTACAAAAATAGCCAACAAATTCATTGCAACAAAAATCTCCTCCACTATTTCTGACTTTTTCTTCTTTTTTTTTTTCTTGCATGCGACAATGTCATGTTTATCATTTTTTTTTCCTTTTCTAAAAAAAACAATTAAAACCTAGATGGAACATAATACCACGTAGATCGTGGTACAAAGTTGCGGTTTCATGTTTGAAAATCTCTTTTTATATTTCTTATATGGGGAGACGGAAAATTCCAAATGTGACAAATTGAACTAAGAAATTGAGTTAATTTTTTAAGCGGTCTTTCCCCTTTGAATTTATAACGACTTCTTTTTCACTTTCTCACTAACCAAGCAGAAAAAAAAAAAAAAAAAAACAGTCTTAACTCTCTTTTCTTCTGAAGAGTCCGATATAAAACCCCTAACCGAACAGTTACTATACGTAAAGAAAATGAAGAGCAAGAAACCATTGAAGCAACTGAAGCTGTCTGTTCCAACCCCAATCTCTTCTTTCCTGCAAGTTTTTCTTCTTTATTTTTTCTATTCCTTAAGCATATTTCGAGATTGCTTCGATTTTTAATTCACTAGAAATCGCTTCTAGTATCAAAGTATACGGCTTGATCGGCTTATATTCTCCATCGCATTTGCTCTGTTTCGATGCAGGTCATCCAAATGAACATACAAGAAGAGATTCGCAAGCAAATTGTGCAGGGCCTAACCATTCTTTCTATAACTCTTGTCGTAGAAAACATGGACCGTTGATCTCTGGGTGATGTGATCAGACAGGTTAAAACAATTCTTGAACCATATCTTGCAGTTGTGTTAAGCAGGTTTTCTTCCTTCTTGTGAATTGAAATTTCATAAATGACTCAACAAATGTCCTAGCAAAAGCAAAACAAGTCTCTTCTTCATGAGTCTTTATATTTCAGGTCCTACAAGGTCTTGTATATTTGCACCATGAAAGGCATGTAATACTGATACACACTGGTAAACCATAAAGGTGAAGTGAAGATCAGCTGATTTTGGTGTCAGCACAACGCAAGCTAGTTCCATGGGCCACTATGAAATACATTTGTAGGGACTTACAACTACATGTCAGTATGAGGAGTCTCCACACTGTTCAAATCAATTTGTAACACTTTTGTTTTTGTCATTCACTTCATAATTCATTTGCTTGTGATTAGCTATTTCATTTGCTTTTGTAACACACTCAATGTGTTTATCCTCACGAAGATTGGATATCCTCAAGTGGGAGCTGTTACGACTATAGCAGTGAAATATTTGGAGTTAGGGTATGGTAGTGCTTGAGTGTGCTATTGGATGTTTCCCGTATATGCGATCGGAAGATCAGCAAAGCTGGCCTAGCTTTTATGAGCTTTTGGAGGCAATTGTGGAAAAGCCTCCGGCAACTGCTCCTCCAGATCAATTCTCTCCAGAGCTCTCTTCATTTGTATCAGCCTGGTCAATACTTGCACGTTTATTTTGCATTATATCAACTCATCCAATAGATCTGTCAAACTTGGTCTCTAAGTGCCTGTTTTTTGGAATTCTTTCGCCATTGTATAGGCTTCTAGTGTAAGCTACCAACTATCTCCAATATGCTATCCATTGTTTTTTGGAGCATGTAGCAAGAAAAATTGGTGCACAAGTCCATTAAATGATGTAATCTCACCTATACAAAATCACTAGAATCCAAATTTTGATCCTCAGAGGCTCATTTAATGTGCTTTGGCAGTGATTTCATGTTCTCTAAAAGTGGTGGATGTTGTAATATACTACAATTTTCTTTAAAGACAACCCATTTGCACTTCATTTGAGATTCAATGAACAATTGGAAACTCTTATTCAATGAAATGTAGCCCATACTTGCCTTTGTAGTCATCATTTTGTAGTATCTACCTGAAGTTATCGGACAGCAGAATCTCTTGCTAGTTACATGTTTGTTGTGTAAAGTGAGCCATTCATGTGGAAGCTTACCTGCTTCTTGAAGATGAAAAATCGTTGATACAGTTAGAAATTTGGTTTATTACTTTTACATGGAACGATTGTCTTGGGGCTTTCCAGATGAACAGTTCAAATTGATGTTATGACGCTAGGGATCTTGTTGAACCATTTACATCTTATGCTCTTTACAGATAAATTTGCTTGCTAATTTCATTCTACACATGGAGAAGTCAAGAACTACGCAGAATCTACTGCAAATGAAATGAACTATAGTGAAAAAATGTTATGACATTGACAACAATGACAAAAAGAAATAATCTGTTGGCAGAGTTGGATGGATGAGACAAGCCAATAAGATCTGTGGGTACTAAACTTAGGAAGAATAATTAATAGCAGAAAGGGTTGATTAGGATCCGAAGCTGTGGGCACTAAAAGGGGTAAGAATGTGAGAGTAAGGACGGTGAGGCCTACCTGCAAAAGCATGTGGCGGCATTTCCATTGCCCATCAAATAGCCTACTACGCATCATGATTTGTTCCTAAGTCAACCTTTATCCTTATTCCCTGCCTAACCAATCTTGCGCCCGCCCCCCACTTCCAAACGAAAACATTAATGCAAAAGTAGTATGTTATACATGATAATTATTCAACTGTAATAATAAATTATGTAGGAATTTATTATTTATAAATATAAATTTTGTATAAAATTTTGATAAATTTCATATAATTTTAAATTATAATTAATTAATTATATTACAATTTATTTGTACAAAACCCATCAATTCGTGCAAAACGGAAAAGGAAATCATTTTTAAGATTATTTTTATGCATTGGCACTGATCTGTCTAAGGTTAACACCTAAAAAACTTTTGGCCTGGATATTGCTAAATTCTGATTGAAATTAGGAATGCCATTAGAATTTTTTTTTGTCGTTGAGAGGAATTGTCAACCATGTTTTCTTAAACGATTTATTTGCTTTTTGGCCATATAAAATTAGCTGTTCCAAAAAAAGAAGGCAGCTGCTAGGAATAGGATAGATTGAAATTGTTATTTGAAATAATTTTATGAACATAAAGATCCTATTCACCAGCTGGCAATTACAATGAAACAATAAAGCTTCATCAGTCAAACAGCTGTATTAGTTTATTCTTTGCAATCAAAGCAAATTGGTAATTAGATGGATTTTGTGATCCTTTGAATTAAATTCTAATAATCTTCTGATATGTGAAAGTTGTAAAAAAAAAAAAAAAAGATAATATCAACAAAAATAGAAAGTAAACTCTTGTGAAGAATTTATAAGGAAACTGACAAGAACATAAATGACTTTCCAAATATAGCCAGAACAACTAGATGGCAAAATGAAATATATACAAGAATATTTTTGTATATAAGGCATCAACAGGACAATACAAATTTGTCAAAGAATAAATTATTACTGCTATATTTTGGAGATTGAATGGGGAAGAAATTGAATTTCTAGCACTCACCACCAAAGGGAGGAGAAAAACAAGAATTAGTGATAAAAAAAAAGTTTCCCTGAACTTATAGGAAGGTTCTTGTACCAATAATAGAGATTCCTTCTCCTTTTTTTCAACTTTTACAATGTGATTGTCTTGAGACATGAAAATATGTAACATATGTCATGGCATTTTGAGGCAAAGTTGCCAAAGATAGTGACGTCACTTTCAGCCCCTCAAAAAAAAAAAAAAATAGTGTGACTCGGGTGTGGTTGCTTTCAAATTTAGGCCTTATCCGATGGCCTTAAGAGTATGGGAAAGCTAATAAATTTAGACCATAAGGAGATGATAATGCCAAAACTTGGAATAAAGGAAGGGAGCAGAAAAAAAAAAAAAAACCATTTATTAAACCTGTCAAGTTTATCCACTGCTTGCATAACACACCAAATATTATCAATAAAATATTGCTGCTATTTTTTTTATTATAAATGTAAATCAAGAATATCAAGCAAGCAATAGCATGTATATATATATATATATAAATATATATATATATATATATGCGCTCCCTCCTAGAAGGCCACATAGTATGTTGGGTTTTCAGAACTCGGGGATCTTTTTCGTGTTCTTGTTCCTGCGATATTTCAGAACTCGGGGTTTTCAGACTTAATCCAAAAGGGTGAAGAAGAAACCCAAATACTTCAAGATATGAGTGCGAAGAAAGTGGATGGTAACGAAGCTTGGTGCAGTAACTTGACGATCGTGGAAGGAGGTAATAACAATGAAATATGTGACTCAGTATCCATTGAATCCTCCTTTGAAGGAAATTCAGAAAACTCCAATTCTTCAATATCTTCATCAGACTTGGTTGAGGATGCATCATTTTCTGCAACATCATCATCATCATCTTTATCATCCAATGGGCCTCTATATGAATTATCCGAGCTCATGGCTCAATTACCTATCAGGTAGGCAACATCTTTTCAATATATTCTAAAATGGTTGAGAGTCGGGTATATGATTGATGGAGGAGTGGTTGATCAATATTTTATATGTCTATAAATCATGTGCAGGAGAGGACTTTCTAAACATTATCAAGGGAAGTCTCAATCTTTCACATCTCTAGCAAGCGTGAGGAGCATAGAAGACCTTCCAAAGAAAGTGATTCCTTTATATAATAGAACGAAACTGAAATCATGCAAGAGCTATGGATGGGGACTAGATGGTCACCATAACAAGTCATATAGCCCTAAGGCTACGATATCAAAGAAGGGTTCTTCCGCCCGCGGTTGTTTTGCGTCTTCTCTAGGTAAGAGAAGTACTAGCACTACTCTAGTGATTAGTGAATGATTAATGTAAACCCAGCTAGAACTAGCTCGCCAAGAACCTTCTGATGTGCGTAATCAGCTGAAATTACTGCACGTACGATGGTTCATTCTGCAGAGCAGCAAGAAGATGGTTTTTGAATGTATAGCTGCTTTTAGATTTAATTAAGAAACCATTGATCAACTTACCATTTATTAGGATTCTTTAACAAAGAAAAGGAAGTATGGCTTTGTGAAACATGAATATAATGGAAAATTAAAATTGAAGCAATTCTTTAATTTTCAGCTCAAATAACTTCAACGTTCAAACCACCGCCTGAACGCATAATGAACCCGGTAGCCGCTTTTTATAGGTGGTGTTGATTAATGACATTTTCATTCACCATAAAGCAGCAAATTGTTAAATTTTTTAAGCTTTTGAATGAATCAAAAAGATAAGACTAGTCAAATGGAATTCATCTTCGGACCAGAAATTGAGAACCGTACGTAGTTGGAGTGGAAAACATAATAAATTCACAAAAAGTTGGCCTGGAGGCATAGGAAATCATAATTATCAACATAAAATATAAATTCACAAAGACTTGCCCCGGCATGAGGGACAAGTAGTATTTCCATATGATATTTGGCATGTACACGAAATCAGAATAATCCAACGTTTTCGGTTCATCCGCCCCTATTTTCCATGGGTATTGTCGTATTGTCTTGCCTTGTTGAAGAATGAAAATAAATCGGCAAACATATATTACGTGCACAAACAAAACTCTCCAAATAAATAAGTAATGAGATCAGTATACAATTGTCAAAAGATCAAAGGATATATTATGAACTTACATATATCCCTTTCTCACGAGGTTGTAAGATTACAAAATACTATCATATCTTGTAAATAGGTGTGATTCCCAGGAGATTGAAGCATTTTCTCATAACCACAGCGGTTGCTTCACATAATAGTAATCGACTCGTTTCCACATCTGACCCAATAACCTGCCCAATTCATTGATATAATGGAAGTTACATAAAAAGGCTAAAAACAGCTAAACCCACATGTATATGCATTTATTCATGTTATCTAAGTTAAATTGCCACAACAAAGAATTTGCTCTGTAGCTAAAATTTTCTTAATTTCAGAAGTAGGATGTGTATTGTGTAATGGTAGAAAAGTCCATCTTCTGAGCTAGTTTGTTCTGATATCTTTTGAGGGCAAGTGACAATCAATAACAAAACTTTATTTTACCAAGAAACTATATATTAGATCATGGATCATACCTTGCACTCGGGGTTGCTATAAAATTTCGAGAAGATTTCAGATAAATTATAGAGGTAGTCACACAAAACATTTGGTAACAAATTGGTAAAGGCCTCTTCAACAACCTGAACCCAAAGATAAAAATTCTCAAACCAAGCACAGGTCAAGAAGCAAGGAATGGATTGAATTTTTTAGTTCTTACCTCTGCAAACTGTAGCAAATGAAGGCCCAAATCACGTTCATCCTTGTGCCCCAATACTACTGTCCCCTTCTGTTAAAAACAAACAGATACAGAAGGCATAAGTTGCAGACATTGAATCTGCTACAAAAGAGTACTGCTACAAGCCTTATCAGAGCATACATAAATAGAAAATAGTTGCCGCTCCACTTTTTTAAGTGAAAGTTCTAGATTAGAATCCATATGCAGATACATTGCAAAATATATTCCACACCATCCAAAGACACAAAACTACGGCAAGCCTCAATTCTTCCTGCCAAAAAAACTGGTTCTTTTATTTTCATGTCAATACAGGTTGGATGCAAAATAACAAGTGCAAATGCAACTAAAGGTTGGATGCACAATAACAAGTGCAAATGCAACTAAAAGTTTCAGGATGAGAGGGAACTTACATTCTTCAGTTCCTCTATATCTGTACCAGATTTCCTGATGATTGAACATATTCGAGCATGGGCATACAGCAAATAAACAGCAGTGTTGCCCTGCCATAGAAAATTTTAGGAGGCACGAACCGATGCTAAAAGTAATTGTAGTAATAGCAACAGTAAATAGATTAGTAGGGGCAGCAAACAACAATCAGAAGAAAATAAACATAAGAAACCTTCATCATAAAAATATTCATTAGAACCCAAAATGATGAAACAAGTTAGCTTCACAAAATCTGCAGTCTAAAAGCAAGAAAATTGTTTAGGGACCTTATCATTAAGCATCTGGTCAAAATTAAATGTGTAATTGGTCAATCTGTTGTTCTTCAAGTCAGCATACCTGCAATCAGAATTCATGAATATTAAAACGATGACATGGAACAAGAACTACTGAGAAGATCATAGCAATAACAGTTAAATTGGATAAATAAGTTTATAGCATAATAAGTAGCTTACTTTACAGCACCATAACCAACAGCCTCAGCAGTACTCTCAATCTCCTCCTCAGTCCATTCTTCACCCTTGCCTGATCAGCACACAAAGAGCAATTTCAGATACAAGTTTGAAAGGTTGAAAAGGCTAAAACTTAACAACAGAATGAACTTGCATTAACACATACATCACAAATAGTTTTTCAAACATAAGGTACTCAAAAAGAGCCGAGAAACATTTGTAACAACAGAGATATGGTTCAATATTATACCGCGCTCAATAAGCACTGCTTTACTTCGACTCTTGGCTTCATCAAGTAGATCAACCAATCGAACTACTTCAGTGTTACGGGTTCGAAAACGCTTGCCATCTTCTCCAAGAACAAGTCCAAAACTGACATGGCTAGCTTTGGGATATGAACTATCACCTTGTGGAAGCCACCCTGCACGTTTGGCAGCCTGAAAAATAAACCAGAATACTGTCAGACCTATGTGGATAGAGGTCAAAAGTTGTAATGATCCTTATTTGTGGTATTCAACAGCCATCAATCTAGTTGTAGTAAATAAAGGATTTTAAAAGATTACTCATCAACAGAATCCAGGAAACAGCTTTGAGAACATACTTTGAACACCATATCAAAATGCTGCTGCTGGCCTACATCAGTAACGTATATAATCCACTCAGCTTTCTCTTCATTGAGGCGATGCCTACAGATTACAAGTAAAAAGATTGATAAAAAGGCTAATTAATTCCTATGACTAGGCTAACATATTCCGTATCAACACGGTAAAATAGTAACCTTTATGAAACACATGCCATAATCACTAAACAGTTAACTACTCAAAGCAAATTGGTCTAACAAAGGACCCCATGAGATCAACATGAAAAAGGAAACAATAAGCAATAAATCTTAGCCACTCTAATTTCAGTCAATTCTCTTGGTTGCACATAAATCTTACAGATCTCGCATATTCTGCAAGAAATGAAAAACAGCAATATAGGTTAATATCATCATATTCATGGAAGAAAACTTACCAAAGGGCAGTCATATCAGTTGATGCATAGTTGAAACCACCATCACTCTTCACCACAATAAGTGGTATATTAATGCCTTCAATAAAGATAACACGAGCTCCCTGACTTTCCTCAACTAATCCTTGTTTAGTCAATGCGTCTATAACCCCAGGAATGTATGGATTATAAAAACTCTCCCCCTGTCAAAAAGGAAAAAGTCATAAACATGTAAAACCAGCACATCATTTGCACTACAAACAAAACTTGCTAGTTTACACAAATTTAATGAGGTTATAAAAAATTTGCATTCAGCAAAAAGATGCAATTCCTTCACTATCGCTAGCTCAGTAGAAAATCATCAAAGTTGTGTAATCGTGTATAATTGCAACTGTGTAAGATTTCTGGTGATTATATAAATGTTAAAATCAATAAATATGATATTTACAGTTTGTACAAGATTGAAGATGATTATACAAATATGCCCTAAATATAAAGACCACTTAAAAGTAAATCATAAAAAAAGAGATTTCAAATGATCTGAGAATGTCACAAAGAGAATTTCATATAGAGGTACATCAGAAAAATTACCTAAGCAGGCCAAAGTATCATCAATACATAGAACTTGTGGTAATATTACTTACCTTTTCCTCTAGATTAACTGCAAGCCGTTGATAGACCTTATGAAATTCAGTCCGGCTGATTTCACATATTTTTGCCCATGCCCTACGATACTTGTCTTCTCCACCCTGAAATGAGTGTAAATGAACACAAGTGCATCCAGAAGAAAAAACCAACAAATACTGAACAAGGTAAAATTTTACCTGAAGCCGCACCACTGCCTGTTGAGCTCTCTGCTTAAATGCAGGGTCAGCATCAAATCTCTGCTTTGAAGCTTTATAAAATGCCTAAGAAAGTCACTCAAGTTATGATTACAACAATCACTTGATTTTGATAATCGATATGACATCTTTTCATTTGTAAATTAATTAACAGACATAGATTCATCAAATATATAGAAATGATAATTAATCTCATACTAATAAGAAATACAAAATTGAGCTTCTTGATGCCAGAAAAGCAATCTATTCATGTTTGGTGGAGAAATATAAAGATAAAGAAAAGAATTACTACTAAGTTCCAATTTGGTTTAATCCATCTACAAGAAATATATTTTATAAAAGTTTCAAACAATTATATGCTTAAAAGAGCAAAGATTCAATGGTTCTTCAAACGATACTGCTTGATTAGATAAGAGTTTTTGAATAAAACATCACCAAAAGCTAACACATATAGCATATTTCGTTGACACTTGTCCTGCCGGATCATGCTACCAGTGCTTGGCACATTTCTGCTAAGCTTCAAATTCAATGGAATTTGACAGTATTCACTCACCTGTAGATCTCCAATGGCTGCTTCAGTTATGTCTTCAAAGTTTGGAAACTTTTCAAAGAGGAACTCAATCAGCATGCCAAACTGCAAGACATATAGGAAAGTTTTAAAAAAAATAGTTACTATAGTGACATGCTGAAAAGATATATAAACTTCTGCTTTAACAGTGGCAAAGTTCAAATGGAAGTGTAAGACAAATTAAGAGCCGATGCATATGGCAAGAAACTACAATAAGATGAAAGACTACAGCCCATTTCAATCAAGAACGGCACCCAAGATTAGATACAAACTTCACAGTAAAGCATTTATTGAGCGCAAACAAGAATACATGCCTTCCATGAACAATTCAGAAACAACACCAACCTGTGTCCCCCAGTCACCAACATGGTTTCGCCGAAGAACTTCAACTTTGGAAAATTCAAGCATACGAGCAAGTGTGTCACCAATAATTGTAGACCTCAAGTGACCAACATGCATTTCTTTTGCTACATTAGGGGATGAAAAGTCAACAACTGCTGTTTTGACTGGCGGCATTGGTGCCCATGTATCAATACCTTCAATTAGCATCTTTTGAATGCTCTATCAAACAACAAAATAGCCAGGTTATTTATAAGACCAATGCAATAGCTACAACAAGCAAAACCAAATCAAGTTGTATAAAAGAAAATGAAAACTATTCATGGAAGTAAGTTGATGACATAAACGAAAAATGGAGGAACATGTGAACCACCTTAGCCATCCAATTCTTTGACAATACCACATTTACAAATCCAGGACCAGCTACAGAGCATGATTCTATCATTTCAGAAGATGGGAGATTATTCTTGATTGCCTAACAAAGAAACAAGGAAATGAAAAGAATAAAACAATGATTATCTAATGATTCAAAGTACGATACAGGAAACATGCTCCTTCAGAATCAAATCATCCCCACCTCTCCAACTGCTGGAGGCCCACGAAATTGTGTACCCTTCCCTTTTATTTTAGACCACAGGCCCATGGCATTGTTACTGCACCAAATAAATTCCCAATTTGGCATAAAAAACTAGTTCATACAAAAGGTTAAATTAAGTTAACCTTACTTCTAATAACAAATAATCTACCATTTCATAACAACATCAAAACACCAACTAAGACATATGGTATGTTTTTGCAATAAAGGAAGTTATACCATACCATTGGTAATCACCAAATTTGCCACCGCAAGCAGCTACCAATGGCTCTACATCAGGCTCATTAGGAATGGTTACTCTAAGTGAAGCTTCAAATAGTTTTGCTAACTGTGCCTTCACATTCCCCATACATTCTTCCTCTTCCTAAACCACATTTTGGAATAAACTAATCAGTAACCCTTTTCTTTTCTAGAAAAATACAATTAATGGAGGAATTTTCAGTTGAATGAACTTACAGTTACAGTTGCCATGGTCGTGATTGACCGTGTCTTTGTTGCCGAAGCCAGTCTTCTAGATGTCACTCTCAATAAATCTGTCTAATTTTTGGGTTTATCAAATAAAATTACTACGAATACTCAATAAATTTCGAATTTAAGAAAACTAATAACAAACCAAAGTAAACAGCCAAATAATATGAAATTGTTCACTCAAAAAAAAAGAAAAATGCAGTCAAGTGAATTCTCAATATTACATGGAATATAGCAGTTGCCCAATTCAACACCTTCCTTAATGCATTGTGACAAGACATTCTGAACAAAGTAAAAAAAAGGGAAAATCACAAAACTATTAAGTGATTTAATTTTCAAAACATGAAAAAATAAAACGTGACATTGAAGCTTCCATCTTAAAACACAGTACATAAGAAAATCCACCAAAAAGAAAAGGAAAAGAAAGGAACTCCAAAAATAGTATAGAAATTTGTGCATGGAATGTGAGAATAAGCATAGGAACTCTGAAGAAAGCTGAAAGAAGTAAATAAGCAGAATGAAAGAGAAAGAGAACTTACCAGAGGCGGCGGCAGAGATGGAAGGTGAGAAGTGGAAACGAGAGAGGCGATTGAGAGAAAGCAATAGAAATGGGGATGCCGGCTGTACTGAAAGGGTTAAGGATGCCAGCATATCTTTTCTCTTTATTATATTTTCAATGTCTTTTACTAATACCACTCCTAAAACCCTTTAATTCCTTCTTTCTTTTATTTCCTGCTCCCTTCGACGCTTTTCTGTTTTTAGGGTTTCTTTTTTCATTTTTTTACTAAACTTTATTATTTTGTTTCCTCCGTTTTTACAGTTCTGACCAATGTAATCTTGTCACGTCAGCCACTTGAAGGCCGGGACCTATTATAAACTACCAAAAAATTAAAATTTATTGAAATGAGTGAAAAAAAAAGTAAATTAAAAAATAGAGTTGATTTTCAAATATTTTTATATTTTGGTTTTTCCCGTTAATAAAAAAATTATATAAAAAATCATAGACATGAAAAGTTTTCTTTTTTTAAAAACCACGTAAAAGACACATGTAATGTAATATCAGATATTTGATAAATGCTGCAAGATAGGCTTTAGTATCATTTTCAAAATTAAGATGATTTTATTATTCATTATTTAAAATAATTTTATTTGATTAATAATTATTAATTTTTATAAATTAAAAATGATCGTATTTTGTATTGTTATAAATTACATATGATTTTTATTTAAATATATTAAATAATTATGTATATTCTAATAATTATATAAGTTAATCATTTTAATATTATTTAAATACAATAATTTATAAAATATTAATATTATCAAAATGGAGAGGATTGTGATGCAGTCGGATTTGATATAACATGTAATTATGTTTTGTTTATATATTTTGAAATTATTAATTATTTTATACCAAAAAATAATTATTTTTTTCAAATTATAATCTTATTTTTTAAATATAAATCAAATATATATATATAAAATAATTGTAATTTTATAAATTTTTTATGCATTAAAAATATCTATGTACATAATATGAAAATAATATTCTTACATCGCAGCTGAAGTTGAACTCCCCAAACAAAGAGCACAACATCATTCAACATTCAATCAAACACATCAATATTCGACCGTGACGAACAATGCTCAATCAGTCAATCTTAATACATGGAAGCAAAAACGAAAGCAATACGCCACGAACAAGCACTGCCAATAATTTCAGTCGTTTCAAGCTCAAAGCAATTAACACGCGCTTGCAAATAGCAATTCTTGCTTAGGGTTAACGCCGAGCTTAATATGCTTCTTTTTTTCTGCCCAATAAGCTTAATAGGGAGAAACAAGTTTCACGAGATCCAAACGCGTCGTTAACGTAACCCTGAACAATTTAGCCACGCGTACCGCACAGATCAATCAAGCCCCAACTCTTCCACGAACAACGGTATAACCTAGCTTTACGTGATGTTGTCCCCGACAGAACATTTTTAATTGGTATCGTCTTATCCATTCACGAATCCTTCAATCACCATATTACACACACCCACAGAGTAACAGTCCCCTTTAATTGGTATTAAATTTAAAAATATAAAACAATTACAATTTAAAATTTTTTTATTTATATATTAAATAAATAATTATTATTAATTTTATATATTACTTCACATCAATAATAAATATTTTTACACAACTTTAAATGAAAATTAAATTATTTTCCAAAAATAATAATTTAATTTCTTTAATTATCTAAAATAATTAGTATATAAAATTATCAAATATTAATCAAATACAATAATCTATAATTTTTGAGATGATCATTTCATACCATTTACTAGCTAAGAGGCGAGGAAAAATATAAACGGAACATAATTAAATGTTATATCAAATCCATCTGCATTACAATACAAAAACTTCATTTGAAATGTTTTTGTCCTCTAATTGAAAACAAGGTAGAAGACAAAATAATAGATACATTACTTACTATTGTCTAATTACAGACGATTAAAAGATAGTGAAATATATACCCAAATACATTAAGCTATGTTTGAAAAACTTAGCCATTTTACTTTAAATTCAAAGATTGTGGCATAAAAATCAATAACTTGAATTTAACTCTAAGTCCAAGCTTAAATATTAAATTTGAATTGACCTTTAGATTGTTAATAGAAGAATATATATAAGAATTTTATGATTTTCTTATGCAAAATGATACGTATTATTGATATATTTATTGCATAAAATTATTAATAAAATATAATAAAATGATATTATAATTTTTATCTTATAATTGATATGTATAAAAATTATAATAAGATAATTTTATTCATTAATTAAATTTATTTTTTTAATTTAAATAATTTAAATTGTCAATATAATGTTTAAAAATATAATAAAATATGTAAATTTAATTTTATAAATTAAAAATAAAATTTTTTATTTTAAAAAATAAATTTATTATATAAAAAAGATAATTAAATTTTATAATATTTTTAAATATAAATAAATTATAATATAAAATAATTATTATCTTACTTATTTTATGCATCAAATGTGGCCGATGAATACATTGTCTTTGGAAATTAGATTCTCACGTCGCAGCTGGAGTTGAACTCCCTGAACAAAGACCACATCATTCAACGATCAATCAAATAGCGCAATATTCTGCCGTGACGAACAAAGCTCAATCTTAACAAATGGAACAAAAAAACGCAAGCAATACTCCAGGAACAAGCACTGCCATTAATTTCAGTCTTTTCAAGCTCAAAGCATTTAACACGCGCTTGGAAATACCAATTCTTGCTTGGGGTTAACGCCAAGCTGAATATGCTTCAGTTTTTTTGCCCAATAAGCTTAATAGGGAGAAACAAGTTTCACGAGATCCAAACGCGTCGTTTATGTACCCGCGAACAATTTAGCCACGCGTACGGCACAAATCAATCAAGCCCGAACTCTTCCATGAACAACGATACAACGTAGTTTCACGTGATGTCATCCCCGACAGAACATTTTTAATTGGTATGATCTTATCCCCATTCAGGAATCCTTCAATCACAAGATTACACGCACCCATGAGTTACAGTCACTGCCTCCTCTCGCCTCTTTCTATAAATGGCGTTACCTTGAAACCACTTCACACAGAAACTATCGAATCAAAAATTGAAAGTCAAGTGGTAGCAGAGAGAAATGAAGAACACTGGTAAGAGTAACAAAGGCAACGGAAAGTCGGATGTGAGGAAAGACAGGAAATCTGGTACGGGAATGAGTGGATCGCCGAAGAAAGGAGGTCACGGTGGCAAGTTCACTTGGGCTGGAGATGGGCTTTCGCCTGCTGAGATCGGGGTCGAGAAAGAGGTCGTTGATGTTAAGGACCCGAACTTTGAAGATCCGGATGAGATCGTGACCAATTGATTGGGTTAGGGTTAGTGATGGTGGTGATCTATCATGATCATCGTTCTTACTAGTTTGATGATGATGAGATGTAAATATTTATCCATGAATAAATTGTACTAATTGCTATTTTATTTGCTTCTTAGCTAAATCATCAAAGAATTTAGTGGTTTGGATTGTAAGATTTGTGGAAACAGTAGAAGTATCAAATTTTCTACAAAAGAAAAAGTTGAATGTTTGTCAGTCTAGAGATGGTCTTTCACTGAAACAGTGAAGGTCAACGGGCGTGATGGTCGTATGTTATAACGATTCGGTTTGATTTAGTAGTTGAGGTTTTCAAAATACGAACCAAAATCGAAAGGAATTTCATTTTAATTCATCAGTTTTTTAAAATATATATTTTTAACTTTTTGTTATTACTTTAATATATTTAAATAAATTTATTTCAATATCTAATAATTATTTTTATTTTATAAAAATTATAATAATTTAATAACATATATTTTTTCATATTTTGGAATTTTCATTTTATAAATAAAAAAAAAAACTAAATTCAATAATTTAAAATTCAAATCGAATAAAATAAAATAAATTAATCTAAAATAAATAAATGTTATAATTTAAAATTTCGAATCAGTGAAAAAGACAAAACAGTTTGAGATAAATTTATAATTTTTCCTTGAGGGCCAGCCATTGTTTGAACTCTCTCAGCTTCTTGCATATCGCAGAGGGCAATATGATCCTACTCAACATCTTGAACTCTCTCAGCCATTCTTTCCCTGCCCTTTGGCTGGATGCACTGGCTATCCCTTTCCTGCTAATTTTTTCCTTCTTCATAGTGGCTTTTGCATGATCTTATTACTGCTGCTTTCTTGCCTGCACAAAAGACTAGAATCAGTGCTTGTTCTTGCTAGTCCTGGAGAAGTTATTCTCTTTCTTTCTTCATGTTAAATTCAATTCATGCTTAACTATGTTTTCTCTTATAATTTGCATTGCATGTGCAGATCCCGGATATTGGAAAACGCAAGATGATACTTCATATGATCCAGCTTGAACCCGAGTCTCGCCTCTCTGCTGAAAGTTATCTACAGAATTATGCAATTGTTGTATTTCCTAGCTATTTCTCACCATTTCTGCACAATTTTTATTGTTGCCGGAATCCTCTTCATTCTGATATGAGGGTAAACATATTTCTAACTTAGAACTAGGAAACTTAATCCTTCTTGCATCTAATTTATACATTCCTACTCTGTAATTTCTACTGTAGATTGCAATGTGCCAGAGTGTTTTCCCCGAGATACTGAAGCAGATGATGAGCAAGAAATCAAGTGATGAGATGGGAAGAGGTCTTGGCAAGTCACTTACCTTAAGTGGTGAACGGTCACAAGAAATTGTTGCAAAACAACAGTCACAAGAGATTGTTGCAAAAGAAAACTTAAGCTCAACAAATCACATGTTGACAAAAAGAGAAATGATGGAGAATGGTTCTGTTAGGGATAAGTTCAAGCTTCCTGGCAACATTGATACCCTACTTGGGGATGTTGAACAAAGCAATCATTACCTCAGTGAGAAGTTAACGACAGGGATGCACCCAAATCTGCACTTTCCCAAGATTTTAAACAGCATGGCATGCAATCTCGATCCCTTCATCAAAACATCTCTGATTTGTTTAGAAAAAAGGATCAACCTTTTTTGAAAAAGATTATGATGGATGATTTAAACTCATTGATGTCTGACTATGACAGTCGATCAGACACCTTTGGAATGCGTTTCCTGCCATTACCTGAAGGCAGTATGAAATGTGAAGGGATGGTTTTAATCGCCTCTCTGCTTTGTTCCTGCGTACGAAATGTTAAGTTGGATCATTTAAGGAAAGGGGCTATACTTTTGCTGAAGACTTCTTCATTATACATTGATGATGAAGACCGCTTGCAGCTAGTGCTTCCATATGTAATTGCAATGCTTTCTGACTCAGCAGCCATTGTGCGCTGTGCTGCCCTTAAGACTTTGTGTGACATGCTGCCCTTAGTTCGAGATTTTCCTCCAAGTGATGCGAAAATTTTTCCGGAGTATATTTTTCCAATGCTCTCCATGCTTCCTGATGATCCAGAGGAAAGTGTGAGAATTTGTTATGCGAGCAATATAGCTAAACTGGCTCTAACAGCTTATGGATTCTTGATTCGTTCAATAAGGCTCAGTGAGGCTGGGGTTCTTAATGAATTAAATTCGTCACCGAAGTCATTAGCATCATCTGGTGAGTCATCTAGGTGCCTTCAGAGGTTAAATAGTGATGCACGGCTAGGCCAACTGAGGAAGTCCATTGCTGATGTAGTTCAGGAACTTGTAATGGGTCAAAAGCAAACTCCTAACATTAGGAGAGGACTCCTTCAGGACATCGGCAACTTATGCTGCTTTTTTGGCCAGAGAGAGAGCAATGACTTTTTGTTGCCCGTACTCCCTGCTTTCTTGAATGATAGAGATGAGCAGCTAAGGGCAGTATTCTATGGGCAAATTGTGTATGTTTGCTTCTTCGTGGGCCAAAGAAGTGTGGAGGAATATCTTTTACCTTATATCGAGCAGGCTTTAGGTGATGCAATAGAGGCTGTTATTGTCAATGCACTGGATTGTTTGGCTGTTCTGTGCAGAAGTGGTTTCTTGCGGAAAAAAATAATTGCTTGGAATGATAGAGCGTGCCATTCCGTTGCTATGTTTTCCTATTCAATGGGTAAGGAGGTCAGTTGTCGCTTTCCTTTCATCTAGCAGTGAGTGCTTGGGTTCCGTGGATTCTTATGTTTTCCTTGCTCCAGTTATAAGGCCTTTCTTACGTCGACAACCTGCATCTCTGGCCTCTGAAAAGGCTCTTCTTTCTTGTTTAAAACCTCCAGTCTCAAGGCAGGTATTTTATGAAGTCTTAGAAAATGCTAGGAGTTCAGACATGTTGGGGAGACAGAAAGATATGGTACAATTCATCAGCACAATCTAAACAATGGGAAATTGCTGATTTTCTCAAAAGAGGGACTGTGGAATTAGACTTAATGAAGTACTGGCGTGACAAACAACAGTCTACTGGGTGTCATAGACCTATTGATAATGCATTGCAGCAATCAGGGCTAACGGAATATGATGATGATGATACCGAGTTGAGATCGCTGGGGGGCCATACACGCAATGCTTCTAGCAAAATTGACGTGCATGATCCATTATGCTCAGAGAAATTACAGTTTTCGGGTTTAACATTTCCACAGCTCAATGGTGTAAACAGTTTCATGTGTGACAAGCCATCAGAAGGTATACCTTTGTACTCTTTTAGCATGGACAAGCGACAAATGGAAGCTCCTCCAGCTGCTTCTGACACTCCTTTGCAATTAAACTCCATGGGAATTGGTTCATCTTCCATTCCTTGGATGGATCCAGTTAGTAAATCATTTAGCATGGCTAGTTCAGTTCCAGCGTCTAAGCTTGTTTCAGCCTGCTTCAGTATCACTGGTGGTTCCAAACAATTCCAGAGTTGTGCATGAACCAGAAAGTCAGGAAAATGATCAAATAGCCTATGTTAATGGTAAATTTCAAGATATGAAATTATCTGGTGCAATGAAAGGAAGTTCTGTTGCTATGGAAGATGCTTCTGCTTCAACTGATCTTACAGGACTACCCTTGTTTGCTTTCTCTTCATCAATTCCAAATTCAGGTTGGAGGCCTTGTGGGGTGTTGGTTGGACACCTGCAGGAGCACAGATCTGCCGTGAATGATATTGCAATTTCAAATGATCACTGCTTTTTTGTGAGTGCATCTGATGATTCCACTGTCAAGGTGTGGGATTCAAGAAAGTTGGAGAAGGATTTATCATTTAGGTCGAGGCTGACTTATCACTTGGAGGGAAGCCGAGACTTTGCACTGCAATGCTCAGAAATTCTGCTCGAGTTGTTGTTGGAGCATGCGATGGGACAATACATATGTTTTCTGTTGATCACGTCTCTAGAGGTCTTGGAAATGTTGTTTAAAAGTACTCAGGTATCACTGATATAAAAAAGAAGGATGTGAAGGAAGGTGCAATACTTACCCTTTTGAACTACCCCATAGATAACTGTGGCAGTCAGATGTTTATCTACAACACCCAAAACTGTGGGACTCATCTCTGGGATACAAGATCAAGTTCAAATGCATGGACGTTGAAAGCAATTCCAGAGGAAGGCTATGCCTCTTGTCTGGTAGCAGGCCCTTGTGGGAATTGGTTTGTTTCAGGGTCTTCTAGGGGTGTGGTTAACCTTTGGGATTTGAGGTTCCTTATTCCTGTGAACTCATGGCAGTATTCTCTTGTATACCCTGTAGAAAAGATGTGTCTCTTTGTCCCTCCTTCAAGTGTCTCAGTTTCTACCACTGCTAGGCCTGTTATTTATGTTGCTGCTGGCTGCAATGAAGTCTCACTTTGGAATGCAGAGAATGGGAACTGCCACCAGGTACAAACGCAATTGCTTCTATTAATCACTATTTCTATATGCATGTATAATAGTAATAAATGATTTTGTATTTCGAACAATGATTAGAAAGATTTCCAATAGCTTTATATTAAGATTGTGCTTGGAAAACATTTGGAGAATGGAAAGGATTGGGTGGAAAAAAGGAAAGAAAAAGGATTTTTAGCATGCCTGGTAGGAGAGAAAAGTGAGAGGCAGAAACAATAGGTGTGCCATGTGCTATCCATATAAAAAAATAATCAGTCCTTCCTAATTGGATTAGGAGAGAAAATGGAAGAGGTGTTGTCTATTTTTGCAAATATACAATGTTACCCACATTTTTCAGATGTCTTATCACTCCATACAAAGGATATAGTGGTAAAATAATGTGAGTTTCACTTTTCAATTCTTTCCAGCAGTTGATGGAAACTCTTTTTCTTTTACATCCACTTTCCATGATTCATACCAAGAGCACTAGAGGGAAGAAAAAAAAATGTTTGAATTTCTCTTACCAAGTAAAGCCTAAATGTCAATGGGAAATTGTGGAGCAAAAGCAGACAACTAATCTCTTTAAAGGCAGATTTGTTTTGGTACAAAATGCTAATTAACATATAATGTTTCCCCTGACTGGAGTTACTAGTGATGTAAGAATTGTAAAAATTGTGCTGAATCTAAATCTTATTACTAATCAGTTTTCACCTGGGTGGGCCTCAATAGAGATGCATCTATCACTATCCTGAATCAAGTATTTGATAGCAGAAAAAGGTTGATCGATTGGAAGAAGCAAGCTTGAGAATTACACATTTGCTCATTCAGTTATTCTAGTTATATATTTTGAAAATGTTTTTTAGAGATAAACGGCATAAACTTATCTGAAGGGATTTTGAAAGGCCTGGACTTGGCTCTCTGTAATGAGAACTGGTTTTGTTCTGATCGTTCATCATGATTGAGTTTTCTTCTTCCAACTTCTATCTCCAGGTATTTAGGGCTGCAAATTATGACAGTGATTCAGAAATGTCTAATTTACCATGGGCCTTGGCAAGGCCATCAAATAAAACAAGCTCTAAATCTGATCTGAGGAGGAATGCAAATCCCAAGTATCGAGTAGATGAACCAAATGAACCACCTCCTCGTCTTCTGGGTATTCGTTCATTACTTCCTTTATCTGGTAGAGATGTGTTGACTGGGGGCACCGACTTAAGGAGTCACTGCTGGGACCATTGCAGGTTTTCGTCAAATTCTTTTTTTTACCCTGTGCGGTGATCTTATTGACATTTTATGCGTCATTACATTGTTTTCATTGCAGACCTGATAGAAGTTACTGTATCTGTGGTCCAAATTTTAAGGGATTTGGAAATGATGATTTCTACGAAGTAAGATCCAAGTTTTGGTGCCCAAGTTGTACAGGTATCTTTTAACGATAGGTTTACCTGTAACTTTATTCTGGTGTTTTACCTTATTTTAAGATTTTTAGTGGATGGTTAGATGTTCGTCTACTATTGATAATGGTTTTCAATGTATCTATCTTGTTCAAGTTAGTGACAACCAGTAGTAAGAAGTATAGAATGGATCTTACTGATCGAAGATTTTAGTATCCCCTCTCCCTCCAATTCAATAAGCTCGATTTAGGCCCAATGGGGCAAACATTTTCTTTTTATTCTTCAATGATAGAGTCCATTCAAGAGTTAATTATATGTTTTAGACAAGCATCTTTTCTGATTTCGCATGACACATGTAAGTTTTTTCAATTATATCCAGATTGAAATATTTATTAGTCAGAGCTTTGACTTTAGATAGCCCATTTGGATGATTGAGAATATCCTCATGACTTATCCTGGGAAACTTTAATTTCCTGCTATACAGCCTAATCTTTGCGGGGGTATATGTTGTTTTATTATCTTCCCTTTTCTTAAGTGTTCATATTCTGACAAATTTTGCATTTATTAACCAGTTATTTAAGCTGCAAGCACTTGGGGAGTTAAGTTGTTAATTTTTAATGAAAGCTAGGTATATCACTCGGATAAAGTTGAGGACCATGTCATTTCTGAATCACTCTTCTCATCTTCTATCATGGCTTTTGTGCTACTTCCCTCAACTCCCTTTTCATTATTAAGCAAATGTGCCTTGTGGAAGTGTTCGCTGCTATTTTCCTTTTTCCTGAAAAGTTGTTGATTTGGGGTGTCCTGCTCTTAAGATTTGTAATATTAAAACTATATCATTTTTCTTGCGAACGGGAGACAAGGATACGATCTCTAACAACAAAGCTGACAGCAAAAGCTATTCTTGCTGTTGCTGTCACTGATTATGCTGGATGCCAGCATGATTCCATCCTCTGTTTGGCTTCTGTAAAATTGAACCAGAGACTCTTGATCTCAAGCAGTAGAGATGGGGCTATTAAGGTTTGGAAGTTAATAACTTAAAAAGTTTTAGTGCTTTAATGTACATATTTAGTTCCAACATAGTGAAATTGTATATAATATATATTCAATCAGATCCTAAATTTTGCAGTCTAACCACTTATTTCCTGGATTTGTAGTTTTGTACAGTTTGTAAGGATGTAGGTTTGTACGGGATTTTTTATTATTAACACAATGCTCTATTTATCAAGAAAAAGAGAAAATACCATAGGTCTTATTCTTGTTTAAAAGGAAAGAACTTGTATCTCCATACACATTCTTGCATCTATGTGCAAAGTTCGTCGTTGATATTAAATCTTACACCCTTTTGATGTCCAATCTCGATGTTCTTTTGTATTAGTTCAATTTATTTGTGGTTAATAAATTAATGTTCTCTTGATTTGTTGAATTAGACAGTGTTTTTGTGGCAACCAATAAGATTTCTTCAATAATCATGCATTACATTCTTTTGCCATTACTTTCTTTCTATTTTTGCCTTCACTGACCAGCTGTGTCTATAAGGAGCTTAGACAGAAATTAGGATGTCGAGATTTTGAGATGGCCAGAAGAGATGAAATCAGAAAAGAAAGTATGAATGAGAATGGACGTAGAACTCACAAAAGTTGCAATGTCATTTGAGATGGTTTAGTCTTGTTCATGCTCTAGTAAATGTGTTAGATCTACAGAACTTAATATAACAAGTAGATAGAGACACAAACATTGCATTTAAGATGATTTAATGCTAATTGCTAAATGAGATGAATGAGTTCATTGATTTTTGCATTAGTTGATATATTTGCCTTTACTATCGTTGCCAATGCTGTTCTCATTCTTGTTGTTCCCTTCATGGATGCTGTGATGGTAGTCTGAGTTTCTCATTAATATGGGATTGTGTCAAATAAATTACCTGAAATAAGGCTCAGTATTGATGATTGATTTGAGTGTAATTTGACAACAAAGTGATTTTTCTAGAATCTGGAGAGCTCTTATGAACCTTAACTGAAGTACATAACTGTTTCAAGGATAGGTCCTTCTTGCACAATTCATGTTAGTTCTCCATTGAGGACTAGGGAGGCATGCCTGACAGCTCTAGAAACTCTCCAGACTTCATGTTGCACTAAATGCCATGACTCAGCAGTGTTCAGATTCTTTGCATTTTCAATTGCATCATCTACCCCTGGGAAGGATGTAGATCCATAATCATTGTGCCTTGAGGGTGCATATATCTGAAATTTAGTCCATTCAGTAATAATTATGATATTAGATAATATATTGCCAAGGTTTTCATCTTGGAGCTTTGATATTTAACTCGATCGTGTAATGAATTAATTGAAAACAAAACCTTAGTACAATGAAATTAACTTGTTTAGGTGAATGTAGCTAAGGAAAGCTTACCAAGTGTTTGTACCATGGCCTTCTAAGAAGTCCATCGTGGTCCGTAAATGCACGTTCAGCCATCATTAGTCTGTCATTTAGCTCTCGCACTTTGACATGCTTGTTTCTCCACATTGATGGCCATCCTTTAGCTTCTTTTATTTCCTAGACAATTATTCTTCCGTTACTTGTTCTGCTGAACATTATTACATTTTTTTTTTATTTGCAAACTTGATTATGGAAACTATAGTGTTACCTTTTTCTGGTTATTTATCTTGCTGGCTGCTTTTGATAGCTTCTCAATGGACTTGAACAAGGGAGAAAGAGTTATGCCCTTGCCTGAAATCTCATTTTCCAGGTCTTTTGCAATCTTCTGTTATCATGGATTTTATTGTTTTGCATTTAGGTTTTGTGGCTAAGCACTAAATCTACATGGTTTAAACTACATAGAACTGCATATAGTTATTTCTTTCCTGGAGGTTAATTTACCTGGAGTTCAAATGCATAGGAGTGATAGTCAAAAGGCAAGAACTCCTCATCTGCCAGCCAAAGAGCTAATAAACCCCAAACACTTGCCACTGTTTTTTAAACCAAAAAAAAAAAAAACTAGTTTTGTCATTTTGTTGTTTGAGGTTCTTTTTTATTAAAGTTCTTGGAAAATGAAATGTTTGACCAAAGCTGAAGTAATTAATACACACTACATACCCTATTTATCAAACTTCATAGTGCAGTGTTGAATATTAATGTGCAATGATGAGGAAAAAAGTTTAGATGCTACCATGTGTTTAAGGATTTCTAATTGTTAGATGCTGCTATGTACCTGCAACATGTCTATGAAACATTGGGTCACCAAAATTTTCCATCCAGACATAGTCATCATACATTGAATGATACACTGGGTATCCTGCATGAACAATGACTTTTGTTAGGCATGAAACATAGAAAAATTCTATTCATCATATGTTTGCTTCTACTTTGCTACTACTTCGCTGATGGTTGCAAAATTTTGGGGTTTCAAAGTTGCATCTAAGGTATAGAGCTTAAGGCATTAGAAAATATTTGAAGTTGAAGTACCTTGCAGTAAGATTTATTTTTCAGAGAGGGGTGGGGCACCTGGACAAGGTAAAAAGAGATTGAAGTTGCTTTTACTTCTGTTCTGAGACAAATAAGTAATCTAGTATTATGAGCATATACGTTTGCTTGGGCCTCTAAGTTGGATTAATGTCTAATGAACAGCATGCCTTTGTTGAATTTTTACATGGATTATGATTCATTCTTGATGGTAAAAATTATTGAGAATCTTTTTCAGGTTCTACTGTCTTTTTTAGAGTACTGGTTGTTTTATTATCTTTTGTCGTTACCCTTGTGGCATTGTTTTTTATCAACCTGATGCGAATAAAATGAATAGTTTCTTTCGGTAAATTGAATAGAGATGCTACTTGGTTTGCAAGGTTTGATATTTATTGGTCATAAGTAGTTGAGTGATCTTCATATCTGCTTACATTAGTCTAAATTATTGCATTTATGTGTGCCTTGTTTAACATTTTGGAAATTTTCTGCTATTTATTTTTTATCCTTTATTGCTCAAACTATTTGTTGATGTCTAACTGTCCATTCAACAAAAGAATAGCATTGCATGTATGTTATCCTGCCCCTTTTTTGTAGCCTTGTGAAGTAGAAGCAAATTACACAAAGTACAATATGCTTATTACCTCCTCCAAAAAGCATGTCTGCTGCTGGAACACCAACATGTTGCACAAAAGCCGCATAATCAGAACCTGCTCCTCCTAATCTCCCAATCTTCTCAGGTTATGTACAGGATACTGAATATGTTAACTTTGATGTAGACAGGTAAATTTTACGTACCAACCATACAAGTTCTTTGGAACCATTAAGTTAGTTTCATTATGCTTACCAGAGGAGAATCAATGGACCTAACCCATTGTTCATATATTGTTTGCGATGAGTTATCTGGATCTTGAACCTTCAAAAATCAATTAGCAGAATGATTTAGCCAGATGAGAGAAGAGTAGCATCTGGTAAAAGGACTGAAATCCATGAACATGATGTCTATATGTTGTCATCATTTTCTTTTTTCCTGCAAATCTTGCCAGTTAATGCTTAAAACCTATATATATATTGGTTTCTCTTAGCTATTATTGCTATTTCCCTGTATGTTTGTTTAGAACTTTTGAGATACCTGTTGAGCAGCTTGTTTAAGTAGCTCATCAAGTTGTGGAGTTGCAGCAGCATGAAATCCTGCTCCAGATACCGCACAGTCAACATTTAAGTATGCAACTGTCCTTGAAGCCAACAATTCTCTGTTTTCTTCTATCCATTCTGTTGATCCTGTCTGGAAGTAGGAGTCTGTTTAAATTTCAGTTCAGAAAGAGGAATATAGGGATAGAGGCATAGGAGAGACAGGCAGTTAGACACACCAAGCCATACTCCTCAGCATCCCAATTGCACAAAATAATTGTTCGTCGTGGTCTCCAACCATTTCTCTGTAACTTCCATAGTCTTTGGGCAACCTACATTCAGGGAAATTCAGCCGGAGGCACAATTTGTCCGAATGTGATATATGCTTTTAGCGTCAAAAGGTAGCAAGTGTCGGAATGTAACGGGATTATAATCACCTCTAGCAGTGCTGCAGTGCCACTGTTGGGATCAACAGCTCCAAATGTCCATGCATCACGATGATTGCCCAGAATGACAAACCTAAGAATGGTTACGATAAGAATAGGGGAAATCATTACAAAGCGTGTAAAGTGCTCTTAATCATTCCAAAATATATTATTCATTTTTTTATGAGTTCTTAGGTCTTCTTATCAGTGGCTGTTCATAACGTTTGCTTAGTTGATTGTTATTTTCATTGGTCTATTAGATGGATGTCTATTTAAGTCCTGATAGGGAACAGCTTAATTTGAAGTTATACTTCTACACCCGACTCAAATGATAGTAATTCATGCAACCCTGTTCACAAATATTTCTGAACTTACCGATCAGGCTCCTCTATTCCTTCAATAACACCAATGACATTTTGAATTGTTGCAATGACTTCTTTCCCCTGAAAATCTCATTCAAGAAGCCAACCCATTATAGACCATTTAACTTGTGGTTCAATTTTTTCAATGTGATTTGTAGGGTTAGATTGGAACTTATTCTAATGTTGCAGTGATAATCCAAGGAAGGTCATTCAAAGCTTACATTGTAATCGAGATTCACAACTCCTGGTCCTGGTCCAACTTTGTAAGTTGGGGCATCTTTGCTTCCCTGCCAATCATCTTTTGCAATTTGTCCACCAATTGATCTCAAAATTGTTTCACCATCTGCTCCTGATATTGGCAATGAAGGTATTAGAGGAACATCTCCGCTCCTCCCGACCTCCTCAACTGACAGCCTCTCACATCCTTCCGTGCTAGCCCATCCAGGAGTGGTAGGGTCTCCAGACCCGTTATAGACCGTTCCTACCTGAACTGCACTTGGCGGCATCCATTTGTCATCGGGAAACCACTTTGCATCACCTCCCCCACCTCCATAATCTTTCCTATCCGTATACACCAGTGCCCCTATAGCACCAGCATCAAACGCATTCATCACAATATCTCCTCTATAAATCTGTCCATATCTCGCCAAAACCACAGTACCCGTAACGTTGACTCCCATTTCTATCAATGTCTCGTAGTCCTCTACCCTCCCATAGTTTACATATACCACTGGTCCAGTGATGGAACCTGACTTGGCGTATGCGTGGAAAGTGGGCAGCACCTCATTAGCCACATCTGCATAGGGATCTCCCTCGTATATTTCCTGCTTCAGATCAAAAGTTATGGGTGGCTCTGGAGGAGAACGTGTCAGAGTCAATGAACGTGAAGCTGGGTAGGTTAGTAAAACTTCATAGGAGATGATGTGTGCCTTCATGTTGCAGGAGGAGAGTGTGGACAGAACATAGGCTGCAGCCTCAGCGTTGGCTTGGGAGCCAGCAACATGTGGCCGGCGGGTCAGGGTGTAGAGGTGGTGAGATATCGAGGCATTGTCGGCCAGGGTATTGGATATGAAAAGCGAGTGATAATATGATTTTGGTGGGGGAGAAAAGAGGAGAATAAAGAAAGAGGTGGCTATGGCTAGGAACGTCGCGGCGGTTGTTTTGTACATGGAGCTTAATTAGTTTTCCTTGTCGATCGTATGAGGAATCTTACTGCCTAATTGTTGTGACTTGTGGGGCTGTGTTTTTGTCGTAGGTCCCGGTTTTGGAATGATGTGTTGGGAAGAAAAGAAAGGCTCAGAAGGACCACCGGTGAAAACAAGAGAGAAAGGGAGTTCTAATAGATTTGAATTATTAGATAATGATTGAATTAACAAATTTTACACATTCTATGCCTGCTAAATGGGGATAAAATGGCAATATTTTACTAGTAGTATTGGATTTTTCTAAACCCAACCTTTTTTATTTTCTCTATGCAAGTGGGTTATTTTTTATGACAAATTGAAGCTTAAAAAAGAGAGATCAGATGAGGTGGATTTGTTTATTATAAATGTGATGCGTCCTTTTTCCTTTGAAAATTGTTACAAACACTTCATCGTTGATTGGGAATCTAAGCCTAGTCAGGTAAACACGCCCCCAAATACTGCAAAGTGATTAGTACAGCAAAAGAGAGGATATTGCTGCACGGATCTCCATAGGAAGTGCGACCAATCTTTGATGATTTATAACCCATATAAGCATATCTATTTTCCGTCAATGGGTTTCCCTCAAAAATGATTCTCATTCAGATGACAAGATTGAATTGTGCTAAGTCATTGCAAATGGATTGCTTCTTCGGATCTTATCTGATCTGATCTTCCTCATTTTACCGAAACTATTCTTTAACAACCAAGCATTCAATCTTAACTACTAATTGAAATTTTCTTCCACTGATGTAATACTTCAACAACTTGTTCTGACAAGGGTTAAGGAATCAATCCTTTTAGGGAGGGGTAACTTAAAACATTTATTCCAGGTTAATCTTATTATTCAAGGTAAAAAATGATTGAACTAAAAATTTTAACATATACACTATTGAGAGTAGCTTGTCTGAAATATAAAAGTGTTGCTGTTGAATTAGTTTCCAGAACATTTACTGGAACATCTGGTTATTTTGGCAGTTTGGAATTTGGACTGATCTGTTCACAGGATCAGATGCAAGTCATAAATTTTGTTTCTTGACAACCTCTCCTTGGTTGCCCTCTTCTAGTTTTAGACGCAAAGTTCATTCATTCGTTCAATCACTAAACTCTCTTTTTCTTCTTGTTAATTTTTTCATCTTTGGACATGGTCAATTCCATGCAATCTGTTTCATAGTCTCTTTTTTTGTTTCTTATTTTGGGGTTCTCCTAACAGAGGCATAGATTCCTAATCTCTGTTTATCTTTTACTTCTTGTTTTGTTTTGGATCAAATGGGATAATTATTAATTTTTTTCCAAACGTAGCTTCTTTCCTAGAAGGGACATCATGTCAAAGTACCAGTTGCTCTTGCATTTTTGCTCTTTCAGTTTTTGTTTTCCTTGAATTCCAGTTCTAAAAATGGGGGAGTGGTCCTTCCCCGGCCAATTTGGATCCAATCATTTAAATTTCCCAGCTCTATACAAGTCCATTGTTGCTGGGCCTATATATATATATCTCTTTTTCTGTTCATTTTGGGCCAATGAATATATCTTTTTGTCAGCTCATTTTGGGGCTGTACGTTTAAATATAGTATACCAACATCTGATATATCTTTTGCCCAATAGGGCATTATTTATAGAGAAGGTAAAAAATTTCGTATCCGATAGTTTCGGTCCGACTCGATCTTTTATGATCAATTTTTTTATTTTAAAAAATTAAATATTAAGTCGGATAGTATGAAAAAAAAATTTGGATCGAGTTTTAGGTAAATTCGATCCGATATATATATAAATAATTTTTTTAATTAATTTTTAAAATTTTTATTTATATATATTTATATAATGATATTTTTAAATATTTATATTTTTAAAATAATATTTTATTAATTTTGTGTCAGATCGGATCGGATACGATTTATATAATATTGGATCGAGATCGAATTCAGGTATGAAAAAATAAAAAAAAAATTTTGAATAAAAACGAATTCAAATTTATTAAAGCATTAATTTGAATTGGGTTCAAAACGAATAAAACCTGCCCTGAACCCAACCCTATAGCAACCCTAATTATTTATGAGCCTGTTATTTGACTTGAATCCGATCCATGTGATGAGGTTCCAAGTATCAAGAACAAAAATGAAAATAAAATTATCTGGATGATAATTTCCAGAACCACAAATGTTTCGCCAAATGGTATTAGTCTGTGTAAGACACGTTCATTGGTCACGGAATGAATGAATAGGAATCAACATTTCACCTGCAAATTCGAAGCCCTCAAGAAAAGCGGAAAAGTGGTACCCACCTTCAGCAGATAGGCACAAAAAGAGATGGATTGATAAAGTAATGCAGAAGAATTGTTTCATTTTAAAACTCAAACAACCCTCATCATTTTATTAGTAGTCTAATCCCACCATCAGCAACACCAACATTCCAAACACAAACACAAGCATGAGCATTTGTAATTGTAGTTGTAATTGTAAGTAAGCCAAGCCAGGATCATGTGTATTTCTTTCGTCTAGTCCAGCAAGTGGCCCTGGCAAAGGCAAATCCTCTTTCTCACCCTTTAACTGCCCCAGCTGATCTAAACCACCCAACTTGGTCAGTTAGGGCCAATAATCTAATGATACAAAGGTAGCTAATCAGCAAAAAAGACAGAAGGATTTTGATAAACTATTGAAAAATTAGAAGAAATGCGAGCAGATATAGACATCCCAATCCCATTATCTCTTCAAGAATATATTCACCTTTCATACACAAACAGAGAGGAGAGACCACTCACGGGCATTGGAAACAAACAACAATAAAAACGGCAAAGAAGACAAGTACATAATTTTTTTTAATTTAAGAAACAAATGGTTTTTATATGCGAAAAAGTGCAAACTGTCTTGTGGCCTAGATTGTTTGCCTTGTTTTTCTCATTCTCTCTCTCATTCTCTGCTCTTTGAGTCTTGACATGTTTGTCAGCAGAAGCACCCGTGACCTCTCACTTTCTGTCATTGATTCTCTAATTCAATGACAATATCACTTTTCCACCTAAAACAAAGCACCAACTGACTTTGTATATAAACCATAATTCGACCTGGCCGCTCTCACTTGAACCTCTACATGCCCTTTGGCTCTCATTCTCATTCTCATTTCATTCTGAAATATGTCAAAGTTTCAATATATTTTTACCATTACCATCCTTATTCTTCTTTTGAATTCTGGCCAGACATTATGCCATACCAAAGGGATCAGACTCGGAAGCTCTAGAGGGAAGCACAAGCAATCAAATATGACCCGAACCCAAGTCTCAGAGCAGCAGTTCATGCAGTGGGTCAAATTTGTTGGTAGCCTTAAACACTCAGTTTTCAAGACAGCAAAGAACAAGCTTTTCCCTTCTTATACTATTACTGTAGACAAGAATCCGGCGGCTGGAGACTTCACCAAAATTCAGGATGCCATTGATTCTCTTCCTTTCATAAATCTTGTAAGAGTGGTTATCAAGGTCCATGCAGGGGTTTACACGTGAGTACTTTTATCCTACATAATGTGGTATTGCTTGAATTGTAGTTTTGCTCTTGTCCTTGTGCTTTTCTGTAATTTTCTTTTCAGTTGGTTCATGCCAAATTGTTCTAGTTTCCACTGAACTCTGGTTTCTAAAGTTTGTCTTCATTCACTTGTATGCTATTTCTTGTTCAGTGTGAGACTGCATACTGATACAAGAATGTGATTCCCATTTTTGTTTGTTTTTGTGTCTTTATCCTTGTGATCAAAATGCTCTGTGAAATGGTCTTTTGACAAACAGCCTAACACCTTTTTTTTTTTAAACCAATCTTGCCTTACTTTTAGTTCATTTCTTGCTTGAAGAAGAAAATTAATTATTTAAATTTGCTGATTTTTCAGGGAGAAGGTTAACATTCCGCAATTGAAATCCTTCATAACCATTGAAGGAGCAGGAGCTGATAAAACAATTGTTCAATGGGGAGACACAGCTCAAACATCAGGGCCAAGAGGACAACCTTTGGGGACCTATGGGTCTGCAACTTTTGCTGTGAATTCCCCTTATTTTATTGCCAAAAACATTACATTCAAGGTAGCTAAATTAGTCTTCTTAATTGTTTCATCCCTCACCCTCCTTGCCTCTTTTTCTTATTTGCAAAAGAAAATGGTGGTGCAGAACACGACACCAGTTCCACCACCAGGAGCAGTTGGAAAGCAAGCTGTAGCATTTAGAATATCAGCAGATACAGCTACTTTCTTGGGTTGTAGATTCCTGGGAGCTCAGGACACTCTCTATGATCACTTGGGTAGGCATTACTATAAGGATTGTTACATTGAAGGTTCTGTTGATTTTATATTTGGCAATGCTCTCTCCCTCTTTGAGGTTAGTTTCTCACCTGAAATAAGATAAAGATGTAAATTTATGTATAGCCATTTTTTATCTTTTCAATTTTATGGTAACAGCAGAAAATTAATATATTCATATGGTTATATCTTAGGGTACACATTCGATTTGTTTTTTAATTTTTAAAAAATCGTTATCTCAAAAATAAAAATGTGGTGGCAATACGTGTCACCATTTATTGGATTTTTTTTTAATTGCTCATGATCATCTTGTTGTGGACATTCTTTTTTTTTTTTTCATCCTAATTGAAAAAGAAAAAGGAAAAAAATTGTAAAAAATCATGTTTTTCCAAAATAGAAACAATCTTTTTATCTCTACCAGAAAAATTACTAAACTTTGAACTAGGATGAATAAATTGCGAAATTGGCTTTTATCATCAGGCATGACGAACTTTCTGAACAGCCCCCCCAAATGCTTGTCTTCAAGTATAGATTAAGAAATATACATTTGAACTTCAGACATCAATTTGTTTCTTTCACTGCTAAATTTATCAACCATATAACTAAAACAATTGCATATAGTGTAATTAATTTTAAGTATGTCTGTTGAATCTGAAGCTTAATCCGAGTTGTTTATTCACTTCTCTTGATCTCCTTTATTAAAAAAGAAAAAAAAAACCAAAGTATGTTAGGTGAACATGTAGAGTAATCCTAGTGTTAAATTTGTGTTGTTCTGAAAGGTTTCGAGTCGAAAGAGTAAATGGTTGGTTGGGTTTTCAGGGATGTCACGTGCATGCAATAGCAACGTTAACAGGGGCCCTCACAGCACAAGGCAGAGGGAGTATCTTAGACGACACGGGCTTCTCTTTTGTGAACTGTAAGGTCACGGGCTCAGGGGCACTCTACCTAGGGAGGGCATGGGGTCCTTTCTCCAGGGTGGTCTTTGCTTTCACTTATATGGACAACATTATCATTCCTAAGGGCTGGTATAACTGGGGCGACCCTAACCGTGAAATGTAATTCTTTTCCCTTCTCTTTCGTGCATGCATACACTCACATATACATGAAAAATGAAATTTAAGAGATATATATATATATATGATCATCATCCATTAAGAATTAATTAAAGAGAAAGAGGCTTCAAAGCTAAGGTCACCTTTATCTCTTCCATGCATACTTTTACTTTTTCAATTAGATACTCAAATTTTACTTTCGTCTATCAATTTATACACGAAATTAAACTGTTAGTCACTTATTGTAATTTTATTGGATGTATTTGACATTAATTTCGTGTGCAAACTAAAATGCTTAATTGTAAACTTTTAAATCTTTAGGTAACAAATTAATCAAATTTTGCTTTATAATTTGAGTATCAAATGACTGAAAAATGAATTGTGGAATTATATTATATATTTGGATAAATTAATCCCATGCACTTTAGTGGTAGTGGATACTACGCCATCTCCCTCCCCATACCGTACCAGGCTTTGGAGGTGTTTGTCAGCGTACAACTTTCCCATGCCAGCAGCACCCCCTGAAACTATTTACAAAGCTTTTCTTGTTTTCCTCTAGCTCATCACATTAATTCATATATTGGGAATTATTATTAGGCGTATATATATATATATATATATATATATATATATATTTGGCAAACAAGTACGACAACAAGTTTGGGCGGTTGCTGATTTAAGAATCATCAAATCATCATATTCCATCAATACTGTGTGCCTTATATAGCTTTTAATTTCTTCCTTTGATTGATTGATCTGTAAAATCTACGTGTAATGCACCAGCGCAGAAAGAAGCCCTAAGCAATCCACCCAAATGTTAGGGATTATAAAAGATGAGGCCACGCCAGCCTAGCTGAAGCTGATACCTGCTAAAGTTTATTATATTTAGCAATATTGCAGAAGCTAGATAGCATGCGCATGCATTTTTTTCGAGGGCTGGCTTTGTAATTTGTATTGATGTGGTTGGTTTTTGTGGGTTGGCAGGACTGTATTTTATGGGCAGTACAAATGCACTGGACCTGGAGCAAACTTTGCAGGCAGGGTTTCATGGTCAAGAGAACTCACTGACGAAGAAGCCAAACCTTTTATTTCTCTTAGTTTCATTGATGGCTCTGAATGGATCAAATTATAATTGTCAAATTTATTTTTTGTATATCAACAAACAAAAATAATACTAGTTTTTCTTAGTAAAAGTCGTAATGGTGATAGTTTTGATCTTTATGTAGGATGATAAGCAATGATAAATTCATAACTAGAAGCCATAACCGATCAATCAAGCGAATCATTGTAAAGGGAGACTCATCAAACCTAAATTGAAGCAATCTAATCTGCATAAAAATTAGCTTCCTGGAAAAATATGCTTGAGATCACAGTGCTACTCCTTACGCATGAATTGTAAGAAAATTGTTGTTAAATAGACAAAATTACTGTCATTTGTAAACCTACGGCCCAATGGCAAGATGGACTGACGGGATTCGAGGATGAATAAAACTAAAGGCCAGGCCCTAGACTTTGTAAGTTAAAGGTCTTTCAGAAGATATGGACCAAAGGGGTTATTGGGTCAACATTTGATATGTGAGCCTGTACCTAAAGGCTACGATGAGCATCCTCGTTTACTTGTAGCCTGAAACAATTTATCAGAGCAACCCAATCGCTGAAACGACGACGTTGGCCTGCAATTAATGTTCCTGGAAAGCTGAGAGCCTAGCTAGTGCTGTTAGGTGTCTGTTCCTTTGAACAATCATGGATGGAAAATGTTGAGTCATTAGGCGTAGGGCAGCTACCAATATTAGGCCCAGCTCGCTAGTGATTTTAGCTTTTTGCAGACTTTTGAAGCCTCTCAAAATTTCGGCAGCGAACATGCATGTGACATAATAATTTATTAATTATAATTTAAAATTATATAAATTTTATATTAATAAGTGAAAATTTTTTATATAGTTTTTTATTAAAATTAACTAATATAAAATTATAATAAAAATTACAGATAAAATGCAACAAAAACTTATCATGTTTACCCAATGATAGCTCAAACAAGAGACCATCTCTAAAATAATTTTGGGTTCAAATTGATTATCATATTTTTGTAGAGATGGTGCCCAACTACCTAAACAGCTCACCAATCTTAGAAACACTTCTTATCAACACGCTTCACGAAATATTCAGCCACAAACAGTGCACAACAGGCTAAACTGCCCATATGTTTTTCAAATTTTTAAGAGGATGTAATCCGATTGATGGTGCAAAGGAATAATGACGACAAAGGTTGTGTCTGTCTCCTAAATTGAAGAAACATTTTACATGTGTCAAATCAAAAGCATTAACATTACTAGTCCAACAAACCATTTAAGAAAAAATATCAAAACTCCTTCAAATGAATGATGATAAAGACTAACAAAAAGCACTGCTACTTGATTTGATTGAAAAATGAATCTTTTTTTTTTTTTTTTGCCCAAGCTGTAAGTCATTGGTTTGATAACGCCTTAGCTTGACTTCTAGGAATGGTCGTGAAGCATGTCCTTTTTTTTTTTTAATTTCACTCGATTAACTCAGTTAGTACAATTATTACCGCAAATACTCCATAGATAAATCTTTTCAAGGATTGATCGAAGCACTGTCTCATTTCATGAACTTGGTACTATAGCAACAGAGTATTATGAACTTGAAAGACAAAAAAAGGGAGGGAAAAGTGTGAATAATCATGAATACTGTAATAATGAGAATTTGGTGCATCCTATTTCCATTTTCATGTTTGGTTTGGTTGTTTTCAGTCAAACATGAAAAACCTACATTTCTAGTTAGTTGGAATTGGTGGCATAACAAGCAGTAATTGGGAAAGTAAAAAGCCATGAAAAAGGAAGAAGAAAGAAAGAAACAAAACTTTGTAACAGAAGGTGGGACATAACATACATGAACGTAACTCAAGGGGCCATTGCCATTAAATCCGCAATAAAAAAAATCCAAGCCATCACACATCATATGCAAAACAAAGAGCAAGAGCAAATAGTTGCAGTCTTACACACAATTCCAAAATGAATAAGGGAGGGAGCGAATATTGTACTGGAAATGCAATCATGCAGAATATCACAGCCTTTGGTTTCCAATATTTTCAAATTGAAAATCAACCACTACCCTTGTCATTGTTTTTCCACGTTCATATTTATCTTTGGGTCCCAAAGTCAAGAAAATAAATACGCTTACATCAAATCAATCAAACAGTGATGGCGCGGAATAAAAAGATGGGAATAGTTCAAATTCTGCCCCCTTATTCTTCAGGGTCGCCATAGTTTGACAAGGTCACAGATTTTGGTTTGGATTAATTTATTGGAAATAATCATTATCTGCAGGAATCAGCTTCGATTAGTACATGGAAAACTGTCATGTTGGTTGTTTAGAAAACATTGAGAAGTGTTATGGAGAGTTCAACTTCACAAGGTCATGTAATTCTACAATTGGAATTTCATATCATTGACAAGAAGGCAAATTCCTTCACATAGCACTGACATTTGAATCAGATGGACAGGAATTTCAATAAAATCATGTAAATTCTACACACATTCTATCTTGTTTTATCACCCATCTTTGTTCACTAGCATACAAGGAGGGGTCATAGATGCAGAGTTAATCGTTACATTTTTTTTTTTGCTCTCATAATCACCTCCTTGTCTGCAAATGATTTCTCTCAGGATCTCTACCATATTCTGAGGATCTATCAAGCTTCCCCATCACTGCATTCCTGAAATTAATAGCTTCTTGAACTTGTGAGCATGTTCTCTGCATCCTAACCCCACTTAAACTACTTCTAGATTCCATCATTTCATTGAGGGAAAGGCGCTTTTTTGGCCCAGGCTCTGGCCTTTGCTTTGGAGCACTATGCGACCTCAATTTAGCCTTGAAAGATTGTGTATTAGCCATATAATTGGGAAAGTTCCCGTAGTGTCTAAAAAGGTTATCAGCGCATACACTCTTGGCCGGTGTAACAGAGATATTAGACAGATAAGAATTCATAAACCGAGGTGTACTTTGCGCTGTAGAGAACCTGCATTCATCTCCAGTTAATCCCCAATCAGTCTCTTGAAAATGGCTGAAATCTGGTATGGACAAACGAGTTGGAACTCGAGATGGATGTGGAGAAGACAGCGTTTGATAAGGCGGGTCATCGCTGAAATCCGATACAGAAGTGTTGGTTCTGCGAGATCTTGATTTAGGTCTGCCAGTATCAACCTCCACAATTTTGGGACTTTCCTCAATATTAATTGCACCGTCAAGAGAAGCTGACAATCTTCTGCTATGGATAGAAGCAGTTTGTTCACTCCTTGTATCATCAAATCTCTCCTACAAGAAGGTTTTTTAAACGATTCAGAAATTATAGGCCTAAATGGAAGTCAAAATAGAGTAGAATTATTGAATTTAAAGGATCTTTTACCATGGATTTTCGTGCTCGGATGTCAAATCTGTTGGCGTCATGGTTAATGATTCTACGAGCTTTCAGGGACCTAATGGTAGCTTGTGCTCTTATCAGGGCCTGCATGCTATGAAGAGTAGCTGTAGCTTGTTTCCGCACTAAATATCCTCGAACAAGTGCCTGTATCTTCACTAATCCTCTCAAAGCTCGTAGTGCTTTTCTAGCCTGTTTTGAATCCAAAATCAAAGATTAAAAAAATGAAGCCTTAAATTTTACTCAAGGTCAAACAGATAACACCCTTATGCCAATGCTTTAAAAAATTGAAGACTTAATTGTTCAAATAAATTGAGCAAGAAAGACAATACTAACCAGATAACCTCTAAAAACGGTTTGAATCTTAACAGCAGCCCAGCTCTCATGTCCACCGCCAAACATGGTCCCTCTGCCATGACTTGTCAGCCTCACCACTGCCACTGCTGCCTGCGCAGCGGCTACTGCTGCATCTGCAGCCGCTGCTGTTGCGGCTGCCACAGCAATTGCGTGCTTGTTCTGCTCCTTCTCTGTTTCATTATAGAATGATCTTAGCCACACAGCCTCTGCTTGTGATATGTTGGGTGGTATTGTTGTAGGGTTGTGACACAATCCACCGCTTGAATCTAGCACTGAATGGCCAATGCTATAACTTTTCTTGTCTTTCCTGTCACTGGAATTTGAGTAGTCTTTACTGCTCTTTATCCCAAACAAGCTCTTTAGCCACCTTGTAGCTCTTCCCATTTTTTCTCAGTGCCCTGAGCGGGAGAATTAACTTGGAGAGAAAGCTGGAGATCTTCAGGAAATGAAAAACAGAAACTGAGAGACAAACAAAAGGGGTAATAAAAAACAAAAAAAAAAAAAGGGGTTTTAAAAGTGAAATCTAAAAATGCCCATTTCGATAAGAAGGGTTATACAGCTAACAATCTTGGGTGCTTTTCCATGTTGCGAAAAGTTGTGATGCAAAGTTGTTTAAGATAGTATGATTTTTAAAGATACGTCAATATTTGAGAAAAGGAAATTTGGAAAAGAAGAAATATAATAATATTTGTAAAACGGAAAGAGATGGGAAAAAATGTTTTTATTTTGATGATGGACTGACCGTATTTTATAATATTTGAAATTCAAAATTAAGTTAAGGGAATAAAAATGCTGTGATGGCCTCGTGAGAAACTGCATTACATGACAAAAACATGGCCCTGAAAGATTCAGATGGTCTTAAAAAGAAAATATTATTATTAATCACAAGTTTATAAGGGAGTTACAATTACAATGTGGTAAGAAAACCCCATAAACACAAGCTTCAAACAAAGAGGATATGTAATAAAATAATCATCAGAGAAAGATAAAATCTAAGTGTAAAGACTATCCTCTTGAATTCCAAGATTAGTTTATATGATTCAAATTTAAACAGTTGTAATTTTTTTATTCTCAAATTATAACCTAATTCATAAAAAATAAATTCTCAAATTTTCAGTGAAACGCTCGAATTTTGATTCATCCAATGGGAAACTGAGGAAACTTAAGCTTTGACGAGAAAAAAGAACAGTGTAGATAAGAAAGTACAAAAAAAAAAAAAAAAAACACTCTCTCCATATTTTCTCTCACTCATTACTTTCTGGAGCGACGTGTCTTCAAAAAGAGAGATACCTCAGGGTCCTCAGCTTCTGACAATCTCGTGATGCCTTTCATTTTTATTGTATACTATATCATATGATGCTTATGCTTATTTTTTAACCTCTCTTTTATCTAATTCTCTGCACCTGTTTTTACTCTCTCCCTTCGTTAAACCCTAGCAAATAAATGATACCCTTAGTCGATTTTGCAAGTAAATTATCTTACTATTAACAACAGTCGAATTGATTCGATTGATTAATTCATTAATTTTCGTAATAAAAAATTTTGAATTTAAACATTAACTTTTTTTTTCCAAATAATTAATAATATTAAAAATTAAATTTCAATCATTAAAATTAAAATTTTAATACTTTACAAACATTTAATTTTATTATTGATCTCAAATTTTACCCTCTCTGGCCCTCAGCAGAAGACAAGAAAGCGAGCATAGCTAAGCTAAATGAGAAAAAGACCCTTTTTTTTTAACAAGTAAAAACAGAACACAAATGACATGTCACTATAAAACTTCTCAGCCTCAAAACGGTAAAAAGCACACAGCCAATGAAAGTAGCTTTTGCGAGTATTTTGTTCTTCTTAATTCCCTCTGGTACATTAGAATACAGCTGTGCCCATGGCTGCAAAGTCCAGCCCTTTCTTTCTTTCGGGTTTCGAAAAGGTCATCTCTCTCTCTTTCTCTCTCTATTGCTGTGGCCACTGCCGGCATCTAAAACTGTGAATTTGCAGAATTCTTTTTCACTGTTTTATTTTCATTGTTCTTCAATTATTTGTGCTCTGATTCAACTTTCTTGTCAATGTAAATTTGCTTTATTGTTACAATGCCAGGCCCTTTCACTCTGGTCTGCACCAAACTGTGACCCCCCGGTTAAAGGTAATATGATAAAGTTCCTTCTACTGTTCATGTACTTTTTTAACCAGTGCTCTCAGTCATTTCACAATCATGGAAAATCCAACTAAAAATTTTGAGAAAATAATTTAAAAAATGAAGGAAATTTCATTAGTTAATGCAAAAACTTTGTGTTTTCCTTCTCGACTACTAGTACTGTGCTGACTATATCCAGACAAATAAAAACAAAATATTCTCCTCACATGTCACTATTTACGAATGTTGGTGCCAATGTTGGGGGTGGCATGCAACCAAAATAGGGGAGTAGGGGAGGGTACAATGGTAACTTTGTGACTGATACGAGATCTAGCTTCTTAGCTGGCTTGGTTTGATGGCAATGGCGTGTCTCAGAACAAAATCCAAAATGAGGCAATGTAAATTGGTTTTATTTATGGAAATACTCGAAAGAGGTTTGACAAAATAAAGAGGAGGGGCTTTCATCATTTTTTGTACGGATTTTACGGGGGAAAAAAAGGGGTATTTCGGTTAAAGTACATTGAAGAAAATTCTACTTCGATTTACCCCTCTTTTTTCTTTTCTATTTTTTTTATTTTTTAATAATACTGTTCATTTAGGCACTCTGAACAGTATGTATTTGGTCAAGGGCAAAAAAAGCTACTACAATGAAACCCATAGGAGATACCATTAATGAAAATTAATTGATATCTTAGCCCAAGATGATTGATTCATTTTTGGTCAAATAAACGATATGGTACAAATAATTTAGGGTTCAAATATGAGTAATTGGGTTATTTGTAATCTCTATTGCTTGTAATGCTTAATAAATTAAATTTTCTTTTATAAAGTTACCTATTATGAAAAATTATAATTATAATAAAAATTTTTAATATATATCAAATATTACAGTGAAACAAATCAACAAACAAATTAATATAGAATGTATTCAGGTTAACATTTTATGACACTTGAATTTAGAATTTAACAGTTTCAAAACCTCCTTCATTGTGACAATTTTTCATTGGCACTAATAGATTGCAATTTGTTACAAATTGTGGGATTTTTGAAAAAGTTATCTTCCATAATTTACTTTAAAACCTAACAAATCTCTAAAGACACCAAAAATAAATACTTGGGTACAAATTTATTAGTAACATAAAACTGGCTTTCAAAGATAAATTATGAAACAAATGAAATTGAAGTAAAATACTGTAAGAGAATTTTAAAATAAAATATGAGAAACAATCCTATATTGAAATAGAAAAAATAAAAATAGATAGTTAAGTTTGCTAAAAAAAAAAGATAAATATGTCCAAAATAAATAGTTTCAACTGTTTAAAAGAAGACAATTTTTATCCATTCAAATAAACAATTATGTCCGTAAGAAATGACCTTTATTTGTCTATAAAAGTTCCATCTGATTTTTTGAAAATAAACAAAAATAATTATTAGAACTCTCCATCTTTCTTTAAACTCTAGATTTTTGTTATAAAAGTTTTGCTACAGAAAACTTTTATCAGCAAAACTTTTATAGTTTTGCTACATAAAATTTTTATAAAAGTTCAATGATCTTATGATATATCAATGATTGTTCGGTGGACTAATTTCGTCAATGCAAAACGTAATTAGTCACTGGACTTTATTGTATCCTCAAGATTTATTGTCTACAACCCATTGGCACACCTACTAAGTAAATAATACGGTGGAGACAAATAAAATCTTAAAGGAAAGTGATATCGTCACATGCATTGGGGCCTTTCCTCAAAATTTTTATTTTTTAGAAGCAATAATTCCAGATTTTCAGTGTTTGCTCTAACAATTTTGAGTTTTCATTTGGTTCAACAATGGATACTGAAGCAACGCTCAGGGAATTGGCTTATAGTTTTGTTAAATTGGATCGTTTTAATGGTGATAGTTTTTTAAGATGACAAAAGAATATGCATTTTATACTTTTAACCTCAAAAGTTGTATATGTTCTAACTACACTCAGGCCAGAAGAAAATGAAATAGAAGAATCTATTGCTGAAACAAGATAGAGGTGAAAATGGGATAATACAGACAACATGTGTAAATGTCATATTCTGAGCTGTTTGTTTAACTAAGTGTTTGATACATACCAAAATGAGGCTACAACAAAAAAGTTATGTGACAAATTAAAGATCAGGTATATGACCGAGGATGCAAAAAATAAGAAATTTATCGTTAGTCACTTTAATAATTATCATATGGTTGATGGATATTCTGTGATTGAATAACTGTGTGAAATTGAAAGAATACTTAATCAGTTTAAGCAATATAATATGAGTATGGATGAAACAATGCATGTGATATATAATTGAAAGAATAGACAAACTTTCTTTATCATGGAATGACTTTAAAAAAATCTGAAATATAAAAAAGAGGAAATCACTTTTAAGATTTTAGCTAATCATCTTCGAATTGAAAAGGAATAAGAAAGTAAAAATAAAATTTCAATTTTGGTGATGCCAAAGTTCATGTTTTGAAGGAAAGACAAATTACAAAACTTAACAAAAAAAAGTTCAAGCTCAAGCAGATTGCTAACAAGCCTAAATTTAAAAAGAATAAGAAAGACTCATGTTATCATTGTGGTAAGTCATGGCATTTCAAGAAAAAATATCGAATGCTACAAAAAAAAAATGATCCTTTAAAAGGGGATACTTCTAAAAAATTTGCTGTCATGATTTTCGAGATTAATATGCTTGAAAAATGATGAATCTTGGTAGGCTGATTCTAGGGCAACAAAACATACGTGCAAGGACAAAAGCATGTTCACAACATTTAAACCAAATGAATATGGCAGTAACTCTACATGAGAAATTCTTATACAACAACAATCAAAGGTAAATGGACTGTTGACTTTGAATTCACTTTTGAAAAAACTTTAACTTTGAATGATATTTATTATGTACTAGAAGTTATGAAGAATTTAGTATCTAGAAGTCCATTAAACAAGTTTGACTTAAGCTTTGTATTTAAGGCAAATAAATTTATTTTATCTAAGAGAAAAATTTTTGTTGGGAAAGGATATATTTATGAAGAAAGATATTCTGATGTTAGTTGGATTACTAACATGGAATATCATATTTCTACAAGTGAGTGGATCTTTATACTTAGTGGTGGCACCATTTATTAGGGTTCCAAGAAACAAACATTCATAATGGATGCCACCATGGCAATCGAGTTTTATTGCATTGGTTGCAACAGCTAAAGTAACTGAATGGCTAAAAAATTTATTATATGGAGTACCTTTAAGGCCTAAACCAATTTTTTTAATTTTTATCCGATGTGATAGTGAAACAACTTTAACAAGGGCATATAGCCAAGTATATAATGAAAAGTTCAGACATATTATATTAAGATATAGCTATATTTGACAATTAATTTCAGATGAAATAATCACTATAAATTATGTGAGGTCAAATGAAAACTTAACGAATCTTTTAACAAAAAGTTTTGCTAAAGACTTGATAAAAAAGACTTCAATAGGGATGGAGCTCAAGCTCATGAAGTAAAGTCATCCATAATGGAAACTCGACTCAACGCTGGGTATAACGTCAAGTCTTGAGTTTATGAGACTGTGACTACTAGCATTATAATAATGTTTAATGCTATTCCAAGTAAAGAGCTAAGTACCCATAATGGAAAAAAAAAAGATAAGTAACATATTCTTAATAGACTCATAACATAAATATGTTAGAGTGTTATAGTTATGAGAAAACTTTTGATGGGAGCTACCTATGTAAGTGTGAAGTATGGCCACTTTTAAGAGTTTAAGAGCTTGGCTCTAACAGTACTCATAAAAAGATTATGCAGACACATAGCCATAAATGTGTCACTGAATACCAAACATTTATTAGGTGTTGAAATCATTGTGTGAGACAAGTTTGGCTAACCAAATAGAATTGTTGTTTCAAACCATAGTCATCATGCTATTTCAGTTAACTTTAACTTGTTTTCATTAAGTGAAAGTTCAAATCGAAAGATACATTCATTTATGCAATTGATTTTCAAGGTTATCTTAAATATGGATTATTTTGAAAATGATAAGGGATTGTTAGAGATTTTCAAAATAAAATATGAGAAATAATCCTACATTAAAAAAAAAAAAGATAGATAGCTAAGTCTGCTTAAAATAAAGAGATAAACCTGTTCAAAATGAACAATTTTAACTGTTTAAAATGAGATAGTTTTTGTCTATTCAAGTAGAGAGTTATGTCTGTAGGAAATGATGTTTATTTGTTTATAAAAGGCTCCTTTAGTTTTTAAAAAATAAACGGAAATAATTCTTGGAATTATCCATTTTTTTTCAAATTTTAGATTTTTTTTATAAAAGTTTTACTGTAAGAAACTTTTATAAAAATTCAATAATTTTGTGATACGTTAGTGATTATTTGATGGATTAATTTTATTAGTGTAAAATACAATCAGTCATCGAGCTCCATTGTTTTTTTAAGGTTTATTGACTGTAACTCTTTTGCATACTTATTAAGTAAATAATACAATATGATAAATAAAACCTTAAGAAAAGTGACACTGTTATATATCTTGAAGCTTTTATTCAAAATTTTAGATTTATCAAAAATAGTAATTCCAAATTTGCAATATTTACTTTAACAAATACTATTTTAATAGATTATATATATATATATATATATATATATATAAAAGAGAATACATTACAAATTTCAAGGATTTGATATCAAGTTCGAGCAATCTGTTTGTATCATAATCCGATAGTTTTTCTCCTTAGAGAGAAAAAAAGTACCCAAAATGAGACAACAAAAATGTCGTAATGATGAAAATATTCCCAGGCTGAAAGAGCAGAAAATGGTTGTAAATGGCAGATTTCATCACATCATAAAGTGTTTCCAACTCGAGAACTTTGCATATGAAAGTAGAGGTGATTAGATGGCCCGTCAATCGGAACTACTCAAAGTAGTTTAAAGTACAACCTAGCCAGCTACTTCATCAAATAATTTTAGGCCATTTTTGAATGCCTGGTTTTAATTTTTTTCTGTCTGATTTAATGTATATTCTTGCTCCCACTTTGCCTGGAAAATCAACCCTTTCCTAATCCGGCAAAGACAGCTTTTACATTTCTCTGGGAGCTGCAAATCATGCAGAGACAACAAAATATTAATTGATAAAGAGCCTATTTGAAACTAGCTGCAAAAGGCACTGCAAGTTCACTTCTAGAGAAGAGAATTTCCCGACGGGGCTCTAAAGCTGGCCGCATTAATATAGAGCGCCAAACTATGGTTCTTAGGAACCTAGAAATTATGGTAGTTTCGTAGATAACTAGGACATATTTGCAAAATTTGTCCCTTTCTTCATCTGGCAATCTGTGATGCTCAGAAACCATAGTCTTATAAGCAACATTTAGAACAGCCAAAACCATTATCTGTACAACATTTCTTCTTTTTTTATTCTTTGGTAAGACATGAAAGAATCCGAGAGTTGTTAGAACTTCAAATAATAATCGATAATTACTTGACGAAAGTGATATTCAACCATTTTGTCCGAAGTTTCTGAAAAAATCCATCTTAATAAACGATGGGGCCAATCCTTAAACCAAGTAACTAACCAGTTCAGATGCCATCCTTTTTGGAAAGAAACTGATAAATAGGCTTAGCCCAGAATTCAAGGTTAACACTTTGCACTCTTTTGAATGCATTCGGGTTTAAAACAATGACGCTTAAATTGTGCAATTAGGGTTAGCCCACTTCAATATATGAAGGGACCATGGAAAGCAACGACCCAACTTGATGTGATGGCATACGTGCAGTTGAAGTTGGGTCATTTTGGTGGGATACGAGGCCATCAAATTTAACACAGAGCCCATAAGCACTTAGGCCCTGAAACGTTTGAGCTTGCATTTCGGGAAAAGAATTGCATATGAGCCCAAAAGCCCTTCTATAAAAAAAGAGTCCTTAAGCCCCATAGGACATGAATCTATATTCACGCCATTGGTCCGTATTTCAATTGGTGAAGGGTGGTGTCGAGCGCCCAAAATGGTGTCATCGTTTCTCAACAAATAAGGCAGAACGATTGCAGCCCCAAACCAAAGTCACCCAAGTGTTTATCTGAAATTAATTTTGTATTATATGTAGACTAGAATAGATATATAAATGTAAATGTAATTACTAATTCGAATCCCAAAAGCGCAGGTACCATGAATTTCAAAATATCTAGTAGGACAATTTATGGGACTGCCTCTTGAATGCTATAGTAATGGTAATGTCAATATCATCAAATTTGGTTTTATTTTTTATATAATTATGGTGGGGCATTTTCTTATCTGCCCATGAATGATTGATATTATTTTGAGATAAGCTCGACAGAAAATTTTTTTGAAAGAAATTTTTTTTTCTTTGGACTGATAGCTTAGTGGTTTTGTTAAGTTAAAAGTTCATGATTTTGGTTGTTAGGTGATGTCCAAATTGAGTTTGGATAGCTGGTAGGCTGAATAGTGTTGCTTTAGATGACCAATATTAATATGCTGAAATAAAAGAAATTCCCCATATATCTATTTCTAACAAAACTTTATTTAATTAAATCTCACATATATATATATAAAAGAATTACTATAATTAGGGTTAGCCTACCATAAGTTGGTCCATATATCTCAATTTAGTATTTCTTCACAACATCTCCAATAGGATTCCAACACATACCTTGTATTAATCAACCTAGAGAGCATATATCGTGCTCTAGCTGTATAATCTTTATCTTTTCTAAATCCAAGTTGCAGCCAAATTAAATTCCTTGATAAACAGAAAACATTACGAAATGCCTGCATGCTTTTGTATAGTCATCCAATTTTAAAGTGGATCCAATTCTTGTCGACCTCATAGGGGGTAGAGAATAATGGTTGAGCAAATTAGATGAAGCATGCTGAGGTACAAAACTAGAAGAAATAGTGATCACACTAGAAAAGATCGAGGATATATCGTGTGAGAAGGAGATTCAGCTCCTCCTGAAGGGGACATGTCATGGCAAGTTGAGAAATAAAGAAACATGATAGTTGAACAATCGTGGAAACCAACCCTAGTAAATGCAAATGTTGACTGCTGATCGAGGAAGAATATTCAAAAGTGATTTTTGTGTGTTGTGCTGCCAGTTGTTGCATACAAGGAGGACAAAAGGCCAGCCCCTACCTTATACCCTAAACATAGCTTAGCCCTACATATTGCTTGTTTCATATATTTAGCAGGTACAAAAGAAGGGGTTTAATTCTTTCATACATGGAGAGACAGCCATAATGGGGGTGGCTTGGGGGATAATAGTGGGGGCGTTTGGAGCTCTTAAAAGAATATGTCACGGGAGAGAGATTTAGATAAGGCAGGGGACAAAGAAAGAGATGTATGAATTGAAGGGAATGGAAATGGAGTGGTTAGCAAAAAGAGCAGCCATGTGAGAAGCATGATGGTCTACAATGATGCTGTCGCTCTTTCTAACACTGGCTCTTCTATTTTACTAGAAAAGGAATGGCAACCACGATCCCCCCTCTCTCTGTCTCTATAGTTGATAGAGCCAACTGTGGTGGGACTTGATTGAGTTGCTTATTCTACTCCCAACATGATCTGTAAATATCGACCTATAGCTACGCCAATTGATGGTTGCTGGATCTAAAACAAAGAGGAGCTATACCTATCTAGCTAGGTTCGTTCACCTTGGAAAAGATGATAAATTCATTAGCAGGAGGAAATTAACTTTCCTCATGCGTGTGGTACGTAATGATTGAAACTTGAAAATTGAAAATGGAACTGACAATTATTCTTTATAATTGATGTCCTTATCAGAAAATTAACCAGCTCGAGATGCGAGATTAACGAAATAAAAAAAAAGGACAAAGCTATAATAAGAGTTTAAAGTAGTAGTATAATTTTATTTCCTAAAAAACATGTTGTACTCTTCCAAATGTGCTTCATAATGAGGGCAGTACGGTTACAGGAAAAAGTTGAATTGACAGAAGACGATTCTTAACATTTGCTAAAATAAGGGAGTCAGAGCCAGCCAGTGGTGACTTTGAGAAAGGGCACTGAAATTGAGAAAACTTTACTTTATAGAGACGATACATCCCTTTCATTTTGGAATGTTGAATGCTCCCTGGCAATTGCATATATATGAACTTTTAAAAAGCTTTTGCACCAATCAAGATCTAATTCCTGATTATTCAAATGGTCGCTGCTGCCCCCCCGCCTCCCCTTTTTTTCCAAGCTTCCTGTCTCTGTTAAAAAAAAAAGTTTTCACTTTCCAATGTCAAATGTCAATTTCTTAGCTTTTAAGGAATGAAAATCAACTGTTAGTCCAACCTGTTGCTTAAACATTATTTTGTTCAAGAGGTTGTTGATATGTTTTTAGAGTTCTTGGAAGTAATTGGGATGAATGAATCTATATTCTATAGGCCTTTTGTTACAGATTTCTTAAAGCTGATTAACCTTGATTAAGTTTGAAGCATATGGTATTTCAATAAGATTGATGAAAATGAAAATTCAAAGAGCAATTAATGAGAATTCAATGAAGCCAATAGTTTATTGAATAATAACCCAATCAACTCAATTTTTAAACTAGAAGACTTGACCTCACTCAACTTCACAGAATGGAAATAAGCCTCATGATAAACCTAGAGTCTGTGGCGCTATAGGACCACACTATAACCAATTCATGTTAGTTCATTTATTGAAAGCAAATCAAAAAAATTCAAATGCAATTTGCACATATATCTGCTGCAGCTTGTTGATTTGGACAGAAAGATTGTGGTTTATCTGGAGGATCTCCTAACTTTTGTCCACAAGATGGCAATTGAAGATATTTGGTTGTGCTAGCTGTGTTTCAGCTTACTGCATATGTTATAGCTAAGGAACAGTATGCGCTATGCACTTCTGCCTATCTCCCAAAAGGAAATAGAGAGAGAGAGAGAACAAAGTAAAAATGGGCCAATGCCATATCCAGTATTACTCCAATGACAGGATTCAATTTTGATTGTAGATGTAGTATTTGTTCAATGATGGTGAAAGAAATAATAATTTTAAAAGATTATGGAAATGAATATGGTTGGAAGTGGGATTTTTTTTTCTTTTGAAAAGTCAGAATATTTGATCCATTTTGAGCTTTCTCCCAACTAAAATTTTACTAGTGCAACACATTTGGTGATTGTTTTTTTTTTTTTTTTTTTATATCACATCTTTAATTTTTAAAAAATTAAAAAGTCTAAAACCATGATATAATATTCACATTTTAATGACTGTGGGTGAGAATGTCCATCACTATATATTATTAATACCATTTATATGATATGCTTAAAGAAGTTTGATTTATGCATTCCATCACCAAAACAAGAAAAAGACAATAAAATCTAGCTGCATGTTTGTTATCTTGTCCATTGGATGATTAATAATTCATTTGAGCTGGCAAATTCACTTTACATGAATTATCATCAATTTCTGTTTTGATTATATGTGTCAAAGTTATAAATCTCTCCTTCCACTGAACTATAAGTGAAAAATAAAGTGATTAGAACAAATGAAATAGAAGTTATCTAGCTAGCTATTCACATACAGATGCAGGCAGATGAGAGGTGAATATTAGAAGATTGGACAGCTGAGTTTGCTGGTAACCCTGGCTCCTTCTCTACCACAAATACCAGACTACGTCCTGGAAAGGATTATCCTATAAAATTTGCATGTGGCAGTTAAGAATTTGAGCTGATGGATTTGATGGGGATGGACCCCCAGAAAAGTAGTACTGTCCTGTCCTCCAGAGTCCTGCCCTTTGTTTGGGGGCATGCAAACAAATGGAAATCAGTTGTATTTGATCATGTTAGAGATCTTTTTACATGCAGCAGAGAAGAGAAGACAAGGGGAGATGAATTTTCTGCTTCTCATTGTCATGGCAAAAGCAAGAAAAAAAGTGCATATGAAGAAAACAACAAGCATGGAGTGACTGATGTGAAATATTGATACCCCCCTCGTGCAATCTCTTCATCAAGAAATTAAAACAGCAGCACCTTAATTATAGCCCACTTTAACAATCAGGCAAGACTCTTTTTTGTTTTTCCTTTCCAGATCAACTGCCATGGGCAATGCTGTTCTTTTCTGGTGGACTGATCTGAGACACTCCCCCCCCCCCCCCCCCCCCTTTTTTTTTTTTCTTTTCTGAATCATTATAGTCATTGTTTTGTTTGCTGGCTTTTCTTTTACCCATTTCATATATAGTGACCGAAATCAAGAGAAGTGAACCACCTGAATTAATCAATACAAATGATTATTCTCCCTTTCCGAAAGGAAAATTCAATAAAATAGCATTGCAAGTTGAACTTTGCAACCTTTTTTAACATCTACTAATCACATGAACTTGATATGTTGATATAATTGCATGGATATATATATATATGTATGTATGTATGTATGTATGTATGTACGTATGAAATATGAATAAGCCTGTGTTCATATATGGAGCATATTGTGACTTTAGAAATAAAATGATTGTCCATAAATTTCAATAGTAAAAGTGTGTGATAAGCAATAATAAGGTGATGATTTAAGATTAGTGGATCATAATAATTTGTTTGAGACGTGAAGGGTGAGGCTATTTTTGCCATCTTGAATTTGATTTCTGTGGCAGCACACGTCAGTATAGAATTTTTGGTTTCGTATTCTATTCACATGCAGGGAACATGTTTAGTACATAATCAAATACAAACTAGCAGCTCGAAACATAACCATAGATTCTAGCATATGAAGTTACCAATCAGAACTGGATAACCCAACTTCAAATGACAAACAGATTGCCTTGACGACTCATTATGTAGCTAGTAACCTTACTTTTTTGAAATAATTGCTCTTTTCCTTTCCCCACTCCACCCCCCACCCCCACCGAAAGGAAAGGAATTGACAATGTCAAGTCAAGGCCAAATCCTGAAAACAGTAACCTATATATAAAACTATACAAAGTACAAGACTAAATTCCTCAAACGAATTAATCGTATGACCAAATATAAGTAGGAGGGAACTGAAACGAGAAGCTCAGCGCTTTCCTTTGGCCAATATATGGAAGATCTGTAAATCGGGAGCTGGGACCAGAAAAGCCTCCAAATTAAATGTAACATGAAACTAATACTATTAGCTGCTGAGAGAGTCAACAAAAATGATGCTAGCATACGGTTTTCGAATCAAAATTCAAACCAAAACCTAAGCCTTTTTTATGCTTTTTGGGGGGTAATCACCCATTCATCAATCAGCTCATCTTGCTGAAAAAAGAAAAAAAAATCCATTGGGTAAAAACCCATCATGTGTCGTCTAGTCTAGGTGGATGATTGTAAAGTGCCCTGTCTGTCGTCTGCTCAACAAAAACTCACAAAGGGCAAAAGACCTCCTCTTGTCTGAATCTTTGAGACATTTACATCTATTAATTCATTTAATTTAAACCTTTGTCACTTTCCCATACCTTGCAAGAGTAACGTGATTTTTTTCACTAACAACTAACAAAGGACAAACTCAAATACGCTATAACATAATGAGTCAGATTGGAGACACCATTATAATCACTACACCCTTTTTTAAATATAGAGTTACTACAACATCCAATGTTGTGATCAACAACAAAGGGGCAGGAAATTAGAAGAGAATTTGTTAAGAAATTATGTTACACATAGAATAGAGCAGACAACAAAACTTTTCCTTTTCATCTTTTTTAAGCAGTTAATTACCACCACCACCCCCTCCCTATAAATAATAAATAATTCACAAACTTAAAAAAAAAAAAAAAAAGGAGTTTCATAGCATCCTCTAATTTTACTACTGAAATTGGGTTGATCAAGCAGTTTAAGTCACCATGATACATATCAACGGCTGTTCTTCCTCACTCTCGGTATTATCAGCACCATCTGTTAGCCTTGTATCTGCACACGTCAGCATCTGGGCCCTCTTTGATTGTAGGTCCCAGTCAGTGGACCCCACCACATACAGCATTAGCCCAGCGCAGCACACCTGGGCCGAGAGTAGGCCCAACCAAAGCCCAGAAAATCCGACTCCGAGATAGAACCCTAGCCCAATGGCCACCGGCATGCCTACCAGGTAGAATGCACCGAGGTTGACGTTAGCTGCGGTGGAAGGACGTGCACTTCCTCTGAGGACCCCACATCCAACCGTTTGCGGGCAGTTCCCAAGCTCGCATAGACCTAGGATGCGAAGGGCAATGGATGTCAGCCGTAGGATCTCGGAGTCAGACGTGAACATCCGGGCCCACTTATCCCTTATCACTGACGCAAACGTTGAAGCTGATAGGCCCATCATGGCTGATACAAAAACCGCCACCACTGCGGATAATCTCGCTTTATAAGGACGGTTTCCACCTAGTTCGTAACCAACGCGAGTCGAAACCGCGAAACTCAATGAAGAAGGGAAAACGTATATCAAAGACGTCGTTTGGATCAATATCCCCATAGAAGCGACCGGCGCCTTTGGGTTCGCCAAAAGCCCACACAAAACGATCATGATCTCATACCACCACCACTCCAAACAAACCGAAACGCAACTAGGCGCTGCTAGCTTGAGCAGCGCCTTCCATCCGGTTAAACACTCGAAAGTGGGCTTTTCCCACGTGGGCTCGTGGAGGCCTGAGGCCCAAATGTAAGCAACCAAGGAGATGAGTACGAAGAAGTTGGAGATGGAAGCGGAAGCGGAAACACCGGCGACGCCGAAGTTGAAATGGGAAACGAGTAAGAAGTTGATGGGTAAATGGAGAATGGTGGCGATGAGGGTTGCTAAAGTGAGCGGGTGGGTGATGCCCTGAGTGCGAAGGTAAATGCGGATTGGGTGAATGAAAGAGTTGGTGAAGAGGTCAGGGAGGGAAAAGAGTAAGTATCTCTGGCCGATATGGGTGATATTAGGATCTTGATGAAGATAAACCAAAATATTGAACACGTTCATCCAAAGAAAAGATATTAATATGGAAGTGAATAAGAGGAAAATAACGTAGCGGTGAAGGGTTAAAGATAAAAGTTTAGGTCTTTGAGCGCCAAAGGCTTGGGAACAGAGGGGTTCCATACCTAAAGCAAGGCCAGAGAGAACTGAGTAGCCTGTGATGTTAGCAAAAGCTATAGCTAGAGAGCCAGCGGCCAGTTCGATATCGCCGAGATGGCCAAGGAAGAGCATGGAAATGATGGAACGAGAATAGAGAACCAGACCGGTTAGGGCTATGGGGAAGGCTAGATTGAAGAGTGATTTAGCTTCTGTTATGATCTCTGACATGGAATGGTATAGACATCCATTACCTTGGTGTTGTTGATGCTTTTCAGGATCTTTTATGGAGTTGGGTAGTGGTCGAATATCGAAATAAAAGTGGGTTTGAGATGATTTCTCTGTTGAAGTAGATACAGTTGGGAGGGTAGAGGTGGTGCTTTGGTTACACATGACGACGACGATAACGATGAGGATGATAAGAACGAAGAAGAAGAAGAAGAAGAAGAATCAATCTGTTTATTGTTTTTGGTTTCAACTCTCTAGAGATACTCTCATAAAGGGCGCCCTTTTCTTTTCCTTTCCTTTCCTTTCGATCTCTCTAACTTTGTATGGATACTAAGTTTGTCTTCAAGGATATATAGAATAGTTTGATTTTCAGCTGAGATAGGTATATTAATAGAGGAGTTGAGGTGGGTTTTTTTTTTTTTTTTGAATCCATTTTTTTATTTCCCTTTTTTTTTTTTTCTTTTCTGTCATCCCTTACGATGTATAAAATGTATGCAGTGAGCAGTATGCCGGATAATTTCGTTACTTAATGTGATTTAAAGAAAGAGACGTCCGGGGTGTTGTCAGCTTAATTGGTTCAATTTCCGATAAGTGAAACGGCGCGTTTAGGAGCTATTGTTGTTGGTGTGAAATTTTATTATTCGTTCCTCCTCCTTCTCTGCTCTGTTTTCTGTTGTCCTCTCTTTCCCTTGTTTGCTGCATATAGTAAGATATATTACGTAAAATTTTCTTTTGAAGTTATATATTACGCAAAATTATTACTACAGCTTAGCTTTTTACTCCTCTTATTTTCACTTTCATGGTAATTCTGATTCAGTATCTGAACGCTCCTTTCAGTGAAAAAATTGATGTGTTTTTTTGGCTTATAGGTAATTAAGGGCTCGGGGACGTCCCCAATAAGAGAAATTAACCATGGAGGTTCAATTCTAATCAAATCTATACTTTTTTTTTAAAAATTTATTTTGACTTTAACTTGCAGTTATTTTGAAAAATTATTACTACTATAGCTTTCACACACTGAGGCATTTGAATCTGAAAAAGAAATGCAAGTGCTCTCCTTGGATTATTTTTTTTGTAACGCTCGTGGGGTTGTCCTTGCCCTAGTTAGTCACATGATTTTAGGACCTATTTAATGTTTACCTTGTATTACTGCCTAAATTTAATTACACGTATTTCTTAGTAGGATAGATTTTAGAGATTCATATTTTTTTCAAAATGAGTGTAAAATTTTCTTTAAATCTTTGTTTAGTGCATTTACTATGTTTCATTTTTTTTTTATCATTCAAGTTAAATAAAAAATTGAATGTTAATCACTAAAATTAATAATCTAACACCTTATTAATAAATCACAGAAGATTATTAGCCTAAGATTTTTCACACTTTTGCTTAGGATTAATTCTTTCTTTATGCATTTCGAAGTATTTGCCACAATAATCAAATCTTAATTGACAAAAAATGAGATTTCCTCTCCTTACAAACAAATTAAACTTATGGTGCATTAACCACTAACTTAGGATGAAAACTTTGATTGAAATGAGTTTCTTTCCGTTGAATATTTATATTATATACATTGCATTTATTATTATATTATAATTAATTCGAATATTTATATTTCCCATGTAGCATTTATAACCATATGTTATCAAGATGTAGACTAGAATCAAATTAATTATAGTATTAATTATTTTGATTAATGACATTCTTCAATCAGCGAGTTTGTTTGGAACATTAAATAAATTTAAACGCATTACACTCTTTTTCAGTGTATTTTTAGGTATGCTTAATTGCATTACAACTTGAATTTAATATCATAGCTATTAAATTTAAATCCATTTATGGGACCTTGACTCCTAACAAAAGAAAAGGTAAACTAAATAAAACAGGACTTCACTAAGAAAGATACCTTTCTCACGAAAAGTTTATTGTTTATAGGCATTTTCTTTTCAAAGAGGAAAATTGAAACAAAAGAAGAAAAAGGTGGTAAAATATTGAAGGAATTGATTAGTGATGAAAAAAAATATAAAACTACAGTTATGGTAATGACACGTGACAGGTCACACGTGCAGTTTGGGACTTGCTTTGGCCTTTTAGGATCTTCTTTTCTCTTCTGGCAGTCCTTGAAAGGGCCGTGGAGCATCGACAGAGTGGGCAGGCTAGACTAGAAGAGACGACGAAGACGAAGAACTGAAACAGAGGGAGGGCTGAGACTGAGACTGAGACTGAGACTGAGACTGAGACTGAGACTGAGAGGACTGGAATTAGAGTTGGCAGTTCCATTTATCTGATTGGGCGACTGAAATCTGTCAGCCAAAATTTTGGACCCCGCATCAAAGCCGGTCAAGGACCTTTTTGCGTCAGCTAAAACATCCCTAAACTAAACTGGGATTTTACTGCCAAAAGCGCTGTTGTTGGCCTTTCCCCTCACCACGTCATTTCTTGTCACCCTTCCACCAAACGTAGTTTTTAATTACCCACAAAAGAAAAAAGATACACCTAGAAATTACTATTGGAAATGAAATACTGTATTAGCTAAGTAGTATGAAAGTAATTATCAGGTCGGAAGTTAGGGGTAGCCTTTTCTTTGCGTCACGTTTTCAATTAATGCATGGGATATGGAATATAATGATGGTAAAAAACAAGATTTTCACATGCAAGGGGAAAAATACAGTAAAGTATACGTGATCAACGGAGGACAAAGAGGCAGGCAACAGTCAAGATCGCTGGGATTTCCCCAAACAGATGGAAGAAAGGAGACATGCATTATTTATTTTTTTTACAAAGTTTTACCTTTTTCTCTCTCTCTTTCTTTCCCTATCTATGTTGAGTTGGGTGGAATTGACTGTTGTCGTCGTTTTGTCTTGGAAAAACAGGGAAAGGAAGAGAGCCAGCCAAGCTTGTAGTGAATATGACCCACATATTTGGCAGCCCCCACCACCTCATCTTCCACCCCATCTGACACTCGCTGTCCCTGCATGCCCTTCCTGCACCACTTCTTGTGTTTCTATTACGGAAGCGCCTTTGTTTTTTCCCTTTGCTGTGCCGTTCTTGTGGGCTCCCTTCCCCTGCTAACATTTTTTTGGTCTATTTGTCCAAAACCCTGATGCTTTATTTTGGACCATTTGGTTCTCACTTGGGTAAGAAACACCATCCGTTCCTATCCCTTCCTTCATATGTATCTTCCGTGACCAATTACATTCTGATGACATACCACCAAATAACAAATTGTGGGAAAAGGCTCTTCTTCAACTCTATGCCTCCATAAATATCAAAGATTCAAGCAAGTTGACATGTTTTTTAGACTTATAATTCAGAATTAAAGAATTTTTCAAAATATTTGTAACTGTTAAAAGTTGAATTACATGTCAGAATTAAGTTATGTTAAATCATTAACATAATTTTTGAGTTCAAGAAATTATCTCCAGCAAATCATTGATGGTCAAATATCGGATCAGGCTAATGATAGGCATTGAGAGGGACAGGGCAAGGCAAGACCGCCGTGGTGAAACGGTTTCAAAGTTGGGAGATTAAGATAGTATATTCTATCCTTTCCCGTTGTTAATGCGTGGGCGGATCCCGCATTGAACATAGTAAAGGTATCTTTTTGGGGTGATGGGCTGCTGCTCATGTTATCAGATTGAGAGATTGTCACTTGTTGACGATTCATGAGTTTACAAAGTAATTAAGCCTGCTGCATGGTTGTAGTTTTTCAGTATTGAAAAGATTCTAATAGCTGTAAATTTAATCATTTGCATATTGTAATTTTTTTTAATTATAAAAGATTTGATTAATGGATATCTATAAATACTAGTTAAAAAATATTTAATTATTATTTTATTTTCTATATTTAATACATTATTTTTAAATTTACAAGAAAACCTTTCTTTAAATATCTATTTAAAAAATGTCACCGGAGACTTATTTAACGGTTTATATGCAAAAAATGAACATAATTTCATGTAAAAATATCAATAAGTTTCTATATTATTGATTAAGAAATTACTAATGCTAAACTGTTTAAGATTAAGATATCTTATTAATTTAAGGATTTTAACCTATCCAAAGAAGTGAACGAAAAAAGAAGAAAAAAAGAGTCCAAAAATAGGCTATAATCCTTATCAAGTATGAATTCTTCTTGGAGTGGTATGTCCCACAATGTATGGTTCTCTTTGGTCCAAAAACTTGGGTTTGCCATTGTAGAGAAGATCATGTGTTTTTTGCTGTTTTCAAATTGTGAAATACTGTATAAAATTGCTTTGTCAATTTAATGTATATCGTTACGAGTCAATTATTTGTTGGACAAGTATGCTTGAACAGTGATATCAAAGTGGGGGGGGGGGGGGGGGGAGGGGAGGGGGCTGCCCCCATTGATGATAATGGTTCTCTAACTGATCCTACAACAATTTTTATCCAACTTACCATAAATGCAACATTTTCCAAATACTTAATTCCATTTTATAGTTTAGTTCGTTTGCTGAACAACGAGCATCCGGAAGCCTAGATGAAAGGTGACTAATAAGCCTGCTACTACAAATAATTATCTAAACAGCGAAAAAGATAAAATTTAGATGCCAAATTTAGAATGATCGGCTAGGCCTAGATGATTTGTGGATGTTTAAATTTATTAGGATGGCTATTGATTCGAGGGAGGGATTTATTCTAATTAGGTCACTTTTATGTAGGGATATGCACCATTATTTGTGAAAGAATAATATCAAAATAATCTCGAACTTCATTAAAATATGAAAATACATCATCTATTTTTTTATTATATGAAATTAAAGTTATAAATTTTTATTTTAGAGTAATTAGAATCTTAACTTTATAAAATATATATTTATTTTGTTAAAATCTTTTTAGTAGGATGATGTGATTTATAGAAAACATTTCAGTTTATTTGAATTAATTAAATGATAAATATAAGAAAATGCTATTTTAAAAATTTTAATAATTAAATTTTTTCCTTTATTTTTAAAACTTAATGGATATAATTACAATGAAATGAAAATTTATAAATTTAATACCATATAATAAAAGATCAATAGCTTTTTTTTTTTTTTTAATTTTTGAGTAAAAATTCCAAATTTTATTTGATCATTATTAGAATCATGAAATATATCTAATCACTCATATAACGAAAGTAGATCAACACTAATCCTAGTTTTTGACTCTTCAGCTCAATGGCATGTTTATATACCCTCCTTAATTGCATATTAAGTAATAATGATCAAGCATGCATATAAAAATAAAAAGTCTCTAATTAGTATAACTCTACCCTACCCTGATTAGAAACTTTTTTCAAGAATAAATATTGCTCTTCTCTCTCTCTATATATATAATAATAATAATAATAATAATAATAATAATAATAACTAAGACTTTGAGATGCCAATAATCACTTGACAAGTTGGCGATCCCCCCCTTCCCCCAACAACAACCATGAGAAAGCATAGAAATAAAATGCAAGTAACATTTTTTTTAATTACCGTTGAAAATTACCTTACGAGAATTAGACGTACGCGTGGCAGCACCCCAGATATGTAAGACCAGGCGCTTTTTTACAACAAAAACACTCTATTCTATTTCTACATTTTCTCCCCCAGTCCCCTTTAACATGTTGGATTTGCTGTTAAAATTTAAAAGAAAATATTCCCTTTTGGCAAAAAGCTTTGCTCTAGCACTAGCTGAAGCTAGCTAAAAGGGCATCAGCATAAAGCCAACTGCTGCACATCACCTAAACTTAAAACAAACCCAACCCCCGACCTGATGTTGTTTTGTTTCTTTTTCTTTTCTTAAGTAATCATCACAATTTTGGGCTAATAACTTTCAATTCAATCGCACCAATGAAAACGAAATCAAATAATAAATCAAACACATAAGAGACAACAATTTAATATGGTTCAGTTCAACTAACATACATCTACGGATGAAAAAAAAAATCAACTAGATATAGAAAATTATAAACTTATATCAAATCATCAACCTCACTCAACAATCAATACTCATAAGACACTCTCAATCTCCTCTAGTCCTATAGAGTATTCTTAACCCAAACAAATACAAATCCAAACCCTTGTACACTCTTTCAATTTAACCAAACACATACCCATATGCTCCCATACATCATACATATGTGGACTCTCTCAGTCTCCTATAGTCCTCTCAATCTCCTATAGTCCACTCACAAACAAACATACACACTAGAGTCTCAATACTAGATGTCTATCCCACAAAAATCTTACAACTCTCTTACATCTTTTTCTCATACCTAATCCTGTAGAGATTTTACCTATTTATAACCATACAAACTTGCTCATTAAAAATATTTCTCCTCTTAAAATTCTTTTTCTGTAAGTCAAACTTACCTATTAAGAATCTCTTTACTTTTAGAATTCATCTCTTGCAAGTCAACTTACCTATTAAAAATCATCTTTCTCTTAAAATTCTTCTTTTGTAAGTTTTTTTGTCTATCAAGCAATATCTGACAAATCTCAAATAAATCTCTAACAAATCTCAAATAAATTTCTTATAGATTTAAGTCAATATTCTCAACATATTAGATTTACTGTTAAAATTTAAAAGAAAAAAAATCCCCTTTTTGGCAAAAAGCTTTGCTCTAGCACGAGCTGAAGCTAGCTAAAAGGGCATCAGCATAAAGCCAACTGCTGCACATCACCTAAACTTAAAACAAACCCAACCCCTGACCTGATCTGATGTTGTTTTGTTTCTTTTTCTTTTCTTAAGTAATCATCACAACTCAACTCACAACATGATTATCGGCACAGTGCAGCCTTTATTCATCTTCTGCACTACCCCAAATATATATATTTATATACATGGCAATTGGCGATGGCAGGTAATAACTTTGGTGGATTAGCATTACTTTTTTTAGGGTTCAGTATGTGTAAGTAATGATCAGGTTTGAGCGTCAAATTACTAATAAGTATCTGACTCAGATTTCACCATCCTAATCAACGAGGCAGGGGGTAGGTCCCATACATGTAGTTGCGGCTGTAGATCGAATGCTTCAAAGAATTTAAGCGAAACACTAGAAAAGGAAAAGACGCATATGCTTTAACAGCGCATTTGCATTAGTAAAAGTGCAGTTAATAATGGATGTTGACGCCGACTAATATGTAGTTGTTTTCAGGCTCAGCCAAAACTTGTCAAGACTCAAGAAAAGTTTGACTCAAATGGATGCTAAATTACAATTTCTTTTAAGTAAAGGAAAAAGTTCCAGATTGAATCATGCTCGAAAGCCAAACTTTTCCAACAGCTATATCAGCCTTTTGGGGGATTCCAAGTTCAGATTATCAAAAGGGAAAATTTATAGTCCTCGTAAAACTGTCAGAGAAATATAGGAGAGAAAGAAATTAACAGCAAAGAAATATTTATATATATATATATATATATATAAGCACGTGATGATAATGTATATATGAAAGGTTTTTGCAGAGAAAGGGCTGATGAAGGGGATCTTTTACAAGGCCAGCTACTTGCCTCACACGCACAGCTCATCTCCGCTTCCAAATTCCATTCAAATGTTCCAATGCAAAGAACCCGTATTTATCATCATTTGCATGCAGACATTGATCTCAAACGCAACAAGATGGAAAAGTACGGTTGCTTTGCTTTATAAGCCGTATTATAATTTCCTAGTATGTATTTGAATGTCCTTTGTGTATGGGACTTGAAATCCTATCCTTCCTTTTCTTTTTTTTTTTCCTTTTCCCATTGCTTGCAAACTTTGGTGTGGGTTTTGTGATTGAGTTGTTACCTTCTAAAAACGGGTCATTAAAAAGAACAAAAACAGGACCAAGTTGTAAGAGTCCTATACGCATGCCATACCCCGCGTGGGGCGCATTTCTGCACGTGGTTTGTGAGACATTCTTGTCTAAATCCACCTTTCTTTACTTATTCAAATATGTATTATTTCCACCCCAGCTACACCTTCTTCATGTTTAGCTTGATTCAGTCCAAAACCCATTTTCATTTTCCATGTAATAGAGTAAAAGAAATAGAGCTTTGATTTTATTTTTATTAAGTTATTTTAATTTACTAGTAGATCACATACCTTGGACTACGACCTTCACTTCAGCCACAATGTTTGACCCACTTATTGTTCTTCAAGATTCACAAGTTGGGAAGAAAACAACAGGCAAATTGGCAAATGGGGTTTCTTTGATTAGATTTAGACCTTTGGAGGAATTACACTCAGATTGTACATGTTCCACAAAAGTGAACACATTTTTTTATGTTTTATATTTTCCTTAATTGATGCAGAAGTGATCGGAGAGTAGTGATCAGAAAAGATTAATTCAATTAATTTCCTCCGCTTCTGATTCTAGAGGATTTGCAAATCCCACTCATCCGTCATTGCTTCATTGGTGGCCCTAGCTAGCTCCAATTACCAGCTGATATCTTCCATTAAGGAGAGAATACAACTTTTTTTTTTCTTCTTTCCAATCTTCATATAAACCAAAACTTATAGCACAAAATAATCTTCGTCGTACAATTAATATTCTTTATATTGACGTCAAACATAGAAAAAGTCAAGTCAACAGCATCAATTAATTATTGCCATTTGGATCAAACAAAGAGAGATTACTTCCCATCTGACAAAATGATGTATATAGAAGGCATCAGAGCAAAAGGTTTGCCATTAACACACAAAACCTGGTCATGGAATGATTAGAATTAGATATGATAGGATTTGGGGGGTCGACTGACAAATCAACAACGATGTTGGAAAGGTATTATTGCTTGGAGAATATAGAGAAGGATCATATAGATGTTTTTCTGGATACAGAAATCTAAAGAGTACCATATAACCATCATTCTTTTCGTTAAATATATATATGGATCCCACCATTAGCTCATGACTACCCTTCCCCCATCAAAACCGAAGGACAATCAAAAACATATCTATAGATACAATTGTCAAGTCAAAGTCCTGCTACCTCACTTTGTGATTTGATTCCTTTATTCTGGTCCAAGTTCTTTTTGACAATTTGGAGAGATCATGACAATTCAAAGAAACACCATCAATAATGTTTACGTGTGCATATATATATATATATATATGTTTATATTTATATATATATATATATATATGCATTTGAATCATATTGATCAAAATGAGCTATTAGTTCTTTAATTGGAAGAAAGAGAGATAATAGAACAATTTATGCTTTAATGTAACCCAAAAAAAAAAAAACAATAAATGTATTGAATCAGTTTTTACTTCAGGAAAGAAGTTGTACATGTATATATATAATATATACACCAATCTAAAAAGTTGATGAAAAAAAAAATGGATCCATGCATGTAGATCTTAGTTAAAAAAAATGCATTCGATTGGATTAATACATCTAACTAATAAGAGAAAAATTGAAAATTGAAAAGAGAAAGGAAATACAAAATAATCCACAATATCAATAGTCATATGGTTCGTTAATAAAATATTGATACTTAACTTCAATAATCAAAATTTAATCTTGACAATTTTAAATATAAAAAAAATCATGATGGTGTATATGAAGGGAATCATAATAACGAAGAGATACATACATGAAATTAATTAGTTTAGAAGATCTTAATCGTGGTGCACCTGTCTAATTGATACTACTAATCCAAGACTGATTAAATCTTTAAATAGTAACAAAATCCAAGGTAGGGTATGGGAATGACAGATATAAGGCTAGTAAATGAGGAATCTCATGATGGTAAATCTATGTTTTAGCGTTGACAAACATAATTATTCGCTCCTCTCCCAGTCAAGGACATGCTTTCCGGAAACCAAGCTGGGTCGCCCGCGGCCAATCCCCTTAAAGTAAAAATATGGATAAACTAAAGGGTCATGTCTAGGCTTAGCCATGCAAGAATCGATACTGTTTAATGGTGTGGAAAATATGATTGGCAATTGCAACTAATTACAAGCAGCTAGACTTTTGAATTTTGATACATTTACAACGAATTGCCAGTTAACAATGAAGTACTTTTTCACCAACATGTTTCTATATAGTAACATTATGTTTGATTTTATTATTATATATTTCGATCATGATTCAAATTTTAACAATTTCAAATACAAAAATAAATTTTTACCTGGCCCCATTCAATTTTCTTCCATTTACGGGCATTTTTTGGCATAGATGTGAATATACCAAGGAGTTAAACCTCTTTCAGATAGGCATGTGATGTTCTATGATAACCCAAGCTGACTAATTGAATAAAAATAAAATAATAGATTTATGATTTTATTTGCCTCATGAGTCAATAAAAAATCGATAAATACTATGTCAAATATTTGACATGTGCTGTTTCTTGAAGCCAACTGTCAAGAATAAGTTGAATTTTCAATGCCTGTGTCAATTTGATGTTACTATATGTTATTATTATTATTTTTTAACATAGATGTTACTATATGTTTAGAGTGAAGGCATTTTCATCCAAATTTATACACCTAAATTCCCCTATTACATATTATCAAAAAAAAAAAAAAAATCCTTATTACATGGTAATAATCACCTTCCCATATGAACTCCAATAGATGATTCCCACACGTGGCAATTTAATCGGAAGACCCTAGCTTGGAAAGTGACAGTCATATGAAAATGAAATGAATTACTAATATTTTTCACATGTGTTAATTGTTTATATTTGAAAAAGAAAAAAAGAGGTCGTATAATTTGGAGATAAAAAAATTGTAAGTATTGAGATTTAAATTTTAATTTTGTTGGATATCATTTTTTTAAAAATAATTACACGAATTAATTTAATTAAACTCAAAATTCATCTTATTTGCTTTTTAAAACACACCTTTACAAAATAATAATACTATGCATGATTTTAGGCTTGAATCAACAAGATATATGATCTCACTCCTTTTTGCCTCCCCCTTACCTAATCACTTTCCAACAAACATGAAATTTGATTTTATGACTCCCTAATTATTTTATTATTTTTTCTTAACAAATTTAGCCAAAATAATATTTTGGAGCAAAAGATTGAGAATCCTAAATTTGTTAACCTATTATCGGTAAGTAGTAAGAATTGAAAAAAAGATATGATAATCAGAAGAAGAAGATAACGAATATGGGCCTTAACTTTGAACTCGGATTAAGCCTAACAATAGCCGACAACCTTAATAAATTTGGGCTTAAGCCCACAATAGTTTCTAATTGTGTCTCAGCCCGTGAACCATTAAACTGTATAAACCTGGAAAATTAAGAAGCAGGTAGCGAGAATGGAACCTGAAAAGGGACCTGAACCCAAGAGGAGGAAAATCCTTAAGCCACCGCCTCGCCGGTATGATCTTTACACAGCTCTCTGGTTCTGATTTTTTCTTTTTTGTCTTTTTCGTTTAAGGAAAAATATGCTTCAATTGGATCGATTGATGCTTGGCTTGATTATGGGGTTAGGAAGCATGAGGTTCTGCAATGATTCTTTGAAATTTTAAGTCGTCTGCTTGCAAATTGAACTTAGGGTTTTAATGAAGGTTGGGATTGGAGTTTGAATTAAGTTGTCAACGATTGTTTGGGAATTGAAGCTTAAGCAATGCATAAGATAAGATGATGATAATAAATGGAAACCTTAATCAAAATATGGGTTGTCAAAGGGAATGAAATATTTAGAGATTGAAGCACTCATTTGATGTTATATGGGAAGCTTAGAATGTGGATTATATGTCTTAGTGATAGAAATCCCATTATTCTTCTGTTAAGCTTGTTCATATGCTATAATTCAGAGAGACCAACCTGTTTGACACCTTATTTGGATGTTCTTTTTGCAGGACTGTCTCTTCACCCGCTTCAAAGACTCCCAAAGATGCAGATTTGACTAGTAGTTTGATGGTAAAGCCTTTTTTTCTTGCTTCTATTCTAATGGAGTTTCATTTCCTACATTTTAAACCTTGGTAAAGTTGTAAGTGACTGGATGTGCAGGTTCCAGCTGCACAAACAAGTTTCAGAATCCAACAAGCCAAAAACTTTGCAGTAGTTCAAGCACAACAAGATGGCTGCACAGGAAATTTTAAGAAATTTGATTCACAATACGGGAATTTTCTGGTGCCAGTTGTTCCGTCACGGGCAGACTTAACGGGATAAGTACCACTTGCATCTTTTCCATTTTGATCTACTTTTATCTCCAAACAATACCTATATAGAAGTAGATTGTATTCTTCTATCTTGCCTTTGCCATATGGATAAGATTCTTTTCTGGCTGTCGTTTCTCTTTTTGTTTCCCAATAAGAGCCCCAATGGTATCATGGACTGAGGTAGGGCAAACCTAATCAGAGAATTGTGTGCCAATTACACTTGCGAGTTTACCTTCTTGATATCTATACATGTTTTACGTCTCCATTTTGATTGTATATGGACTATTTATCACACATCATTTTGTTATAAAACCAACCTCGGCCATACTTGTCTTAGTTGCCTGGTTTAGGAGTAAGCCAAAACCAGCTTCTGTGTTTAGGTGGGTTTTGATGGTCTTCCATTTTATTAGGCTAGATGGTTTGAAATACCCAGGGTCTATTTCAAACTCATGCTCATCAACTCCATTTACCTATTAAAATACTTTAAAAAAAATTTTTGTCCAAATATGTCTTTCGGGTGAATGGTTTTTTAATAAATTAATTAAGGAATTGTTTGAACTTGTGACTAAGAGGAATGGCTGTCAGTTTTGATATGAGATCATTGTATTTTCAGAAAATTTGGGAATGTGTAGCATCTATCATCTTATATATTTATATATATATATATATATTTATATATGTTCATAAAATGTAATAATCAATTCAAGATAAAAAAGATGAGGTTTTTGTTTCCATCCCATTGGAAAAGATGAGTAACACCTTGAGAAACTGAGCCAAGTTTACGCCAATGGCAGTCACCGTCATTTTTTAAATGTGGATAACAGGGCCAACAGCGACAGGGCATAATGCTTATCACACATCTTATCTGAGCACCAACAAGTAAAGAAGAAAAGGGTAGCCCATAAAAAACAAAAATCCTAGTATGAGAATGCAAACAAAAGGTTTCCATGTTCCACTTTAATCATGTTTGTCTTGTAATAACAAAAAGCCTTTTGAGCATTCATCTATTTTTTATCTAGATTCCTTCTTTAGTGGGACTGAAATCCCACCGTTGGAGGAACGACAAGTATCCACTGCACCTGGAACTGATCCGCAACTGAAACTAAAACTAGCTGTACATTTAGGTTAAACGTAAGTCATATGGTAACGTTTTGCTTATATATATATATAACTGGATGGCTTCCAAAAATTCGTACAATCTAAAAGAAATTGTTTGAAATGAGAAACCATTCAATTTGCGCAAAAATTAGTTGTAATTTCAACTCTTATTGAGTTCCAGCAAGCTGCTATTAATCGTGTATGATGTTGATGGCTTTATGATCCTTGCAGTGATCTATATAAACATGTGTCAACAACTTCATTTAAAGGCAATCGCCTTCACATTAAGTTATAATAGAATAAACTTTAAAATCAACTTTAGATCCCACATGTTAAAAAAAAAAACAATAAAAGTTTCCAACGTAATTTGCATATGTATGATTGTGATTCCTATAAATCGAGTTCATTATTATCGTTAAACAAACAAAAATATAGAATAGTCTTGCAGGGTAATGGATACTTGTCAAAGAAAGCAAGAGTTGATCATATCTCATTATCCAAAACATGTGCCTTACTGTCAAATTTGGAGACTAAATTGACCACCAACTTGCTAACAAGTTGTTTAAAACCAATGTGCTGAGAGATGGTGAGTCAGATTTGTCTCTAGCCTAACTGTGGTCAAACCTGGTTTCAAATTCCTGGGTAACTAAATATATGTTCAACGCATTTTTTTTTTTTATATATATATTTCTCAGAGACATTCGTTCAAAATTTTCTCTCCTTTCATTTTGGTGTGATTTTTTGTCAAATATTGATGGCTTAAAAACTCGAACAGCAGCAGTTGGTTTTTTACCAAAACGTCTGTTCTTTTCTCGTTACGTGAAAATTGGCATCTAATCACATGGTTGCCTATTGGTTTGACTTGTTCTTCAATTTAAGCATGTCTGGCATTGGCCTGCTTTTCAAAATTTCAAGCTGTTTAATTTTTTTGTACAATTTTTTGGATCCAAAAGTCATTGACCTTTCCATTTGCCTAAACAAAATAATTAATACCCAGGAGTAAAGTCAACTTTATTAATAAAACAAAATAAATTCAGTTGAAATTATATCAAAGGATAATAATTTTGCTAATTATTGTATGCAATGCCAGTAAATCTGTAAAACTTTAAAACCCAAAAATGAGCCTGAAAATCTCAGAAAAAAAAAAAAAGAAAAGGAAATAGAGCAGCCTATTCCATAAAAGGAAAGAGAAAACATTCCTAAATGCAAAAGTCTGCAGCCATTACCAAACACCTCTGCTTTCCTGAACTCTCTCAAAGCTCAGAATTGAACTGATAGGTCTTTATCGTAATTCCAACCCATTCTTATGTCCACTTTCCAACGTTAGCCCCTTTTCTCCTGTAAAATCCTACCCTCACTGCTACGCTTTTTTTTTTTCTTATTCTTCACCCCAGCTCCAGACAAAAGTTATTTTTAGCAAATAAGAAAAGTTTATAAGTATAAATAAATACCTTTCTCTTTTTATTTTTTGATATTTTCTCTTTGCTTTTTCAAGCACAAGAAAGCTACCCAAGAAAACATAAACTTTTTTTTTTTTAATTTTCCGATATAAAAACAAGTAATTATTAATCTTCGAGAATCTCGCTCCAAAGATAATCGATCTAGGGCTTCTCTCCGTCTCTTTCTTTCAAAATACTGACACTTGAACCGTTTTTATTTTCTTTAAATTAAAACTCTGTTTTTTGTGTCCGTACAAGGTTATACAAAAGTTTTTTTTTTTTAATTTTTGTTCGATTGGTATTGCGGATTTTAGTTGTGGTGGTGATGGGGAAGGTGGCGATGGGGGCGACGGTGGTGTGCGCGGCAGCTGTGTGTGCTGCGGCGGCGCTGGTTGTGCGTCATAGGATGAAGAGTTCGGGGAAGTGGGCCCGGGCGCTGGCTATCCTGAAAGAGTTCGAGGAAAAGTGTGGGACCCCAAGTTCGAAGCTGAAACAGGTGGTGGATGCTATGACCGTTGAGATGCACGCTGGGCTGGCCTCGGAAGGTGGCAGCAAGCTCAAGATGATTATCAGCTATGTAGATAATCTCCCCACCGGGTAAATTTACAAATCAACTCTCAAATAAACTAAATTTTTTTCCCTTCTAAATTTAATTTTCAATACTTTTTGAACTCCCTGTTTCGTTTAAATGATTCAATAATAGAAAATTTGGATCGGATAAAGATGGTCTCTTGATTGATTAACGCCTATTATAAGCTCTCTCTCCCTCTCTCTCTCTCTCTCTATATATATATATATATTTAAATTCTTATAGAAAAGTTCAATTCATGATTGAAATTTAACTCAATTAATTTGATGAAGAAGCTTTAGATGTTAGTGGCTTTAGTGGGTTTAGGGTTTACTTACACTGTTGTCCATTCAAATTTGCTGTTAATGAGAATTATTTGATGGCTCGAATCGAACTTTCTAACGCAAAAGATAAAATTTTTGTTAGTTTCGAATTTTACTTTGCCTAATTGATGTGTTGGATTCCACTTATGCTGCTTTTTTTTTTTTTTTTTAATGTTATCTTTACTCTATCTTCATTATCTACTCTTCATTCTTGTGAACTTTACGCTAGTTCTTGTTCCTGCATTAAAGTTGATTTATAGGTTAGCTTTGCCGAGAAACTATGCGTTCATTGATTCTTATTTACCTTTCTTTTTCACCATCAATATCCACCTTTTCCTCATTTCATGGGATAAATAATTGATCTTTTAAATTTGATATATAGCTTACCTCCTAAAGCTTTGCTGCCTTTTGCTTTTGTATTGTATTTTTGGTCCTTGATTTTTGGTGCTTTGTTTAATGCTTTTGTTAAAGCTTTTATAATGAAAATTTTCTTGCCAATGCTTCCTTCTATGTTGACTTTGTGTTATGATGATTTGCTTTTGTTAATGTTTAATGGTTTTCTGAGAGAATATTAAAGTGGAGTGGAACGTCATTTCACATTTTGAGATAAGGAACCCAAATTTCTCTTTTGTATTGATTGACTCAAGCTTATAGTATTTCTATTATCTAGGTGGGATGTTTCTGTCATGTACTATTGCCTTTTTCTGATCAGTGAGAGTGAGTTGTTTGTTTTAGATTTTAAGCACTAATTTTGTATGCTGTGGATAATTTCTTGATTTCCAATTTTAGTTTGAGGAATATTTGGTTCATTATTGTTTTAACTTTTAATTAAGTTTTGGCATAGACTTAATTTCTCGTAAGACATACCAGTTTCCTTAATAAGTTTTTTTTTTTCCTTAAATTTTCTTTTATATGGGTGATGCGAGATGATATGCTAGGGAAAAATGTTTTGTTTATTTGCTGCTGAACTATGCATAGATAGTGGGTCATAATTGGGAAAGAATTTACTCTTTTTCTTTTTTTTTTTTTTGGGGGGGGGGGGGGGGAGGGTGAAGGGTTTACATGTGGACCTGTAGTTGAGCCTTAGCCGGCACAGTGGGAGGTAGCCTCCTATTATGAAAGAAATTGCTTTGAGAGGATGATTGGTAAATTTGACTTCACTAATAAACTTTTTTTTTTTATTTTTTATATTGAATAACATAATAAACTATCTTATAAATATTCAAGAGAAAAGAAGTGGTAATTCTTATCAATAGATTCCTTAAAACATAATTCCCAACAAGGGAAAAGAAGTTGCTCAGCTGTCGTAAAATTTTGCATGGTGCTAAAGATTCTAGTTTTCTAGATTTTTACCTTGCTTGAAAGCTTAGCTAAGCATATGTCATGTTTTCTTGTTTAACTTTGCAGTGATGAGAAAGGACTGTTTTATGCCCTCGACCTTGGTGGCACAAATTTCCGTGTCCTACGTGTACTCTTGGGTGGTAAAGAAAGCCGTGTTGTTAAGCAGGAATTTGAGGAAGTTTCAATTCCTCCACATTTGATGACTGGATTTTCAGATGTGAGACCCTTCACCATCCAACCTAGCAATATTTAATCCTGCTTATATTTGTCCTTTTTCTAAAATTTTTTATATGATGTGATTGCAGGCATTATTTGATTATATTGCTTCAGCTCTTGCAAAATTTGTTGCTACAGAAAGTGATGGTTTACATGTTTCACCTGGTAGACAAAGGGAGCTGGGGTTCACTTTCTCATTTCCTGTTAGGCAAACATCAATATCATCAGGGACTCTTATAAAATGGACAAAGGGCTTCTCGATAGATGATACAGTTAATTCTAATGACCTTGACTCCAATTCTGCAGCCTTCTATAGTAATTTGTTATTGGCATTTTTTTAAATTAGGACTTCATCCCTGCCATTACTATCCCAATTTTTTCTTTCCAAAGTCTAATGCATGTTGACCTTGGTTTTCTCCCCACTCGAGAATCTTAAAATTTTGTGCTTATGGGCTATGTTCATACCCTGGAACTAAGATGTTGGTGGGGTGATACATTCAGATCAATCCTTTAAAATCTGGCCTGGCATGTGTATCTCTGAATAATTCCTTAATGTGTACCAACAATTGAATTTATAGACATTTTTTATGAATAACCTGAGAGGACAAGTTCTTCCTTTAGATGGTCCAGAAAGCATAAACGTGACATTCAGAATTTTATATTACAATGACACTTATTTTTTTTTTTTTACATTATAAGTTTATAACTCTTGGAGTGTGTATAGTATGATCCTTAATGTTACTCTTGGCTTGTATGTGTAGGTTGGACAGGACGTTGTTGGAGAATTGACAAAAGCTATGGAAAGGATTGGCCTTGACATGCGTGTGGCAGCTTTGGTGAGTCTGATTTTGTTCTTCTGTTGGGTGTGGTGCATTGCTTTTCTTATTTCTTGTAGATGGATGTGATCTGGTGCTTCTACTTGGGTACATGTTTGAGTTAATATTCCAAATTCTTTTACGGAATATGCAGGTCAATGATACAATTGGCACTTTGGCTGGTGGTAGATACAACAACCCTGATGTTGTTGCTGCTGTGATATTGGGTACAGGCACAAATGCAGCTTATGTAGAGCGTGCCCATGCAGTTCCCAAATGGCATGGTCTTCTACCTAAATCAGGGGACATGGTAAGTAGTGTTAGTATGTATGTTCTCTGCTTCTGTTAATGTCTGATTGAATATATGATCAGCCTTGTTATGCTAAACTTCTTCCCTGTTATTTGAGAGATATGCTTTTGATTGTAGAATGCAATCCTCAATTAGCTATTATTATTTCTATAAAGAGTTCTAAAACCTTTTCCTTGTTTCCGCAGGTTATCAACATGGAGTGGGGTAACTTTCGGTCTTCACACCTTCCGCTAACAGAATATGATCAAACTCTGGATGCTGAGAGTTTAAACCCTGGAGAACAGGTCAGTTTCTTCCGTCCAAGTTATTTAACTACTTATTCCTTTTTGTATAAGCTAGATGTAACTTTTTTAACTACTTGTTTCCAGATTTTTGAAAAAATGATTTCTGGTATGTATTTGGGAGAGATTGTACGTAGAGTTTTGTGCAAGATGGCTGAGGAAGCTGCAATTTTTGGTGATAGTGTTCCACCAAAATTGAAAATTCCTTTCATACTAAGGTATGCCATAATATTATATAATGTTCCCCGGTTAAAATTAACTCATTATGTAGAGTGGAATAAATTTTCCATGTACATATTTGCAATGGGAATTAGATGCATGTAGCTATCTAAGAATCACATGGCTCCTTCAATATGCGATCTTTGGTTGTGAACTCTTCATTTGCTGACCCTTAGGCCCTAGCACCTGATACTAACTCTTCACAGTGCCCACTTGAAAGGATAACATCATGTGGATCCTTAACCCAACCCAATCATAACCTGATCTAATCCAGTTTAATTTAATGATTTGTTTAGTTACAGAATTTGGGCAGTTTATAAGTATTGGAATATGGTACTTGTTGAAGTGTGTTCAATTCTTCATCCATAAGATAGTTGTTTTGCAATATATTAAATATAGCAGGCTTTGATTTTGGCCTGATGAGAGCTTGGAGAGCTGCTAACTTTTATCTGTTAAATCTGCAGAACTCCTCACATGTCTGCAATCCATCACGACATGTCTCCAGATCTGAAAGTGGTCGGGACCAAACTAAAGGATATATTAGAGGTAGAATATGTTAGATATTTGTTGTATAAATGTATAATTTTCTGTAAAGCCTTTTGGTTTCTTACCTTTTCTCTTCTGAATGCTTCTGTTTGACATTTTAGAATAGAGAACAAAGAAAAGAAACTAAGAGTGAAAAGGAATTTAACTTGAACCACAGAACCCCTTTTCAGCAGATATTATTGAGTTTGGAAACACTTCTCATCTTGAAGGAAATAAGTTTTGCATGAGATTAAATGAGATTTGATCATGTGAATTCACTGCTTTTATAGGCTTTCTTATGTTTATGTTGTCAATTCTTTGTTTTATTTCAGATATCAAATACCTCCCTGAAAATAAGAAAAGTTATTGTTGAGCTGTGCGACATTGTTGCTACTCGTGGTGCCCGCCTATCTGCTGCTGGAATCGTGGGTATCCTCAAGAAATTAGGAAGAGATACAGTTAAAGATGGTGAAAAACAGAAGTCAGTGGTAGCTCTAGATGGTGGATTATATGAGCACTACGCTAAATTCAGGACCTGCATGGAGAACACCCTCAGGGAGTTGCTGGGAGAAGAAGTCTCCGAGAACATTGTAGTTGAGCAATCCAATGATGGCTCTGGCATTGGGGCAGCCCTCCTTGCAGCCTCTCACTCCCAATACATTGAGGTTGAGGAGCCCTGAAGTATAGGTAGATTACAAAAAATTCTCAACTATTGAGATTTTGGTATATTTACAGCATTTGCGTTCTTATTGCAACTCAACCAGAACTAAGAGTTCGTGCAAGCAAAATGCTTAAGTTATGGTCATCCGGAGTTTATAATTGAGTAATGGATAAAATGTAATGAGTGCCTGATAGTTGCCCGAAGCTTCATTGCTGCAACTGTCACTCGGCTCCATTCGCTATATGTAATTTCTGATCTCCTGAAATTAATAAAATAAGGGCATGTAAACTCCTCTTTCGAGTTTTTGATATTTTGTAGGGTACGAGGAAGATAGAATATTATTCATCTCTATTTTCAAATTTTTATATTATATTTATTTTTGTATTCATATTTAATAGATTTTTTAAATTTACTTTTGTTTTTATTATTGCGGGTATTTAATAGGTATAAGTAATTTTTATACTTTTTTAATTTTTTAAAAATAAAAGTTAAATTATTATAACCTTTTTTTTTTATATATATTTAAGTAATATTTTTAGAAATATATATTAATATATATTTTTAATAAAAATATATTAATTTTAATTAATTTAAAATAATAATTTATATTATTAAATATAAAATTTATTTATTAAATATATAAAAATATATATATGATATAAGTATGAAACAAATACTATATTTTTTATTTTTATTTTTATATTTAATAAAAATTTAAAATTATATTTATTCTCATACAATATAATATCAATTTTCATATTTATTTGGATATAAAGTCGATTATTTATAGGGTATCAGTAAGATTGATATATTTAGTTTTTGATTTCTACTCATTGAGAACAAAAATGAAATCTTTGGCCATCTATGGAAAACATTTTAATTAAAATGTTACGAATGCTACAAAAATAGAAATTAAAATGTTACGAATGCTACAAAAATAGAAAGGTGTTTATGAAACTAACTAGATCATTAGATTTTCCGATTGCATTGATTAAAAAAAATATATGGATGGAAATTGGAATGGAACCCAAGGCAAATCAATCCATGTAATTTCCATGGAGTTTGAGTGAGACAGCATGCATAGGTTGTACCACGCCGAGAGTGTCAAAGGGTTCGGCGTTTGTTATTTTCATTGCGAATTCAACGGTCAAAAGAAAAAAGTGATTCTAACTTCTACGACCACTTTATGTTAGAAGATCGTGTTCGTGGGGATTACATAGATCATGGACTGGAACGATTCGGGTGAACAGAAATTCTAGAATTTGAGTCTGACAATTCAAAATATTTTTATTTAATTTCAATTTAAAAAAATATATAAAAATATAAAAAATAATATATTAATTAGTATCGAATTTAAATAAACAGATTTAATTGGAAACTTTAATCTGTCAATCGAATGCGATTTTTTTTTACACAATTTGTTAACTCTGTTAATGAAAATACTTATTATTTTTTTTTTAAAAAAATATTTTCTAGAAACTTTCTCATCTGTTGATATTTGAAAATTGAAATATTCAATTTTAATTTTATTGGCGTTCTAAATTTGTCGTAATTGTTCGATAATGTCAAACGTTAAATTAAGAGACTCACAAGACAGAGACAGGGAACACCGAAGTTAATTCTATGGGGACACTAACTTCCAAATCGGTATATTTATATTTAATTATTGTAGTCAATTCTCAAAACTAGACTTGTTTAAGTTCACAGTCATAAAAATTTGAGATTAATTTAAAAAATGACTGTGAATTGGAATATTAAAAGCAGTGGGTAGAGCTAATACATCGCTACTCTAACTGTCATTATTCAGACAAGTCATGACCCCTGAAATGGTTTAGAACTTTGAAGAATGGGGGGGTAAATGCTTTGATAGACTCATGTTTGCTGACAATGATACCGGTACGAGATAGACAAATAATATAGAAATAATATGCATCAATAAGCATTCAAAAAAACTATCATTAATTAAAATTATGGTTTAATATATATATGATAATGAGAGTGTGAAAGACAGCTGGATTGTTGAATATTGGAAATTAATGAACCGTTGAACGGTTTAGATTTGGAATATTGACCAGTCATGGCACGTCACTTTATAGTTAGAAACATCTTCATCTTTTGACCGGTGAATGATTGATTAATGCATGCCCATTTTATTTAATTTAATATCTGTAAACAGGTTGATTAATAGAATATCCAATTACTAGCTCCTCCTTTTGGAATTCCATAGATTACAAGGGCTATCCTCAATCGTCCAATGCATTTATTTCACACATAATTTTTTATTATAATTCATAAAGATTTTGATGCTTTTCACTTGGAATAAAACTTGAAAATGGAGGAGAAAAATATCAATTATTTTTTGAATCAATTGATATTTAAAAATTATGAGTTTGAGAGAATTTAGATGTATAATATTTTTTTTTATTTAAGTTTGTAATAGAATAGAATGATTTAAGAATAAATTAAAAATTTTAAAAAAATAAAAGAGAGAAATTAATTATTTTTAAAAAATCAACAACGTTCCTTATATAATTAAGTAAACATAAATCTAATGAATATAGAACAATGGGATGATCATGATCGTCGTTGGCTTATTTTGTACGTTGAGAATAATAGAAACTAAAGTACAGTCACAGATAATATAATGAAGCATTGAACAACTCTCATTCCTTACGGAAACGTATAACCAAACAAAGAGAGTGAAAAGACACCTTTCATTGTCGAATGGCTCGAGGAATCGGGATTAATGTGAAATTAAAGACGAGTCTTTGAATTAATATCATATTCCAGAACAATAAGATGAGAAAATAGCAACAGCTACTACTATCAAGGCAAAGTTGTAATAATGAAAAGATTAACAATAATTATATAATATTAGATTCTTTGTTTCATTAATTGAAATTTGAAATTTATTCTCTAACAATTTTAAATATAAAAAATAGTTAAAAAATAATAGCAAAGAGATTTTTTTAACTATATTTTAACAATAAACGTGAACTAAAAGTCGATTTGGTCAAATTCGATCGCACCTTAAGCTTTTCAAGGTGTGAAATGGGCTCGGCCCATTCACACTTCCACTCCACTGACCATCTTGAGTAGATTTTAGAGAAACTACCAATTTCATGAAAGTACAAATATATATATATCAGATCCATTCCATTTTATGCTTCTACTACCTTGTTTGCTTTTCTTTGTCTGTGTTTCTCTGTTTTTTACATTACAGAAATGGAAACAACTGCAGCAGCTCCAGCTCCATACCTGCATGGCAGTCAAAAACTTCTTCATCTGGTTTGTGCAATTTTTTTTTTCACTATTTTACTTGGATGAATGGTTTGTGGGAGTTTAGGAGATATGTTGAACGAAAAGGATACAACCATAAAAGACAAGCTTGTAGTAGTATTTTTTTTATTTGAATTTAGCTTACATTTTCATTAATTGTTTAAAGCAGTTTGTTGAAATGCATATATCTATGATTATAAACGTTGATTCAGGTAAGGCATGCACAAGGGCTTCACAATTTAGAGGCAGAGAAGAGGCCAACATCAATTGACTTGGTTGATCCTGAGCTCTCCTCTCAGGGCTGGCAGCAGGTGACAGAAGCAGTTTTAAAAATAAATCTTCGCCATGGTTTCATTTCGCCTATGAGTATAATGTTGTAATTAGGAAATATAATATATAGCAGTTCCGTCAATGGATTTGTCCTGAAATTTGCCTAGATCCCGCAACCAGAATAGACTATTTTGATAAGTGAAAAATAAAATGACGACAAAAAAATTTACACAGAGATTTACGTGTTTCATGGGCCAATACGAATTTTACTATGAAAGTCAAGAAATTTACAAAAAACAAAAACAAAAAAATAGGACACCCTAACCAAAATCTTACCGTGTGCACTTTTATTTTGCTCGCTCTCTCGGCTCTCTCTAGCTCTCTCTAGCTCTCTCGCTTCACTTTGGGATTTTGGGATGTCCGAAACCTTTGCAGCACGGGCCTTATATAGGCATTGGACTCCTGAAATTTCGCTTCTTAGCCCACCATATTGCAAGGCTGTCGGTGCTGACTTTCATCTCCCATGCAAAGTTTTCAAATGTGGGTGCAAACTTCTTTTACTTTTGAAGCTGAGCTAGCCAAAAGAATTCATCCTTCTCCTTTCTTCTAACTTTACTGCTCCAAATAAGAATTGATTGGCTAAAAAAAGTTTACAATTTCAGCTTGACTTATCAAGCCACCAATCAACAGGATTGTTACAGGAGTGACATTTAAATTAGCTAGTTTAACTGCAGGTTCGTGATCAGCGGAAAAATCTCTCTGCAAGCGGGCTGCTGGAGAGGATTGAGGTAGTCATCACGTCCCCTTTGTTAAGGTATCGATTTCTCATATTTCAGTTTCTCTAGCCCCTCCAATATCAAATCAATAACTTCAAATATATCCTTGAGTATCTATCTCAATCTGAATTCGTCAGGATAACATTTCGGTCTCTCTTGGGGGGTTCTAAGGAATGGTCCTTGATTTTAATGGTTGAATTGCAGGACATTGCAGACGTCAGTTGGAATTTTTGGTGGTGATCCAGATCGTCCGGATCATGTAACTCCATTACAGGAGGCAAATATAGAGAATGACGGTCAGCGTGGGATATCAACTTTCAATCGCCTACCAATTATAGCATCTGAACTTTGTCGAGAACGCAAGGTATGTTGCTGACATATCTAACTCCAGCATAGATTCCTTAATTTGAGAGTGAAATTGAAGTAGGCAATCTACATGCCTTTATTAATAAGTTAGTCATTGGCGATTTATTTATATAAGTTTGGAAATTAAAGCTTACGTTTTTGTTCTCACATGATCTATGATCCAATTCAATGTAGAGTAAAAATCGACAGAGAGGAACCCTCAGCCAGTGCCGGTCTCGTTTCCCTGCAGTTGATTTTTCTTTGGCAAGTACTTCAATCACTTGTAGTTTCGCCACCGTACGTCCTGGTTGCATATATAGAATAATTACTTGATTCCATATGTAACAAATTAGTCCACTACACTTCTGTACTTCAGATTGAAAGTGAAGATGACGTTTTGTGGGAGTCTGACGAACGCGAAACCAATGAAGCAGTTGCAGCTAGGGGAATTAAGTTTATCAAATGGTGTGTGTACTAAAATCTTCAATTCTTATAAACTAGGGCTATCCGCTTTCCTGTCATGCACATATGTATAATATAGCTGTGTTGATTATAAAAACCAACAGAAGACCCTGGTGAGTACCTACAGATATTATCAGATTGTTTATATTTTAAGGATTTTAATGACATACTCACGTCTGCTGAACATATATGCATTGGATACTGATACTAAAAGAAATGAAAACTTAATTAGTGCAGCAAATTAAGCAAAGATCAAATTTCTTGTGGGGATGATAATCTCGAGTAATTTAAGTACTTTTCAATCGATACAGTGCAAAAGCCAAAATCAACTCCAATAAACTTGTTTATGTCGCTTAATCTTAATTCCAGGTTGTTGGGACGGAAAGAAAAGGAGATAGCAGTGGTCAGCCATGGAGTTTTTTTACAGCAGACAATGATTGCACTTAGAAATAAGTGTTACCCCTTAGTGGATGGTGATTTTAATTACAGCCGGTAATTCAGTGTACATATCATATATACATACATACATACATATATATATATAGTCCTCTAATTCTCGTGTTATTGAAACTGACACACACCAAACCTCAAGCAATTTTACTGTTAAAACCTTTTTGCACAAGTCAAAGCTATCCTCATATTGTTGTCCTATATAAATATGCAGGTTCGGAAATTGTGAAATTCGTTCAGTGATCATTTTTAATGAAAGGTGAGCACATAAATTTGCAAAAAAAAAAAAAAAAAGAAAGAAAAAGCAAATGTGTTTATCCTCATTAATCTATGTAAGTTCTCATATCCTTTTTATTTTTTATTTGCATCTTGTAGCGTAATGGGATTGGGATCAGATTCCTTGACAACTAGCTATCAGGCCCATGGTGGAAGAATCACTCGTTATGGACTTCAACTCCAAAATGATTCTGCCGAGGATAATGTTCCAGTCGATGAAGCGACCAACTAATAGCTAAATCCCTGCCATTGGATCCAACATACTAGGTGTTTTCCCAAGAACTAGTTTGAAATAATCTTTAATCATTAATATCGGTAAATATGCCGATAAATTGTATAATCTATTGATAAAATGTTATATTAATATTGTCATATAAACTTTATTTATCATTTTGCCATATTAATGTTGCTATATAACTTTGTTGAATGGCATTCTAATTGAACTTAAATAATAATAATAAGTTCATTAAAACTATAGATAAACGTGAAATTCTTTATTTTAAATTTTCTTATAGATATATTTTTTTATTAACTTGTTTGGTGTAAATTTATTCATGAAAGTTTCTCACTTCTAAGATTTTTTCTTAGTTTGTCTAGTATAGCGTATACATGATTATTTATTTATTTATTTTTATTTATTATAACAATTTTTTTTTATAAAGTTTCATAAATATACACTATAAAAGAAATCAATAAACAATTAACCAACAAAATGTAAAATTTGAAGCTGTAAATTCAAGTATGGAAAAATTAAAACATGAAATTTTAAAGCTCTAAAACGTCTCTCATTTTTTATTGAGACAAGAACAATTATCAGTCCTAATATATAGGATTTACTTGTTGTAAATTTAATTTGTAATCCAAACCGAAGTGGTAATTAGTAAAGATCATGGAACTTTCTTTGGTTCCTCTCTATATAGAAAGAAAGGATAAAAAAAATGAAAATGCTAATGAAAGTTATTTTATCCTTAAAGTTTTACAATGTAAATGAAAGCATAATTTAAGTTACTATCTTGCAAATATTTTGATAGGCTCATTTCATATTCATATTTGCCAATTTTCAAAATTAAATTTGTGAAATGCACATTTTCACAAAAACATATCATCTATGATTATTATAAATAATTAATTATAAATTAAAATTATATAAAAATAATTTTTAAAAAATGTGAAATTTATTAAAATTTTGTATAAACTTTATGTTTATAAATGATAGATTCTACATAATATTTTGTCGAGATGAAGTAATTGAAGAATCGTAATAAAAAAATTTACAAGAAGAGTGAAATGCTTGATGATCAAAAGCAATTTTGGGATATAGACGATTAACCCTTTGTCTAAGTTGACAAAAACAGTAGGACAGATGCACCTAGCTAATAACACAGAGTCAGTACAAGAATAGTAATCATGCGGCCACTGTCATTGAAGTTAAGGGACATAGAGACCAATGGGAGTAGTACCGAAGAAAAGACATCCTCTGAATGATTAATTCAATTGTGGAATAATTCAGGGAAGTCATGAACCCTCCAATGGTTTGGAAAGCTATGTCTTTGTCTTACTAACAAATTCTAATGGTTTATGTTAATGTTGACACCACCTTACTCTTAAACAGTTAATTTCTTTATAAAAATTCTCTCTCTCTCTCTCTCTCTATATATATATATATATATATATTTTTTTTTTTTTCAATATAATTTTTAACTCTACAATCAAAATCAGAAGACTTGTACATATTTTATTTTTTACTTTACTAATCCCACATTTGAAATCTAAAAATTTCACTTTTAATGGATGAAATTAGATATCTATGGAATGAAACATTTCCTTTCCTATTCTCTTTCCCACCTTAATTAAAATCAAATTTTCATCAAACCCAGAAATTCATTAGGCTGGATCTAAGCTTCCTTTTATTGATATTCCAGAGTTACAACAAAAAGGCATCTCTCTGATAGTGGAACGATAAGGACAGGGCCACAGGGGATATGCACTCAAATTATATACATAGTTATATTATAAGTAAGCAATTAACTACACGCTAGTTGTCCAAGTCAAGGTTATTTGTCTTTTTGAGATGCAGCCTTGGCAGCATGCAAGTAGATCCATTCTTCAATGAAATCCCGACCTCAAATTCATCATAGAAATGTCTCCTTAGGAGACATAGTCTCTTTCTTTCACTATGTGAGGAAAAAAAAAGCAAGATCAGAGATATGTTAGTAACAAGTCATGGTGTAACCGATCCTAAAAAGGTCTGCAACTTTTACCTTCAATTGAAGTCCATATATAGTGAATCAACATTATTGCTACCCGAGGTGCTTCCATCCTTCAACTGGTGAAGCAAATGGGGCGCATCATACTCCTTTTCAGCATTCATGTGCTGATAATTAGGAGGATGATCGCTTTGGAGTAACATTTGCAGAACCGTTCTCATGCAGGGTCTTATTGAAGGCAATGTTCTAGTACAATAGATTCCGAGTTTGAAGACGTTGCACATTTGATTCAAGTGACAACCTTCCTTGATATCTTCATCTAATGCATCTAGTATTGAGTTGCCTCCTTGAATGTAATCTTGAGCCCATTCTGCAAGTGATCTGTTTTCATCTCCATGACTCGCTTTTCTTCCCGTTGTTAGCTCCAAAAGGATGACTCCAAAGCTATAAACATCAATCTTTTCGTTTATTCTTCTTGTATGAGCATATTCTACAGTTCAATTCAATTAAAAATAAGGATAATATTTAACTAGAAATCAAGCTAGTAGAAGTGGATGCAAAATTGAATCATATAACAAAAAGAAGTCTAACAATATTGTCCATGCTGCAACTCACCAGGAGCAATGTAGCCGAAGGAACCAGCCACCACAGAAATTGTTGTAGGTTCTCCTTGTTTGATTAACATCTTAGCTAGACCAAAATCAGCGATTTTAGCATTGAATTCAGAATCTAATAGGATGTTGCTTGATTTCACATCTCGATGAATAATGGGAGGGAAGCAATCATGGTGCATATAGCAGAGTCCTTGGGCAGCTCCAATTGCAATTTGGAATCTCTTAGGCCAGTCCAAGATTATTGCTGATGCTCGATGCTTATCCAACCATTGGTATAGGCTACCATTTTCCATGTACTCATAAACCAGAAGTCTTGACATTGAATCCTCACTTGAGATGCAACACATCAGTTTCACTATGTTCAAGTGCTGAATTCTACTCAATGTCATAACTTCAGCTTGAAATTGCTTTTCCAATTCCTGCTCCAACTTTTTGTTATTCCAAATCCGTTTAACAGCAACAAAATCACCATTGCCAGTTATATCAACACGGTAGACTTCTCCTGACCCCCCATCTCCAATCCTGTTTGTTTGATCTTTCAATCCTGATAAAATGCCTTCTGTTGTGAAATTCAACATTTGGAAAGGGGTGAGCTCCCATATTGAACCTGGTGCACGATTTCTCTTCCTATATAATTTAGTCAGGAAGAACGAAACAGATAAACACAGTACAAGAACTGCTGCACTTGAAATCCAAATAAGATTTTGAGGATAACTTAAGCTAGAGTTTTTTTGTGAACCACAAATGTGAAGGTTTACATTTGCAGTAGTTGCACAAAGACCAGGATTGTTTACGAAGCTGTTGGAATATGCATCATTTTCAAACTCTCTTGGAATGTTCCCCGTGAGATGATTGGAAGAAAGGTTAAAGGAAGTAAACCTTAGACGACCAAGTTGAGGAGGAATTTGGCCAGAAAATTGGTTTTCTGACAAATCCAATTGGTTAAGGCACGGTAGAAAACCAATGGCCTTTGGAATTTGACCAAAAAGTTTATTTTTACTAAGATTTAGAGTACTGAGTGACCTCCATGAGATTATATCAGACGGAAGGGAGCCATGGAGTTGGTTTTGATCAAGCAAAAGAATAGACAGAGATGGAAGAGCTGTTAATTCTCTCGGAATCGTACCATTAAGGAAGTTGTTACTGGCATTAAATACAGAAAGTTTCCTCCATAGCTTCACTTCAACAGGAATTTTTCCGAAAAACCTGTTGTTACTGATCTCAAGTCGGGTGAGATTATATGACACTTTTCTGGGAAGCTCACCTGTGAACAAGTTGTCACTTATCATTAACTTTGATAAGTCCAACGATGTCCATAGACCACTAGGAATGCTCCCAGTAAGACCATTCCTGGAGATTTCGACTGTTGTTAAGCTATTACAGTTACCAAGTGATTTTGGCAATTCTCCAGTAAGATTGTTATCAAAAGCTACAATTCCTAGCAACTTACCTCCATTGCATAAATTCTTAGGCAACATCCCCGTAAGCCTGTTAGAAGCAACCTCGAATATCTGGAGCATTGAGTACCGGCCGAAATCTAGAGGCAGGGTGCCTGACAATTGGTTGCTAAACAATCTAACGTCTGTTAATGTTGAGATTCGTCCGATGCCTTCTGGAATTTCACCCGACAGTTGATTGGAAAACAGAACCAAACCCGATAACTTTTCTAGTTTCCCAATATCACTCGGGATTCTTCCAGTCAGGTTGTTTTGAGAAAGATCAATCACAGTCAGATTGGAAGATCTAATTACTTGAGGAATCTCTCCAACTAAACTGTTGTTGAAAAGATCTATCTTCTTCAAATTCTTTAACAAGAACAAAGCATTTGGGATTTTTGCCGTCAATACATTGTTAGATAAATCCAATACCTCGAGAGCTGCCATATCTCCAATTATATCGGGGATTTCACCAATTAAATTTGCATTACACATCCATAATGTCTTCAGCTTCTTCAATTGTGTGAAACTTGAAGGCAACTTGGACGGCAGTAACTTTGAATTATATGCCAATCCCAAATATTCAAGTTCAGACAAGTTGCCAATTTCCGGCGGGAGAGAACCATTGAACTGGTTTGCAGCAAGCTGAAGGTTCCTTAGCTCTTGTAACCGTCCAATGCCTACGGGAATGTCACCAGAAAAGTTATTACTCGTAAGGTTCAAGCACTGGAGCCGACGCAGTCTGTCAATGTCATCAGGGATTGTGCCGACAAAATAGTTTTGAGAGAGGTCCAAGTGCTCAAGTTTGGAACAGTTGTAGAGAGGTTTTGGAAATTCACCTATGATGTTGTTGTAGTTAAGATCAATGGATGTAAGGTTCTTAAGGCCACAAATGAAAGATGGGATTTTTCCGTTGATTGTCTTGTTGGAAAGGTGTAACTCAGTGACTGAGTTGTTAGTGCAAGTGATTTCAGGCCAGCTGCAATGGTTGGAAAAGTTTGATGACAGGATCCAGTGGCTGATGGACGATGGATTTTGCCAATATTGCTTTAGTTGAATTAAGATAGCTTGTTCTTGAGCATCATGCAGTTGGGAGCATGCATGGCTCAGAAGGAGAACAAGGGCGAGGGCATTGAAATGAATTTGGAGGAATGCGGCTTTTGCTTTCGACATTTGGGACATGGGGAAGTTTGTGGTATATGTATTGTTTGCTACTAAACGAGAGTGAAATTCAGTATCAGAATCCCGCTGACTGAAGCATAGAAGTGTAATTTAACGGCTATATTTTCAAGGCTTGAGTGGGTGGAATGGGTAGCAATGAAGAATTAATGGTAGAATCTTAAAAGGGCTATGCTTTCACAACTTAAGGGGTTGAATATTTATAACTAGCTGGAAGCATTTTTTTTTTTATTTATTTCAAAGGATGACAACGCCCTACTACATAAAACAAAGAGAGGAGGTAATTTGGTTTGAACCCAAGCTCTAATATTTTTCGTAAGGTTTTTTTGCTATTAGGTCAAGAAAAAAAAAAAAACTCGTTGGGAGCATTCAAGGGGTTAGATATTCAATGATTCTTTGGAAACTGGAGCCAATGATAATACTCCAATTTACAAAGATTCTTATTAAATGGTTCTCGTTAGAGAACCGATCCCTACGAACAAGTCGTGGAAAAGGGAGTTTGATAATAAATGGTCCAATGGAACACTGACAAAGACACTACTCTCAGTCTCAGGGATTAGAAGCCAGAACCAGTTAGTTAGCCATGCTCCCAAGTCGAAGAGTAAGGAAAACTAGTCTATTATACTGCATTTTTTAGGTTATGGTAAATAAATCTATAGAAATTGAAATAATCATACTTTTTATCTTATTCCAAAAGATGTTTCGTCTTTTCTTGGCACTGACCCCTCCAAAACGGTCTTTTCTAGTACATGTAACATGCTACTATCACAATTAGTACACCCCAGCAATTAGAAAAACAAAAAGGTAGAAGTAATAAATTTGCTTTGGCTGCCAAATTGTTGTTTTAAGTTTCCCATGGATGGGATGGAGTAATCTACGTGAACATATAATTGAGTTAATATCATTTTATGTTAACAACTACTAGTTAAAACTTGATTAATGACCTCAAAAGGGACACCTTAAATTTAAAACTTGAAGATCGAAGTTCAGTTCTTAAAACTGAGATGGGATGACAAGGAAAATAATTATTTTTTATTGTGTAATCCAAAATTTTATATATACTAAAAATTTTAAAAAAAAAACTCGATTAAATAAATCGTATATGCTTATGATCATAAAAGAAATTAACTTTATACATACATGCATATGTATGCAGAAGAGAATACCTGCATTTTTTCACATTTTAAATCTGTGTGTATATGAAATGTTTAGGTTATCACATCTGTTGGAAATTAGTGCAACGTCGTAGTTATATAGGTGGGGAAGAGGTTGGTGTTGGCCTGTTAGGGAGTGGTGGAGGGGGAGAAAGAGAGGAAAGGTCAAAAGAGCATGATCCTTTCCTTTTGGAGGAAGACCAAAAGAAAGTATCGCCAAAGACTTTGACCCACCTAAGAGAAACAGGCATTTTAATATCATATCAATGAAAAACAAGACTCTTGAGCTTGACTCAGAGTGCAATCAAAGAACATTTTCATGGCCACCATCCACAATGGAATGGCCCTGCTAGGCTGCCACCATGTTTAATTTAACCCTTCGTTCCTAATTAATTTATGGAAACAGTTTCTTGGCCACTATTTGTAGTGGAATGATCTTATTATGTTGTTTAATTTAGTTCTCCACGCATAATGCAGTCAAAGAACAATGGAATGACCACTATTTTCAGTAGGATGGTCCTGCTACAAACTTAAGTCCTTCCACTTCATTTAATTAGATACTAGTAGATTGATCAGAATCATTCTAGTGGCATCAGAATCATTCTAGTAGCATCGGAATCATTTTAGTGGCATCCTTGTCAGATTGCCATATCATGGGAAAAAAAGTTTCAAATGCCATTGCTATTTTGTGTGGGTTAGGCAAGGGAAAGGTAAACAAATTTGGATCATATATATGTTGCAACTTCAGAGGCATTTGCAGTCCTGCCAGTTTAAACTTAAGAAAGAAGGTCTGCGTATGTCTCTGTGTGTGTGTGTGTGTGTGTGTGTGTGTGTGTGAGACATCACGATAGCATGCATATTATTACATAGTTCCTTCTGAATAAAGTGTGTGCATGTCTGCGTGTCTCAAAATAAGGAATAAAACTGAAAACTGAAAGTGCTTGATGTCCAGCTCTGACGACTGTAATACTACATGAAATCTATGATAAAGCAAGACAAGTTTTCTGTCAAGTAACATGCTCAGATAGCACTGCCCTGCAGTAGGAGGCATGCCCTCTTATTGCAGGACATCTCAATAAATTATAACCCTCCCCCAATCCCTTCCTCTTTTTTTCTTGCACATAAATGCCAGTCCCACTAAAAAATGGAAACAAATCGAAGCCAACTAAGGCACATAAATCCCAGTTCCACTAAAAAATGATGTTCTTTGCTATTCAACTTATTATTGCAAGTCGAGAACAAATAGAGTCTAAAGTATATAGATCATTCATCATTCACATTCTGACTAGCAGAAGATAATGGATGGATTGAGACATATAGTCTTAGATGGAAGTTTACTGGCTAGGCATATAAAGTCTTGCTCTCTTTCTGATAGTTGGGAAAGAGGAAATCTTAACTTTTGACCTTTTTGAAAGTAAGGTGTGGCTAGCATCAAGCTATTATCTTGGCCCGAAACAAGTCATAATTAATATAAGGAATCAAATGCTACTTCTCTATATAAAGAAGACGACTCTGAATTTCGAACTAAAGCAGGGTCTAAAGCCTAAATGCAAAATGCGATTGCGGTTTCACAATTTTGGTACAATGGCATCAGTAGTATAACATCCAAGCCATTTACTTCCAACTCTACAATAACAGGTATCGTCTACTGACTCAAGCTCAAACAACTTACCGATGAATGAAGAGAGTAAATATAATTTTTTAACGCCGTTGGATGCATTGCTTGCACCATAGCTTAGATGTGAACAGTAATTATAGCAGCAAAAACACAAGATTGCAAATAAGCTTATCAAGAGTTATATTATGAAGCGAGACTGTAAATGGCAGCATATAAAAAGCAATAAGCTATCAACATCATATCACCAAACTGAAAATTTTATAAACTGCAACAAACAATGACACAGCATAATTTTAAGTTGCCATAATATTGAACAAGGATCGTCAATGTAGTACTAGAATTTAACAAACATGTAAGTATTTAATGGTTTACCGGGTTTAAGAATCAAGGGTCACGTTGTTGAGCCTCTCCAGAGCCAAAATCAAAGCTTAGGTTCCCAAATTCCCTTCCCCATGAGCCTTAAGCGACAAATAAAGCTGTTGAGCCAAAGCCAAACCGGGCAAAGCAAGTCCCATGTTTTGACAATCCTTTAAACAAATCCCCAAATCCTTAACAAAATGATTCACGAAGAAGCCCGGATCGAAATCCCTCTTCAAAATCCTTCTCCCATACAAATCCAATGATTTTGGAGCCAGCTGCCCCCATTGATATCGCATCCAAAAATGACGCCACATTGAGCCCTGCTTTGTGGGCGTAAATAATTCCTTCTACTAATCCGACCGTGGTTGATCCTATCGTGATTTGATTCGCTAATTTTGCGAATTGGCCTTTCCCGCTGGGGCCCATGTAATTAATTTTTACCATGAGGGTAAAAAGGGCGTTTAAACGGTGGACGATGGCTTCCTCTCCGCCCGCGAATATGGCGACGGTCCCGTTCTTGGCACCTCGGTCGCCTCCAGAGACGGGGGTGTCGATGGAGTAGCAGTTCTTGGAGGAGGCGGCAGCGGATATTTCGACGGCGAGGGAAGGTTCCGATATTGTCATGTCCACGAGTATGCCGCCGTGACGGACACCGGAGAGGGCTCCGTCAGTGGGACCGAGAAGGACTTGGCGGACGTCCGAAGGGTAGCCGACGATGGAGAAAACAACGTCGGATTGGGCGGCGAGGTTGTGAGGAGTCTGGGCTAGGCGAGCACCCACGTCGACGAGGGGTTGGGCCTTGGAGAGGGTTCGGTTGAAGACGGTGAGAGTGTAGCCAGAGTTGATTAGATGAGCACACATGGATCGGCCCATTACGCCGGTTCCATTCTAGCCCACGCTGGTGTTGGATGGGCTGATGGGCTCGGAAGCTTCGTATGTGGCCATAGAGCCGAGAAGAGAGGTAGGGTGAGGAGGAGAGGGAGTTTCAGAATGGTGATAATAGCGAGAGAGTGAGCGGAATATAAATGATAATGATCGCGTTTTATTTTTATGCGAATTATCTTTTTTTTTTTTTTATTGTGTGAGAAATGGTAATTTACTAAAATTTTGGTTCGATTTTGATTGTCAGGATTTGTTTTTTGTTTTTTCTTGGACAATAATAAAGCCGGCCATGTTTTGTCTTCTGCTATAAATCTGAAATTCAGCGACCATTTACCTGCTAGATAAAGGAACATAGTTAACCATCAGCAATCAGTCTGCCTTACGCCAGTCCAGGGTCATGGAAAGATCAACTTGGTTTCATCAGAAAATGAAGTTCGAGGCAACGTAAAGCAACCCATCCTTCAATCTTCTTTCTTTGGCGAGCAAACAGAGAAATTTGCATCTAGCTGTTGATTAATCATTGTAACACATCCGCTGTTCCAACAGATGCAATGGTTAGCAAAAAAAGGGAAAGCTGCAGAATGCAATGGTTTCGATCGAGAGCATAATTATGAAAATAACAATCCATAAGAAAAGACACTTTTGTGTCAATATATCAATGCATTAACATATGTATTCAGCACAAAAGTCAAATTAGTTTGTAGCACAAATCTACTTGAACAGAGGAAAACAAAGGGATAAATAAAACTATCGTTTACTCAAAAAGTAGAGAGAACATATTGAATGTCTTGTTTCCATGTAACAAGCAGAAATGCCCCATTGAAGGTCTTGTTTCCATGTAACAAGCAGAAAACGTATAACTGATATAAAGATGCAACTCAGAGGGCAAATAATGGATAACCATGAAAGGGATTTTAACAAAAATCAATATATGAAAAAACAGAAATCAGAATTTCATGCAGCAAAACTGTCAGTTTATGAAACTATAGTAAAGCAAAGACATAGTAAAGCAAAGACCTTTCCGAGGAGAAGGGCAAAAGCAATAGCAACATAACCATTGATTCACATAAAAGCATAACCATTGATTCACATACAAGCATCACCAATATCTCCTAACAAAATTTGTCCATTGCTTATTATACTACTATTCAAAATTTTCATCAAAAAAAAAAAAAAAAGAACAATGGAAAATAAAAGATTCTATATTTATATCAAAATAAAAACTTTTAACCTCTTTAAATGCTCCATTTCACTTTAACTCAAAAGTTGGCAATGGCGGTGCATCAAAACTCTCCAAAATCTCTGTTTTGGCACCTCCACTTCTGACCTCATCTTTCTTCTTGCCTCCACCAAACCACCCTCCAAACCAACCTGAATCCGAGGAAGATCCAACCGTATTTCCGGTCTGACTCGGCAAGCCCATTGGGAGACCAACCCCATGCCCCGGTTCTTCGATCATTACAGGCATACTTTGTTGGGCGGAGAGGACTTTGTTGAGCATGATCCCAGATCCTTCGATAAGAGCCAATAGGACCCCACCCAAAAGGGCCGATCGAGCTGAGGCGCCGAGTCCTTGGCGCATCTGAAGGAAGCCACCGGTGGCGGCTCCGGCGAAGATGGAGTTGCAAGGGTCTTCCTTTTGGCGAACATAAACCATGGTGCAATCGAAGGCAGAGAAGAGACCTCCCCAGACAGCGAAGCTTCCACCCACACGCGGAGCATTCATACGAAGGGCTTGTGAGCCGCGGAGGAAGCATGAACCAGTTGCCGAGTTGTAGAAGCCCTTGAGGAAGTGGAAAGCCGATCCTCCCACCGCTCCCATCCCAAACGCCCCGCCGATGTCGTCGAGGATGCGATCAGGGCAAAGTTCCCGAGAGGTTTCTGGAGTTCCCGTTCTAGATTTTTTTTTTTTTTTAGTTCGGTTTTTCTGTGGGCTGATTAGGTCAGGGGGTATTGGAGGGGTTTTAGCTTTGACAGTGGTAAATGAAATGAGACCTTTTCGGTGGTTTCTTCCTTTTCTTGGAAGAGTGTCGTTCTTTGTGTTCGATTTTAAGTTATCGGCCTGACGGAAAAGCCCCTCTGGAAAAGTCAAAAGAGTTCGATATTTTCGATTTACGGTGTATTTGTTTTATTGAATTTCAAACAAATTTCTTGTTGGGAAAAGAAACAGATATTTGTATTGACGGGAAAAAAAAACAAAAGGGCATTGTCGGCATTTAACAAGGATATTTCAGTCACTTCAGAAACAGAAAAACCGGGAGGTTTTGCAATGGCGGCGTCGTTTTGAGCTTCGGCAGCCAATGAAACCTAAAAAATCATTTGCTAATTGCTATGATGCTATCGGTTATAAAGAACCAGACGTGTAAAATCATTAAAGGAAGCTGGTCTAACCATTGACGGAGAGTGGATATGGTTATTGCTTTACTAACAGGTAGAGTTTTCTTTCACTGAACTGCCTTTTCAATTTCCAAGTTCATGTCTCATTTATAAAGAGAGTGGTAGTTCTGTAATTCTATCTAAGAATGCGCACAATGGTACTTTAACCTGACAAAGAGCCAAGCATTTCCAATTGTTATTAGATTTTCTTCACAAACCAAATGTGTCCAACAATTTCATACCTCAAAAAACCAATCTTTACAAATTGGGTCTTGTCCAAAACCCTCGTTAAACCCTTCCTTGATGAATACCACCCATAAAGTTCTCCACTTTCACCATAAGTCCTTAAAATTTAGCAGTTTGGAAAAACCCAGAAGTATTTTAAGTGGGTTTAGGATGAGGTGTGCTATACATTGTTGTTCTTTGGTAAGAGCTAAAAGTTAATCGTGTTTGCATTCAAGAACTGGTGAAGAGAGGGATTTAACTAGAGCAGGGAAATCATTGCGTTGGTTAGCCTCGGAGAAAGTGAATGGGTCGAAAGGGTAACATAAAGTAGCAATTGCGAAGGCTAATAGTTGTTCTTCTTGGAAGGAATTGTTTGATAGGTTGGAGATAGAGAATAATCGCTCCGCTTGGGAGGAAACACCGAAGTGGTTGGAGAAGGTGACGGTAGGAAAAACTGGACAGTCCTTAGGGGAGGATTCCGATTCTGTTGAATCTTTTTTGTGAAAAAAAAGGGTGCTCACTTACTAGATATGAAAGAGAGTAGACATAGGAACTTACGTATGATGAGTGATCATCGTAACAGTAGTCATGGCTGAGGGGATGAAAGCAATTAAGAAAAAAAAGTAAGAGAAGAGGATGAGGTTGTCAATTATTCAAAATGGGATAAGATTAAGGGTAGGTTTAGAGGAATGGTTGGCGTAGAACTTGGGTCTGAGAAACCAGAGTGTCGAAGATGGAATAACCAAGAATGTTGGGGTAGGAAAACATGGAAAGGGGCTACTGATTCAACTTTACCTAAGATGGTTGGTGGAGGGGTTTATGGGGTGGGTCCTGTTTTGGCTGCATTGTCTGCTGGAAGAAGGGAATTTTAGGCTTTGTATGTCCAAGAAGGATTAGATTTGAGTAGTAATAATAGGAAAAAAAAGGATTAGAAAGGGTTTGAAAAAGTTTTTATGATGGCTGAAAAACTTGGCTTAAATGTAAAGGAAGTTTCAAAGCATGATCTCAATATGGTTGTTGATAACCGCCCCCATCAGGATTTGGTGCTTGATGCTTCCCCCTTATAGATGGTGAAAATAAAGGAATTGGATTCTGTCTCAAATGATGAAGAAAAAGTTTATCTTTGGGTAGCTTTGGATGAGGTTACTGATCCTCAGAATTTGGGGGCAATAATTAGGTCGGCTTACTTCTTTGGAGCCTCAGGGGTGGGGCTATGTGCAAAAAATTCAGCTCCATTAGGTGGTGTTGTGAGCAAGGCAAGTGCTGGCTTACTTGAATTAATGGAGCTTCGATATAGCAAGAATATGATGCAGTTCTTAGCATCAGCCGAAAATGGTTGGCGAGTTCTTGGGGGCTCTGTTTATTCAAAAGTTGTCCCCTTGAATGATGTTTTGCCAGGCGTGCTAACCGTTCTTGTTTTAGGCAGTGGAGGTACTGGCTTGTGTCCTTTAGTAGAGAGATCATGCACTCAGTTAGTTGGGATTCCTGGAAACTTTCCTGTGGACATAGCAGCCAGAGAGGTTAATGATATGGAACCTACAGAAGTGGATTCTGGGTGCTCAGGCAGGGAGCTCCGGTCCTTTTTGGCTTTGGAGAGCTTGAATGTCAGTGTTGCAGTAGGTGTGCTTCTTCACCACTTAATTGGAAGCGGTATTAATTTTCCAATAGATGACAAGCCAACTGATATGCATCAATGATATGCCATGGCTGATGCATTAAGCTTGGTGTCTTGTCATCGTCTAATACTTATTTCAGAAATTTTATCACCATTCGTAAGGCTTTTTCTAGAAATGGAAATAGGTTGACAACTCTGACTTCTACTTTTTTCAGAGGAAAGATAAGTGATAAGAGACTTTATATTGGTTATATGCAGAAAGATCTTTTTTATTGCTACATGTGGTTGATTTGATATGGAAAATGAATAAACCATTAACAACACTTGGAATGCAATGACAGATTCGGAATTTCCTTGGAAATTTAATGGTTACTGTGTGTGGATTTGTAGGCTTTCTCAAACTGCTGAATTGCTTTGAAATTTCGTATGATTTTGATTTGATTCTAGTACAGAAATACAAACTAAAGTCAATGTTTGTCTGGTGTTCTTGCGGAATTGTAAAAGTAGTTAGATTTCATAAGCAAAGGCTTTTCAATCATAAAATAAAACAAAAGAAACAAAAATTATAAGGTACAAATTTTATTTGAGTGAGTGATTTAAATTTTATCATTACTTTTTTAATTGGTGAAATTTTATCGTTAAATTATTAATTTTGAGCAAATTAAAATCAAGTTAAAGTATGATATAGTATTATGTTTAATAGAAAATGCAGAAATAAAATAAAATTAAAAATTTTGGAATTATGTGGCATTGCATGTAATAGACAATGCCATAACAAAAAATAATAAATAAAATAAAAATTTAAATTTTAGTTTAATGGTTGTTCTATTTTTGCTATATTATTATAAAATTTATTTCTCCAACTGTAAAACAGTTTCTAACAAAATTTTTATTGAACATTCTTTAATTGCTTTTAAATTTTAAAATATGATAATAAATTTGCTCCAAAATGAATAATATGGTGTGAAAATTAAGTCAAATGAAATATTGCTGGTGAATAACCACTCACATAAAATGATAAATTTATAACATCTCAAATAAAAATATAAAGAAAGAAGTTTGAAAACTCATGCCACGAGAACAATGTGGACTAGGAAAAGTTATTCAAAGATAATTTCCTCATTGGCGTAAGGGTATCACTAGCCTTATACACACTCATTATGTGAGTGAAATATGTAAAAAGTTTGATAATTAAAGTAAATATTAGTAAAATAATACAAAATATTTTACATAGTTATTTTGAAATGTAAAAAAAAAAAAAAACTCAAAGTACTGATTTTTAAAACCAAAAAAAGTAAGCAAAGTTGGTTTTTTTTTTTTACTTTTTTTAAAAATTAAATTACTAATATAATCCTAATAATATATAACAATTAAAAATTTTATATAATCTATAGATTTTTATTTTTTATTTACAAAAGAGGTGATAATATGAAAATAAAACAAAATTATAAATATTAAAATTTAAAATTTAAAATTATTAAATATCACATTTAAAAAATAATTAAATAAATCAATTAAATTAAATTTTGTATTTAAAGATAAATTTCAACCTTGTCATTGCCGACTCCACAAGGTGCAGCTGCTCCTTTTTAAAGCATATTATCTATCATTAATCAACTTTTCTTACGCGAAGCTGGATCGAATCTATCGCTAGATCCCAATTCTGCGGCAGTACGTGGAAACCTGATTGATTGAAAATGGCCTTTTGCCCGCTAAACACTCTCGAAAGACATTGTGAAAAGGCCGTCACACTTTGTGAGGTTTGTTTGTTTGTTTGTTTTAACATGTCCCAATTTCATGATAAATTTGGGTCCCTTTCCTGCATTGCCAAAATGGTCGGTCCTTTTTGTCATTGTTAATACGTCTTTTTACCTAACTGAATGGACCTTTCATGAGATGAAACTATGTTTAATTCGTCTCGTCATTTGGGATTAATACAAAAATTATCTTCGAAGCATGAAAATATAAGACAGAGTAGCTGTTGGAGCAAAGGTTAATAGTCGAGCAATTGAATAAGGTGGAAGATTCTGTTTGCTCCAGTGGCATTCCCATGGTCCACTACTCACTACGGATCGGTCCCCTTCTAAGATGACATTCGTAAAACTCATTATCAAATATCAATAGCTGACTCAGCTTGGTCCCCCCTGTTTCCCAAGCTTTTCTAAACTCATAATGAAATTATTTGAACTTTTTTCTCAGATAACTCTTCGTAACTAATTGTAATTGGGACTATTTTTTTAACTATGACAGATTTTCATTATTTTTATCGAAAAGTGATTATTACATTTTTAATTAAACTTAAAATTAATATTTGTTTAAATTTCTTTTTACTTGTCAATGATGTTTTGGTTTAATGACAAAGGGACGGTATTTCTAGGTTTAATCCAATTTTATATAAAATTTATCTAATTTTATATTAGTTCTATAGTTTATTTGATTTTAATTCAATGAATTTTTATATAAATATAATATTTGATTATAATTATATTATAATTTTATAAAAAAATTAAATTTCTATTAAATTCAATTTTATTTATTTTCATATTTACTTTAAAATCATTAAAAATTTAATCATAAATTAATTTCAATGCGAATTAATCACCTTTGAATGAATAGTAAAAATTTCACTAATTTGAAGTAGTATTCAAGAACATTTCAAATTTGAAAAGGCAGCTTTGGATTGAAATTGAAATGCTAAGAATGATTGTTCAAGGGTCAAAAACATGTAAGACCGGCAGGTTAGGATACCAACCAAATTCGAAACCAAAAACATTTTGAAAAAAAATCATGATTCATGAATTAGGATGACCTTTTATTTATTTTTTTTGTTAAAATATAAAAAAACAGTGGGCCACATGGGAGGCAAATACGCAAACCATGTCATGTGTTCAAGCAAGAAAGCTGCAAGCAGCACCATGTGGGTATATGCTTATCGGCATTGCCCGCTCCAGTTGCTACTCCTCCTAATGACGATACATAAGCAATTTCAAACCAAACAGCTTATTTTATTTCCAACGTAAATTCACAGGTTAAGATTCTAACGTAAATTCACAGGTCCACATGGGGAATTCCTTAAAATCCAAACGAACAAACCAAGAACAAATACTTGGACTGTCATTTAAAAAAAATAAAAATCATGCCCGGGTTTCTTTATTATTGTCGCTTGGTGTTTCCTTTGGTCCTCGGTTGACAATTCTTGTACTATTAATCGTATCATTTGTGAGTATCTGTTAATCTTTTATTGTATTATTATTACTATTATTATTATTATTATTCGGATTTGGACTCTTTTCTATTCCCCTTCAAAAATTTTGCTGATGCCAATGTGGCAATGTAGGAATGGACAGCAATATCTGATAGGCCCAAATCTTACCCTATATTTTTATTCAAATATTTTTGGCTAATATATAGAATAGGTTTTTTTTTGGGTATAAACTATTTAATCAAGAAATTTCCGTGTGATAAGAAAGTAGAAAAATTAAGAAAGAAAACAAAAGGAAGAACGCTACCACAAAGCAGACAAAATCCATTGGTTTTTTAGACAGAAAGATTGAAGAGGATATCTTCAAAAATGGAAAATAGGCGTGGTAATAGCAAAAAAGAGCAAGCCTGAAAATCGGAAAAAGCAAAAACAAAAGGATACGGCAAACGACACTTTAAAAAAAAAACTAAAACGACATTGGAAGGAGAAGATTCGGATCATAACGCAGCATCTTCTTTCTTTTTCCGTGTGTAAACCAAAACGATAATTAAAAAAGAAAAAAACAAAGGCGATTGGGGCACGTGCCAGCTCACACGTGGGGTCCAAATTTAACCCATCTAACGGTCTCTCCCTCTTCAGTCTTCTTTTTCCAATCTGTCTGTTTATTTTGTAATTTTTCTTCCTATTTTTTTTCCCTTAAAAACGGGAAGGGAAGAGCGGCTGTGTGTGGTCAGTCACCTTTCCTTCTTTCTTTCTCAGCCCAAACCCAAATGTTATAAAGCTCACGCGGTCTCTTACTCTTACCTTCTTCTTCTTTCTCTGTTTCTCTCTCTTTTCCTTTCTCTCAGAGACCCAACTCACCCCTTCCATTCAAACACGGAGAGAGAGAGAGAGGGAAGAGAGAGGCACAAAAAATTCCATTGATAAATTCTAGTCTTCTTTTCTTTTTGTTTGTGTGTTTGTTTGATTGATTGATTTTCTATTTGGCTAGTTTGACAGCCGTTTCCGTGACGAGGATTGAGAGAGGGAAAAGGAAAAGAAAAAGAAAATAAATACAATAGAATGTCGGCATTGGACCCTGTCGATTGGCTTCTCTTCTCTCTCAGCAGATCATTTTGTAATCCTCTTGCTGTTTTTATTCAGATCCAGGTTTGTTCTTTTCTCTTTCAGATCCATTTTCTTTCTTTTCTTCCGCTCAAAGTTCTTAATTATCCGCAAACAGCGCCAAATAATATATATATTTTGCGGATTTTCGTTGTTTGGATAGAATTTTAACGTGTGGAAATAACCTGAATTGCTTTCTTGAATTCGTTTTCAAATTTTCTAAACCTTTTTATGTGTCTTTTCTTAGAAATTAAATGCATATTTGGTTAGTTCTTAGCTTCCTATCTTATTTATAATTACCTTAATTTTTTAAAATTCTCCTTAATATGTAGCCTAAAGGATCTATTCTTTAAAGAAGTTATAATTTCCTTTTTCCGTTGACGGTGCTGGTTTTTCGTTACCATTGGATCTAGATAGCTATGTTTAGAGCAAAAATTATATGTTTTATTTTTTAAAATTACAAAAAAAAAAAAAAAGAATTCTTTTTGTGACATAATGGAGATGAGATGTTTGATATTTGGTCGCAAAGATGGCTGTTATTATGATAGTCTGCAGTGTATCTTCCAAGTTTGTAGATGTAAATTCATTAATTTTGCTTCAATTCCATTGTAAGGAATATCGAGGTGATAAGGTTTTATTAAGCTCTGAGTTGAGCTTTGTTTGTTATAGTATTGAAATCAAATGGAGTAGAAAGCTCCTTTTATAAATACCATTTTTCCATAATGGGAGCTTTGTTTTGGTTTACTGATTTGTTCAAGTTGTTGGTGGGAAGGCTGGTATGTCAGTTAATGTAACAAAGGTTGTCTCATTGAAAAGCAGACGAAGTTAGCATCCGACCAATGGTTTATCCAAAAGAAAAGCTATTGAAGCGTCCTTACTTTTATACATTAATTACCAATTAAAATTTTTGAAGGAACTAAAATGCTTGATTGATATGCTATGAAGTACAGACATGGCCACATGGCAATTTCTAAAAAATGAGGACACGGATATGGTAGGACTCGGCAATAAGAAATTATGTTTTATATACAATTATCACTTAAAAATATATGGTAGATATTGGGCTGATTTCTTTCGTGTATCCTGCAAATTTCAACATGTATTTCAGTGCATCGCAAGTGTCAAAGTGTTGGACACAGATACGACATGAGTATGTGAGGGGTTCAGAAGTGTCTGTGCTTCATAGCCAATACGTGTTATCTGTTCTGCTTGCTGATATTCTTCTGCTTTTGACTAATGGGCCTCCTTCTTTTATTACTTTGCAATCAGTCCAATTTTCTACTTTATTAATGCAGTGTTTTCACTTTGATTATCTTAAATCAGTTATCTTTTCTCTCTCTCTCTCTCTCTCTCTCTGCCTGTTTGAACTTAAAAAAGGTTACCAATCTGAATATTTGTATATAATGTAGGGATGTGTAATCTGCTTGACTCTTGCTATTGGGTGGGCTTTTGCTGCTTATGTCAGGTACATGGTTTTAACGATGAGAATTTAAACAGCAGGATGCCGTGACTGTTCCAAGTTGTCAACATTACCTAGAAAACTTGCCTATGTTTATATATACCTACACTTTTTACCCTTCACAGGAACAGAGAGATCAATCGAATGAAAGATGGCATGAAAGGCGGCAATAGCTTTGCTTTTCTGTGCCATGATATTAATGAACTTGAGCACTCTAATCAGGTCAATCTACCAAGAGTTTCAGTCGTGATGCCTTTAAAAGGTTTTGGAGAGCATAATCTACACAACTGGAGGAGTCAGGTGAGTATTTAATGGTAGGCATTCTAGCTAGCACTTACCTTGAGTTGTCTTCTCAGGCATGCTAAGCATGCATTTAACTTTTCCGTAGCCACATTTTGTTCATTGGAAAATGGAAAATTTAACTAAATTTCCTTTAATAAGTGTTAGGCATATTCCCCCTGCCCTGTTTTTTAAATATTGCTCTACCAGAATTGATTATTTTAAAATATTCATGTTTGCAATAAGTAATTTTCTGAAGTATTTATTTCATACTTATGGAGACAGATTACATCTCTCTATGGTGGTCCTTTGGAGTTCCTTTTTGTGGTGGAAAGTACTGAAGACCCTGCTTACCATGCTGTATCTCGGTTAATAACAGATTTTAAGGTATACCACAAATTTGCTTTATTCTGTATTTTCTGATAATATTAAGAAAAAGAATCTGACAAAAGTCAAATATGATTGTTAATTACTGTGTAATCCTTTATTCTCAAACTTCCAAAATACTCAATGCTTGTACTTTGTTTTATATAAGTGTTTGAGGGCTTCATTTGAGCTTATTCATTGTGCCTTCACTTCTTGCCTTCCTGACTTCGTTGCATGTTTCTCTGTGCAGGATGATGTTGATGCTAAAATCATTGTAGCTGGTTTATCAACAACCTGTAGTCAGAAAATACATAACCAGCTGGTATATAACAACTTTACCAATTGTTAAGCTGATTCTGTAAATAACCGGCCTTGAATATCTGTTATTTTTCTGTTAATATTATTGTTTAGACTACATGTCTTGCCACTCTCACTTGTACTTAATGAAGACTTACTAAGTCTTAGCTGAAGATGTCCTCTTTCGCTAATCCACAATTATTTAAAGTTAGTCCTTGTATGTTGTTAAAATCTCTCTGCTAGAAGTGTATTCAATATAGTGCTTAACCATATATTTTTTTGGTATTTTTTGTGAAGGTTGGGGTGGAGCAAATGCATAAAGATGCCAAGTATGTATTATTTTTGGATGATGATGTTAGGCTTCACCCAGGATCGATTGGGGCCCTCACTACTGAGATGGAAAAGAATCCTGAGGTGTGTTTCTGTACATCCATATACCTTCAATCTAAATAATTAGATTTTTCTGAACCTTTACATGTATCTGTTATGCTTATGGTGCATAGAGTGTAAACTAGTGATACTTTTTGTGGTACTCATGTTATTGGAAGTAATGTGCAGATATTTATTCAAACTGGATACCCTCTTGATTTACCATCCGGAAGTTTAGGGAGTTACTGCATCTACGAATACCATATGGTATGGTGCCATCTATGACTTATTCTTTCTTCCTGAGATATTGCATTTACCTGACCATATCTTTTTTTATATAGATAACTACCATTGTTTTTATCCGCGAGAGCAGGGGAAAACCTGCTATCAAAACAACAGTACAACCAGAATCAAAGAAATTAGTGGCTACACCCTATGTTAATGGTTGAATTATTACGTAAAATCTGATTAATGCTGGATTCAGGCACTCTAATAACTCATTCGTATATGGCTTACTGTTTTATTCATGTTCTACTGCCCAATCTACGTTCAACCTTCAATTACTTCACAAGCATTATGCTAGCTGAACAACCCTGCGCCCCTCCCAAAAGATTTAACACAAATGCACATCAACAGGCAAACAGTTCTTATTGAAATATCACAGCAGCAGCAAGTTGGGAAATATCAGCTCTAATGTGTTAACCTATTCCATAGCCCAAAGTTCAAACAAGAATAGAGCCCTATAGGTATAGATGGTCAGTTTGGTGTATAGGGGGATTGCCTCATCTCTCTCTATTATTTGAATTTGGCCAAGAGGTGAAGCTGACCCCCCCCCCCCAACCCACACTGTAGTTCACAAGTGGAAAAACTTTTGTTTTTTTGTGTAACTGTGCTCTACCCGTTGATATTGCATGTGCTATTTTAATCTTTCTCCAATAAGTTGGTTATTGCATCCTTTAATTCATGTACTCATTGAATATTTCTTTTTTCTACAGCCTTGCTCAATGGGATTTGCTACTGGTGGGAAAACATTTTTTCTTTGGGGAGGGTGTATGATGGCAAGTAGTTCCTCCTATTCTTCTCAGTGCTTCCTGTGCAAAATTAAAGGATTATTTCTGATTCTTCTAGATTGTTTTTCAGATGCATGCTGATGATTTTAGACATGACCGCTATGGTGTGGTCTCGGGACTTCAAGATGGTGGATACTCCGATGATATGACTCTAGCTGCTATAGCTGGTAATCTAGTCTCTATTATATCTTTTAGTAGAGTAATAAGAAATTCAATATTTCTATTGATGTTAGAATTACTGCTTTGTAGACTCATACACTTGCAATGTTTTAACTGCTCATTTATTGTCTCTTCATAGGAGCCCACAAGAGTCTTATTACATCTCCTCCCACAGCTGTTTTTCCTCATCCTCTTGCAAGTGATCTTAGTTTCTCAAGGTTTGTGATTTTTACCCATTAAGCTTTTCTATTATAGTTATATCTATGGTGATTTTGACTTCTTGTCCAGGTACTGGAATTACTTGAGGAAGCAAACATTTGTTTTAGAATCATACATAAGCAAGGTTAATTGGCTAATGAATAAAGCACTGTTTTCATCCCATTGCTATCTTTCATGGGGATTTGTTGCGCCATACTTGATGGCTATGGTTCATGTTGCAGCAGCACTACAAATCTATATGAAGGGTTATTCATATGAGGAAACAACCTGTACAACGGGTGGTGAGCACACTATTTTTCCTTTTTAGTTAGGCTGTAGCATTATTAATTCAGATGAAACCAATGTCTCAGGTCCTGATCTGGATAGTTATACAAGTCCAGTGGTTATTTTTGAGTAACAAGAGTTTGTTTTTTGTCTTTGGCTGAGACAGTACTGAGTTATACTGATAATTTACAAGTTCCACTTGGCCCTCAACATGTTGGATTTTTAGTAATTTAAACACACTTGTATATCAGGGTTGCATAACTGTTTGCACTTTGGCAACTAGAAATGCTGGTAGTAGCCCTTGTCACGTAATAGAAATTTCTTTTTCAGTTGTATTTTTAGGTTGCAGTTAGTCTGGTAAAGTACTCAGTCTAATAAAATGGAAGCTAGAAAAGTATACTATGGTATTAAAACTGGAATTAGCTCCTGCAACTAAGCAAACTGTGTTTGCACAGGATTGTTACTAGCGAGTTGCCTAGCTATATGTACCTTTATGGAGCTACTTTCTATGTGGAACTTAACAAGGATTGAAGTTCAACTATGCAACATGTTATCTCCTGAGGCACCTAAGCTCTCACTTGATTATTACAACTGGAGCATGGTAAGTACCTCTCTCTCTTTAGTCTGAGTGATGACAACGAGCTTTATTAAAGTTGTGTCATTCTGTTGTTCCCATGAAACTTGAGTGCTTAACTTGAGCATTGAGACTTCCATTTTTCATTGTATATCACTTATAAATTATACATAAATGTTTGGAGTGATGAAGAAAAATTCTGGTTTTTTTATCCGTTTGAATGCGTTGTCTAGAATTCTACAATGCCTTCAGACTAAAGTAAATTAGTAAAATATAACCAAGCTTTCAGTTAGAAAAAAAAAAGTTTATATTTAAATCGGCTTGATGTTTTTGGTTGGATTTAAAGGGCCTGAATTTTGACTTGAAGCCTGGTCATTATTTGAGCTAGAGCTTGGATATCACAGACACTTATGAGTATTTACTAATGTAAATAAGTTGTTTTGTGATTGGGCAGATCTTTGTTGCAATGCTGGTTGATAACTTTTTGTACCCTATATCTGCTATCCGATCTCATTTCTCTCAATCTATCAATTGGTCTGGTATTCGTTATCACTTGAAGAATGGAAAGATAAGCAAGGTACGTTAGTTGAGCATAGCACTTAAGCAATAATGATCAGCTTTATTTATTTAGTTCAAAGCTTAGGAGTATTTGCCTACGCTGCAGATTGAAAGGAACAAGGATATGGGTCCAAAGTTCACAGACCTGGGAGGGAAGCATTTATATGGGAAAAAAGGAACTTCTCCCAAGGCCTCATTCCTCAGCTCTTTGGCGAGAAGTTTGGCTCAGAGGCGTCAACCCAAGAAATACGATGTCTAGACTCTAGAGATAAGCTTTGGCGCAGAGAAAGTTGTGACCATTTTGCGTCTCCTTTTCAAGACCCGATAGACAGCAAGTATTCTGAAGCAAAGATCCGGTCGTTGATTGTTGGTGCATTATTTGGTGATTCCTTATTTGATTGATTTTAGTGGTTTAGGAATTTTTGCCTCATTTTTTAGTCGCCAATTCAATCAATTTATTCTTAATTTATCAACCCTAGTCGGGGCTGGTTTTGTAATATGAATTGAATTCTCCCTGTAATTTTATAAATCCTTGCATACAGTTATTGTTCAAATGTGAGACAGTAGTGTTTGTGATTCACAGTTCTCTACAATCAGACTCTGTGGAGTGGCCGTTCTGTTTGTAACTGTACAATTTCCATCGTTCTTGTTTTTTTTTTTTTTCCTGTTACCAAAATTCAAGCATATTAAAACTCTCTGCCATGGCAACCACAGATGACAAATGCATGTGGCAGATAAACTTCTGAATCAGAAGATGATCAGAGCATTAGATAAATCACAGATTAATCAGCGGATGAAGAAAAAAAAAAGTTAAGCACCAGAATAACTGCCAAGTATTTCTCCTTAAAAAAAAACCAAGTGTGCACAGCACATGACAATGTTAAGACTTGTAAAGCCACCAGAAGAATATTCTTAGAAGGTTCCCATTTTGCTCTCAATTTTACAACCCAATGGTGGCAGTTGCTTGTAATTTACTTCTGAAGAACTCCAATGTAGAAGTCATCAATCATGTCAAATACTCGGGTAGCATGCTGCGGCCTGACATAGGCAATAAAAAGATGGAAATACCAAATAAGTTTGGATGTATAGAAGAGAACTTCAATCATGTTAATAGAGAGTAAACTGAATAAGAATATACTATTTACAACATGGTTTGGAAGATGAAAAATGCAAGGATTTTATCCTCATTTGCCTGTTTTATGCATAAAAACCTAGCTAGACATACATAAGAGCCAAGCCCAAGTAAAAGACGAGTCAAGCTAACTAACTCCAGAGGGATAGAAGAGAAAGAGGCAACATGAAATTTTCAAAATTTCATGAGTTCTTCCAAATGAAAGGAACAAATGCATACCCATAAAACCCTTCAGTTGAATCATCTCCGGCATGCGCCAAGATGGCATCACCACCTGGATGTTCCTCTACATATGAGGAAACATCATAAACCTGCAGTTGTTAAATATAGAAAGAAATGAACAACAGAAGCGAGATATCTTAATATCTCAAGGTGTTGTAAGTTCCAAAAACAGCATCAAGCCAAAGTCATCAATTACCTTGTCTTTAATGATGATCCAACAATCAGTCCTCTTATCATGTAATGCGATTTCTGCCTTACTGTAGGATTTGGATGCCTACAAAAGAGTTTGGAGTGAATTTGCAAACCTCCACTTTAATAATGCAACTAAAGCATATATGAAACACTGTAATGTATAACTGATAAACTGATATGTTAGATCATGCAGTGACCCCCAATAATTTCAAATCCATAGATTTGCTTGGTCATAAACGTACAAACTCTGAAAATTGAACTCTAAAAAACAGCAAAAATGCGATCAATTTATTTCGAAGTTACCAAGATTCATAAATGTACCTTAGAATTGTTAGCATTTGATTGAATCTTGTTTGTATGAGCTGCAATGAAACAGAATATCACCAATCAAAATAATCTGCAGAACTATTTTTATTTCATTTATTTCTATCTGCTACTACACTAAAACAATGTAAACAAAGAGAAAAACACACAAATTAAAGACTACCTGATTTACCACGCCGGGGTATCAAAATAAAAGCTCCAAGTAAGACACCCAAAATCAATGCTATCACGGCTATTGCCATCTCTCAGAGTTCAGCTTCTTTTTACTGATGAACCCAGATTTATCCCAGCAGCAATTTTAAACAAAAATACAAAAATGAGAAAACTCAAATTTGAACTAACTTCAACAGGTTCAAGCACACAGTTCATTACGAAGTGGATGCTTGAATGTATGTGCTAAGAAAAAAAGAGGGTTTTTGGTAGCTGAGAAAATGAGAGAAATGGAAGGGTTTTTCCAAAGCTAGAAATGAATAAAACTCTCAACTGCGAATGGAAAAGAAGACTCAAAAGAGAGTAAAAGCTAAAGCTTTTTTACCTGGAAAAGGGATTGGAATGTGGGTAGTCCGGAGAATGTGACCAGTGGAGTTGAGCGGATTTGCCGATGAGATCCTAGCGTAGAATCTTTTTGCTTTGCTGCCCTGTGACTTGATATTTTTCATGTTTTTCGCTTTCCGGCCGGGTCAAGTCCGCCTCTGGAAACGGATCGGGTTAACGGTTGATTATAAAGCCAATATAATCCCATAATTAAAAGGGTAAACTATTTGTTTAAGGGAAATACTTAAATTAAAATTTTTAGGTAAAATTTATAAAATATTTTTAAAAAATAATTTAATAAAATTTTTAATAAAAAATTTAAATTTATAGATTAAAATAGTTTAATGTGAAAATTAATAATATATAAAAAATTATTTAAAATATTAAATATATATAATATATAAAAAAAATTAAATTTTTTTAAAATTTTATTCATTTGATTTATGCAATAAAATTTTTTAATTTATCATATTTCATTTTTATTTTTATTTAATCATTTTTAATATGAAATTTCATAAATTTTATTTAAAAATTTTCATTTAAATCTTTTCCCTATGTTTAGTGATTAAAATTTTCTAAATCTTTTATTTTAGCCATTTATTTATGAAAAACCATAATTTAATCATTTATATTATAAAATTTTATTTTTTTTCACCATTCAACTGTTAGAAGCAAATTGTTTAGTTGAAGTGACATCATCTCCTCATTGTCATATAGTTAATATTATAATTTTTTAAAAGACAAAATTTATATATTAAAAAAAGATAAATTATATGTTGAGATCATTTTGGCCAGATTATGTTTAGCTCACTTACTTTAAAAAAAAAAATTATTCTGATTCCTTAACTTTTAAAAAATTATAATTTGATCATTAACCTTTATAAAATTTAGAATAATAAATTATTTTGTTATTTTTATTATTAATATTAAAATATCTTTATATAATACTCAAAAAAATATGAAACTTTATAAACAAAATATAAGTAAAATATTAATATTTTAATACATAATATTAAAATTATAATATCAAATCGTAATTTTTTATAATTGAATGATCAAAATTTAAAAAAATCACAAAAATTTTAATGACTAAACATGCAATTTACCTAATTAAAAACCTACGAAAATAGGATTTTCGTGCATTAACTTTTAGCTTACGAATGATTATTAGAAATTAAAAATAAAAAAGTTATCCAATGATTAATTTCAATAACTGTAAGTTAAATATTGATAATATCAAATACGAAAAAAAAAACTTAAATATATATAATTATGTAGCCAATGATAGAGTTCCCACGTGGTTCAAAAAATGCAAAGTATAAATTGCCTTTCACGCATTAGCAAAGAATAGTTTAATTGGTAAACAAAAATTTTCGAATTTCAAATCTCCTTTTCCTAAAATTATTAACTAGTTGAAAAATCATATGTCCAGCTCTGATTTGGCATCCACCGAAAGCAACAGTCGAAGCGAGCCTATCTATCCATTAGGAATTAGAATAAAGTTACCAAAAAGGAATCCATCATAGCAAAGTTTCCTCTGTTGCCCAATTTCCCTTTTCATCTTTCTTTGTTCTTTTCCCTTTACTTTATATCCGAACTTGTTCCCTTGAACAAAAAGATAGCAAACTTAGCTGCAAGAATAACAGAAAAATGGGTTGTTTCAGGCCTAAGAGTTCCAAAACTTCGGCTCCCATGCAGCCTTCCTCAACTGAACCTGTTCTTGCATACCCGGAAAACAGGAATCTCAAACTGGAGGTTCTTTTGCAGATTCCAGGATGCACAGTTCATCTGATGGATGAAGGAGAAGCCTTGGAACTTGCCAGGGGTGAGTTCACACTTGTCCGGATATTGGATGCTGATGTTCCTCTTGCTACCATTGTTAAGGTTGGTGAGGAACTTCAATGGCCTTTGACAAAAGATGAGCCAGTTGTTAAGCTTGATTCATTTCACTACCTATTTTCCTTGCCGATGAAAGATGGGAATCCTCTGAGTTATGGAGTGACCTTTTCGGGGCAGTATGGTAGCAACTTGGGCTCGTTGGATTCGTTTTTAAAGGAGCACTCATGCTTGTCTGGTGCAGCTTCAACTGGGGATAAACATGTTAATTGGAAGGAGTATGCCCCCAGGATTGAAGATTACAACAATGTTTTGGCAAAGGCCATTGCTGGAGGGACCGGCCAGATTGTTAAAGGAATCTTCAAATGCAGCAATGCTTATACTAGCCAGGTTTGCTTTTGAACGTCAACATTAATCTAGCCCACACATGTCATGTCATGTCATCCTCGTTCAAGATAGCTACAGTCGGAGCATTTAATCATCTAATGAAAGTTATCTGAAAATGGAAAAGAAAGTACTAAGTTTAGGCATGAGTAATACACCAACAATTATTCAATAAACTTGCATTTTTACGCCAAGCTAACCATAAGAAAACATTCATTGCAAAAGGTAAAAAAGCCTGGTATATAAGTTTTTATATGCTCAAAAGGAAAAAGATTTGCCACGCTTTGAATTGCCTTGGTTAGTCAATCTAAAGAAAAGAAGGGAAAAAGCAGGTGCAGAAAGGAGGAGAAATCATTTTAACGCCAGCAAGTAATGGCTACAAAAGCAGCGGGGCCCCAAGGAAGAGTAGTGGAGCTAACAAAAGCCTAAAACGGTATCCCAAGACAAGAAAATTTCTTTTCAGTTATTATTTGAGCATGACATAAATTTTTATGAAGTCAAAAGTTGATGCCTCTGAGGTACTGTCTATTGTGTGCAGTGTGAGAAAGCTGTCGAAAATGACTGAAAAGCTAAGCAAATCAATGCTTGACGTGGTTGGTGTGGCTAGCGGAACAGTGATGGCGCCCTTGGTTAACTCCAAACCTGGGAAAGCTTTCCTATCCATGGTTCCAGGAGAAGTTCTTGTAGCTTCCCTTGACGCTGTCAGTGAGTAATAAAAAGCCAAATATTGCAGTGGTTCATTTCTCTAAAATTGAGAATATAGTATATAGCATTGTTACAAAATAGTATGACTTCTGATCATCTCACTTAGTGGAAAAGTGTATATCTGGTGACTGCATTGTCCATTTCGTGTATTGCAGACAAGGTTCTGGATGCAGCTGAAGTTGCTGAAAAGCAAGCTTTTTCTGCAACATCCACTGCAGCAACCAGAATGATGACTGATAGGTAATATGACCCAAGAAGCCATTGAACATGCAGCACTTGACATTTACATTCTCTCCAAAATTGAAATACAGAATTTTCTTTTCCCATTTATTGGATAATATCTTTGTATCTTTATATACATATATATATATATATATATATTTCTCAATCTTGATTCCTGTTTATGGTTTTGAGTACTAGGTTCGGTGAAAGAGCAGGGGAGGCCACTGAAGATGTGCTAGCAACTGCAGGGCATTGTGCTAGTGCTGCTTGGAATATCTTCAAGATAAGGAAGGCAATCACTCCTTCATCCAAAGCCAGTGCTGGACTATTGAACAATGCAGCCAAGTACAAAAGCAGGAAATCTTATAATTAAGACTCCTCTATTCGAGAGATTTTATGATCTGCAAACGAAAAAAAATATTTAGAAGGCTATAATCTATTTTGTATTGAAACTGAACCAAATCCTTTAAGTGTTCTAAAGCATGTCATGAATCTGTGTGTATTTTCCAATAAATCTTTTTTTTCTTTTCTCAAAAACTGAAGCACTTTTTTGATAGTTACATATACCAGGCAAGAGAAAAGAGTTATTATCTGCAGAGAATAGCAGGTGTGAGGTGTGCGTTATTTCCATTGCCATTGAAATGGTGGTATAACCAATTTAGTTAATTTCACTTGTTTGAAAAAAAAATCAAATTTAATTCTAATGATGCAAATATCATAAACAATTTGACCAAATCTTCTCCATTGTTTTTCATATTTACTCTTGAACCACAACAGTAGCCTGTAAATCCTAAGAGTAAAAGTGAATCAATCATATAAAATTTGTAATTTGTTTACTTTTGTTTAAATTATTTATTGATATAAATGAAAATACTATTAGTAAAACACAAGATTTCCATCTAAATCCTCTATCACTCTAATTTAATCATGTGGCAATTTTTTGTTATTATATTAATTACTATTAAATTAAATACTACTTTCATAAGTAGAAAAATGACTTAAATATGAAAATTTTGAATTAAAATTAAATAATCATCTAAAGTATTTATTATTTTATTATAATTAAACGCTGAAATAATTATTTTCATTAAGTTGAATCTTTGATTGGATGAAAATTAATGATGAGAATTAACAAAATTTTGTCCAACAAGAGTTTTATAAAGTAAAAATAAATATTTGATAGCTCAATTGATTTATAATAAAATAATAAAGATTTGAATAATTTTTTTATTAAAAATTTGATTGATTATTCAATTTTAGTTAAAAAAATTTTTTTATATACTTAAGCCTAAAAAAATAACAAATTTATCATCAGTTTTGGCAACTGCCCTTAATCGGCCCAAAGAGGTTCAAAACTGTTGCGTTTTGGCTGCCCACCGCACTACTCTAACGATCCAAAGCCAAACGGCAGTCGTTTCATCATATCAGTTTTCCGTTATGGGTTACCATCACCTACCATTTCATCAGAAGATCGGTCCAAAGTACATGTAACAACGAAATTGTGTTCTCTCTGAAAACCCCAAACCCTAATTGCCCAAAAAAAAAAAAAACCCCAAAAGAAAGAAACCAAAGCACACAAAGCCCTACAATGGAAAACGAAACAAAGCTAAGCATATACAGAGCAGCAAGAACAATAAAACGCAAAGACAACACTCTCTACAACGCACTTAGATCCATTTACGAGGACTCAATCTTTGTCGGCGAAATCTCCCAGCTGTGGCCTCAACTTCCTCTCGTCGCCAACCTCCGTTGCGGTCTCTGGTATTCTTCCAAATTTCAGTCCACTTGTTACTTCAAATCCACCGACGGTCATAACAATAATTGGTCTTTCAATACCTCGCGTCTCAACTTCCACATCGCCCTTCTCGCTGGTAAAATTCTCATTTTTTTCCTCTTTTTAAATGTAATTTGAAATGATTTTTTTTTTTGGGTTTTTTGTTTTTTAATGGTAGGACAGAAGGGAGGGTGTATTATAATTGATTCGACACGGAGGGGGAAGCGGTTTCCTGATAGTATGTCGAAAACTATACCCATTTGGACGTGTGTTTTGAACCGCTCCATTTGTAATTATTTGAACAAGTTGTGTAATGACGACGCCTCATTGGTGGAGCGGGTGAGTACCGGCAATGTTCTCTGTTTAAAGTTTCTTAATTTTGTCCAACCTTTCATCATTTTCTATCCTTGGGTTTCATGTAAAATCAAGTGTTTGAGTTTTCATAATTACCCAAATCAATTGCGAGCAATTTTTTCTCTCCCCCCCCCCTCCCCCCTAAAGAGCATCATTCATGATATGACAAGCACTTGACTAAGTGTTAGGGCTGAGACTGCATTTATGCTTTTTTGTTTTGGGTATATGTTACAGAGGAAGCTACCTCATTGGTTGAAATTGACTGCATTCTGGTAGAAGTACTTTCTTGTTCCTGTTTTCTGACTTGCTTCTCTGCAGGAGTCAGATGCAGGGCACAATTCTGTTGATTGGGATTGTTCCTTGCACCTTCCCCTTTGGGTTTCCGAAACAGAGAAGTCAGCTATTGAGGACCGGTTAGAAGGATGGACCAAAGACCTGGATGCAAGTGGAGCTGATATTGCGACTCTTGCATCGTGCTTAAAAAAGCCCTTGCGTCCTCTATGGATTTCTCAGAAAACTGTCATCTGGATAAACGAAGTGCCGGATTATGATTCTTGGGATTTCACACCAATAATTCTTGTTTCTGCCTCTTCCTCGAGTGGAGTAACTCAACATAGGACTACCTCAGAGTTTAGCTGGAATTATATACCAGGAGCTGGAGATGATGAAGAAAGCTGGGCTAGGGGCTTGTCTCCTAATCTCTTTTGGAATCATGCCTATGATCTTATTAGCTCAGGACCTGATTTGTGTAACCAGAAGGTTGCTGATATAGTTGAGAAGGACAGAGTGTATCGTGCTCAAAGGGGGCAGAATGCCCCTCAGATCACTGCCAAGCCCTCAATATCTGGGAATTCACCTCATCTTCCTTGTTTAGGCCCCCTATTGTGTTCAGATCTTTCAAACCTTAAGATTATCTCTTCTGATGAAGGATGTGGAATATTTTGGCTAGGATCTACTAATCTTGCTCTGGGCTCATCTCAAGTTGGTATGATGCATTAGCAATTCCTCTCATTGGTCATTCTATTATTGCTACTTTCATTTAGTTACATTTTTTTTTTTTTTTTTGTGGATGCTTCCGTAAGATTGCTCCTTTGGTAAAATTTGTAAGAAGAAACACTCCAAGTTACCCACATACACACTAAAATCAAACAGAGTAGGTGATGTATTTCAGTCTGTCTATCTGATAAATTTATTTCAAGCACTTGTTTTAGTCTTTTCCCAAATATGAGATTATGTTCATATTTCTGTTGATTTCATTGGTGAACTAGCTGATGGGGGAGCTTAGTTGACAAATTTTCCTTAGAGGTTGTAAGTATGTTAATGGATGTTATCTGGGAACTTGGTGTCTGCAATAAAATTCCACATAATTGAACCTTTAGGACTGAATCCAATGTGATACAGATAAGTATGTTGAATTCTTTGAAAAGTAGAGAAATTGGTTGTCTGTAATGATAGTGATGATGACATGCCAAAGTTGAGGTAATGGTGGTTGCGGTGTATGTATTGGCCAGACTAGAATCATATCTTTGTTACTTGTTTGTTTCTCTTTCTATCCTATATATCAGTGACAATAAAGCAGTTAGAGCTTTGTGTGATTTTCATGTGCCTTATATTTTGTTTTACTTATGTGGTGCAGCTGAAAATGCATCTAACGTTGATTGCATATTGAATTGTGATCAATGGTCAAACTTTGTCTGTCTTAAAGAGGCTGAAGCGAATTTGCATCTTCCTATTGTGGTCTGTATGCAAGTAAACTGAAACCTGGGTTTGTTAATAATCATTTTTGTACTTTTCCTGCTTACTTTTGCTTTGCTGACCAGAATTCAAAGTTGGATCGGTTTTCCTTGTTTAATAACCTTTCTTCTGCGGTTAGCTTCGCAAAATTAAATCTTACAAAAGGGAGAACACTTCTTATATGTTGCCATGATGGTAAATCTCACATGCCATTTTCCTAATTAAACTATCTTTTATCTTCTCAACCATCTTTGGTCAAGCTTTTTATCTTTGTAATTTCATGGGAAATAAAATGGATTGGTTTGTTTGTATAGCATTGAAGTATGCTCTAACATGTTGTTATGCATTTGTTATCAGGGGAAGACATCAGTGTATGCGTTTGTCTGGCAATCTTGATATCATTGTTTGATGATGAAGGTATGCTATCTTAAGACTAACCTATGCAATAATACTTGTATCCAATTAATCTATTAGGTTCAATTCAACCTTTTGCTTAATTATGTTTGCTGCCTGCGAAAATGGATGACTGATGAAATCTCTTTCCCTCTTAAGATACTAGACGAGTTTGTTTTCTTGATGGTTGCCTTGTGGACTAAACTTCGTTACCCACCCCTAAGGAATTTAATCAGGGTAGAGTTGGTGCATCTAGAGAAGAAACTGGAACCAAAACTGAAATATTGACATTGTACCTGAAACCAAAACTTAATATTCCCATGCATGATAGATTGTTGTTAGCATCCTTCTTTTGCTTTCTGACTTATAAGTTTTTGGGTAATTTCTCAAGTTTTCACCCTCTTTAGGGTCCTTTGATGGTGGCAAATCCTTCAGTGAGACATGTATCACGAAATGTGAGATGCGGCGACGACTTGTATATATTTGTAAATTTGCAATAAAGGCCCGGCCATCAAGAGGAAACCTCAAACAAGTTTTCAGTTTTCTTAATAGTGGAAAAGTCACCTAAGTTTGCAGGTATTTGATCAGTTCTCTCATTATATATTTTACAGTGAAATGATGCTGACTGGCAGAATTATTCTTCAAATGTAGTTTTCAGGAGAGCCAGAAGATCTTTGGTGAAAGCTGAAAATTTTGCACTGATATTTTACTCGAATATTTATGTGGTTTTATGTACCAAAAGAAATTAAATGAATATTTCAGTAAAGTCAGAAAGGGAATATTATAATGTACCATAAAATTAAGAAGACAGACGAGAAGATTATAACATTTTTCAACCATTTTTGTAATAGACTATCGACTATGGTATCAAATCTACCTTTTTTTTGTTTCAATTTTTTTCCTAGCTATAAGATGTTTTTATTGAATAATCTCTTCTCCTTTTCGATGTTATTTGTTTTGGAGCTGTCTCTGGCACGTTGTTCGTTTTCAGAGTTCCAATCTGAGTAATCTGTGTTATAAATCCCTCATCAAACAATTAAACAAATGAAATAGTCTCTAAATGCACGTGATCAACTTGTTGCATGGCCATAATTGGAAAGCACAATGGAAAGAAAATGAGCATGCATATATAAAGTAATTTTAATCTTAGTAGTTGCCGTAATTCAATATTTAAACAAATCAGTTACATTAATGGTGCCACAATGCGACAGACTTAAAAAAAAATATTAAAGATGAAAGACCAAGACCAAAGGGGAGGCAGTACTTCACATTTTTCTTGATGTAATGGAGATTATAAGCTTTTGATTTTTGGTTTTTTTTTTTAAGGGGATCGAGAAATGATAGAGACAGTTTCTTTAACTCCTGTCTTGTTTTGCAATGATCTAAACACTAGTGATTTAACTTTTGTCACTGTCTAAAAGGAGAGGACCCCATTTTCCACTGAAGCAATGCTTAAGCCTAATCGCTTTGCCATGGACAAAAAACGAGGTCAAGTCACAAGCTGGCTGATCACAGGCAAAGAACCAGCAAGATCATGCATCAGCTCCACTTTCAACCTTTTTCTCTTTGGATCCACCAATTATGCCATTAGTAATTCATTAACAACACTGGCGTCAAATTGTGTTAGTGATTAAATTAGTGGTTGGCATTAAATTAAAGTGAAGATAGGTCCCATTTTCTTAGTTTAATCAACTATACCCTGTCTTATCATCTATTTAATCATTTTTTCCTTTTTGATTCTCATTTTGTCAATTCAGGGATATTTTCTTTTTATGATATATATATATATATATATATATATATATATGGAACATTGATTTCGATATTTTTGGTGCAACTATTAACTTTTTTTTTTGGAATATGGTGCCACACCATTTGATCAATAAAGATGTAGAATCATTTAAAATCCCAAACGATCACTAATAATAAATTAATAAAAATATACATATTACTTTGCTTGGTTTTAATTTTATTAATTAATGATCATTAATTTTTTTCGTAGGATAAAATTATCAAAATTAATTCATATAAGATACAACAAGACGGTGCATACAAAAAAATCACATTTTAGGTCGGATGATAAATTCTAAAAAGTTTCATAAAGTAGCTAAGCTTGCAAAGTTTGCCATAGTAACATTAAAAGGCACCCCCTTAGCATTTGCGAAATCAAAATTGGTAAATCCAATTGTTAGAGGAAGTTCAAAACACATGACTAATCTTGAAATTAAAACTTAATTCCGGCCACCTACTTCACCTGTCATTGGAGAAACACCCACTTTATTTACTAGTACTAGTTATATAAAATTAAATACAGTGGTTTAGTAACGAATTAGCCAACTTGATTAAATTAATAGTCACATACTAATTACACACGCCAAAATTGTTTTTCACCCAGTTCCTAACATATATAATAATTGTAATGCTTAAAGTGACTTTTTTTCAGCAACTGGTTGCCTGATCTCCATGAATCATCTAAATCTTTGGTATTAAATTCCATTCATACTAAGTTAGGCAGATATACCACAAATTCTAGCTACCTCATGATCCTGAATGGCACATATGTTTAATATGTTTTATTGCTCATCGTTAGAATAACATTAATAATCTCCCTCCAAAATTGGCCCCCCTGGCCTGTAAAATACTAGGAAAAAATAAAAACAATGTTGGGATTTTATTATTTTATGTTATTTTTAGGTTTGGGTTGATTGTTGTTTGATCTGTTTAAAAAAGATAAAGCTTTTGAGTTTGGCCTCAATTGATATATAAATATATATATATATATATATATATATAAAATAAAAATAAACCCACTTTGTCTCACAAATATAGTTATGTATTAAGTCCACTAATTGAAATTAACACCCTTGCAATTTTCATGTAGTATGATTGTTAAACTAACATATAAATCAACATTGGTGATTGGTTAATTTAATTTAATGACTAATTTTGTTAATCTATATATGTTATTTGTAGAGACTCACATTTAATTTATGAAGTATTATTTATTTTAATTTAAAAATTTTACGATTTTATTATATAAAATTTTTTTCATAAATTTGAGTTTAAACCTTTATTTATATATCATAATAAAATTTCAGATAATCCTAACATAAAATTGGGTGTCACACTATCATTGAAAATTAGTACGAGAAGAGGGACTAGGCTTATATAAAACCTCACCAAGTTCACGCCGAGAGCACCGGCCTTCAAAAATTCTTCTACGCACTACCCTAATTAATTAATGTACCGTCTAAATATTCCCTTAACTAAATATATAAATATATATATATAGTCTAAGAATATCAATTCATACAATCTAAATAGCATCCTATAAGATCTTATTGGATTGGATGGAAATGCTGGGAGGGGGGGGGTTCTTGGGAGCAAAAAATCTTTTGTTAATTAAACAAAAAAATCTTATTCTGATACGAAAATTTCGAAGAGGAAAGATGGAAAATGTATTTAAAATGGTGAAGGGCCAAGTGCAAGAAGTTGGACTGTTTAGTGGTATATGCAATGGCTTCTAATTTGAACTCCGAATTGCAACATAAGCCAAATGCTTTAACCACATTGCTGGCGATAAAGTAATGGGATTTGAAACAGATTTTGTTGTCCTTTATTATTCTAGGAAATCTTCACGTAATCAAAAAGAAAGTTGGAGGATACAAAGGAATATTCTCGCCCTTTCAGCTAAATATGTTACAATACATCATCATTGGAAGTTATGATTGTACAGGATTTATGTTTCGGAAATATTTAGAGAAATGCACAATAATTTTGGATTCAAACAAAGAAAAACGTCTTATTTGCTTGACTTCATCAATATTCCAAAAGTAAAAAAAAAAAAAAAGGCAGGTCCAAAAAAATTAATTTAGAAAACAAAATTGATATATATATATATATATATAGATGAATTTGCTTATATCATGTTATAAATGGAAGGAAGATCTCTTATCTCCTGGAAAGAAGATTCTATCTTTTCTCGTACTTCTATTATTAATCATTGATATGCTCTTAGTTGGGTTAATCAATCATGCATTACTATTATAGGACATGCTATAAGAGGCAGTTGCAGTGATGTTTAGCATTAATTGTAGGTTGGAGAGCTTAGAAAAAGTGCTTTTGCCAATTTAAACTGTAGCACAGTAACTAGCTAGCTTGCAAGAAATATGATTTTAATTTAATTCTTATGTATATATATGTTATTTCATTGTGTGTGTGAGAGAGAGATAAGAGAATATGATTAAAATAAGTCCAGCAATACATCCAAGAATATATGATGCTAATGCCAGCATAGGATCGGTGCAACCAACTGACTGCAATTTGGCTAAAGGAGTATGTGCTTTATATTTAATAAAAAAACAAAGAAAGAAAGAAAACCCTGCTTTGCTTTAGAAAAAAAGGGAACCCGCCAATTTTTTAAAGAGGAAACTTTTTATTTTCCAGCTGGTCATTCCAGGAGCTTTTCTTCTTTTCAATTCTTTTAACCCTTTTTAACTTTAAGATTTAGAAATTATGCAATCTAAGTTATGTTGATCTCTACCTTTTAAAATGATGATCTTGATGTAGTAAAATTTGAAAACAATTGGGACTCCCACATTGTTAGATTCATGGTTATACCAAACTAAGGTAATATCTACAAAAATTCAGGTATATATATTTACTAATGATCAGTAATGGATTGGTGCATGTCTTTTATACTCTAGTTGTTACTATAATATTATATGCAGCAAGCCAAATTGAAATTGGAGTTGGAACTAGAAGCTGGAAGTCTACTTAATCAAATCTTTAATAATTGTATAATTATTAAAATTCAATTTGTAATATATAAAATATAAACCGACAATACTAAAGACATGTGTTTAAAGTAATCTCACTTCACAACAGGATTAAACTAAACCGTAAAATGAAAATATATAGGAAAAGAAAGGGAACAAGAAAAAAAAAATGGCCCCACATTAAGGGATGCATAGTCATCTTTTCTTGAATTTACATAGAAAATGGTTTATCCTTGCTCGCATGGTAATGAAAGTAACAACCACCAACACCATAAAAAGACTATCTTTAACAACCCCACAACAAAAGGCTTTGGAAACATATGTAAAGTTGGCTACTTCATGGAAAATCAGCAGACATCATTTTTTACTTGCATATATAAATACATATTCAAATGCTCCATAAGTTTGGTAGAGCAAATCAAGTCCTTTTATGTTAGATATATGCTCACTGCTTTTTTTTGCTTTTCTTTCTTTCATTATCATATCGCCTTTCTTGACTGGTTAATTTGCTTAGGACATCTAAAAACTTCTTTGAAAACTGAGGTTCTGATCAGAAGGGGAAAATGGGTTCTCCAGAGAAGAATGAGTTAGAGGAAAATGGGTTCTCCAGGGAGAAGGGAAGAAAGCAAAATATGGGCATAATTTTCAGATATGCTGATTGGGTTGATGTTGTGCTAATGGTGTTGGGTACTATTGGAGCTATCGGAGATGGAATGTCAACATATTGGTTAATAGTCTTTGCTGGCCGCTTAATGAACAGCATGGGTTATGGTAATACCCCACAAAATAATAACAATTTCATGGAAGATGTCGAAAAGGTTAGCACTTAATTAGATGTTATTAGTTGTAACTTAGAACAGGTAGTCAACAATTTCATTCTATTAATCTTTTGTCCTGCTCTTTCTGTCTCTCATATATTTCATTTTGTTTTTTTTACTTTGTTAACAGTGCAGCTCATACTTTACATACTTGGGACTAGTAGTCATGGTGGTGGCTTTCATGGGTAATTTTCAGGAAACAATATCAGTTTTCACGTTTTGTTTAGCTTTATGAGGACAAGGGGAGAGTCTGGTACTAGTTAAACCTGCAGTCAATTCACAAACAGGAGGGATCCGAGGAAGCGATAGTAGCATAATAAGGAGACACTGACTTCATAACCAAAAAAATGAAACAATAAAATGAGTTCATTTTATGAAACCCTAAACACGCCCTAATTTTGAAAAGACTAAAATTTAACTGGTATTAGTATATAAAATCAAAGTAATCCTATTGCATGTCAAAATATAATCTAAAAAAGGATACAAAAAGACTAAAATTGATCCATCTTAATGCTTGCAGAAGGCTACTGTTGGAGCAAAACTAGTGAACGGCAAGTGCTGAAGATTCGTTACAAGTATTTGGAAGCCATTCTTAGACAAGAAGTAGGCTTTTTTGATTCACAGGAGGCAACTACTTCAGAAGTCATCAATAGCATATCTAAAGATACATCTCTCATACAAGAAGTCCTTAGTGAAAAGGTACCCATTTCATATGTACAATATATTCTTCTGCAGTTAATCTCATGAATATCGATGAATCTTATTTCATAGTATATAATTCAGTATTTAATAGTGGGACATTAATTGCTATGATTTTACACATTATGGTTAACTTTTTGAACAAAACTAAAGTTCCAGATCCGCCTATTATTGTTAATTCAAACCAAGATAGTGAAGTACTGTTCCTAACGTTTAAATTTTCAGGTGCCGATATTTGTGATGAATTCATCTTCCTTCATATCAGGACTTGCATTTTCCACTTACCTTTCACGGAGGTTGGCTTTAGTAGTTTTTCCAGCACTACTTTTCCTCATCATTCCAGGAATAATTTATGGAAAGTACCTTCTCTATCTATCCAAGAAAGCTTCCAAGGAATATGGGAAAGCAAACACCATCGTGGAGCAGGCTCTAAGTTCCATTAAGACGGTTTATTCATTCACAGCAGAAAGGAGAATTGTGGAGAGATATTCAGCAATATTGGATAGGACAATAAAGTTGGGATTGAAGCAAGGCATAGCAAAAGGTTTGGCAGTGGGGAGCACAGGGCTTTCATTTGCAATATGGGCTTTCCTTGCTTGGTATGGAAGTCATTTGGTAATGTACAAAGGAGAAAGTGGAGGAAGGGTCTATGCAGCTGGCCTCTCCTTTATATTGGGCGGACTGTAAATGATACCTTAACCCATCTTATTTCTGATTACTCATATTGATTAATTATGGACTAATAAGCTCTAATTATACGATAAGGGATATGCATGAAACTACCTCAGGAATCTCGAATCAAATATTTATCTGATCCTTTCGAAGTTTTCCCCTAGTTCAACCAAAGTTCTCCTAGTACTCATTTTCAGATTGTTCATCTGTATGTAGCCAGCCACTAAGTGGAAATTAAGTTTCTCTAGCTACTTAACTAAAATTAATGTGGTAAATTAAATGTAGGTCTCTTGGAGTAGCACTTGCTGATCTGAAGTACTTCACAGAAGCTGCCGTCGCTGCTACAAGAATATTTGCTAGGATTGACCGGACTCCAGAAATCGATAGTGAAGACACAAAAGGCATTGTGTTAGACACAATTCGAGGAGATGTAGAATTTGAGAATGTCAAATTCATATATCCTTCTCGTCCTGATTCCGTTGTTCTCAAAGATTTCAACCTCAAAGTTGAAGCAGGCAAAACTGTGGCTCTTGTTGGTGCAAGTGGAAGCGGCAAATCTACCGCAATTGCACTGGTGCAACGATTTTATGATGCAAACGATGGAGTAGTCAAGATTGATGGTGTTGATATAAGAACATTGCAATTGAAATGGATAAGAGGAAAAATGGGGCTTGTTAGTCAAGAACATGCATTGTTTGGGACATCAATAAAGCAAAATATAATGTTTGGGAAACTAGATGCTACAATGGATGAAGTCATGGCCGCTTCCATGGCTGCTAATGCTCATAATTTCATCAGACAGCTTCCTGAAGGGTATGAAACAAAGGTGGGTGTTAACAATAAAAACTTGTGCTTCCATTGCTTAAAAAATTTGTGAAATTTGTTATGTCTGTTATTTCTTGAATCAAATCAGGAAATATATATATTCAAGTCTGACTTTTAACATGAAAAATATTGTACCAGATTGGCGAACGCGGAGCACTTTTATCAGGTGGACAAAAACAGCGAATTGCGATTGCCAGAGCCATTATCAAGAACCCTGTGATTCTACTACTTGATGAGGCAACAAGTGCTCTTGACTCTGAATCAGAAACACTGGTACAAAATGCACTTGATCAGGCCTCCATGGGAAGAACCACTCTGGTTAGTGATAACTAGTTTGACTGCTTTCACTGGTTAATTTCTTTTATAAAATACAAGATGTCAGTTCCATTAATTGTGGCTGATGAAAAATATATGAATTTCCTTGGATTCTGCTTTGTGGCAAGATGGGACTACATATATATTGTTAATTACCTCATCATTTTTCGATACTTGTTTCCAATTTAAAGTGCTCTTAAGGAAAGCACTATGATAATTTCAATATAATCATTTTCCCATAAACTTTCTGTGCATAGTTCTCTTAAAACACCCTGTCCGGCATGTTTCCTGATTATTGGTCAACGTTTTACAACAATAGCAAAGATGAGTTGTCTTTGTTACCTAATAAATCTTTTTTTTTAAAGTTTACACCATTTTTTTTGTCCTGACATACATTTAATTTAGATTGCAGGAAGTGCTAGGAAGAAATTTATTTAGATTAAGGATTTCATTCTAGTTTAATTTAGATTGCAGTTCGAATAAAAAAAGCCTTGGTCTCTTCTAATTAAGCAGAGATCCAATTTGATCAGGTTGTTGCCCACAAGCTCTCCACTATTCGAAATGCAGACCTCATTGCAGTGGTTAACAATGGTTGTATTATTGAAATGGGATCGCACGACGATCTGATAAACATGAGAAATGGCCACTACGCACAACTTGCAAAGCTACAAAGACAATTCAGCTGTGATGACCATGAACAAAATCCTGAAACACGCCTTTCTTCTGTTGGAAGAATCAGTACAGGCAGGCTAAGCACAGTCAAATCAAGCCCAGATTTCTTTGCTACACCATTGTCCAATATTGAAAGTCCAAAACCAGTATCTCATCCCCCTCCTTCCTTCCTTCGGCTTCTCTCTTTAAATTCCTCAGAATGGAAGCAAGGTTTGATTGGTAGTCTCTCAGCTATAGCTTTTGGTGCAGTTCAACCTGTCTATGCCTTAACCATTGGTGGCATGATTTCAGCCTTTTTTGCAACAAGTCACCAAGAAATGCAGGCTCGGATACGGACCTATGCTTTGATATTTTCTTCACTTACATTGTTCTCCATCATTCTGAATCTTATTCAGCATTACAGTTTTGCTTATATGGGTGAGCGGCTAACCCGGAGAATCCGGAAGAGAATGCTAGAAAAAATTTTGTCATTTGAAGCTGCTTGGTTTGATGAAGAGAAAAACTCTAGTGGAGCTTTATGTTCTAGTTTGAGCAATCAGGCTTCAATGGTTAAGACTCTTGTTGCAGACAGAATTTCATTGTTAGTTCAAACTACTTCTGCTGTTACCATCGCGATGATTATCGGACTAATTGTCGCTTGGAAGTTAGCAGTAGTCATGATTGCAGTCCAACCTCTCACAATTCTATGTTTCTATACACGAAAAGTTTTGCTTTCTAGTATTTCTACTAATTTTGTCAAGGCACAAAATCAAAGTACTCAAATAGCTGTGGAAGCAGTCTATAATCATAGAATTGTAACTTCATTTGGGAGCATAGGTAAGGTTCTTCAACTTTTTGATGAGGCTCAAGAGGAACCAAGGAAAGAGGCAAGGAAAAAATCATGGCTTGCAGGAATTGGTATGGGTTCAGCTCAATGCTTAACCTTTATGTCATGGGCTTTGGATTTTTGGTATGGGGGTACATTAGTCGAAAAGGGAGAGATGTCGGCAGGGGATGTGTTTAAGACATTCTTTGTCTTGGTGAGCACTGGAAAGGTCATAGCTGATGCCGGAAGCATGACCTCTGATTTAGCCAAGGGCTCAACCGCAGTGGCCTCTGTGTTTGAGATCCTTGACCGGCAATCCACAATTCCAGGGTCTCAAGTAAGTAGAATGTTTCCTTAATGCTAAAAAAATGTAGTCAAATTAATTTATCTTTGTTTATATTACAACATAAAATTTTCTTTCATTTAATCTGTTGACTATTGTATTAGGGAGGAGATGGCACCAGTGGAACAAAGTTAGAAAGAATGACTGGAAAGATTGAGCTGAAGAAGGTTGATTTTGCATATCCAAGCAGGCCAGAGACACTAGTGTTACGCCAATTTAGCCTGGAGGTGAAAGCAGGCACAAGCGTTGGACTAGTTGGGAAAAGTGGATGTGGAAAATCAACAGTGATTGGATTAATCCAAAGATTTTATGATGTCAAAATGGGGTCAGTGAAAGTAGATGGTATCGACATAAGAGAACTAGATGTTCAATGGTGCAGGAGGCAAATGGCACTTGTCAACCAAGAGCCAGTGTTATATTCAGGCAGCATCAGGGACAACATTCTGTTTGGAAAGCTTGATGCATCAGAGAATGAAGTTGTGGAGGCAGCTAGAGCTGCAAATGCTCATGAGTTTATCTCGTAAGTTGTTACTTTCAAGCCATTGCATTAATGGCATTGCAACCTTGCAATGTAATGATAATTCTGGTTTTTCATTGAATTTGTTGTGTAGGGCACTGAAGGAAGGATATGAAACAGAATGTGGAGAAAGAGGGGTACAATTATCAGGAGGACAGAAACAAAGAATGGCCATTGCTAGAGCTATAATTAAGAACCCAAGAATTCTTTTACTAGATGAAGCAACTAGCGCTCTTGACGTGCAATCCGAACAAGTTGTTCAAGAAGCATTGGATCGAATCATGGTGGGAAGAACCACAATTGTAGTAGCTCATCGGCTTAACACAATAAAAAAGGTTGACTCAATTGCATTTGTTGCCGATGGGAAGGTGATTGAACGAGGTACCTATGCTCAGCTCAAGAACCAACAAGGAGCATTCTCCAAGCTTGCCAACCTTCAAACATAGTTGTACTTGTTAACTGATCTTAAAGACTGGAAATGCCACTATAGCTGTCAGTTCTAGTGTTACCCTAGAGCTACTAGCACTCACTCTTGGATTAGTTATACTTGGAAGAAATATCCTAGTTGTGTACGTAATGCAGAACATTGTGCTAATGGAGCTGTGAAGGTATCAAAACATGGGAAAACTGGTTATAGACATGTAGATTAATATTGTCAGCTGGTCTTTAACATGAACCATGACATAGCAGTGATATACTATCAAATTGTAACATATATGATATATAAATAAAATTTATGAACCATATATACTTTTGAACGGGTCTATTATCATTTTAATTAACTTTTAAAACAATAAAAAATGTCTAAGAGCTCACACTAGCTAATTAAAATTTGAAGGAAAGATTATTTCATTTATGCTATAACTATGTAGTTGCTCAAGGGACAGAAATAAAATGCCTAATGAGATGCAAGGTGCTTTAAACCTGAAAATGTAAAAATGGCACAGCAAATGTTTTTATGCGAAATAGAAGAAAAACCTCATCAATGGAACTTTTGGGAATTTTGAGAGATCCTTTTACTTTATCCAAGCTGGTATTTGTGTTTAATTGCATCGAGGCCCATGATCGAATTTGGGTCTGAGAAATAGGCCTACTCTGGAGTTAATTAGTTGGGTTTCAGGCTTAGATTAAGACGCCCAGTTTCCGACATTTTTCTTTCCCGTCTTTTTTGTCTTTTAGGCCTTTTGTTTCCATTATTTTGCTTACTTTTCGGCATAGATTACAATTTAACTTTCCTTTTCTTTTTTGTCTTTTAGGCCTTTTGTTTCCATTATTTTGTTTACTTTTCGGCATAGATTATAATTTAACTTTCTATTATAATTTAATTTATAATTTAACAAAGAGAGATGGAGAGAGGGAGACAGAGAGAGAGAGTGGGAACAGACTGGAACACGGAAAGTTGGAAACTGATTGTAGGATATAATATTTCAGAATTCATATGGAAACTGAAATCTACTTCTGATATACATTGAAAATATGAAGCTTCCTTATAATATACGCTACTATTAGTATATATATATATATATATATATTAGTAACAGTAACTAAAGCAAACCCTTATTACATGATAGAAAGGTACACAGAAATGAAAGAGACAAGCCATTCGAGGAACTGTAGATTGCCTCAAAACCCAGAAACAAAGAACTCAAAGATATAGCTAAACAAACTGATTAAGGACACTAACAAACATAGAAGAAAGAAAGATATCCCTAGTTTTTATTTTTGTTCTAATAGCCAGAGCCAGACCATTTAAAAGGTGGATTTGCTGGGGCTAGGGCCATCAAATAGCAGCTTCTGCCTCCACTCCACTCTCCAGCTTTAGCGTGATGGCTTCACCTGGGACGCATTGCTGTCTCAGCAGGGCCAGCTTGCCTCAGTTGCTGCCATATATAGGAAACAAAGTGAGTTTTGTACATAGGAATTAGCAAGAAAAATGTGATTTAGATATGGTCCAAGTGGGTCGAGACTCGAGAGATAAACCTGAAAGTACGGCTCGAGCTTTGCTTTGAGAGTGTCATGCTCCTTCCGTGCCTCCTGGAAGGTGGCCTTTGCCCTGCGCGTCACATTCATTTTCAAATGGAAGTCAGTATTGCACGTATAAAAGGGCCTAAACAAATATTAAATTGGCATGACTGAAAGTTGAGCATTTCTTCGGTTTATCCTTGAAACTAAAGAATGAAAATATAAATATATTTACTAGATGGAGAAAATATGGATGTAAACAAGAATATGATCAGTACCCTTCCCGGTTTCCTTGCTGCCAAAGCTCCCTTGTCTTGGTGATCTCATTTCGAACTTTGTTAGCACCGATACTGTAATTTGAGCAAGATTTATTAAAGCTTGTTTGGAGATTCAAAACGTAATATATTTAAGTTACTAGCTAATGGAATTAATAATTTACCTGGCACTGCTGCCCTTGAGCTGATGAAGGATCCTGTCTACCTTTGGGAAGTCAATAGGGACATTTTCCCTGGATGCAGATAAATAATCATCACTGTTCATTGTTACCCTCATCATCATAATAAAAAAAATAAGGTGAAATTAAATTATATATTCAAAGGAAAACCTAGAGGGAAATACAATTATCCAAATCAATAGTCTACTAACATTTCTCGCTCAACCGTAGCTAGCAGCGTAGTGGAGTCCCTGAAGTACAAGGTAAGCACCTCCTCGACAAAGTTGGGGTTCTCTCGATCCTCTAGCTTCTCCAGTTGAATGAACTGTCTGTCCAAAATTTCCTTCAATAGCAAAGATTTAAGATTTTCAAAGGTTCCAATTAATCCTTTTTTTTATGAATTAGCATTTTTCCTAGAGGAGTTCAAAATATTTTCATGACAAAAAGAAAATGTTGAAAAGTTCATATATGATGCATATTCTAGGAGAACAAATTAAATAAGTCAAACCAAGATAAAATGAAAATGTTATAACTAGTTTTATTTTTTGCTTGAATAAGATAATTAAGGATTTAAAATGGAAATTAAGAAAATAAACCTTCAGATTTCCCCTATAGCAAGAAGATAAAATGAAAAAGGAAGGCTTTTTGTTTGCAGTGTAGTCAAATTAATAATGGGGCAGAAATTAATAAAATGGGTGACATACAAAGATGCTCTAATTCTAAACCTGAAAATGGGGGAAAAAATGAACATAACCAATATATATTTTGATGGAATTAGAAAACCTCATCAAAGAAGGATTGCCTCATGGCAGCAATTTGTTGACGCAAAGGTCTGCTCTCCATTTGAAGGCAAAATTACTTGATATCCTACAATGGCTAGCCAAACCAGACTATATATAAGCAGAAAAAGTTACAAAGAGCCAACAAATATAGAAGCATGCAATAATATTGTTTCAATATTCATTAAAAAGAAGCAAAAGAGGCAATTGTGTTAAGAATGTGCAACCTATGGTACAAAAAGCATCAGAGAAAATCTGATCTTTTAGTAATGAACATGACTCTTGAAAACTTTAAGAAAATACATTAGATTCTCTGTATCTATTAAGTAGATTGTGAAATTAATGAACAGGATTCTCAAAATTACTTTCTTTAAGGTTGGCGGGGACAAAAATTACCATTCACTGTCATGGACTAATATCTAAATCCGATGTTATATACCAAAAGTATTTTTAAAAAAATCTAAAACAGATGTTATCTTATAATTTTAATTTTAGAAGTGATATAATTTATTGGAATAAATTAACTGTTAATTCCGAATTGAAAATATTGATCTATTGTTGTTTCAACATTATAGATATATGAGTATCTAACAAATAACATTAATCATTCGCCAATATATAATTGATTTAATTGATTAAAATCGTTTTTTTGATAGTCATTTATTGAAATTATATCTAATGCATAACTTATAATCACTTATTTTAAATTATCAGATACGAAACATCTTATCTTGAATTGAACAATCTATTTAACCTCAAATTTTTCTTACAATAAAAAAACATTCTTTTGGTATAAAACAAAAACAAGTACCTGTTTTCTGTTGATTTGGTGGTTCTGTTTGTAGCTTGTCTTATTTGAGTCCAGTCCAAACCTTGGCCCAAAAAAACAGTCCAAAACTAATGTAATAGCCATCATCATCGAATCATCATATTTTACTCTTTTCTTTTTTTTTAATTTACAAAGTGAAACAAAGAATAATACGAGTTATAAAGGCACAGTTACAATGATTGAACCTTTCCCTAGTTTAATTTCCCTCTAATTGCTAGGGAGAAGAGAAGGATAGGAATTGGAAAAGAACACAACAAACAAATAGCATAAACAAAAGATACTCATCCTTTCCTATCTTTCTCATCTTCACAACATATGCATAAAGGAGCTCCTATTTTTTTAATCCCTGCTTCTCGCTCTCTTCACCAAACTATATAAAAGTGAGGATTGATCTAAAGGATTGCAGCATCAAACCTGTTCCTATTATGGAGTAGATGTCATATTCCGGTCAACTTTGTAAAGATCAGCAAGAATAGCTGTAAGTGGCCTCCTCCTATTCAGTCACATGGGGTATCTGTTTGGTTTGGTAAGTAGGTGAACTTACAAGATCAATCTTACCAATCTCATCTGTTAACTTTAGTGGCAGGGGAGAATTAAGGAAATGGATTACGAGGTAATTGAAGAAAGATTTCACTGCCTCGGCTGGCGTTTCCCCTTGGATTTTAAATCCACAACAATGATAGAAATATTATCCGAACTGTTTCGTCTTATTGCTATTTCTGTGAGATTATCAGCTACTCCTTGAGCCGGAGAAACCCCATCAGCCATCAAAGACCTTCGCCGCCGTCTTAACAGGCGGCGAGCTACCTCTCCAGCCTCTTCATTTGTCATGACATCCCACAACCCATCACTGGCCAATATCAAACACTCATCCTCATCAGTCCTGGTCATGAAGGTAATCTCTGGCACTGGAATTATCCATGGCCTTAAATAGCGATCACCTGAGAGACACATCGCAAACATTAAGAATCATAAGGATGACTAAAGAAGCTGAATTATCATTTTTTTTGTTTAACCATTGTCTTTCCAGTATTATTTCAGCCGCAATGGGTTCTTAAAAACATCAGCACTCAGAAGCAATACAAAACAGAAACCTCACCCCCAGCCCCCCATTACCCGCTACTTATGGTCATAGACACAGTAAGAAGAACTAATATTCCTACATTGAATTGGATTCCCTGTCTTTTTCTTGCTTCTAACTACAATCGCAAACATAATGATAACTTTCAACACTAATGTGATTTACAAAATCACGATAGTTTATAAGAAGCTATATTGAAACCAAATGTTGAAAGTTGCTAGTGCTAATCTACAACCCAAGCTTGACTTAATACCAAGATCTGAATTCCCAGTTCCTATGGGTCCTTAATTGTATTATGGTGTCATGGTGGTATTACTGTTTTTAGTAAATCAATTACAAATGATTTTATTTTTTAACAACCTCCCCTCTCCAAACCATAATCAGTTAAAATTTCAACTATGTGATGATCTGTATATTGTGCCAACCAGTGACCATTTTTAATATCTGTTATATATGAAGAAAAATGAATGGACATATTTAACTAAGCAGACTGCCACTTTCCTGTCGAAAACCTATGTGTTTATAATTAGAGTTCACAAATTTTATATTTCACAAACTCAAAGATAGAGCCATTGCCTTCTGTTTCGGCTAACCAAATTCCAGCCAACTTTTTTAGAAAATGCTGAGCGAATGTAGAATGGAGGCTTTGATAAGCATATGGTAACGAGAATATTTTATCAACATATGGTTTTTATCACAAATCAAAGGCAAAAAATTTCTTTGCCTAGGTGGAGGAAGTCAATGTATTGGACCAAGAGTGGGACAGAGATTAGTATTGGTAGTTCAATCACATTACAAGTCACTAAAGATATTTGATTATTCAAAATTATAGTTTTATTATCTCGAAAGAAGGATAATCATATTGAAAGCTTTTTCGACTGGTGAAGCAGGACAATGTGTCCTTAAACTAGTCAAAGACCTCCAGCTACGGTGAAAGCAGGACAAGGCTGACAATAAAACCGTATTAACCATATAATAGCATTAAGAATAGCTAACAACAACAACAACACTATTTTCTTTTCTCCAAAAAAAATTAAAAAATAACAGAAGACTCGTCTTTACAAATGGTGACAGTTTTAAATTTTGATCAGTAGACTAGCTATGCTTTCAAGTTTTACATTTTAACACCAATCTAGTCTTTAGAAATGGTATTGGTGACAATTTGTGAGTTTTAACAGCATAGCTAGCCACTCTGTAGATAGGCGTCAGTTACAAATTACACTGACAATAAAGTGATTTCTCATCAGATTACAGAAAATAATAGCATCTAGATTTTTCACCTGCTAACAAAAGAATAACTATAACTTTCTTCAATTGCCATCTACTCATGCTAAATCCTACAGTAGGAAATGAGGAATCCACATAACTCATTCAAAAGTAAAAGTAAAAAGAATAGAAAAGATTCAACATGTTGAAGAAAATACAATCACTTATATACTACATAACTATATGAATATGTATACACTCAGATAACATAGACTGAAATATAATCTAAAAATTCTCTATGTTAAAATTCGAATCTTTAGTTTTCATGCTATCATGTCCATTTGGGATATAAATAATTTTAATACAGTTAGGATTTTTTTTAAGAATACAAGTTCATTTTTTCCACAATTTTAATAGTGCAACCAAATAAGCATTTCAAAATGTTTGATCCTATTGCAATGATACAAGATATATTTTAGGGATCCAGCACAATGCCATCAAGCAATCCACAACTTATTTTCAATCATTGTTTTGCCAAAATATCATTTAGAACAAAACATTTTTTCCTATGTGATTAAATCACAGAACAATAGAACAGGCTAGATGCCAATGAGCATAATGATGTTAATCAGGTAACGTATTACAAGATGCCTTGAACACATTCAAATGAAGAAGTTTGATAAATGCTAAACAAGAAATTTGAAATGAAATAGAGATGTAGAGACAAAGGAGAACCTATGGCTCTGGACATTGCAAGAACTCCAAAGACCCTAGCACCATTCCAGTTTATGACTCTCCCTCCCTCTCTTTCAATTCTCAGGAGCTCGTCCTGCCTATCTGGCTGTAGTAAGCAGAAACAATAATGAAACATAAATGTCTTTAATCTTGTTGATGAAACAAAGCTTAATACACCACTATAGAACCTATGATATATCAATGCAGTTAATCACTTGCCAAGTGATGTCTTTGATTAGATTAGCTCCATAATGTGCTCCACTAATGTTTTGTGTCCCTCTAATGCCATAAAAATACATAACATCTTTATATCTATGCGCAAGTTAATTTTAACAAAAAAGAGGGGAAAAAAGGAACCAAAGCCTTAAAATTATCTGATTAGAGATAAGATGTCTTATAGTTAGTCTTGGTTGACTGTTGAAACAACCGGTTAGTTTTTGTAGCACACTAGTTTGGTTAGTTTAGGTAAGTCATAAGGTAACTATGCGCTAAAAGCATGAAAATATTCAACTTAGAAGGTTACAGACTCTTATCAGGCTATGAACAAGGGACAGTAGCTGAATAGTTATTAGTAGAACACCAAAGATGGCTATTACCTCATTGGCTTCATCCTCCACTTTCTTTTGTATACAGTTCTTAAAATTTCTTGAAAGAGTATGAACTTGTAAAATTATAACAGTTAATTAAAAAATTTCAAAAAACTAGTGAATAGAGAATGACTTAAAGGCTAAAGGAATTTTCATCGTTACCTTCTGATCAACAGTTAACGGAATTGTTTCAGTTCCCCGGCAAAGCACAGTCCTCGAATCACCACAATTCGATGTAATAATCTGGCAACCAGATAAAACTACAACAACAGCGGTTGATCCCACCATTTCTGGTGCAACTGCTGCAGTCAGGACTTCATTGTCAGCCCTCTCAAAACTACTGGAAAATGCCACTTCCCATCTCCTCTGCCACCCTGAGCTCCCAACCACTTCACGGTCCCATTCCTCTGCTAACACTCCATGCATCCTCTCAGCACAAAATTTAGCCACCTACCAATTATTGCTGAAGTTAATAAGTGGCATCAGGGACGTCAAAATAAGGGATTGTCTAATTTGTCATATAACGCAAACAGGCAAATGTACTGTTGTTAGTATGCTTCACGGTAAGGAAAGAAAAGAATTCCTTCATACAGCAAAAGATAACTAAAACTTCATATTCATGCTATTATAGTGAAGCAGAAACTGATGTTAAACTAAAATAACTCCGAGTATATATCTTTCAAGCTCAAGCATTGATTATAATGAATTTGCTTTGACACAAGGGGAAAATACAATATATATCCACATAATTTTATCATGGATTTCAAGTAACAGCGGTTAATTAGCTTGAGAAATCTGAAAGATCAATTTACTGCTTAAAGAGTAACTTCAAAACTAACAAAGATAGCCAACTCCAATAGATAAACAGTGCAGCAGACGCATGTACACAAAGAGAATTATATATGCTCTCCACATGTAATCCTTCCGTTGAAAGTCAATTGCTTTAATGATTATCAACTTCAAGGCACAATGATCTAGTGCCTCTATATCATGACTCTTGAGGTTAAATTAAATTGAATTTGTATTAACCAGTGCCTAAAAGATCCATTATATATATATATATGAGATGGGGAATTGGGGCTACAAAAATTAGACAAGTACACGTATATATTTTCTCGTGTATTCATTTAAAAAAATATATTTAACATGTCCCTTTAAGAAAAAAATTACATATACAATATTACATTTTTTTGCATTTATCATCAAATGAACAGACAATAAAAATATAAACCAACGTATAGATTATTACTCCACCTATAATGTATTATATAAAAACATTTAGGCAAGTTCTTTAGGAAATCCAAGGATTCTGTTGAAAACATGACAATAGTAGGACAGTTGTATACATGAGATAAGAATATTATTGTCATTTGATTAAAATAAGTCTTAAGATCAAAGAAAATATAAGATAGTTTGTGATGATTTTCTTACAAATTAAAATAATTTGGTGGAATTGTGTTCTTTTGATGCCTATATGCTAATGGACACATGTCAACATTAACTACCTACCAAATGGTGATATAAAACGTGGCTTATAACTAAAATTAGTTTGGGGTTCATTGCAAATCAAGAAAAGCACCAATTTGTTTAGAAAGATGAGAAAATCTAGCCAAAAAAATAAAGAAAAAGGAGATTATAAAATGTAAAAGAGGGAAGAACTCGGTGACTACTGACCACAACCCGCACACCCAAAAGGCTAAAACCCCTTTGCGTAGACCCGACCACGGGTTATGCTACTTCCTCAATGTCATAAACGTTGCGCACCCAAGAAATATTTGGTCCCACTTCCATTGACTTTCCCATTCCCACAATGAAGGAAGGAACCTCTTTGATTCCCAGTGGCTCACACTATTCATTATCGGTATACATCACCACCATCTCAACTAAAATGGTGAAACCCCGCAAGACCCATACCCAATAAACAAAATTAAATTAAACCAATGATAACTTGGTAATTCAAAACTTCATCTTAAACCCACAATCTAAGAAAATGGCCTTGACTTATTTACAAATGGTAATGCATGAGATTTGCATTTCGCAATACGCTGACCACAAAAATCAGGCTGGATGGATATCCTCAGCAAAGAATTTTTTTTTTAACCATAAAAACCAAAGCGGCCGCAACTATTGAGCTAAGACAAAAACAAAAAACTGCTGTGCTGGTTTTCTATGACACGTGTCCAGGATGAATGCGAAAGGCGCTATAAATTCTCCTATGTATGGAATGGACCACTAGAAATTGAGAACGTGTCAAACAATGTCAAAAAATTTTATTTATGTCCAATATATATTAATTTTGATATACCATCGAAAATACAAAAAAAAATTCCATGGAAACGGGAAGGGAGTCTCTCTCGCCATCTCCCCTCCTTTTTCTCTTTATGGAGACAACCGATAATTCATAATTTGACTTTTTTCTAGACTTAAACAATAAAACATTTAAAGAGTTAAAAACAAATTGAATTTTAAAAGAAAAAAAAAAACCAGTTTTAAGGAAATAAAATTAAGCAAAGTAAATCCTAAAGAAGTGAAACTTGTTACCCGTGAGCCACCGTGGCCATCATAGACGCCGAAGAAATGGATAGGGGAGATTTCAGCGGAGGTTCTAGAACCATGAGCCGTACAACCTCCCACGTGATCGCACTTGTGTGACATGAACGCCGGTATAACGGCGATAGCATCTTCCATCTCTCTCCGTCTCCCAATCACCGAAGTGAACCCCCATGTCACTCCCTTATTATTCATCCCAACACAATTCTTTCTCGCCGTTACCGTCAAATCCAACTCCTGACCAGTAGGCGCAGGCTCGAGCAACCTCGGAACCACAGCCTCCGCTGTTAAAATCTCACTGGAACTCCCGCTAGCGCCGGAGATATCACCCGAACTCGTCGTGCTTCTAGAATCCTCCGCGCTGGGAATCGAGGATTGGCTTGAACTAGCTGAAGTCAGGCCCGGTTCAGGTAGTGAGTCGACTCGGTGGAATCGTTGTTCCTCTTGTTCTTCTGGTAGAGGTTCCATGTGGAGTGACACGGAAGAAAGAGAGAACAGAAAGAGAATGAGATAAAAAGAAGAGGGAAGCCTTAAGAGAAATGCGACACGTGCGAATAAAATTGAGTCGATGACACACGGATCCCCAGTGAAATTATACGAATTTAGAAAAAACTGGAAAAATAAAATAAAAGAAAAAAAGTCATGGATTACGAGTCGTCCTCACTTTCTTTTTCTTGAAACGCCACCTGTCCTTTGATTTACCTATGCCACGCTGATATGATGGTGTTGCGGGTCTAGAAGCCCAGACAAACAAATAAGAACATAGCTTCGCTGTCGGGCTACTCTCTTGAAATTCCCTGCGCCAACAATAATTAAATGAGGTGTCACTGCAATGAATGTTTTAAAAGCTGGCATGGCAGTAGGGAAGAAGCTGATTGGGTGTTAGGTCATCATATACAAAGCACAAGTATGTATTGGATTCGAGTAAGTCTATATCGCATGAATCAAAAGTACGTCCTTAAACTCGCTACGTGGCGAGTAGGAACAGAGTTAGGGCCCACCATTAGGTGGAAAGAGAGCCTCGAGTAAAAAATTGTAATTGAAACGGAATTTTTATTTTTGCTAAATAATCCGAGTCAAGAGTTAGCTTTTAATTGTAGCAATAAAGCGAGAATCATACGGTTGATATTGGAGGATCAGGTTTCATCACGAGGTCCAGAGAAATAATGATGCACGACAAAAGAGAGCATGGGAACCCCGAGTGAGGAGTTGAATCAACATCGAATCAATGGGAAAGTCCCCAGTGGCTTCGATTCTGATAAGATCAGACGGCACACTGCCAACTGTCAAAGTTTTTTTTTTTTCCAAACTAAGGTTAGTAGAAATTTTTATTCTAAAAAAAAGGTGGTTGTATTCTTAATTTATCGACGATATTTTTGCCATGTAAACATATAACCGCCACATCAACTCTTATTTTTTTGTCCTAGAATTTGTTTTCTCTTTTCTTATTATTGCATTCCTTGTTAGCTACATGAAGTTATTCTCATGAAAGAGGCCTTTACTCCTTGCTCCAAAAGCTAGTACAAGAAATTCACCAAGTAAAAAATAGAGCACCTATGTTGGATGAAGGACACAACCCCAAAAGTACTAAATCAAAGTTAAGAAAGGATTCGATGAATGTTGAAACGGATTTGAGGATATTACTTTTAAGTACATTATTTTAGAACAACTTAACAATGTAATCGAGTTTTTTAGTGAAATTTAATACGAAAATAAATGTACAGATGATATGATGACAACTTTTATAATGATTGTAATTTTCAATTGTTGTTTTAATTCATCGCAAATTGATTTAATATTTCTCTCCTTTCAATGGTGGTTGGTAGCAGGCTATTTTGGTGAGCAAGTGATGATAGTACGAAAGAAAAAAAAAAAAAAGGGTTATGTGGCAAATTTTTGCCGCATGTAATGTGACAGGGCATTCATACGTTAGAAAGTATCTTGTTTAAGGAATAAAAAATAAGACTACTTCCGATGGGGAATAAAAATCTTAAAGTACTCCTATTTGGAAAAAAAACTCGCCAAACTTATCAATGTAGAATAAACACGTGAGCATGCAAATGGGGCCCACGTAGCTTCAGTTTGACACGATTCACTCTATAAGACATTGGTACCTCCATCGGTCTGGGATTGAAAAGTGTTGCAGTGCAAGATTCTTTCAATGGCGAAATGACTGATATATCCTTCTGTCTCTTTTTGTGACTATTGCATCGGCTATTTTGCATCTCAAATAAGAGGGTGACGCATATGTCGAGATTTGACCTTTAAATTCATATAATTTTGAGATTTGAGCATTTGATATTTCAGATTAATTTATTTATTATAATTTTTATTTGATATTTTAAATTAATTTATTTATTATTATTTATATTTTTATGAAATATTATTTATTTTGATTTTTTTGATCTCATGATTTTATTTTATAAAAAATGTCAAAAAAAAAAGATGGTGTGAACAAAAATTATGTGAATCTTTTTATACGATCTTTCTTTTATATTCGATGTTTTTTATACTCTAGTGATTCTTTTTTTATATTCGATATGAGATTCAAAACTTCTTCTTAGATTCGTGATATTTTTTCTCACATAATTTCATGATGTCTTCATTACGGAGACTAATTATCCTGTCTACTTCTCTTAAGGTATTTGACGTAGATCGAACGTAACTCTGATACTACTTATCACAGATCGAGACTTATGCTTCAAAAACGTAACTCCAAGATCCAAGCATTCATTTATTGGGTATCTCATATTAGTCTATTTGTTATAATTTACATCATTGTATAGTATTATTTGCTCTGATCTTCATGATTTTAAGATTTTATCTTATAAAAAATATCTCATAAATAAAATAATGTGAATTATTTTATATCTCAATGATTTTTTTTTTTATATTTAATATGAAATTCAAAACTTCGTGGTACATAACATAGGCTAGGACTAAGGCGATGTTTGGTAACGGCCTTTTGGGATAACTCAGGTAAGTAACATTTGTCCGCGTGAAAGCTCGGTTATTACTTTTATTACTACCGCTTTTGCTTGGCCCACGTTTTCCATTATTAGATTACTTGCTTTAGTTTCTATCAAATTCGAGAATTGCCTTTTTTATCGTTATCCAATTTGAAACGTCCACAATAAACTAAATAATGTATGATTATATATGGAGCAGTCAAAAAGAAAATGTAATAAAATGAAAATGAATTAGAAAATTTACTCAACAAAAATTGCATCGATCTTAATTTGATTAAAATAATTAAAAATTTTGAATTAAGACAAATATGGAAAATTAAATTTAAAATAATTTGAATACAAATTTATTTGAACTAAAAAAAAATTTTAAAACAAACTTGAATACGGTTTACACTTAAAAAAATACTAAAAATATTACATCTTATATTAAATTTTTAAATAATTTGAATTAATTAAAACTTAAAATGATCAAAAATAAAAAGCTACATATTTTAGTATTGCTTTCTTTCAAATTTTCTCCCTCAATTGTTTGCCAGCTATCTAATTTGATCATCAGTCCCAAAAAATTAAAGACTGGCGTTAAAATCATTGGTTCCACGTGTTTTGGCCATTGCGTGTGAAATTATCCTAAGTAGAGGTCTATGATGTAAAATTACCGTCTTGATGTCAATGTTGCAAGCCTTGACGTTAGATTAAAACGCTTGTCGAGTTGTAGTGATTAGTGAAGGTTTTTCTTGGTTTCAATCAATCAAAAAGTACTGGCTTACAAAAAAGATTTGTCCACAATTAAATCTCAAACATTGACTAGCTAGACAAAGATTTCCGCTGATGGCCACAACACATCTCATTAGTTTTTATTTTTTAAATTCATTTATAGAATTTAAAAACATTGCATAAAAAATAAACTCAGACAAAAATCATATTAAATCACCAATGAAATATCTTTATATTTATGAATATTTTACATTCTTAATTTAATCTTTTTCTTCGGACAAAATGCAAGAATTATAAGGTTCACCAGTCGGAAGTTTCCCTGAAAATGGGCCGACTTTATATTATGTGGGATATGAGCTGTTTTATCCAACCAGTTTTGTATTAGTTCATGTTTTGAGCTGTCTTGTTTAGTACAGACTACCAATTGAGTTTTGAAATCAGCCTCTGGTGTTTATAGACTGTTTGGTCAGTGAGAAAGTGAAAAAAAAAAAAAAAGTGAGAAAATTTTTGTTGGGAAGAGTTTTTGACAATTATAAGAAGAAGTTAAATTTGACCAAGTTTTTTTGACAATGAAAAAAAGTTTTCTAGTATTGGCAATAACAAATTTTGGTGTGCAATAGCCTTATAGACATAGATTAGGGAGAGAAGAAGAAAAATGAATAAGAGAACAGAGAAGAAACAAGAAAAAAAAATGTAAAATAATTATTTTTATTTTTCAATTTAAATTTTAATAAATAGTGTTTTTTGTTATTTGTAATTTTTTTTTCTTTCAGGAATTCTACATCGGCATTAAAAATACCATGTATATTAAAATATTAACTTAAAATATTTTCAAATTCCACAATATCAATAAAAATTAATTTTTAATTCATATCACCTTCGTATCATCGACACATACCTAAAAAAAATGACATTAGAACTAATTCGAAAAGAAATCCTTAGGTTACGTCAGTCAAAAAGAAAATATATCTAATTAGATTACACTGCGATGGTAGAAGGGCTTTCTGCTGGACCTTTTCCCTCTAATCTCGAATCGACTGGTCAATGTGATTGGAATGGTGTTAAACCCAAAGATACCCTTGGACTATGGACATCTATTTGAAGCCACTTTCTAAACCCAAATTGAGATTGGCAATTTATTAGGCTTAGGCCCAATAAGGCACAATTTCTAGGCACTGATGCGCGCTGTAGCATAATTTATTAGTTCAATTATAAATTCCACAAATTTTTTGAAGTACGACAATAGTACTAATAATCTTAGGTAAATAATCATGTTAAAACTTATAAGACCGTTGAAAAATAGTATTAATTAGATTAATATTTAACGGATCTTAGCCAAGCAGTTGCTTAAATGCTTAAATGCTTAAATTATCGAAAGCAGTCGTAAAGCCCCACCTTAACAAATACTTACGACTTTTCATTTAATGAATAAAAAATAAATTATCATTCTTAAGGTAATTTTTTGGACCAATAAGCTAGCAAAAATTGTTATCCGCAATTTCTTGGAAGTTGATGTTGATAGGGGCAGAGAAGTCAAAAAAGATCGTTGCCTTTTTGAGATGGTCAAATTTCGCCCCCTTGAAGCAGGCCTTCATATACAGCAGCGGACAAAGGTTCTGCTCCCAACCATGCTTTGCTTCCTTAAAACTAATCTCCAAAAACCTCTTCCAAAACAGCAGTTAAGCCCCCACCCTTTATCGTCTGACAATAATCTTTTCTTCCTAAATTTCTTGTTTTGCTAATTGCCATGACCAGCGGACCAGCAAAATACCATGTTGTTGTCGTTTCAGGCAATAATTCCATAATCCCTTTCACTCAACAATTCGACCTCGACGATGCTATAACGATGCCGGAGAACCTTCAAGTCAGGCATCAAGCAGTCGCCCGTTTGGTTTCGGACATGCCAGCGGTTAATTGTGCAACTGGTTGTTGCTCCATTTGCATGGAAAGTTTCCCGCAATCCCAGGGATCAGCTGCTTCTAGGCAAGTCTCATGCGGCCATGTCTATCACCATAATTGTATCTTCGACTGGCTCCTGAACGGCAACAGCAACTCTTGCCCTCTTTGCCGCCATCAAATCTTCGACTGATGAAATGATATGATGATATATATACACACACATATATATATATAGCCACAGCCCACAGTCCACAGACATTTAGCTATCTAATTATCTATAGCTTCTCAATTCGGAGTATATGTCCACTCCCGATCTTTTTTTTTTTTTTTTTTTTTTTAAATTATGTAGTTGACGAAATTAAGATAAATATATTTAAAGACTTATTATATCCATTATGTATAAATTATAGTATCAACTTAAATGTTTGTTTATGCATAAACATTCTTTATTAGATTTGTGATTGATCATATATTCAGCTATAACTTACCACATTTTAAAATTGGTATAGGGAATTCAAATATTCTTAATTATATATAATCGCATTGCAATCTATTAGTTCAATGAATTTGCACCATTTGGTAATTATCTTGAATGGGCAAATATTTTTCTACAAAAGTGAAAACGAGATTAAGGGCAAAAGTCACATTTGCGTTCAATTTGCAGTGGCAAGTGGACAAGCAAACTAGCAACTGGCTGGTGGGATATCAACGGAAAGAACAAGTTGTAATCTGGAATTGCGACAATTTGACAAGATTTTTTGAACGTGATGGCTACGAATTCTCAATAGGAAAAGGTCAGTTACTTCTTTATTACAATTTTGAACATCAATTACAACATCATCAATAAAAGAAAAATATTCTTCGTTAACTAATTCAATAATGTTGTTCGGCTAAAAATTTAATATTAAGTGCACCAAAAAGAGGAAAAGCCAATAATATCTTGAAAAATAAAGAAGAAACAAAATTATATTGAATTGAAAAGTTGCACTTCAAAGTTCTACACTTGACCCATCAAAGAGTTCAAACTTCTCTGCTAAATCAAAACTTGATTGCGGTTTCCTATTTGTTTGTATGTTTGAAAGAACAAGAAAAAAAGTTATATACTTTCCCCATAAAAATACAAAATACTTTTCTCAAACACGTTACTTATTATAGACAAAAATATAGTTTTCAAAGGGAACGGAAAATGGGATCAAAGTGGCAAAATTTTCGAGTGGAGGGAGAAAAAGGGAGTGTAGCAGATAATAAAAAATAACTCATGCAAAAGAGACTGGACTTTTTGCTCCCTCGATCTAACATCAGCCATTTAGACTTGACTCTTTGTATATATATATATATTTTTTTGTTGGTTTTCGGCAAAGACTTGTGCAGTAGCAGAATTGATAGGTTTCGATTAAGCAATAAAAACTCCATAATTTGTCAGTAACTTTTCTCACCTTCAACAACATCGATCATATTAGCTGAAGAAAAATGTTGTCCTAAGTTTTTTTTTGCCGCCTACGGCTTTTTTAATCTAGGCATTCTTTTGAATTGGACATATGTGTGGTAGCTAAGCCTCCAAGAAGCTAGCTTCCTATACCCATTATTTTGTTTGGGCATTGGCTGTGTAAATTAATGGTTTTTCTCCTCCTGAATTGCTTTGCATGTTTTTCTTTTATTTTCTCATAAACTGCATGCTGTTTTTCCGACCTTGAAAATTGAGGACTTTATAAAACTTTATTGAAGAAAAAAATTCAATCAATGTCGGTTTTATATATAATAATATCATTTAAGTTTTTTTTTTTTTATTAATTAATTTTAAATTGAATATTTAATATAATATTTAAATCTAAATATTTCTTTCCTATTTATTATTCTTTACAAATTTATTACATGATAGATTTTTTTTGTGTTATGTTTACATGTGAAAGAATCTATTGAGTAATATTATCTCATATATATTTATTAGATATTAAATTTTATGTGATTTTATAACTAAATGAAATCTCTTTTAATTTATTATCATTTGATTTTAAGTTATAAGGGTAATATTATTGTTGGTTTTTATGAAATAAAAAGGTAAAGTGAACTTTACTTTTTAAATCAACCATGTGCATTATCCAATAGGCTTCCTTACGCCCATGTCTCTTTCTTCACTTTTTTAATCACTATGTAAGACATGGGAAACCCGGTCGAACGTATATCGCAAGCAAACAATTATTCATTGAAATTAAGGCCTTTTTATTTTTTTACACTTTTTGTTTTGACTATAATTGGAGGAAGGATTGACAAAATTAACACATCAATACCTGACCCCAGAAGTTAAGTTAGTCCTTAATATATAGTCTTTACCGTATCGTCAGCACAGGAATTATGCCTCCCCGACAAAAAAAACGTGCTTGACCGCAATTGCAATGAGGCTCACGAGCCATTAATTTCCAGTCTTGGTCAAGCACCCCCTATACGTACTACGCCCATATTTGGAATATTAAAATTAAAAAGAAGGAAGAAGAGACAGCAAAGGAATCATATTAACTCAAGTATGTACTAATATTAAAAGAAATTTAAGATAAATATGCTTAAATTTTAATTTAAATTAAAATAAAATAAATCGTATCAAAATTTGTATAAATAAAAATTTACAAAAAAAAAATTAAATTCAGAATTATTAACATCAACGTAAATGGATTTATTGATTAAATCAATCCATGATAGAATATAAGATTGCTGATTTAATCTCAATTCTATCAATTCTATTATGAGATTTAGACCATGCTTGGCTGATTTAGAAGAAGGTTCGTTATCGTTAATCTCAATTCTATCTTATTATTATAAGACTGAGAACGTTCGTATGCTTGGCTGCCTGCCTTTGTATAGAAAATGAAAAACTGTTTGGCCTTTTCCTTTTTCTCATAATAAGATATATTTTCTGTTTTGTTTCTGCCCATCCCTCTTACCTTGGCAGCCCCATGCATCTAACCTCCATTACTTGTCTCCATCCTTATCTGCCCTTTTTCTTAGTTTTTGTTACTCTTACTCACCAACTCATGATTGATTTGATTAGTTTAGTTTAGTTTAGTTGCCAAGATTGAAGTTTTGAAGATTCCATGAAAACAGATAGAGAAAACCCGTCCTTTTGCACAAAATGGTTAGTGGATCAGAAAATGAATATTTATCATTATAGTGTCTTCCATATTCCAACGTGTGTGTGTGTGTGTTTTTTTTCCTTTTAGAATTTGTGCTGCTGACAGGGTTTCTTGCTCTTCTATGATTTTGGAGCTTCAAACTTTAAATTTCTTTAATTTTCAAGATTTGGGTACTGCTTAAAATTTTCACTATGATGGTTTGATGGGAATTTTATTTCATTATTCTTTTTTGGTGATGAAGCTGAAATTTACTTAGCTATTGAATAGGCAAATGTAGTTGATCAATTTTATGTACTTTGTTTATGTAGGATATTCAATGAATCGATTTCCATTACTTCCATCATCTATGGCATTTTAATGGGTTGGGCTTTTTCCGCATATCTAGCCACGATGATCTATTTTTGAAGGTAGGATGAATGTTTATTGTGCTAAAAAAAAAATTGAATCTAAAAGTTCTACTTTATCCTTTTTTAAGATAAGTAATAACAATAACATCAGAAATCACAAGAATCGGAATACTCCAAGTGAATTCTCTAAAATAAAATGTGCCTTTTTTCCAAAAAAAAAAAAGAAAAAAGAAATGTACATATACAGCTGCCTAAATGCTGTGCTAAATTTATTAATGATGTCTAATTAATAAGGAAACTTCCGTTTTTAGAAATTCTTGCCTAATTTTTTTAAGTCAAATTGATAATTATGCCCTTAAATATAAAATTAAAGTTAAACTACTCCAAAAGTTATTGAGTAATTATGACCCTACTTTTTCCACTACTACTTGTTTTGTCATTTGTGGCACTAAACTTTCAATTATACATTTAATTAACCCAAGAGCTATAAATACACTGTTTATCCCCCCACTAATATAGCTACCCATGCTTAATAATTTTTACCAATGCTTTTAATTTTAGTACTAATATAATCTTTTGAAAATTACAATCTAGTATATCTATATAATTAATTCATCAACTATTACATCATAATTAAATAAATCAATTAACAAATTAAATCATAATTAATTAAGCAAATCTACAAATCAAAACTTAAAATTAAGACCTCAAGATTTTAAAATCTCATACAAACCCAATACTAATATAACTTTATTAATTAATTTGTGGGAATATGCAACCAATAAATGTATGGTCAAAATTGATTAGTCATCGCTTATAATGGTATTCAAAACGTAATTTTAGTTCTCAAAAAGGCATGATTGAGTTTTAATTAAAATTTTCATTCAATGTTTTCATTACCTATATGGAAAATTCTTTGCATTGGGGATTCGTTTTTATTGCGCTCGAATTACAAGATTGAAACCAATAAAACATCGATGCTTTTCACCGAAAAAGGACCTTCGTTGCTATGATTGTTTGAATACGTAAAGAAATAATAAAAAAATTTGAAATCTTTTTCTTCATCTCAAACCGTCAATTTTGTAAAAAAAAAAAAACCATTACATAACAACAGTTTCAATACTTGATTAAAAAGAACAGCCTTTTAATTATGAGAAATTATTTGATAAATAATAAATTTTTTAAAATTTTGTAAATGAGTTTAAAGTGAATTTTTTTAAATGAATTTTTTAAAATATATAAAAAATATATGTCACAATTTTAATTCTGTTTGTAAAATTAAAAAAATTTATTATCAATATATTTGATAATTTCTTTTTAATTATTTGCCATTATCTTTCTTTTTACTCAAAATTTTTGTCATCCATTGAATGAGCTAATAAATAATAAATACATATAGAGTGGTTATAAATAAATCCGCCAGTGTCCCACCGTTTAAAATTTTTTTTATTAGAATGCAAATGCAAATGATCAAGATTTTCCACCATTGATTATAAAGGTCGTACATTTGGAAAAAGTAGAGATTTTTAAATATGGTATATGGAAATTAAGTTGGAACTCTAAGAAAATTGGAAAAAATAAAAGTTTGACTGATAAAATTAATTAACCTTTTGTTATTAATTATAATTTCCAACTTTTCTTTCGAAAGTAAATTGCATCTTGATTCTTGAATCTAATATTAAATTTTTTTAATTTAATGTTATATTTTTATATTATGAAGCACGAAATTAATAATATTTTTTTAAAACTCTTTTGTCTCAAATTTTTAAAAAATAAATTTTAAATAATATAATTTTAGGTAAAAAGAAAAAAAAAAAGTCTTTGCGTTTGTCAAAATGTCAAATTACCAAAGTAGGGTTACGTGGAGATTGTGGAAACCAAGTGAGGTTCCCACTTAGATTATCGACAAGTTACCGTTGTTCTCTATATTCATCCAACCGTAAATTCTCATCTTGAGTTTCGAAACTTAAATCCTTAGTAATTATAGAAACAAAACCACAACAACAAAGCTACGCCAAGATAAAATGGAGATGAATCAGAACCAAAATGGAGCCGAAGATCCGACCAAAGTGTCAACCCTCTATTGTATCGATCTCTCTAATCCTGATATTCACCAATCCGTCTCTTTACTCAAGCAGGTTTCTATTTCCCTCTCTACTTTTTTATTGTTCCTTTGGCTTCTATGTTTTTGTTGTACTTGTCATTTGAATTATTATTATTTTTTGTATTCTTTTGATGATTTGAAGTTGATATTTTGATATCTTGTTGATTATTCAGATAACCCCAGAATTAAAGTCTGGGTTTTTTTTGGTGGGTTTAGGCTTGTTTGGATTGTGGGTTTTTCTATGTGGTAAACCATGGGGTAAGTCAGGAATTCATGGATGAAGTATTTGCTCAAAGCAAGAACTTTTTTCATTTGCCATTAAATGAGAAAATGAAAGTTTTGAGGAATGAAAAACATAGAGGCTACACTCCCGTGCTTGATGAGCTTCTTGACCCTGATAATCAATTGCATGGTCAGCAACTCTTTCTTTTTAGTGATTGTATTTTTTTCGACTGCATTATCTGCTTTACCAGTCATATTGATCATTGGTGAAATAGTTTATATGGAACCAAAGTACCAGCTTTTCTTTCTGGTGGGCTAGCAGGAGACTACAAAGAGGGGTATTACATAGGTGTGGAAGTGCCTGAAGATGATCCTGAAGCTGAAAAGCCTTTTTATGGTCCAAATGTTTGGCCCGCTGATGGTAAAATATATTGGACTTCATTGATTGGTTTTCTTGCAAGACCTGTTTGAAAGAATGCTTCAACAATTTTTTTTTTTTTTTAACTTTTGGCTCTGGTTAGGTGTTTTGCCTGGATGGAGGCAGACTATGGAGAAATTCCATCACGAGGCATTGTAAGTGATAAGCTAGCATTTTATTAGGTTTCTATGCGTTTTATGATACACGTGTGAAGAAAATAGGCTAATAAGATTCTATTTTTCTTCTTTAATTGCAATTAGGGAGGTGGCAAAAGCAGTTGCAAGGGTCATAGCACTTGCACTTGACCTAGAGGTTGATTTCTTTGATAAGCCTGAGATGCTTGGAAAGCCTATTGCCACCCTGCGCTTACTACACTATGAAGGTGGAAGAAATTGGAATGCGATTATTTGATCTTGGTGTCATTGTACAGTTGATGAAAGTCATTATATGAACTTCATAATATGTTCAGGTCAAATTTCTGATCCCTCAAAAGGAATATTTGGAGCTGGAGCACATTCTGACTATGGATTGATTACACTCTTGGTAACAGATGATGTTATGGGTCTGCAAGTATGAACATTGCTGTAACATGTGACTATATTACCATTACTTTGCCCACTTGACTAGTTAAAATAAAGTTTGTATGATTTTTGCAGATATGCAAGGATAAAGATGCAAAACCTCAGGTATGGGAGTATGTGGCACCAATAAAAGGGTAGGACACTGATGGCTAGCAGAAATTTGAGATTTTAGGTTAAATTGTAGACATGTAGTGCATATGCAATGGTTTTACTGTCTGGGTCTTGGAAGCTGCAACTGCCTTCATGTTGGATGCTGAATTTGGACCCAATATCAACTCTTAAATGATTGATTTCCAGTTGCTTGCTACAACTAGGTTGCTATCATCATTTTTCCTGTTATTTTCTTAAATTTCTATCCTTGCATTGTTCTGCTAATCAATTAATCTGGTCTTGCTTTCCATGTACTAAGTTTAATTTAATCACTAATAATCGTAGCATATGACATGCTTAAAATGTGGCTTATCTTCTTACAGAGCTTTTATAGTCAATCTTGGGGATATGTTGGAGCGTTGGAGCAACTGCCTATTCAAGTAATGTGGAACTTTCTGTGGTATCTATGGTCCAAATTGCATTTTATTAAGATGACAGTAAAAGATAAATGATACTAGATTTTAAGAGGCTCCCATATTGTTCAACATTTACTACATAACTTAAGACTAATTTTAGTACTCCACTTTGCCTTTTACTTTTAAGTTATGCAGATTTATTATATTGACAAATTTAAAGCATAGAACTATTGTCTAAGGCTGTCATGTCTATTGATCTAGAGCAAATATAACTCCATTATTTCTTGGTTCTTTTGTATTATTATATGTACAGAAGGTTACTTAGTGAAAGCTGCCCTATAGTAACTTTGAGCTTTATTGGCTCACGATTTTTATTGTTTTGTGACATTTTTACACTTATTCATCATTTAAAAAATTTTTACACTTTGAATTTACACTTTCTTTTCTTTTCTTAACCAAATATTTGGTTTTTGTTTGAACTCAGGTCCACTTTACACAGAGTTTTAGGGAATGGTCAAGAGAGATATTCTGTAAGGCCCCTTAACTTTTTAAACCTTTCTTTATCATCCAGGCTTTAAGGCCTTTCACAGCCTTTTAGATGATTTCATGATTGAACAGATCTTCTAAGATGTCTTCATGTTATGATATTTGGTTGTTCCGATATATTCATTCTGTGATACTCTTTTCTATGTATCTTGCCCGACTTTTAATGCTGGTTAATGCTGGTTATATAGTTATTCTTTGATGAACTTGTTCTTTGCCGATGTGGCCAACTGTCTTTGGGAACTAAATGCAAGCAGGGTAACTTTGCCTACTAGAAATTTGAAATTAACCTTTCTACGAACTCTTGTTACTCTATTGAGTTGACTCCATTTGATCTTTTCAGACTTCACTAAAATGAACTTAACTATTCTATGATTGGTGTATGTCATCAAGTAGGCTAAAATTGGTTGACATGAAAAGACAGGTTTTAACTGGTATTTTCATCTTGGTTTTTCTTATCGTTTGCCTTTATAGTTGAAATTTTTGGCTTAGTTCCTTGATTTTTTTTATTAATATTCTTTTTGCAAGTTTCTTTCTAGTTATTCTTGCTTGGAATTTTCTTGGGGACGTGTTGTCTTAGTAACTTCTAACATATAACCTTTTGAAGAAAATTAAGGTTTGTCTCTTGTTTCTGACGGCAGATTGCATACTTTGTGGAACCTAGTCATGAATGTCTTGTTGAATGTTTGCCAACTTGCAAATCAGAAAAAAATCCTCCCCAGTAAGTCTTAGTTTCGAAGTGTTTTAATAATAGATAATAAGCATTGAAGTCCATTCCACCCCCACCCTCCCCACGCCCTTTTAGACCTTAGTTGCAATGACATTCGTGTCTTGTTTTATCTAACACACCATTTCTAATTGAACTGCTGCATGTACTCTAACCAGGTTTCCCCCAATTAGATGCGACACATACCTAAGCCAACGTTACAAGGACACTCATGCTGATTTAAGTGTATACAACAAACATCAAACTTGAAGTCCTTACTGAATTTGTAATTTTCATAATACAAGGAGCATATCGATTTGCATTTGCTTTATATCAAACATTAGAAAGTCTGTTTTACTCTCATGTAGATGTATTACAGTAATAGGGTTATGATTCCTAATAAAGTTATTATGTTGCAAGATTCAGAAAGGAACCTATTTTATCTATTTTCTCTTTAGCTGGCTTTTCTCCATTGAACAGTAGATTACAATCACAAAGCAAAATTACCTGTCATTTGTCCCTAAAGCGTCACAGCTGTATGCAATCTTCATAAAAAAGATAAAGCAGTAGTAGGTCGAGTAAAACCAATAGTAGATTACTTCGAAAAGGGAAAGAAAGATGTTTATGTACCCTGGAGTCCACAGTAACCTTGCAGTTTCGAATATTTAAATAGGTGCTTGGAAATTCAAGTATTTTAAGTTCTATTCCCATTATCTTGCGTTAAAGAGGAAAACCCATCAGCTGCCAACAAAGGCCTGAAATGGCCCTTTGCAATGGAGGATGTGTCTCCATTTATACCTTGGGTCAATGAGGTTAGAGACAGCTAAAACATGCTGCCCACCTCGTAAAAAATATAATTTAGGCATCGAAAAGTCTAACCAAACTGATCGGCGAGATGCTAAGAGAAAAATCAGATGGGATAACATGGAAAGGTAATTTACAGTTTTACACTACTTTGTATTATTGGGCTTTTGCAAAACATAAACATACAAACATCTTATTATCTCAAACACTAAATGGTACGAGTTAAAATTTCCCAACCCGAAGTCATATTTTTACTTGACCTTATTCATTAGGCATCAAGCGACATACAACGAGCTTCAAGATGAAAACCTCTGACCATTTACCGGAAACTTCGGTAGACGGGAGAGTACATGCAACTCTCAGCATATTTCAAAAGATTCACAGGACGAGGGAGACGTGTTGCCACACCTATAGAAAGCATAATTAGAAATAATGTCTTGCTTAAGAGATGAAACAACAACAATTTTTGTCTTTAAATCTACTAGAAATGTCACTCACCAAGTTCATATGCCTTAGCAGCCACGTTAGCAGCTATGTTAGCTGAAATTTTCCTTATATTAGAGAAAGGTGGGTAGATGAGCCCCTTGTCATAGTTTTCCTCAGACACTTGCTTAGCCAAGGCTTCCGCTGTTATAGAACACAGACAAGAAAAGTATACAGTTAATTCCTCGGCAACTTATCGATGCTTAAACTCATGTCAAGACTTTGAATCATAATCATAGTGAACTTCAGTATGTATCTGCTATTAAGATTTGTCTCTCGTTTGGAGATAACGTATCAAAAGAATGCCACAAAGTACAGAAATTTCAGTTTAGCGAACGAAAAGAAAAGGCAGGACAGCTTATATCAGTAATTTTGTTCTTAAATTTCTGCCTACTTACAGGCTGCCAGAAGCATGTCATCATGAACACGAATTGCTCCAGAGATGACCAGACCCAAACCAAATCCTGGGAAAATGTAAGCATTATTGGCCTGAATTGACAGAAGAAAGCACAGAGCTCAGTCCCTGATATTTAACAGATATCCCATATGGGAGAATTTGCCAACATATATTAAACAATCAAATAATGGTTGGACCTGGCCAGGAACAAAAAGTTTGCCATTGTATTCAAAGGGATCAAATGGACTACCACTAGCAAAAATTGCACGGCCCTGCAAGATGCAGGCAACAAATAATAAGAAAGAGATTTGGAAGCAAATAGGGCACTCAAAACTTCCCTATAGCATTTTTACTTTAGTTATGAGGTCTAAGAAACGATTAAGAGTTTTACCTGACTCCAAGTATAAGCTTCTTCGGCTGTGCACTCTGATTGTGAGGTTGGATTGGAGAGAGCCATAATAAGAGGTTTCTGCATGCAGCATATATTTACAACAACGTAAACCTTTTTCTGGCAGACACAGTTTTAACAGAAGCCTATAGATATGACATTTTCTTGCTTATTGGCAGAATGAATAAGTGAAGTACCTCATTGAAGGAGGCCACGGTTTCAATTATTTCCTTTGTAAAAGTTCTTCCCACTCCAGATGATCCAATCAAAACTGTTGGCTTGATTGCCTGAAGAAGTGAGAGAAAAATAAGAACCAAAAATTACTTTTAAAATGCGGAAGTAAGCAATGTTTCTCTTACCTGGACAGCACCTAATAGATTCTTAACAGGTTCATGTTCATGTGCCCATGGTTTCTTGAAGTGTTGAAGTGAGTCTTTACGAGAACTAACAATCAGTCCCTGAAAGATAATTCACAGGCTCCATAGGTGAAAAGGGATACCCATAAGATATATATATATATATAATTACCAAGCTTATCTATACCTTTGAGTCCACAAGCCAGATCTTCTTACGGGTCTCTTCCAAGGGAGCTTTTGTCTACACGTGTGACAGAAAAACCACATCCAGCTTAATGATCATATCACTCCAAACACTACAATGGAATTTAGAATAAACTAAAAAGATCTGCAAATGTTAATAGTATGCTATTACCTGCTTTGACATCTCAAGAGCTATAAGCTCTGCTATACCAGTCCCAGCCTGCAACAGTGTGACAAAAGCAAGTGTAAGTGACTCGATTAATACAGACTGCTGAAGATTAGAGAGGTACCTTAAATTGATCCATTCAAAGTTAAATCATGTTGCACAGAGAGCATTATTTCTTTCTTATCAATTATTTCAGCATTTTGCTCCCTTCCCCTTCAGCAAATGATTAAAATAATGATGACGCAGAGATCAAAGTCTTACTTCTCCAGCACCAAGGAACAAGAATCTGTGGTCAGCTAGAGTACCACCAATCAACTTCAATGCTGCAACGACCCCAGCAAGAACAACAGATGCTGTCCCCTGCAATAAAAGTGATGGTAGATAAAGAAAGCGTAAACAATTATAAGGAGGGAGCTACATATAATGCTGCTACTAGCTCTTACCTGTATATCATCATTGAAGACAAGGTGCGTTGTGCCATATTTTGCAAGCAATGTAAAAGCATTATGATTTGCAAAGTCTTCAAACTGTGTAATATCAAAAGAATTAGACATGGTTAGAGAAATGCAAGAAGAACATCAAATCCTGAAAGTTTTATGAATAAAAAAGGAAGTCTCCAAAGCATGAATACCTGTATAAGAACTTTTTCCCCATAGTTCTGCTTGACAGCAGTCATGAACTCGTGTAACAAGTCAGCGTATTCCTGGAATGTAGTAAAAAATAACCTCAGTGTAAAATAAGTTATGTTCATAATGATTATGCTACTGAAATCTACCTACCTGCCCAGTTGCCCTTCTTTGTTTAAGTCCGATGTAGAACTCATCCTTCAACAATGCCTCATTATTTGTGCCCACATCGATGGTCACAGGCAAACACTATAAAGCATAATCAATCACTATGAGAGTCAGAGGCTCAGAACTACAGCGGCACCATTACAATTGCTATTTATATTCAAATTTTATTTCCACTCCTTTAACTATGTCAAACTGCAGCTTAAGAACTACAAATGTAGATCTCAAGCACAACAACTGAAGAAATTCAGGAGAAAAGACACATTGGAAATGCTTACCGCAGAAGGACGAACCCCTCCAAGTGCTGTGTATAAAGACAATTTTCCAACTGGAATTCCCATCCCCTAAATTTCCAACAGAATAAAACACAATAGGATAGAATCCCAAAACTGCAATTTAAACTAACTACCAATTAAAATGTTTCTAATTGAAGAAATGTCTTCACACAATTTACCTGACAACCAAGATCCCCAAGCCCCAAAATACGCTCACCATCAGTTACAACAATAACTTGAATACTCCTTTCAGGCCAGTTCTTCAAGACATCAAGAACTTTTCCCCTGCACGTTGTTAGCAGGTTAAGTCGAAGCCAATCTACTTGGAGATTCAAATTTACACAACGAAACTAAACATTCATACTTCTCTTTCAAGCTTATGTAGAGACCCTGAGGACGCCTGAAGATGCTTCCATACTTCTGGCAAGCTTCACCTACAGTTGGAGTATAGACAACTGGGAGCAACTCCTCAACATTATCAATTAGAAGCTTGTAAAACAGTCTTTCATTCCTTTCCTATTAACAGTGAAGACAAAGAACTTAGTCAGTCATTTCCTTCTCCTATGAACTGATCAGGAACAGTTCTTTTCCACATCATTCATTACGAAAATTGATCTGTTTATTGCTAATATCATCAACTTCAAAGGCTAACGTGAATATAATTAAGGTTAAAAGAGAGACCTGAAGTTCCATCATGGCCATATACTTTTGCAGTGGAACTTGATATTTCCGGATACTGGCCATCAATTTTTTCTCCTGGGTTTTAGAATAAAATTTAAAAATTAATTTATACTACTTCTCAAAAGCAAACATGTTTGTGCAAAAAGGTCTTGCAATTAGCGTAAACCTGAAGCTGTTGAGTGACAACAGTAGGAGGCAGTAAACCACGCAAGTAGTGAGAATCCCTCTCTGTCTCAGTGAATGCAAGCCCTTTGTTATGGTGTGGATCCCTCAACAATGAATATCCACTGCACCATGGAATAGTAATACTACTTTCAGTTAACATTCAGAACCAAAAACAACAACCTTTTTTCCGATTTCTTCCAATCCTACTTAATGGTTTTAACGATCATTTTCATTTCTATTATCATCATAAATTGGAAGTAAATTAAACCAAATCAAATGATGTTTGATCACCGATCATACATGAAAACATACTAAAACATAAACAAAAGTTTCATGAAAAAAAAAAAGAAGAAGAAGAAGAAAGGTGACCTGGCTACAGAGTAAGTCCAGGGGGTGAGAAGCTGGTCCTCAGTGGCACAATCCTCACCATAGACATCCTCAACACCGCCACCAACGGTAGATTTGGGGTCCATGTCAAGCACAGATTCCCCGCCTCTCATCTCCTTCATGGTGCTCTCCATCCTTTCCTCTATATTGATTCAGCTGATACTATTACTACTATTTTTTCTGTGAGTCTGAGACATCCAACTGGATATATTACAGATAAATAATCAATCCCCAGAACTTTAAAAAAACACATGGGTTAGCTGTTTTCAGTGTGCCACTTCAATTTTAGCATTAATCAAAAGTCAAGTTGAAGACTTTAAAATAATCAACGTCATTGTCATGCACCTAGAACTTGAAAACAGTGAACTGTTTTCAATGCAGTAAGACCCCATGTGGACACAAATAGTAACTCGTTCATGAACATAAGATTTTTTTTTTTTTTTGGAAGACAGATAGAGAAGTGATGTTTATCTTTATGAGATTAAGACAAATAAGAAATGGTTAGTGTAGCGTACAAAAAAAATGTTGTTAGGACAACAGGAGTACTAATTTCAGCTAAGATGAGACGGAAGGGTTCTTGTCTTTGTTGGAAAGCTCGAATCATCTGAACTCTGAACTACAAAAATATTTTAGAAATAACGTTTGTGTTTAGGATAGAACGTGGAAGTAGGCAACTAAGCTCCATATTTAATACGTAAAATTTTTAAATAACGGAAAATAGGGAGAGTGGGTGGGAGGAGAGGCGGCTAATTGGCAGATTTGGACCGACGTGGTGGCTAAGTGGTGATGGTGGGTGGCGGAGGTTGGTCACATGTCAACAAGGGATTGCTGGCGGTGGGGACTGCGAACGTGCATGTCTTGCTGATTTTTAGCACATTTGACTCTTTTCAGGTCCATGATTTCAGTATATCAATTGGAATATACTAGCTTTTTTTAATAATAGAAAATAATTTTAAATGTTTTCAAAATTAAATGTATATTTTTTAATTTTAAAATTATTTTTCTAAAATATCATTATATGATTATTAACAATATATAATATATCAAATATAAATTTTAATACAAATAAACCTTTCAGGACCATTCAGTTTTGTTTTGTTCTTTTGCACATTTTCTATCCTCTCTTGACATGTTTCACTTTCTTGTCTTTGTTTCATCAATTTTATTTTTGTTTTCTTTATCTGACAAGACATAAAGCTACTAATAACCGATGGGTTTGGATAAGACTTGAAAAGTAGATAGCAAACAAGCTACAAGTTAAAACTTACAACCAATTGATTCTTCGACAGCCGCCTGGACCTGGCGGGTTATGATAAGTTTCGTGACGCCTATTGCCTGCCTACCTTATGCATTTCTTTTGGCTTGAAAAGGGCAAAAACTACGGTCCCCCACACTATCTCGACATTTCTGCAAAAAAGTCAACATTTTCGGGGCTTCCTCCACAATTAAAAGGTAAAACTCATACATCAGGGAGATGATAAACTACATATATATACACATTATATTACGTTTCTTCTTAACTTGAAAGTTTGAAACAATACGCTATTACACACAACATTTAGTTCAAGTAGGGAAGTCGGCAAACATTTTAAAATGTTTGATTTTGGGTATCGAAAGATGGTTTGATTCATGGCGCGGACGATAACTTTTGCTTCTTTGGTAAAGACAATGGGCATGACCTACGTAGTCTTTGTCAAATCAACAAACAAGACAACCTAGAAGAACCAATGAGCAGCCTCCATTTAAGCACTAAGGGAACAAAAAGTGCTTTAAATAAAAGCTCCCGTATCTAGAAGAATATTTCACTCACGTGAGAAAGGTTCTGATTTAGATTGATCTACATTCTACAACATGCTGCTTCTCATTCCTGATTTTGTCATTCCCTGTTTCATCAAGGAATTTCCAGTTCACGTAAAAATGTCGACAGTGGACAGTTACCACTGCTTGATGCATCCGAATTTCATAAATAAACCAAAATTTAGTTTTGCTAGTGGTTCAAATCTGCAGTATCTGCTCCCAAGATCAACATTTCCCCAAATTATTTGTATATATCCAGAATGGGACTGACTGATTTCTCCTGTCTATATCTTCTGTAGTTTCATAATTCTCGTGCTTTCATGGATCATTCCATATCTCTTTTCATTTTTGTTTTCACCTTTTTTTTTTCTTAACTTCATATAAGTACTAGGGAGAAAGGATAGGTTGACGGCAAGCCGAAAAAGAATTCAATCACAAGCGTCAAAGCCTGAATATTGCATCAGGATTGAAGACTGTTGTTCTAATTTTAAGGCATTAGAATTTACAACCCAAGAAGCAATGCAAGAGCAATGGTCGAGGTATCAACAAAAAATAAGCTCATATAGTCACTAAATGGATGATTCAGCCACTACAAAAAACAGTCTCACAAAGAGCATTTTATCCCTTCATACAAAAGAATGAGAATTCAGATGTTCTAACTCGTCATAACAGCTACATTACTACGTAAAAGTAAATGTTTCAGATTGCAACCACAGCAATTCATTCCAAGCATGCTGCTGACATCTGCTAAAGTATTTCATTCTTTTATCTGAAGGAGAGATATATGCAAATAATCATATCGGAATATCTAATTGAACCATGACATTTTGAGGGCTTTCCTCCACAATTAAAAAAAAAAAAACATAAACCATATACTTCAGGGCGATGATAAACATTGAAAATTGAAGGTTTGAAACCATATGCTATTAGCCAATTACAAACGACATTACTTCAGGCAAAGAGGTCTTTTAAAACAGAAAGTGCACATGGCAATGTCATTTCACCTGTTCTGAGGCATACAAACTTAAGAGGGCTGAGCCGGCAACTTTCCAAGCAAATCCACATTTGCTCACGTCATCTATTTTAATGGCATAATCATAGGAAATGTTATAAATGGCAAGAGCCTCTTTATAGATTTGATCTAGAGGCTTTTGTCTCTGCTCAAATTCTGTAGCACCGTACAATTTCTATACCACAAGAGTATAAAGAATCAGAATGAATCTTACTCAGCAGAAGAGGCAATATACAAATGCAAAGCGTCACAATCACCTCTTTGTATTCGTTATAAACTGCTTTAGCAGCCTCTTCTCTCATTTCTTTGCTCTTGCCATCCAGAGCATGCGTCATGTCCTTCCTGTACTGCTTACATAGTTCAGTCCACTTTTCTCCGCAATCTTCAGGAAAGCCAACATCAAAGCAAGGGAGCTTCCGAACTTCTGAACAAGATAAGACAAACACATTATCCCCGTTCACTTATCCCATGATAGCATAAAACATAAAACTCAGAAAGGTGCTTTAACAAAATGCTCTTTAAGTCAAATGACACATATAGCTTCAATTTTGATCAAGATAACCTTTAACTTTCCTCGACATTTCTTCTCGATATGATTTGAAAAAATCATACATTTTCCCCAATATGGAAGTTGATTTGAAAGAATTTTCCCGTTCCATATAATGAGGAAATCCAGCTACTCTCAAGTCTTCTGGAACTTCAATCTATTTGGAAGTAGGAGAAAATGGTTACACCAAATTTCAAGACAGCAACAATCAGTTTTAAGTAAAATATCTTTGGAGGTCAAAAACATACAAAAGTAATAAAAATACTTATACATGCATACATATAGTTTACTGCAGCAAAACCAAAAAAAATAAGCAATCATCTCCTGCGGATTTCACATTCATCTTTCTGCTTTAGTTAACAATCAACCCCCAAGTCACAAGTTCTTCAAATCAATAGCTCACCATTGACAGATAAGAATGTTGTCATTGACTTCACTTAAAAAGAATGACAGAAACGTGGGCTAAAATATCAGCCATCTCAATCCCTTGAAAAAGTAACATACTAACCTCTTTTCCTGTCTTTGGTGCATCCAGAGCCTCATAATATAAATCAATCAATCGTAGCAGGTTTTTCTTCAGAAGAGCTTTCTCACAAGAGTTACTATCTTCTAGTGTAAGAAATTGATCCATTATTGCAAGCCAATTATTAGCTGCAAGGCTCGTGGCATAACTGAAAGCAGCCAAAAGCACCTCTACATCAGAACCAAAATCAATATCCAATATGATATTAGGACTACCCAAAGAACTCCACCTCCATACACTAGAGACATTAGGAACCAAAACCAGGAGATCCCTTACCAAGTTGCCACCCCATAGCTGTTATCAAGTGTGGCAAACAAGTTAATAGCATCCTATTAAATGACCTCAATATGGACTCCAAGTCCGGCATATCATTTGATGAGACTGAAAGACACTTTTGATGACCTCATAAGTATTTGCTGAGATGAGAAGCAAGTAAAGCAACAAGTCTTTTCTAGGGAGAATGTACTAGTTTTGAGGAACTTAAGATGAAAAATGAAAAAAACCTAGTTTCCTTTACAAAACTTCAGATAAAAAGGAAATTCTACTTATAAGAGTTCGATTTATAATACATTAATTGTTCAGAAAGGAATGTGATAAACAGTGACATAATATAATTCAAGCAAATATCAACTCACTCTTTCACAGTTGTTAACATTCCAAATCAGGGCTCTTCCCTCTTACTAATGAAACCAAAATGCTATTAAGGAATACAGTAAAGTGATTACCTTGGCCGAAACCTAGTTCTCAGGAATAATTTGAAGAGCTCATCCTCCAGCTCCCCATCTGAGAGCTCACTTGGTCCTTTACTAGACACTCCAAAAGTAGAAGAATTTCCCATCCAAGGTTCACTCACTCTGAAGTAATTCAATAACTGAAGATAGTACAACAATTAGTCAAGCTAATCTAAAAAACATCAAAATAATGCAAAATACAGATTCATCCTACAATTTAATGTACGACATTCAAATTGGAATAGGATATCTCTAAAACATCAAACTATAATCTAATTAAAAACAATATTCCTCTTGTTTGAAGAGTAAGCCAAATGTCCCGTTCAAATTTAGCAGCCAAAACATTAGGCAAAAATCACCCAATAGACATAGGAGTAGTGCAGAGTTTGAAGAATCAGAAATATACCTACATAATACAAAAATTATTGTTGGCAAGTCAACTTAAAATTATTGAATGTATTTCCACACAAGAAAGAGGGTCTTCAATGTATTTCATAAATTTTATAAATATGGCACATAGGATATTTCGGGTCACACACACACACACACACACACATATATATATATATATTGATTGCAATTTAAAGTACAATGGTTATATTAACAATTGAACATGTCTCATAAATGCTAGTCAAATAAGTAGGACAAGAAATAGTTAAAAGTTTCCCTAAATAACCAGTATCCATTTCATGCATGATCTCCAAGAATGCTGTTGACACCTAGGCCAATACAAAATGCTGTTGACAGCAACTAACACCAACCATATAGGAATGTAAAGGCATTCAAGTAAGTTCATCTGTAAGAAGATAGAAGAGTGAACTAAAGACCAAATTAAATATTACCTTCTAGCATATACTGAAATTCATGATGCATCCAGTAGAAGTCAGTGCAAGAATAAAAAATATATATATTGAAATGAAGATAGAAACAAGTTGGTTACCCATTTGACCATCTATTAAAAGGAAAGAACAATAAGGGTTGCGACTAGGGCAGCTAGCGACTGAAGAAAAGGAAAAAAAAAAAAGAAAAGATAAATAAACTCTTGAACTAGAAACTAATTCAAAATATCCAACCTGGGGATTTCTTGATACAAAATACATATCACCATCAAAATCACCCCCAGCCATCTCATCAGCCAAAGAGCGCGGGCCTTTACAGGGAAAGAATATAGCATATTTGGCATGTCCTACAAATTCCTCCAAGGATTCCACATATCTAGCATTTAGAACATGTATATCTCCAAAATGTACACCAGGTTGGCGGTACACTAGAACTTTCCCAGAAATCTGTCCATTATCCCTACACATATCATCCGAGAAGACAACACAACATCCAACCATTAATGCAAAAGTTAATTCTGCCCAAAATAGTTGAGACAATATCAACAAATTTACTAATACAAATAGTAAACAGGTTCAAGCAAAGGGGGCCCAAACAATATTCCTTCCTCTTATGCATCATAGACCTTATAATGTCTCAATGTATAATAAAATAAACCAAATTTCAACTTGCTATAAAATTAAAAAGTCCGATAAATGAGAAACATGGAGACAGATGATATTAGGGGTGTCCTCATAATAAGTGCCATAATAAATGCGTATATGTGCACAGATGTAAAGCTTCCATTTTCACTCTCTTTCAACATGCACATAAGCATAATAGAACAGCAAACATTACACATTAAACCATATGCTACAATCAGGTATAACATTAGAAAACAAAGATAAAAAACAATGTTCTCTCTGTGTTATTTGATTAAAAAGAATCCCCAAATATATTGAGAAATTGATATGTACAAAGAACCCACAAAATCACGACAAAATCATCCAAACATAGAAACAAATAAAAGACCAGAAATATAAATCCCAACAAATCAGGAAAGTGATCCTGATTTGATACATAATCTATCAACAACATTCCAACTTGCAAACTTGAAGCTAAGACTTGAAAATTGCTAGTTAACTCTGCAGCATATACTGGCTGATGTAATTGTACATATCAACTTCCAAATTTTCTATTGAAAGCGTATTCCATAATGGCATCTTTAAATAATGTAGTTCAAAATTGTAATTATTTGTTATGTCACCGTCACAAACAAAATGACAAGAATAACAGAAAAACCCCAAAACTTACGTACAATATAATGCAGACTTCATCACTTTCTAGTACTCCAGACGGATCAACAGTACCCATTAAATAATAAGACTCGGTGATAGGAAGTTTTCCTCCTAGGAGACCCTTCCTTTCTTCATTTAACATTATTGACATCCGATGTTGCAAATATGATTCATCAAGGGGAATCCCTGATAAAATCATTGCACTGACATCATCCATGCCACCACGGTGATGAGAAACTGCATGTGATAGTAAAGAAGATCAATTCAAAAGGTGATGAGAATATTGAGAGGCAGCAGATAAAGCAAAGGAACATGAATGACAAGAAATGCGACCAAACTCGAAGGCAATAATGCAAAGCCAAAAAAATAAAAAAATAATAAAAATATTGGAATTACAGTATTTCATTTCTAAACAAATATAATATATTCATATTAAGGTAGTATAATCTTCAAAATAAAAATTGGAGGGAGGGAGGGGAAATGCTTGAAGTTATTGTTATATAGAAGTTAATAGATCTACCTTTAAGAGCTGCACGTTTATTGGAGAAAACACCATGTGACTCTTCTATAGCATTCTTCAATATGCCCATAAAAAAGTCATCCGGGACACCTCCATGGCTAAGAAGCGCAATCATATTCCTTGAAAGAGAAGTCTTCTTTGGCTGATTGCTGCAGTAGATAACACAAAAACATCATCCTAAAATGCAATGAAATAAAAACAATAAAGTGCTCACAGGGCATCAAATTTCTCAAGGTAAATCAATCTCATCAAAACCAAATTCATCAAAATCAAGTCAAAAATAAAAGAAATTTTACACCTTCACTTGGGTATTGGCTTATAACAGTATGCAGGTAGTTTCTAATGGGGCTGGAAGACTGATTTCAGCAACAATAACATGCACCGAATTATTCTGCAGTCATGCTTTCAACTTCTAAATCACCATATCATGCTATGCTGTTAAGTTCTAGGGAAGTCAAAACTTAAAAGTGATAAGCAGTCATTGGCTTCAAACTGCAGCTCCATGCCCATAAATTAGGTTGGAGATATGAGCACCAGAGTGATCCAATAACTGGGAATGGGCATCCCATCCAAATTTGCTGGAGAGAAAGACCTTTAGCTCCCGTAGTTTGCCCAAAGTTTGTACATCTAATTTTATCTATTCAATGGATTAGACACAAATGTGCATAAAGAATAATACAAACTAGAGATTCCATCCTTTTCATTATTTTCCTTTCACTTATTTCTAATATTCATATTAGGAGATTCATTTAAGCTCTAGAATGTTTAGGGTCCCTCTCCCCCTCCTCCAACCCCAACTCATCTCTTCCTTATTGAACCCAGTACACATTCAATTAGCAATTATCAAGTGATTTGAGAAAAAATGAACTATGTGACATACAAATATATTAAACGGAAATTACACAAACTGCACGATGGCAAGTACCTTGTTGCAACTACTTCCAATGTATTCCTTGTGCAGATATTTGACAGATTTGGATCTGACTTAACTTTAATCATGGAAGGCCGTATCTCAATGGTTCTAGGTGGAAGCTACAAAATTTGGAATTATTATAAGCATGCAGCTTTTAAAAACGCATTCAGAAATTATTAGCCAACAAAAATATGTTCCTCACAGTTGTTAGGATCCTAGGCAACAACAAAAATGTATAAGATTGACCAATAAATATTTTCAAAGAAATATGGCATTTGAGGTGGTATCAATTCCAATATCGAATTGCATTAGATTGACTACACAAAACTAGATTCCCTGATGTAATAACTTTTACAACTAATTGAATCAGGCTAATATCTGCAATGTGTTCTCCATATATTCCACCTTTCCCCAAAATTTTACACAATCTGTTCCAGAATTAATTTAATTAGCACTGCCTTCAACTGGAACTACTCCTACAAAGAACTAATCATCAATTCTCATTTCAAGCATGGACATTTTGGATTATGTAAGTTATTCTAATTAAAGGGAAATTTTGTCCTTTTTATAATTTCTCAAACATTGAAAATGACAAAAATATACCTTTTTATTGACAAGTAAGGTTCCCTTCACAGCAGAACCATTGTTAAAGAGGCGGAACTGGATCAGCAAAGGCTATTAAAAGAAAAAAAAAGAAAGGAATGATAATCAATGGATAAAATTTAGCAAAGAAAGCAACACTGAGTTGTTAAATGCACATACCGGTACCCTATGGTCAGATTCTGTCGAATTCATGCCCGAAAACTTCCCCTAAAGGTTAAGAAATTTATGTTATTAAGATAAGAAATATAAATGGAAAGGAAAACAAGAATAAAATTGACAAATAGTACCACAAAGGACTAAATGAAAAAGGAATAGTTGGAAACCATGCCTTTTAAAATTACCTAGACATAAAAAGCATGACCATCCATAATATCTCAAACCTTATCAAGTTTAAGCAATTCCATAAAATGAAGTTTTATTGAAAATGTTGTTTCAGATTTACATATGTCAAACTCTTTTCTTTTTCTTTTTTTTTTTGGTTCACACCGGAAAGATTAATCATTGGGCAAATAATGCACATACTTTCATCTCTAACTAAACGTAAAACGAGTAGCAAATCAAGCCCCAAATCACCAACCTCAACATTGTCACCATTCACAATGCTTCCTTCAAAAACATTCTTTGGGCATTTCAAAGCCAAATCCTCTGATATATAACCAGTTCCATCTGTGTGAATGCAAGGTTCCCCATCTTTATTACAAACAGAATTTCCATCTTTGTCCTGCAATAGATATGCATATATATATATATATATTTGATAAAATATCAAATTAAAAACTCATAAAGAAAACACAAGAAACAAGCTGTTAAGAAGGGAAACAAGATGATTTTTATTCAAAACTTAAATCCATATATCATACCTGGCATTGTATATCTTCTATCGTGTCAACATTTACATCAGCTAAATCAACTTCCAGCTTCATGGTTGTTGACAAGATTAGTGAAAATCTATAGCCCAAGGAAAAGGAAGCCTATTAAGTTATAAACAATCAACCTCAAGAATGCCTCTCAAAAGAAGTCCAAGAAATTTAAAGGAATAAAAGAAACATGCAGATTCTTATTATCACTGACCTGGCCATATACTTGGCTATATTTGAGAGGGTATGGACATGCATAAACACACGTCTGGCTTCTTGAATTGTTTTCCCAGATAAAACATAATCTTTACCATCATCAACAGATGCATCTGACTCGAATCGAACAAATAAGCACCTAACAGATGAGGAAGTTGGGTCTTTCTTTCTTGCTTTTTTGCCTCCATTGAACACTGAAAATTCAGCATATTTGGCATAAAAAAAAAAAACCTAATTTGCCATTCTTAAAAGTTAGGAACAGATGATATCATAGGTGTTGAATATATTAAGTCAACACATCCTACAAGTTGGTGCATATTCAAAGCCATTCCCTGGAAGTCGGGTATTCAAAATTCTTTCCCTGTTATAGGTGTACCAAAAAAATGAGAAGCACAGGATCCTCAATAACAGACATGTTACAGATGAAGGAAATAAATATGTGTGTACAAGTCAGGACATCCACGCAAAGCTGCAACCTAGAAAATAAGATCAATCCTTTCTTTCACGCACATAGAACCTCAAGCACCCAGCACTAAAATGGAACAAAACCCCTAATCTGTAAAGGATTGAAACCCCTAGTTGTTGTAATTGATCATCCTAATTATCATAAAGACAAAAACTAGGAAGTGGCATAGGTAAGAATAAATAAATGAATGATACGTTTCACCACCATTAAATTAGGGAAACTATCAAGTAAGATTGTAGAAAAGCAAAGAACCAATTCATGGGTTAAAAACAGCTTTCGCCGCATTGTTTTGTGCTAATTCTCTAAGACAAGTTGAATAAAAAACCTAAATCAACAAACTGGAAGACGCAGACTATTCTTGTGGAAAACTTAAAAGAACAATTGTTCTTATTTCTTCTTATTCAATCTACAATGAAGAAGTTCATATAAATAAATAGGAACAATGAAGTTTCTTATTAGGAAGTAACTTACATGAAACAAAAAAATTAAAAATTAAAAAAAAATCTCAAAAAACTTGAAAATCAGAATAATTTATCAAATCAGAAAGTAAATGAGAAATATTTTCAAAATAAATTAAAAAATTAAGTTGCACTAATGTGGGAGAATCAGACTTCTACACTTACCATCAAGCTGAATTATAAATGTTAATCATACTCAGCTTGAATTTCAAACCATAAAAAATCTTCTAGGAAGAGCTTTAATTAGAATATCTGCAATTTGTGAACTTGTAGGGATATAGGCCAGTTTGACCGACCCATTTTCTATCTTTTCCTTTATGAAATGTAGGTTTAGCTCTATGTGCTTGATCCTATCATGATAAATAGGATTTTTGACAATACTTATAGTAGCATTATTATCACAAAATAGTGTCATAGATGTCACAGTTTGAACTTTTAGTTCTCCAACAAACCTCATCAGCCAAATTTCTTCATAAATATCATGGGACATTGCTCTAAACTCAGCCTCAACATTGCTCCTAGATACAACAGCTTGCTTTTTACTTCTCCAAGTGACCAAAATTTCCCAAACATAAGTGCAATATCCAGTAGTGGACTTTCTATTTGTTACTAATATAGCCCAGTCAGCATCTGTATACACCTCGACTGCCCTGTCCATTGACTTCTTAAAATATAAACCTTCACCAGGACTCCTTTTTAAGTACTATAGGATGCGATGAATAGCCTTAAGATGCTCCTTAATTGGATTATTCATGTATCTACTCACCATCCCTACTGTAAACCCGATATCAAGTCATGTGTGAAAGAGGTAAATAAACTTCCCAACTAGTCTTTGGTATCACCCTTTGTCAGTGAGAGAGCTTCCATTTTCACTTCCAATTTTATTAGTTAAGTCTATGGGTGTATCGGCAGGTTTGCATCCAATCATACCGGTTTCTTTGAGTAGATCAAGTACATACTTACGCTGAGATACTGATATTCCATTCTTATAATGAGCCACTTCCATTCCAAGGAAATATTTAAGGAACCCTAAGTCCTTTATTTCAAATTCCTTTGCAAAGAGTCTCCTCAAATCATCTATTCTTTCCTTGTGGTCTCCGGTGATTATGATATCATCCACATAAACAATAAGAATAACTCTTTTTCCTTCATTAGTAAACTTAACAAACACAGTATGATCATATTGACATTGAAAGAATCCATACCTCTTCATTGCCTTGGTCAACCGTTCAAACCAAGCCCAAGAAGACTGTTTAAGTCCATACAAAGATTCTCAGAGTTTGCACACTTTGCTCATGTTGTCTTGCCTTTCGAAACCAGGTAGAATTTCCATTTAGACATCCTTTTCCAAGTCACCATGTAAGAATGCATTCTTGATATCAAGTTGGCGAAGAGACCAATCCAAGTTGGCTGCTAGTGACAGTAAAACTCTAATTGAATTGAGTTTGGCTACCAGAGCAAATGTCTTCTCATAGTCTATCCCATAGGATTGAATGAACCCCTTTGCAACAAGTCTAGCTTTGAACCTGTTTATACTTCCATCTACATTGTGCTTTATTATGAAGATCCACTTACATCCAACCGGGTTTTTTCCTTTAGGAAAATCTGAAATTTCCCATGTCCTATTTTTCTCTAATGCCTTGATTTCTTCAAGAACTATTACCTTCCAATTTGGTTCATTAAGGGCTTCCTGAATATTTTTTGGAAAGTCAAGGCTCAAAGTTTGGATTTAACTTGTCATATAAGATGTAATTGCAGATAGGGTATTGGGTGCATGATCTCACACCTTTTTTTAATGTAATAAGAATGTCAAGGTCACCAGCTGGCTCAAAAGTTTCAATTTCAGATTCAATAGGGACATTACCTGTGTTGGTTTTAGGTTCTTGGAGACTCAAATTAGGTTGATTTTTAATGCTAGGCTAGGTAAAATTGTCCATTTCTTCCTGTGGTTTTTGCTTCCTTGAGTAGAGTATCAGTTCTTTTGTTTTTTCTTGCATAATCTTAAGGTTTATAGAGTCAAGAGTTGTCTGAACAGGTTGGGTTTCATAATCTGCATGGCTGATACATTGGGTAGGTTGAGAATCTGGTTTTGAAATGGCTGGTTGAGATTCTAGTTTTAAAGCGGCTAGTTGGGAATATGGTTTTGAAGGGGTTGGTTGGGAAATTGGCAAGTCAATAGCTAAGAATTGATATTCCTGAGTAGTATTTCCCCCCTAAATATCATTCTTGTTGTAGTATGGAAGATTCTCAAAGAAGGTCACATCCATAGAGCTATAGAATTTTTTTGTGATGGGTGAGTAACACCTATAACCCTTTTAGTTTAGGGAATAATCAAGGAATATGCATTTTAAGGCTTTGGGATCAAGCTTGTTGTAGTTTTGTTGGCTAATATGAACAAAGGCAATGAAACCAAAGAGTTTGATGGGAATGGAAGAGATCAACCAAGTTTGTGGGTAAGAAGCAAAGAGAGTTTGACATGGTGTTTTAAAGCCAAGAACTCGAGAAGACATTCGGTTAACCAAATAGGTTGCAGTGAGAACAACTTCTCCCCAAAAATATTTAGGCACATTGGAAGTCAACAAGAGAGATCTGGTCACTTCTATCAAATGTTTGTTTTCATGTTCGGTAACCCCATTTTGTTATAGAATGTCAACGCAAAAGCTTTGATGGATAATGCCATAATTGGTAAGGTAAGGGCCAAGCACAGAGTTGAACTATTCCCTTCCATTGTCAGTTTTTAAGACTTGGATTTTGGCTTGGAATTGGGTTTGTACCATGCTATTGGAGTTTTAAAAGATTTGACGAATCTCAGATAAGGAATACCCAAGTGAGTTGAGTATGATCATCAATGAATGTAACAAACCACCTAGAACCAGTGATATTGTTAACTCTTGATGGTACCCAAATGTCACTGTGAATCATTGAGAAAGGCTGAGATGATTTATAGGAAAAACTAGGGTAGATATTTCAGGTGTGCTTGAAAAGTTGACAAATTTCACATTGAAAATCTTTAGAGATGTTATTTAATAATGACATAAATAGCCTTTTTAGGTATGAAATATTTGGATGTCCTAATCTATAATGCCATAACATGATAAGGTCATCCTTACTAGTACTAGAGGCTAAGGTTGTACAAGAGTTTTGTGATCTCTCAAGTGCATCATCTTGAAGAAGGTAGAGCCCTTCACACATCCTAGCACTACCAATAATCCTCCCCAAGCCCAATTCTTGAATTTCACACAAGTTGGGAAAAAATTTAGTGACACAACATCTATCCTTCATAAATTTACTGATGGAAAGTAGGTTACAGCTTAAATTAAGGACATGGAGGATAGAGTCGAGTGTTATGTCTTTCATAACTACAATAGAACCTATTCCTGCCACCTTTGAAAGAGAGCCATCGGCAATTTTTATAGCAAAACTATCATAGCAAGCTCTATATGTGTTGAATAAGGATACATCTCCAGTCATATAATCTAATGCTCCTGAATCAACAATCCAAAATTGTGTATTTCCCTGTTGAACACTTATAGCATTTAGAAAGTTACCTTTTTGTGCTAGTAAACTAGTTTCAAAGGTTGCAGACTTGTTTTGAAAGGTTTGTTGGAGCATCACCTCTTTGTGACTTTTCTCATGCCATACCTTTATAGAAAAAGAGTTATCACTCCTGCTAGCCATAATAGAAACTCATGTGGTTACAGTCTAATGGTTCAGGCTGACTTGCTCTGATAACATATAGAAAACTTAAAGAACAATTGTACTTACTTCTTCTTATTCAATCTACAACGAAGGAGTACATCTAAATAAATAGGAACAATGAAGTTCTTTATTAGAAAGCAACTTACATGGAACAGAAAATAAAAAATAATAAAAGCAAAGAAAATTATTTTATTCTAGAATAAAAACAAATCCTTAAAAACTTAATAGTCGAAATAATTAACTAAATCAAAAGAATAAATGAGAAATATTCTCAAAATAAATTAAAAAATCAAGTTACACTAACATAAAACAATGAGATCTGCAGTAATATAAAAGAATTGCACTAATATAAAAGAATCAGATTTCTACAATTCTCATTAGTAAGACAAGAACAAGAGATACAACTCAGCAGACAGATCAAGCTTCCCTCCACTCTGGCAGAGGCGCACATCAGGGATATGTGTGCCTAAAATACATTCAGAGATGCATACTGCTAGCTGAGAATATAAAACCAATCACCTTACATGTTGGCTTCCTTGAACAGACAATATTGATGATGCTGGAATAACAATTATAAATGATACGAAACGACAAAAAAGAACACCGAATGAAAAATTCATCATTAAAAGAGTGTGGTTTAGACGACTAACCAAAAAACCGGTAACAACGCAAACCAACAAGGATTCCTCTTTTCGCAATTTTGCTGTACTCAGCAAAACAATCATCGTCACCTGAACTTTTACCATCCGAGACGCTTGCAAACTTTACGATCAGAACATTATCATCTCCTAAAACCCTTTGTAAGTGAGTTCTACTAGTCTTGTCCACATAAGGACCCTGAAAATAAGCACATCAAAACCATAATACATTCAAGACAATAAGAACATAAAAAAATATAAAATAAAATGGAGGGAAAATATTATAAAAGAAAATTAATGCTAAAAAATAATTAATAAGCAATACACTTTAGGTTACCGATGTTTGTGGAACCTTAAAAATAATGTAGCTTCATCTCCAAGAGACCGATTACTCATAAAGTAGTAAGAACAGAGCACAAAAGTTATAACTTCAAATTTAAAAGAGGGAAACTAGCTTCAAAGTACGTAAAATGCGTGCATGCTTAGATAATATAATTACTATTTGCAGCAATTCCTTTAAGTGTAAGAATAAAAAAAGTCAAATTTAAAACTTTTTATACAATCAAGGAACCAAATTGAAGTATTTGATTTTATGGTAGGTGAAAAGAGTGTCACCCCACCCCACCTCAAAAATAAAAGTGTTATCCAGTAATAAAGATAAGACAAAAGACTGATACAATAAAGAAGGAATTTATGTGGAAAGGCTTAATAGGACTAACCAAATTAAATGTAAGAACAAAATCAAGGAAATGTAAGAACCTTGAAGCTGCAATTCCCAATTTACCTTGAACCTACAACTCCCATTTTCAGAGACATGACAATGGTATTCGTACGTCTTTCCAGACTCCCACTCAAGTGACTGCAAGACAAGGGAACATAAGGGTGAGGGGGAAGGACAAAAAACAGAAAATAATCAATTGCATAAATCATCACAGGCAAGGGAGTAATGCCCATATGAGTGAGTGGTCTAATACACATTCCAAACTTTTGAGACATCCTTGCATTCCAGAGACAACAGGCTGAAAATTAAATTCTATTGGTGGGAAAAATCTTAGTTGATACAAACTTCGTAACATTTTTTTCAAAATTCCGTTTTACTCAGACGTTAGCATGTAACATAATTCAGAATATGGTTAAAAACACGTTATGCTACCTTACGACGATCAGCCGGAGTGACATACTGTCGGCCCAGAGAAACCCAGACCTCTTCCTCAAACTTATCCATGGCCAAATCTTTTAATCTTCGAATTTTATCAGCAGTAGTTACTTCTTCCAACCTCTCCCTGTAGTTAAACGGCCAAGAAAAAAATATCAACTTTTTTTTTTTATTTTACTTAAAAAAAGCCAAAACTTGTTTAAAGGATAGGTACATTGAAAACACTTACGAGCCAATGTAACTTAAAATAAGGAACGCTTTTCTAAACTCAAGCTCCCCCAAAGCCATCAACTGTGAACTAAACTTTTCTTCTACGACGACGTTTGATGCAAAATTCAAAGCAGGAGCAATTGGGGTCTGAATAACATCATCATCTCCCCTTAAATTAACTATAAAACCAAAAATCCAAAAAAAGGGGAAAAAATCATAACAATGCATTAAATAAAAAACCAATCATTGCTTTATAAAGAGAGAGAGATAGAGAGAGATAACCTAGAGAATCCATTATATGTCGGCTAGTTTTAACCGGAGAAGAAAGGGGGCTCCAGTTTACATGAGAAGAAGAAGGACTTGGCCGTTTTTGAGGAGAGCCGTTGTTACGTTCGTTTCGTATCATATAAATAACAAATCCATCAAATGAATAACGGATTGTCGACCGTTGAATTGTCTCTAGTATTCTTAAAGCTGCTTCTTCACCTTTTTTAGCTAGAGCACATCTCGTGGAGTTGGTAAGTGGCTGTTGATTTTACTCACGAAAGATTATGGATATTGCTTCTTCGACCGTTCGAGGTAAAGCTACGTCCTCATGAAAATTACTCTCCGTTGATCAAATTGTTCTTAAAACAACTCGAAAGAACACAAGTTTATATAGTAGTAGTAATTTCTTTTGAAACGGAAAGTGGAAGGCTTTTCTTCTTTCTTTCTCTTTCTGATTTGATCGTTTGAAGGGCGATCGGCCAAGAAGAGGGAGGGAACTAATATACATACTAATTAAATTAAAAAAGAAGAAGAAGAAGAAGAAGAAGAAGAAGAAAGCTTTGGTATCAAAATTCTAAAGGGGTTAAAGAGCGATACTTTTATCGTGCTCTCTCATAAGTGAGCCGTTGGATTTGTTGCTGACCCTCTGATCAAGGTAAGAATTAATCGGAACAAATTTTTAACACTTTAAATAAAGCAAAAATAAATAAATAATTGGTTGAAATTTCTTCTTTTTTGGTTGTCTCATCGACTTAAACGTATAAATCGAGATTGTTTTTGGCGGTGGAGGCAAATTGAAGAAGAGAAAATTTGAGAGAATGAAAATGATAGAATCTCAGAGAAAAATTAGAGTGTTTATGAACGTACAGGAAATAGCATTTGCTGTTTGTTCATACTAATAAAATATTGTAATATCTCAACAATTATTCGAGTAATTTTATAAATAATACGTCAATTTTAATACAACTGGTAAATATTACGCCTAGAACAATTTAAAAATTATGGACTAAAATGTAACTTAAAAAAAAAGGACCATAAGCAAAATTTATCTACAACAATTATTTGGTCTTGTTGAAATTCCAAACATTCGAGTTATCATTTTAACACACTTTTTTACTGTGTGATTGCTGGAATCTGTTGAATGATCAATAGATGTGCTGATGCCTTTGCTTGCAGATTCAGCAAATTTTCCAGACAAAAAAAAAAAAAAAAAGAACAATTTCACCTGTAAAGGCTTTTATAGCTCCACTTTCACAACTGGTATTAAAAGATTTATATGGATCTACCTTCGTGGGGAAGTAAGATTTCTTATCTCATAACAAATACTATGTTTTAAGAGGCAAAAAGATTGCTTAGAAAAAAAAAAAAAAAAAAAAAGAAAGACAAAGAGACATTGGAGTACGTACTCTAATATGAAAATTTTATTATTATAAACTTCCTTTTATTTCTTAATTTTCACTTCCATGAAACAGTTCTCTAAATTTTCATTTTTAACAATGTTATAAGCAAAATACTTGTATTATATTACTATTAAAAAATAAAATTATCATTAAAATTATACAAATAAGTAATTTAAAGATAAAATCTATTCAAGCATCTTATCCTATTACCATATATGACAACAAAATCACTTTAATATAATTGATAAAAGCAAAATTTTTCCTATATTTTATTTTATTTTCTTAACAAAAAAATACCATTGTAAATATATTTTTATTTCTAGAAATATTTTTATGAAAAAAATAAGTCAAGAGTTTTTAAAACCAGACAAAACTTAAGAACTAAGTAAAGGAGAAGATACTTTCAAAAAAGGTCAAGATTCGAATTATAATTGTCCACTTTTCTTCTTTATTAGCTAATAAAAGGACCAAAAAAAGAAAAAAAAGATGTTTGCGTATGCATGTGCTCTTTATATTTTTCGGCAATGAGATGATCTGAAGGTGTCCAATATTGATGTTGACAGCAACCACATTAATAATAATAATAATAATAATAATAATAATGTTTGTATATAAAAGAATGACTTTGGATCTGCATTCTACAACATGCTGACTATATTTCCATTAATGCAATGAGAATGTCTTTGCTTTAATGCATGTACTTTGCTTTTGTCCTTGCTTTTGGATTGCTTTAATGCTGTACATACATAAATTTGATTTCTGAAACGGGAAAGGCAAAATCAGAAATGAGAAGCAGCATGTTGTAGAATGCAGATCCATCTCATTGCTTTATTTCCTTCTCCCACTTATTTTCACATTTCCGCAAAAAAAAAAATCGACATTTTCAGAGCTTCCCCACAATTTAAAGGAAAAAACTTGTATATGTGGGAGATGATAAACTACACATATATATACACAATCTATTACGTTTCTTCTTAACTTGGAAAGTTTAAAACAATATGCTATTACACACAACATTATAGTTCAGGTAGGGAAGTCGGCAACCATTTTAAAATGTTTGATTTTGGGTATCGAAAGATGGTTTGACTCATTTACTTCTTTGGAAAGACAATTGGCATGACCTAAGTAGTTTTTGTGAAATCAACAAACGAGACAACCTAGAGGAAACCAAGTACATTCTTTAGTTAGAACCAATAAGCCGCCATCACTTAAGCACTAAAGGAACAAAAAGTGCTTTAAAAAAAAGCACCCGTATCTAAGAATATTTCATTCACAGGAGAATGGTTTCGATTTAGATTTTGGATCTACATTCTACAGCATGCTGCTTCTCATTTCTGATTTTGTCATTCCCCGTTTCATTAAGGAATTTCCAGTTCATGTAAAAATGTCGACAGTGGACAGTTAACAGCTGCTTGATGCATCTAAATTTCTTAAATACACCAAATCTGGTTTTGCTAGTAGTTCCAATCTGCAGTATTTGCTCCCAATATCAACATTTTCCCAACATATTTGCATATATCCAGAATGGGACCGACTGATTTTCTCCTGTATGCATCTTCTTCAATGCGTTATTGGATCATTCCACATCACTTTTCATTTTTTTTCATTTTTTTTTTACTTCATATAAGTACTAGAGAGAAAGGATAGGGGCAGGGCAAGCCGAAAAGGAATTCAATCACAAGCGTTAAAGCCTGAATATTGCATCAGGATTGAAGAGTGTTGTTCTAAATTGAAGGCATTATAATTTACAACCCAAGAAGCAATGCAAGAACAATGGTCGAGGTATCAACAAAAAATGAGCTCATAGTGTCACTAAATGGATGATTCAACCACCACAAACAATAGTCTCACGAAGAGCATTTTATCCCTTCATACAAAAGAATGAGATTTCAGATGTTCTAACTCGTCATAACGGCTACATTGCTACGGAAAAGTAAATATTTCTGGTTGCAACCAAACCAATTCACTCCAAGCATGCTGCTGACATCTGCTAAAGTATTTCATTCTGTTATCCAAAGGAGAGATGTATGCAAATAATCGTATGAGAACATCTAATTGAGCCACGAGATTTTGAGGGCTTTCATCCACAATTAAAAAAAAAAAAAAAACCATCAACCATATACTTCAGGGAGATGATAAACTACATATTGTACATTATATTACGTTTCTTTTAACTTAAAAGTTTGAAACTATATGCTATTAGCCAATAACAAAAGACATTACTTCAAGCAAAGAGCTCTTTTAAAACAGAAGGTGCACATGACAATGTCATTTCGCCCTGTTCCAAGGCATACAGACTTAAGAGGGCTGAGCCTGCAACTTTCCAAGCAAATACACATTTCCTCACGTCGTCTATTGTAATAGCATAATCATATGAAATGTTATAAATGGCAAGAGCCTCTTTATAGATTTGATCTAGAGGCCTTTGTCTCTGCTCGAATTCTGTAGCTCCGTACAATTTCTAAACCACAAGAGTAAAAAGAATCAGAACGTGTCTTATTGAGCAGAATGACTTCTATGCTAACAGGGAAGAGGCAATGTACAAATGCAAAACGTAACAATCACCTCTTTGTATTCGTTATAAACTGCATTAGCAGCCTCTTCTTTCATTTCTTTGCTCTTGCCATCCAGGGCATGCGTCATGTCCTTCCTGTACTGCTTATACAGTTCAGTCCACTTTTCTCGGCAATCTTCAGGAAAGCCAACATCGAAACAAGGGAGCTTTCGAACTTCTGAATAGGATAAGACAAACACATTATGGCCATTCACTTATTCCATAATAGCACAAAACATAAAACTAGGAAAGGTGCTTTAACAAAATGCTCTTTAAGTCAAATAACACATACAGCTTCAATTTTGATCAAGATAACCTTTACCTTTCCTCGACATTTCTTCTCCATATGATTTGACAAAATCATACATTTTCCCCAATATGGAAGTAGATTTGAAAGAATTTTCCCGTTCCATATAATGAGGAAATACAGCTACTCTCAAGTCATCTGGAACTTCAACCTATTTGGTAGTAGGAGAAAATGGTTACACCAAATTTCAAGATAGCAACAATCAGTTTTAAGTAAAATATCTTTGGAGGTCAAAAACATACAAAAGTAATAAAAATACTTATTCACGCAAACATATAGTTTACAGCAGAAAAACCATAAAAAGATGCAATCATCTCCTGTGGATTTCACATTCATCTTTCTGCTTTAGTTAACAATCAACCAATCAAGTCACAAGTTCTTCAAATCAATAGCTCACCATTGACAGATGAGAATGCTGTCATTGACTTCACTTAAAAAAGAATGACATATATGTGGGCCAAATATCAACCATCTCAATCCCTTGAAAAGGTTAACAAGCTAACCTTTTTTCCTGTCTTTGGTGCATCCAGAGCCTGGTAGTATAAATCAATCAATTGTAGCAGGTTTTTCTTCATAAGAGCTTTCTCAGAAGAGTTACTATCTTCTATTGTAAGAAAGCGATCCATTATTGCAAGCCAATTATCAGCTGCAATACTCATGGCATAACTGAAAGCAGCCAAAGGCACCTTTACATCAGAACCAAAAACAATAACTAATATGATGTTAGGACTACCCAGTACCCAAAGAACACTACCATACACCAGAGACATTAGAAACCAAAACCAGGAGATCCCTGACCAAGTTGCCACCTCATAGCTGTTATCAAGTATGCAAACAAGTTAATAGCATACCACAAAATGACCTCAATATGGACTTCTAGTCTGGCATATCATTTGATAAGACTGAAAGACACTTTTGATGACCTCAAAAGTATTTGCTGAGATGTGAAGCAAGCAAAGCAACCGAGTCTTTTCTCAGAAGAAGGTACTAGTTCTGAGGAACTTAAGAAGAAAAATGAAAAAAACCTAGTTTCTTTTACATAACTTCAGATAAAAAGGAAATTCTACTTATAAGAGTTTGATTTATATTAATTGTTCAAAAAGGAATGTAATAAGCAGTGACACAATATAATTCAAGCAAATATCAACTCATTCTTTCACAGTTGTTAACATTCCAAATCGGGGGTCTTCCCTCTTACTAATGAAAACAAAATGTTATTAAGGAATACACTAAAGTGATTACCTTGGCTGAAACCTAGTTCTCAAGAATAATTTGAAGAGCTCATCCTCCGGCTCCCCATCTGAGAGCTCACTTGGTCCTTTACTGGACACTCCACAAGTAGAAGAATTTTCTATCCAAGGTTCACTCACTCTGTAGTAATCCAATAACTGAAGACAATACAACAATTAGTAGAGCTAGTCTAAGAAAACATCAAAATAATGCCAAATACAGATGCAACCTACAATTTAACGTACAACATTCAAATTCAATTGGATATCTCCAAAACATCAAACTACAATCTAATTAAAAACAAGATTCCTCTTGTTTGAAGGGTAAGCCAAACATCCCATTCAAATTTAGCAGCGAAAACATTAGGCAAAAATAACCAAATAGACATAGGAGTAGTGCAGAGTTTGAAGAATCAGAAATATCCCTACATAATAGAAAAATTATTGTTGGCAAGTCCACTTAAAATTATTGCATGTATTTCTGCACAGGAGAGAAAGAGAGTCTTCATGCATGCATACATACATACATACATACATTGCAATTTAAAGTACAATGGCAATACTACCAATTGAACATGTCTCTTAAATGCTAATGTCAAATAAGTAGGACAAGAAATAGTTAAAAGTTTCCCTAAATAATCAATATCCATTCCATGCATGATCTCTAAGAATGCTGTTGACACCTAGGCCAATACAAAATGCTGTTGACAGTAACTACAACCAACCATATAGGAATGTAAAGGCATTCAAGTAAATTCATTTGTAAGAAGATAGAAGAGTGAAGTAAAGACCAAATTAGATATCACCTTTCGGCATATACTGAAGTTAATGAATGCATCCAGTTGAAGTAAGTGCAAGAATACAAAAATATATTGAAATGAAGATAGAAACAAGTTGGTTACCCATTTGACCATCTATTAAAAGGAAAGATCAATAAGGGTAGCGACTAGGGCAGCTATAGACTGAAGAAAAGAGGAAAAAAAAAAAGATAAGATAAATAAACTCTTGAACTAGTAGAAACTAATTCAAAATAAATCCAACCTGGGGATTTCTTGATACAAAATACATATCACCATCAAAATCACCCCCAGCCATCTCATCAGCCAAAGAGCGTGGGCCTTTACAGGGAAAGAATATAGCATATTTGGCAAGTCCTACAAATTCCTCCAAGGATTCCACATATCTAGCATTTAGAACATGTATATCTCCAAAATGTACACCAGGTTGGCGGAACACTAGAACTTTCCCAGAAATCTGTCCATTATCCCTACACATATCATCCGAGAAGACAACACAACATCCAACCATTAATGCAAAAGTTAATTCTGCCCAAAATAGTTGAGACAATATCAACAAATTAACTAATACAAATAGTAAACAAGTTCAAGAAAAGGGGACCCAAACAATATTCCTTCCTCTTATGCATCATAGACCTTATAATGTTTCAATGTATAATAAAATAACCCAAATTTCAACTTGCTATAAAATTAAAAGTCCAATAAATGAGAAACATGGAGACAGATGATATTAGGGGTGTCCTCATAATATGTGCCATAATAAATGCGCCTATGTGCACAGATGTAAAGCTTCCCATTTTCACTCCCTTTCAACATGCACATAAGCATAATAGAATAGCAAACATTACACGTTAAACCATATGCTACGATTAGGTATAATATTCCAGCTTGCAAACTTGTAGCTAAGACTTGAAAATTGCTAGTTAACTTTGCAGCATATACTGGCTGATGTAATTGTGCATATCAACTGCTACATTTTCTATTGAAAACATATTCCATAATGGCATCTTTAAATAATGCAGTTCAAAATTGTAATTATTTTTTATGTCACCATCACAAACAAAATGACAAGAATAACAAAAAACCCCAACTTACGTACAATATAATGCAGACTTCATCACTTTCTAGGACTCCAGATGGATCAACAGTACCCATTAAATAATAAGACTCGGTGATAGGAAGTTTGCCTCCTAGGAGACCCTTCCTTTCTTCATTTAACATTATTGACATCCGATATTGCAAATATGATTCATCAAGGGGAATCCCTGATAAAATCATTTTTGCTGCACTAAGATCATCCATGCCACCACGGTTAAGAGAAACTGCATGTGATAGTTACGAAGATCAATTCAAAAGGTGATGAGATCATTGAGAGATACCAGATAAAGCAAAGAAGCATGAATGAGACAAGATATGTCAACCAATTTCGAAGGCGATCATGCAAAGCCAATAAAAGCAAATATATATATATATATTAAAGTATTACAGTATTTCTAAAAGAATATAATATGTTCACATTAAGGTAGTATAATCTTCAAAATAAAAATTAGATGGAGGGAGCGAGAGGGACAAATTTTTTCTAAAATGCTTGAAGTTATTGTCATGTAGAAGTTAATAAACCTACCTTTAAGTGCTGCACGTTTATTGGAGAAAACACCTTGTGACTCTTCCAGTGCATTCTTCAATAAGCCCATAAAAAAGTCATCCGGGACACCTCCATGGCAAAGAAGCACAATCAAATTCCTAGAAAGAGAAGTCTTCTTTGGCTTATTGCTGCAGGAGATAACACAAAAACATCATGCTAAAATGCAATGAAATAATACAATAAAGTGCTCACAGGGCATCAAATTTCTCAAGGTAAATCAATCTCAGCAAAACCAAATTCATCAAAATCAAGTCAAAAATAAAAGAAATTTTACACCTTCACTTGGGCATTGGCTTATAACAGTATGCAGGAAATGTCTTATTGGTGCTGGAAGATTGATTTCAGCAACAATAACATGCACCAAATTATTCTTCAATCACACTTTCAACTTCTAAAGCACAATCTCATGCTCTGCTGTTAAGTTTTAAGGAAGTCAAAACTTTAAAGTGCTGTAAAGTCATTGGCTTCAAACTGAGGCTCCGTGTCCATAAATTATGTTGGAGATATCAGCACTAGAGTGACCCAATAACTGGGAATGGGCATCCCATCCAAATTTGCTGGAGAGAAAGGCCTTTAGCTCCCATAGTTTGCCCAAAATTTGTTCATCTAATTTTATCTATTCAACGGATATTTAGACAGACATGTGCATAAAGAATAATACAAATGAGAGATTTATCCTTTTCCTTATTTTCCTTTCACTTATTTCCCTTTATTTTCATTTTAGGAGATTCATTTAAGCTCTAGAATGTTTAGGCTCCCCATCCCCCTCCTCCACCCCCTCAACTTATCTCTTCCATATTGAACCCAGTACACATTCAATTAGCAATTATCAAGTGATTTAAGAAAAAATGAACTATGTGATATACAAATATATTAAACAGAAATTAAACAAACTGCACGATGTCATGTACCTTGTTGCAACTACTTCCAAAGAATTCCTCGTGCAGATGTTTGATAGATTTGGATCTGACTTAACTTTAGTCATGGAAGGCCGAACCTGAATGGTTCTGGGTGGAAGCTACAAAATTTGGAATTATTATAAGCATGCAGCTTTTAACAAAGCATTCAGAAATTATTAGCCAACAAAAATATCTTACTCACAGTTGTTATGATCCTAGACAACAATAAAAATATATAAGATTAACTAATAAATAATTTAAGGGAAATATGGCATTTGAGGTGTTATCAATTCCAATATCAAATTGTATTAGACTGACTGCACAAAACTAGATTCTCTGATGCAATAACTGTTACAACAAATTGAATCAGGCTAATATCTGCAATGTGTTCTCCATCTATTCCACCTTTCCCCAAAATTTTAAGCAATCTGTTCCAGAATTAATTTAATTAGCACTGTCCTCTACTGGAACTACTACAAAGAACTAATCATCAATTCTCATTTCAAGTAGGGACATTTTGGATTGTGTAAGTTTATTCCAATTAAAAGGAAAATTCATCTTTTTTATAATTTCTCAAACATTGAAATGACAAAATATACCTTTTTATTGACAAGTAAGGTTCCCTTCACAGCAGAACCATTGTTAAAAAGGCGGAACTGGATCAGCAGAGGCTAGAAAGAAAATAAAGAAAAGAATGATAATCAATAGATAAGATTTAGCAAAGAAAGCACCACTGAGTTGTTAAATGCACACACCGGTACCCTATGGTGAGCTTCTGTCGAATTCATGCCTGAAAACTTCCCCTAAAGGTTAAGAAATTTATGATATTAGGATAAGAAATATAAATGGAAAGGAAAACATGAATACCACAAAGAACTAAATGACAAACAAATAGTTGGAATATGTGCCTTTTAAAATTACCAAGACATAACAAGCATGACCATCAATAATATCTCAAACCTTGTCAAGTTTAAGCAATTCCATAAACTGGAGTTTAAGTGAAAAAGCTGTTTCAGGTTTACATATATCAAACTCTTTTCTTGTTGTTGTGCACACCAAGAAGATGAATTATTAGGCAAATAATGTGCAATACTTTCATCTCTAACCAATTGTATAACGAGTAGTAAATCAAGCCCCCAATCACCAACCTCAACAATGTCACCATTCACAATGCTTCCTTTGAAAACGTTCTTTGGGCAATTCAAAGCCAAATCCTCTGATATATAACCAGTTCCATCCGTTTGAATACAAGGTTCCCCGTCTTTTTTACAAACAGAATTTCCATCTTTATCCTGCAATATATATAATATATATAATATCAAATTTAAAACTCAGAAAGAAAAACACAAGAAAAAAGCTGTAAAGAAGGGAGACAAGATGATTTTTAATCAAAACTTAAATCCATATATCATACCTGGCATTGTATATCTTCTATCGGGTCAAAATTTACATCAGCTAAATTAACTTCCAGCTTCATGGTCTTGGACAAGATTAGCGAAAATCTATAGCCCAAAGAAAATTAAATTATAAACAAACAACCTTAAGAATGCCTCTCAAAAAAAGTCTAAGAAATTTAAAGGAATAAAAGAAACATGCAGATTCTTATTATCACTGACCTGACCATATACTTGGCTATATTTGACAGGGTATGGACATGCATAAACACACATCTGGCTTCTTGAACTGTCTTCCCAGATAGAACATAATCTTTACCATCATCAACAGATGCATCAGACTCAAATCGAACAAATAAGCACTTAACAGATGAGGAAGTTGGGTCTTTCTTTCTTGCTTCTTTGCCTCCATCCTTGAACACTGAAAATTCAGCATATTTGGGATAAAAAAATTAAAAAAAAAAAAAAAAAAAACTAGTTTGTCATTCATAAAAGTTAGGAACAGATGATGCTGTTGAATATATTAAGTCAACACATCCTACAAGTCAGTGCATATTCAAAGCCATTCCCAAGAAGTCAGGTATTAAAAAATTCTTTCCATGTTATAAGGGTACCAAAAAAAAAAAAAAAGAGAAGCACAGGATCCTCAATAACTGACATGTTACAGATGAAAGAAACAAATATGTACGTAGAAGTCAGGACTCAGGACATCCACACAAAGCTGCAACCTGGAAAATAAGATCAATCCTTTCTTTCATGCACATAGAACCTCAAACACCCAGCACCATAATGGAACGAAAACCCCAAATCTGTAAGGGATTGAAACCCCTATTTGTTGCAACCAATCATCCTAATTATCATAAAGACAAAAATTAGGGAATGGCATAGTTAAAAATAAATAAACCAAAGATACATTTCACCACCATTAAAATAGGGAAACTATCAAGTAAGATTGTAGAAAAGCAATGAACCAATTCATGGTTTAAAAACAGCTCTTGCCGCATTGCTTTGTGCTAATTCTCTGAGACAAGTTGAATAAAAAACCTAAATCAACGAACCGAACAACGCAGACTATTCTCATTAGTAAGACAAGAACAAAAGATACAACTCAGCAGACATATCAAGCTTTCCTCCACTCTAGCAGAGGTGCACATCAGGGACATGCATGCCTAAAATACATTCAGAGATGCATACTGCTAGCTGAGACGATAAAACCTATCACCTTACATGTTGGCTTGAACAGACAATATTGATGTATGTTGGAATAACAAGTATAAATGTTACAAAAGGACAAACAAGAAAACCAAATGAAAAATTCATCATTACAAGAGTGTGGTGTAGAAGACTAACCAAAAAACCGGTAACGACGCAAACCAACAAGGATTCCTCTTTTCGCAATTTTGCTGTACTCAGCAAAACAATCATTGTCAGCTGAACTTTTACCATCTGTGGCATTTGCAAACTTTACGATCAGAACATTATCATCTCCTAAAACCCTTTGTAAGTGACTTCTACTAGTCTTGTCCATATAAGGACCCTGAAAATAAGCACATCAAAGTCATAACACATTCAAGACAATAAGAACATAAAAAATAAAATAAAATGGAGGAAAATATTATAAAAGAAAATTAATGCTAAATAATAATCAATAAACAATGCACTTTAGGTTACTGATGTTTATGGAACCTTAAAAATAATATAGCTTAATCTCGAAGAGACCAGTTACTCATAAAGTACTAAGAACAGAGCACAAAAGTGATAACTTTAAATTTAAAAGAGGGAAAATAGCTTCAAAGTTACATAAAATGTATAAATGCCAAGATAATATAATTACTATTTGAAGCAATTCCTTTCAAGTGTAAGAATAAAAAAACTCAAATTTAAAACTTTTTATACAATCAAGGAACCAAATTGAAGTAATTGATTTTATGATAGGTGAAAAGAGTGTCACCCACCGCCACCACAAAAATTAAAGTGTTATCCAGTAATAAAGATAACACAAAAGACTGATACAATAAAGAAGGAATTTATGTGGAAAGGCTTAATAGGACTGACCTAATTAATTTTCCTATTTGATGAGAACAGTAAAAAAAGAAAGACAAACAAGATAACTAAAACTGTTAGCAAAGGTTTCAATATGGAAACTGCTACCAGCAGCATATTTATTGTTAAATTAAAAAAGCATGAAAGCTTAGTAAAAGAAATTTTAAGTGGTTTGGGGTGTAGAAAAAGATTATAGATTCTTGTTATCTCATGTTTAAGTCACCACCTCTGTCTTTTTCAGTAAAAGAGTCATAATAGCATTAATAAATGAATTATCAGGAAAGTATCAAATCAGAATTAGCAAATTATATGTGAATCCTTCCACATCTTGGAGATTGTTGATTTGGAGTGTGTCCACCACCCTAGAAAGTCAGATCAGGGGACTCAAGCACCGTTTAGGAAGAGAATCACAAACATTATATGAGATTAATACAGCCAAGACTATAAATCAGGATTCAAAGCTAGTGAAAGTAAGCAATTAACAAATACACACTTGGAGTAGATGCATCACATGTGCTAAAATCCCAATCTCATGATTGATCTCTATCCCATGCACTACCATAAAAATTTATTTAATCTTTGTAATCTCATAATAGATCCCTATAACCATGCATTAACATTCATGATATACAATATGAGAGTGGCATGTTTGAGAGATAGGCTTAAAATTGAGAAAAATCGTATTTCACTGCCTGCAGTGGCCTCATAAAGCTGTCCACACCATCCGATATTTGTTTCTACTAGCGTCAATACATTTAACTCAAACCTTCTGTCCTTTCAATGTAAGTTAACATAAATGTACGAACAAAATCAAGGAAATGTAAGAACCTTGAAACTGCAATTCCCAATTTACCTTGAACCTACAACTCCCATTTTCAGAGACATGACAATGGTACTCGTACGTCTTTCCAGACTCCCACTCAAGTGACTGCAAGACAAGGGAACATAATGGTGAGGGGGAATGACAAAAAACAGAAAATAATCAATTGCATAAATCATCACAGGCAAGGGAGTAATGCCCATATGAGTGAGTGGTCTAATACACATTCCAAACTTTTGAGATATCCTTGCATTCCAGAGACAACAAGCTGAAAATTAAAATCTATTGGTGGGAAAAATCTTAGTTGATACAAACTTCGTAACATTTTTTTCAAAATTCCGTTTTACTCAGACATTAGCATGTAACATAATTCAGAATATGGTTAAAAACACGTTATGCTACCTTTCGACGATCAGCCGGAGTGATATACTGTTGGCCCAGAGAAACCCAGACCTCCTCCTCAAACTTATCCATGGCCAAATCTTTTAATCTTCGAATTTTATCAGCAGTAGTTACTTCTTCCAACCTCTCCCTGTAGTTAAACGGTTGGAAAAAAATATCAACTTTTTTTTTTTAAAAGGATAGGTTCATTGGAAACACTTACAAGCCAATGTAACTTAAAATGAGGAACGCTTTTCTAAACTCAAGCTCCCCCAAAGCCATCAACTGTGGACTAAACTTTTCTTCTACGACGACGTTTGATGCAAAATTCAAAGCAGGAGTAACTGGGGTCTGAATAACATCATCATCTCCCCTTAAAGTAACTATAAAACCAAAAATCCAAAAAAGGGAAAAAAAAATCAAAACAATGCCTTAAATAAAAAAAAAAAAAAAAAAAACCTTCATTGCTTTATAGAGAGAGAGAGGTAACCTTGAGAATCCATCATAAGTCGGCAAGCTTTAACTGGAGAAGATTGGGGGCTCCGGTTTATTTGAGTAGAAGGACTTGGCCGTTTTTGAGGAGACCCGTTGTATCCTTCGTTTCGTATTATATAAAAAACAAATCCATCAAACGAAGAATGAATTCTCGACCGTTGAATTGTCTCTAGTATTCTTAAAGCTTCTTCTTCACCTATTTTAGCTAGAGCACATCTCGTGGAGTTGGCAAGTGGCCGTTGATTTTGCTCACGACAGATTCTAGATATTGCTGCTTCGACCGTTTGAGGTAAAGCAATGGCCTCATGAAAATTACTCTCCATTGATCAAACTGATCCTAAAACAATCTCGAGCTTGAGTTTTGAAAGAACACAAGTTTATACAGTAGTAGTAATTTGTTTTGAAATGGAAAGTGAAAGCCTTTTCTTCTTTCTGAAGTGATCGTTTGCAGTGTGATAGGACAAGAATAGGGAGGGAAGTGTAGACTTTTAGTACGATACAAACTAATTAATTTAAGAAAAAAAAAAAGAAGAAGCAAACTTTGGTGTCAAAATTCAAAAAGGGTTAAAGAGCGATACTTTCATCGTGCTATCTAAAGAGTGAGCCGTTCGATTTGTTATTGACTCACTATTCGGATCAGGATTTAATCGGAACACACTTCTAACTAAAGCAAAAATAAATAAATAAATACTCGGTTGAAATTTCTTTGTTTTGGTCGTCTCACCCAATGTAAACAGAGATTGTTTTCGGTGGTGAGTGGTGTCAAGAGGTGACGTGCAACAGAGTAGGGTGGTGTCAGAGAGGAGGCAAAGTGAAAGATAAGAAAAATGAGAAAATGAAAAAGATAGAATCAACAGAAAAATTAGAGTGTTTCTAATTTGTACAGGAAATGGAATTTGTTGTTTGTTCGTATTAATAAAATATTGTAATATCTCAACATAAGATTATTGTAGTAAAAATATTACACTTAGGATCGGAAGTCGAAATGTTATAAATAATACGTCAATTTTAATAAAATAAAACAATTTAAAAGTTATGGACTAAAATATAACTAAAAATAAAAAATAAAGACCATAAGTAAATTTTATCTACAACAATTATTCGGTCTAGTCTGCAATTCTAAACTTACAAGTTATCATTTTAACACTTTTTTTACTTTATGATTGCTGGAATGTGATGAATGATCGATAGATGTGCTGATGCAAAAAGGCAGCGAATATTCCAGGAAAAAAATAAATGGAAAAAAAAAAAAAAAAACACTTTCACCAGTAAAGGCTTTTATAGCTCAAATGTGACCACTTTCACAACTGATATTAAAAGATTTATATGGTTCTACCTTCGTGGGGAAGTAAGATTTCGTACCTCATAACAAATCCTTTTGTTTTAGAGAGGCAAAGAGACATGGGAGTGCGTTCTCTATTAAAGTAAAAGCATAGTAACCAAAAAACGAAAAATGTAAAAGGATCATTAACCAATTTCTCATGGGTAGAATTTTTATTTTATAAACAAATTTAAATGATATGAAAATTTTATCATTATAAACTTTCTTTTATTTCTTAATTTTCATTTCCATAAAAAAGTTTTCTTAATTTCCATTTTTAACAATGTTAGAAGTAAAATACTAGTATTATATTAGTATTAAAAATAAAATTATCATTAAAATTATACAAATAAGTAATTTAAAGATAAAATCGATTCTAGCATCTTATCTGATCACCGTGTATGAAAACAAAGTCACTTTAATATAATTCATAAAAATAAAATATTCCTTTATATATATATTTTTAACAAAAAACAAAAAAAAACCAATACCATTGTACATATATTTTTTTACGATAAAAAAAGTCGAAGATTCTTTTAAAGCAGACCACAATTTAAGCACTAAGTGAGGGAAAAGATACTTTCAATAAAAGTCAAGATTCGAGTTATAATTGTCCACTTTTCTTTTTTATTAGCTAATAAAAGGAAAAAAAGAAAAAGATGTTTGCATATGCATCTACTCTTTATATCATTCAGCAATGAGATGATCTAAAGGTGTCCAATTCCGATGTTGAAAGTAACCGCGTTAACGCAATATTTGAATAAATATTAATAAAAAAAATTTTAACAAACATTATTTTGATAAAAAGTGAAAAAAATAATTTATTATAATAATTTTTTTAATTATAATAATTTATTATTTATGATTTTAAAATTCATATATTTATTATTTTATCTGTTCGTATGATTGTAATTATATCAATAATTTTTTTATTGAAAAAAACATGTAAAACTTGTTTAAAAAAATAACTTTTAAAAATTACAAAAAACTGTGATATGATTAGTGTTTTTACTAAAGTTTTAATATTAATATAAAAATAAATATAATAATTTTTTTATATAAAAAAAATTTCAACTTTTTTTTAACTTTTTCCTCAAATTAAGATATTAAAAAAATAAAAATTATTAATAAATTAAATATTATTAAATATTTATTTTTTAAAATTAAAATTTTATCCAAAAAAAAAAAAAATTTATTTCCATTGCTTTCTTTTATTTGTCTTTTCTTTCTTTCCCTTTTCATCCAAACATAGTATAATATTACTTAGTTAAAGTTAAGTTTCACATACATGTATATTCCAGAACTTCCACTCTACGACGTTAAGAACAGGTCAAAAGCAAAAGTTAGGATTCCACAATTACCTGTATGCATATAAAAGAATATTTGCTTCACATGATAATGACTTTGGATCTGCATTCTACAACATGCAGCTTCTCATTTCTGATTTTGCCATTCTCGTTTCAAAAATCAAATTTATGTAAAAATGGTAGTATATCGACATTGGACAGTTAGCAGCCGCTTGATGCATCTTAATTTCATAAATGCATCAAAATCTAGTTTTGCTAGTAGTTCCAATCTGCAGTATTTGCTCCCAAGAATATTTGCATATCCAGAATGGGAGTGATTGACTTCCGCTATATGCATCTTCTATAGCTTCATACTTCTTGATCAGTTCTTGGATCATTGCATATGAACCTGCAAAAGAAACTTGAATATACAACCTTGCAGATATTAAATATTAAATCACATATTTGGAGAACTCTCCGTCGGCCGACCTGGGGCATTTTGCCCAATTATGGTAAGTTAGGGTTGGCAAGACCCATAGATTCTGCGAGTTCCCTAGCAGCAAAATTGTCCGCTTGTTCCTACACGCCACATTTAACATAATAATTTAGTGATGTACGACACAGCATCCTTGGCCTGAAGTTAGAAAAATTTTTTCATACAAATAGTAATTTTTCCTTTTTGTGAACGGATTCCTACAATCAACCATTCATAAGGTAATAGTGCAAATATTCAGATAGACACACCTGAAGGCGATGCAACAAATACATCAAAAAGAGATGTACAAACACCTGCATATTTTTTCCAAATGGTTATTTTAGAATTTAATCCTTTCCATAACATATTTCAATAAAGACAAGGTGAAACTGTTCTTACAAGATAGAATAGCAAGATTATTCGAGCTATTGGATATCGCCAAAGAAATCTTGTGGCCCTGACTGCCCCTGAATCCAGGAATTTTGCGACCTTCTGTAACTGCATGCGGCAGGTTGTTACATGAGTCAGAACAAATAAATGGGATGGTAAGTTGGTTTTGGATATAAGAATGGAATACCTGTATGTTTGCAGCAGCCATCTGTCGGTGATGCAAAGGAAGAGGCCTGCAATTATTAACTTGATAAGGAAATTTTGAAAAGATCAAAAGTAACCACTAACCACCTCAGTGAATTAAGAGGAAGCAAAATATTCATGCAGGGGACCCAATGAGCATGTAGGAAGGACGGGTAGTAATATCTGTTTTCATTTTTGTTTCACATTGATTTACTTCATAACAGTGCTAGGGAGAAAAGATATTTTGAGGAAAAGCCAAAAGAATACCTCAATCACAAGCATCAAAGCCTAAAAATTGTACAAAGAGTGTTGTTCTAATTTTAAGGCATTACAACACAAGAAGCAATGCATGAACAATGGCCGATGTATCACAAAAAAATTAGCTCATATAGTTAATAAATGGTGATTCAGGTCCACAGACTACAGGCTCACAAAGAATTTCTGTTTTTCCCCTCCTTTCTCTTTACTTTTTCTCCCTTCATACAAACGTGAGAATTCAGATGTTCTAGATGGTCATGACAGATACATAATATTGCACTTTTCTCTCATTGTGCTCAAGGTTGCACCCATGATGCTCTCCTTATACGAAATGTTAGATACTATAGGAATGTAAATGTTTCGGTTGCAACCACAGCAATTCATTCCAAACACGCTGCTAACTTCTGCTATAGTATTTCATACTTTTATCCAAAGGATAGATGTACGTAAATAATCGTATCAGGAAATCTAATTGAGCCAAAACAACACTTGCAACATTAGATGGTTCTGCAGAACATATAATAGATACAAATTCAATCAAATACAACTGAATTTCACAAATCACATAATCAGATCTCAAAAGAGAAGGTAATATAAATTCCTGCTAGCTAATAATGACCATGTATCTCAATATTCTCAGTAAGATGCTAAAACTTGCAGAGAAAAGGTGCCAGGTTCTAATCTAATAAAACAAAAGAAGCTTAACACACTCAAGTGCTTTGATTTCAGTGTCTTCCTCCCAGGAAGATGATGCCCGATGAGGAACTCTACTTCTTTCTACTTCAACCTGTTGATTATAATAGTAGCATCAAAGGCAAAACAGGGATATTGAATACCATTAGTTATAACAAGAACTAGATAATCAGTCTTACAGCACAGAAATCAATAAACCTGTGCTTCTTGAAGACGCTTTATTTCCTTCTCCAACTGGAACTCAGCTGCAGCTTTTTCACTAGCCATAGTTTCTAACTGTGTTTGCTTGTAGTACTACATAATGGTGTAGCCACAAGAAGTCAGCACAAACAAATAGATTTATAAGAAAAAGTAAATCTCAGTTTGTATTACCAATAGATCAGTTAGTTCTCGGTAGCGTTTCTCTAGTTCCATATGCTCCTGATAGAAGGCATCAACATCAATAAGGCAATGCTTGGGGGGATTTACAACATGGAAAGAACGTACCATGAAGAAATATACTTAATAAATTTGCATATAGAAAACAACTGAACTAAATTCCATCACATTTTCAGACAGGAGCAAGAAAATTTAAGATGTCACAGATCAACAACAGTAACTCAGTGCCACGGCTTCTAGTTCAGGAATTTTCTCTTCATCTGCATATTTTGATAGAGAACATATATGGGGTGTCTCAATACAACTTCAACGGAGGGCATGCCATAGATGTTTTCTACAGCTAAAATTTTCAGGAAACTTGGCCCAAGAACTCCAGTATGTTTCATGTGAATAAATGAGTATATGACAACTTTAAGGGAAGAGCAAACACATTCAAGCCAAGAATACAACAAAGACAGATTGTTCCATAATGATTAGGCATACACAATAAGATCTGATAACTTTGAGGTGTTGGTTGAACCCAAACATACAAGAGAACATGGCCATGTAACTTGACAACTGGCACGCAGCTACATAAAGCAGACAAGCAATTAAAGTTAAGGCTCTACTAAGTTCAGCAGTCACTACAATAAATGCTTGCAACTTAGCAGCAATAATACCATCGATAAAGCTATACCTTCATTTCTGATCAAGGCATATGCATTTATGTGTTTGATTAAAGAAAGAAAAAAGATGATGAATAAATTTGAACAGTTACCTGGCGTGAATAATGCTCAGCATCCCTCTTCATGGCAGCCACTTCAACCCTCATTTTCTGTACTTCAGCCTACAGCCAGAAAAATTGGTCACAGAAAACAAATCCATGAATCAGCTAGCAATTGAAACCAGAATAGCCTTACTATAATTGTACAAAGATACCCGTATTAGGCAAGAAAAAAATTTTGATACTTGCCTCTAGTGAAGAGAGCTTGCTCTCAGCATCTCTTTGACCTCGCCGTGCATGCTCCACTTCCTCCTGCCATGCTTGCATCTGATATCACCATCTTTAAGTCATTGTCTTTTACAGTTATTACAGTTGGTGCAACAGCTAAAGGCCACAGGTTATGCCTGTAACTAGATATTAAATGTATTTTGAACTGTTGAACTTCAGAATGTTCTTAATGACAAAGAAACCCACATCCCAGTAGATTACGGTGATGCATTGGGATCAAATAAGTACGAAGCTTTTTATAGCTAACTCCGGCTGAATGGAAATGGTTAAAAATGTCATTTGCCAGATAGAGTTCAAACAGTTACATCCCCGTCATATTTACCTGAACCATTTGATTTGCTTCTTCAGGGGACTTCTTTTGTTCATGACGAGCTCGAGCTTCCATATCTTGCAATTCTTGATTTAGAGATGTGCATTCTACCTGTTATCATATCTGATTAATTTCAAGAGGCTTTTCACTTCATATTTAGCTTAGCCAAAAAGACAAACTTTCATACAAAAGCATTGTTATCAGTTTGTTTATATACCTCAAGAAGTGCCACCTTCTGCTCAAGCTCTGCAGCTTTTGTTGTCCTCTCATCTGCAACCCTCTGGACAAAGAAACAAGCAGCAATTTACAATGCTTGTTGAAACATATACAGAAGCCAAATGATCAATGTACAACTTGCTGTGCTGAATAAGGAAGAGGCACCAGTTTTGATCCTAACTGTTTCTTCTATTTTCTATATTATTCCAGCTGGATGTCCCCTAGCACACGCTTACAGATGCATATGTCAAAGTTACAGAAATTCAATGAAAGCTTCTGTTTACCAACTTTGAAGTGAACTTAGCACCAAACTGGATAGTATACTTTAAGTAAACATAGCAATAATGTAGCCATTGTTCTGTTGCATTAGTTATGCTCAGTTTGCATTGTGGGCATAGATATTCCAAAACTATGGTTTGATGCAATATATATATTTAACTAACCAGCTTGATGTTTCTGAAATGGGGGAGAGAACATGAAAGTAACCCTAGGGGTAGGGAATTGAAATTCAAACTTTAGATGACATACTAACTACAGGACAGACAGTTATTTTTAATTTAAAAGAAAAATTGATGGAGACTAAATTAAAATAACGAAGATATGGCACCATAATGGTGAAACTAATGTCAGTAAACTCATAAATAGGGCAATTCTAAACAAGTTTAGCAACTATGAAGGATATGTAATAAATTTTTATATCAATAAGAGAACAGTCGGCATTAAAACTCCTAGATTAGTAAATATGAAACAAAAAAATGAGGAGTATTAAGATTACTGCATCCTGATTATCAAATTCAAGTGGATTGCTCCTTTTTGCCACTTTAGCATTTGATACTCATGCAGATCCATAATCCAGTAAACATTGATTTTCCACCTTTTCTCAGAGAAAGAGTCATGGCAAATAAGATTGTGCAGGTATACCAGGTTATACATCATATCGAGACACCAGAATCCCAAGAATTCAAAAGACAAACATCTGATCAACCATTGCAATCACATATTTATCTTAGTAACCTTACTTTGCCAAGAAAGAAATTCCAAACAAGGAATAAAAATGTGAATATGTTTGCAAATGATATTTTCCTGCATAACCATATTTAGAAATTCAAAATGTTGACATAACTTCACCAAACAGATATTAATGCAAAATTTCTACCACATCAAGGCATTAACTTGAACCAGCTGATATCCACTTAAAAAAGAATGAGGAATAGGCAAAATTTAAAAGGTTAATAGTACATTCAACTGAAAAATGTATTGAATATGCATCACTAAGTTACTTGATTATCAAGCAAAACAAGAATATTATGCATGCAAGTTAGGTGCTGATTTGGCCATGGGATCAAAAACAAAGAATCCTTACATTACCTGGATCCTAGCAAGAGCTGCAGATGCCTCAACAGCTCGATGTTCCAATTCAACTTCCCTTTCTATAGCAGCCTGTTCCAAAAAATAGAGATTATTAGACTGCAAGATAACAACAAAAAGTAAATATATCAATGTTCCAAATATGGACCATTTTGGTAGCATTATGTGCTGCACGTTCTTCTTCTGCTCTCCTTTCTGCAGAAGCCAACTCCTCACGTAGGGCCTAAGAAAGATGCAAACAAATAGATTAACAAGCTCATAATGAAACAATATTGTGTGTGTGTGTGTGAATACAAATGCGTGTGCAAGCAAGAAAGAACCATTTAGTTTACCTGCATCATCCTCGTCTCTGTCAATTCCCTGTTTCTCATAACAGACTCCATGTTTGCCTGATGGTATGCAATCAAAAGTATTAACAAACCTCAAATGATCAAAAGGCACAAGTCAACAGCACATATTGATTGCCCATAGGATAGAGAGATGGAGAGAGAGAGAGAGGGAGAATGTTTAAATGTAGAGGCAAAATAAAGGAGCAAATACTATATAGGAGAGGGATACAAAAGCAGTCATGCATATTACAATTTGCTTAGCAGTTTAACAGGAACTCATGAATAGTCTGAGTTTTTGTTATAAGGGACATGAAATAAGCTCCTTAGGTTTCTCTGTCATGACAAAAGCATGAGTAACAGAAGTAAGTGGCAGGATCTATATCTTTCTATTTTGCTTATAAAGCTATTAATAGTCAGATATACAGAATTTGTAATGATAGGAACTATTTTTTTAAGCTAAACCACATAAACTCACCCACTAAATCACATAATTGAAAGCTGCTATGTATATCGCATGCAATCTTGACAATTGTTGCTGTTATTATTTCAGTCAGTAACAAGGCCTTCTAGAAAATAAACTTCTCATTAGAAACTAAATTAATTCATTTAGATGAGATATTAAATAGAAACCACATTTTATGTAAGATATAGCTTGGAAAACAGGGGGTTTATAACCAACAATAACTGAATATCGTTTAGAGTCCAACCTGCAGTGATGCCAGATTTCCTTCAGATAAAGCAGCTTGTTTCTTAAGTGCATCCATAGACTTGACAAGTGCCTCAATCTCAGAGTTCTTTGCTGCCAAAGCCTCAACCATATTTGACTCTACCCTTGTTACTTCACTCTTAGATACAGATAAATCTTGCTGTAGTTGTTTTATACGAGCCTCATAAGACTTACTCAGCTCTCTCTGTCAGGGGATCAATTTAGTAAATAGTATTCCTTAAACAGCATCCATGATAACAAGCATGACTATAACTTGAAAATATATCCAAAAGGAGAAAAAGGATATAATAACTTACCTCAGCAATTAGAAGCTCCTCAAGCTGTGCATTCTCAGATTTATATTCTTGAAGACGGGATGACAGTCCAGCACAAACCTAGGAATCAATGTAGAACAATTTGCTATGAATGCCAAATTACAAAATTCACAAACAAACAGAAAAAGAAGGGAAAAACAGCAAAATGTCTAATCTGGGAGTGATTACTTAGGAGGCACAAAAAACAGTCCCACTCATTTGCAAGTTCAGCTGATACAATCTAAAGTTTACTCTTTTCGTGAGAATAATTTTTTTAAATGAGATTTCCATGCATTTAACAGAACAGTTCTCAAGTTTCTGCCCGGCTGCTGGATGGACACAAATATGATTCACATCAAGTCATAACAACAACAACAGCAAATTAGATGCTTAAATAACCCATTAACAGATTTCAAGAAAAAGAAACAGACATGATGATTTCATCCCAAGGGTGCAGCTTATTCTTATTCACAACAAAATTATATCAGGGTCACTCCATCATTTACCATCCCACTCACGTATCCCTTATGGTCAGATACAGAACTCTTCTTTTCTAAAAGCAATACATAAAAATGACACCTACTTCTTTGTATACCACTTAGTCTCAATATTCGTCTGAAACAGGAAAACCAATAGATTCAGAGAGCTTACCCGAGCTAGCCTTGCCTCTTTTGATTGACCAGTGGAATTGGTGGTTTTAAGCAGTCCTTGAGCCTGGAAAAAACTGAAGGACTAGTGAATAAAGCTTTTGATGGAAGGTGCATGAGAAGATTCAAGGACATCAACTGTAATTACAGCTTGAGTGTATTTGTCACCTCATCTAGTTGGTCCTGGACTATCGTTGGAGGAGTATCAGAATTTTGCTCATGTGGCTTCTTTTGATTCACAGGAGTTTCAACTTTAACATCATCTTCATTTAATTGAGCTTCAGTGTTAACAGGAGAATCAGCAGCTACAGGTTGTGACCTCTCTTGGTGAGTCTTTGAAGGAACATCTGCACTTTGGGATTCAATATTTTGCCTACCATCAGTTAAATGATCTTCACTAAGAACCTCAATATCTTTGGCAGCTACCGGTGAAGGAGGGTGCTCCACATGAACATCAGAAGCATTCTCATTGAGAAGCTCCCCATTTGAAGTTGACAATGAAGCTTCTGCATTGCGAACAATTGCAGAGACTTCTTCCTGATCAGAATCATGTTTAACCAGATCAGTGTCCAATGGCTCAGATGAAGGAATTCTAGGGTTATCTTTCTCATTGTTGCTATACAGATCACTACTTGTCTGGACCATAGACTTAGCACTAGGGTTTCCCTCATTGTCAGAAGAAAGAGTACCCTTATCTTTCTCAGGTGTTACATCTGATTGTAACGCTTCTGAACTTTTGTGTTCACGTACAGTATCACTAGGTTTGGGAGATTTAGTTGTAGAAAGTCTTTTTTGAGCCTGCAAACAAGAAAAACCACCCAATTAAATTTGCTTTTATGAATATATTTACTTGAAATGAATACAATTAAAGCTAATTCGAGGTTGTATGCTTGTAATACCTTTGTCCTTGACTTTGTCTTTTTTTCTGAAGAACCTTGCACATTAGAAGCTTTACAATTAAAAGGGGGAAAGATATGTGTTTGTGTGTGTGTTTGAGAGAGAGAGAGAGAGAGAGAAGCAGCTGAGATTGTAATTCAGAAACAAAAAAGAAGATAGCTTGGTGTTATTATAATAAACCTCTAAAACAAGAATATTGGACTAAATTAAATTTTATTTTTCACCTCAGAATTCATGCTGATATTATAGTTTTCACGTTTTTAATATTTCTATTCAACAAAATTATTAGAACCTGATTACCATGAAGCTTGAAATATCTGATTTTCCCATCTTCGGGGAAGAAAATTCAAGATATCATCAAGTTTCTGATAAGAATTTCACTTAATTTCCAAAAGAAATGAGAAAAGTAAGAATTAAGGATCCTGCATGCTATTATTAAGTACAGCCAAACTCTAATATTCGAGGCAATTGTTATATTGGTGCAAGTATAGATAATAAATGGCTAGTAAAGAATGCTAAACTGAGGTTCATGTCGGCTTGATATTAAAAGGAATATCTACATATTGATTTTTATCTGACTAAGCAAATGATCCGAATATGAAATGGCCATTTGAATTGCTACTAAGGCATAATCTCATAATCGACAAACAGACTTTTATAACTTTAGTCTCTCCATTAGATTAACACTCTGTTGATATATAACCAAGAATAGAAAATGTACAAAGATGCCTAACCACATTTTTCACATTGATTTATGCCTACAAATAACCCCTAGATTTTGACATCCTTACCTTCTAACTGAGAATCAGATTGCTCTTCTGACAGTTCACTAACAACCAGCTTTGCTCTTCGATCTACAACTTCGAATAAATCTGGTCCAAAATAGTGATTTACCTTCAATTATTCACAAATCATATAGAAGGAATTTTGAATGCTGCTTTTACTGATGGATGGCCAGCATTGCCTAGAGCAACAGTTAAAATATTGAACAATAAGGAGCAAGAGAACATGGTAAGTCCTTAGAGACTTTCCAAAAGCGCTAAAGGTTCAGATGATATCAATGTCACCCCTTGCATACCTTTACATAGACTGTTTATACAAAATATTTAAATAAAAGAAGGAACAAAAAAATTACAGCAATATATGAAAAATCAAAATGCAGCAGGTAAAATAGATGAAGAAGATTTATGAACTCACTGCCAACAAACAAATGCAGGGACTTTCTGTTACCAACTCCCTAGAGAAGGCCTCAAGATTCAAATAAAAAGCAATAGTTTTAGTTTGAAATTTTTATTTTTCTATGGAAAGGAGAACATTGAGACTTCCAAGTGATATTGAAATTCTCTAACATGGATGCAAAATAACTTCCCGTACAGGAATTTTAAAAACCATATCAACAGCATCAAAACCTACCCCTAATATAGAGTCCTATCATTCACCATATCAAAAGTTATCTATTAAATACAGCTCTACTTACTAGACAACTGCTCAAGATTTCTTATCTAATTACACAAACGATTGTTATAAACAAACATTCTCGGACTTGGAATTTCATAAAAACCGAAAAACAACCAAAATAATAATAATATCAATACCCATGCCATAATGTCAATTTCATCCAGTAATCCCTTTGCTAATGAATGTTTGCTTATAACAATCAAATAACATCGACTCAACTCTTGCTTACTGTAAATAGATTCCTGCCATTGGCACTATCAAGAATAGCCAATAATTAACCAAAACTAGGATCCAAATTGCACACTCCAAAAATCTTACAAAAGCAAATTCCCTTGCATAAAGGCAACTGGTAATTCTAAATTTCCTCGAATGAAGAAACATGCCATAGTCCCCCATCACATATCTAGATTAAGCCTAACTGCCGTTCACTATTTACTTCAATTACTGTCAATGGCCAAATACAAAATAGATCTCTTAGTTTTAGGGGAAAAAAACTAAAATCTTCTTGCTCTTTAGTTTATACCTAGCAAATTACAAGTAAATTAAAAAGTAAACGAAAATAATTAAACTAAGCGGCCTAATCCATTCAAATCTCAAGTTTAATTCCAATTGGTTATGATTTAATGATTCAAAGCTTAAGATCAGAATCAGACCTTCAAAATTCAATTAAAAATTTTAAAGTGGAAAAACTAAAAACAAAAAAAAAATGGAGGTTGAAATAAACTGAGAGAGAAGAGCCATACCTTCTGCGGCTTTGAGCCACGAAGCCATTAGTTATGAATAAATTGAAAATCGTGCCCTACAGATGGATCCACAGCCCTTCCATGCACCAGCAAGGGAGATTATCAGACGGCGGCGATGAAATTCGGCGTAGTTATAATTAGACGTTTACAAGCTAGATCTCTGCCACTATCAAATCAAAATATTATTGGTAATTTTGGAATAGCGCTTGAGCCTTTTAAAAAAACATATTTTTTTCTTAAGAAGACTTGAAGATGCCGTTTCTGCAGTTATTTCGTTACAGGGGCCTTATTGTTATTCCAAAATAAAATAAAGATAAAACAATGTCGTTCAAGGCACACGGTGGTCACTTAAGGCGTGCATCGCAAGTAAAATTGATTAACGGATACTTCGATTTTGTATGTTATTTATTAATGTATAATTTTTAAAATAAAATAAAATAAAAAGATTAATTGATGATGTAACGTTTATGTTTTTCAAAATAATGAAATTTTGGGTGATATTTTAATTGAATTAGTATTTAATTTGTAAATTAAATAAATGCAATCAAGAAACAAGATAATATACTCTAAATTGCATATTAATTAAAAGTAAACTTTTTCTTCATTAGCAAATAGACAAATGCTAATTGCTTTATGGAGATTAAATTAAAGAATTAATTTATACAGTATAATTTTATATTTTATATATTTTTTAATTATTAATTTTAATAAATTTAAAAAATAAATAAATATAATTTCATTTTATTTTTTAAAAATAATAAAACTAATAATTTAAATTTTAAAAAATTATAGTATTTAAATCAATCGCTCCTCTTAAATTATTATAGGAATAGTTATTCAATATCAAAAGACGAGCACAGAAAAAGAAAAAAAATTGGAGGGAGACATGGATTTGGGCAACCAAAATTTTGAAAATGACCTGTTACAGCCCATCCAGAAATTTGTTCTTTAGTTTTCTTACATTCGTAGGCTTCTAACCGAACCTCAGTATTGACATAGCAGCATTCAATTTGAATGGATCTCTGGTCTTTCTTCCAGTTGGGCTCAAGCTTAAATAGTAAACGTGACTCTAATTACAATTTCAAATCAGCTCTATCTATGCATTAAATTTGAGCATTTCATTTATAAATTTTTTTATTATAATCATATAATTATTTAATTATAACAAAAAATAATATAAAAATATATTATTTATAAATATAATTTTTATATAAAATTTTAATGAATTTCATATAATTATCTGAATATGAATACGTGGCCATGAGCAACATATATTATATTATTATTACAGTAATAATTGAATTTAACAATGACATATTTATATAACCTGTCAAGCTAAAAATGGAAAAGAAATTGTTGATGTAAAAGTGACATCAGTCAAAATCAAACAAAGGTCGTGCAGGGTACGTGCTAGCAACTTAGGCAATGAGTGCTATTTGCAGCATGAAAAACGAAAAACCACAAAAATATCAGCGGAGGTGTGGTTTAGGCTTTCGACGTCCAGTAATGTTACATTACATGTAAATTTTAATTTTATTTTTTTATTATATACTTACATATATCAATCGTGGTTCATTGGAGTGAGAGGGAGAAAATGAAACCTCTTTTATAATTGGTAGACAGAGACTCAACTTCAATCATTTATGGAATGGAACAGTAATATTCTCCCTATTATTAATTGAATCACAACATTTTTTTGAACCAGAAACTTTTTTTTTTCATTTTTAAGATTGATTTTTTTAATTCAATTTCCTAGCTTCTAGATCTAGACACTTTTTTTTTTTGTAATTTTAAAAAAAAATCTCATCATTCATTCTTAAATTTTCAAAGTGTCTTTTAACTTTAAAAAGTATTTTTAAAGAGTGTATGTAAAATCCTTAAGTATAGTTCATTCAAATAAATTACACGTAATTACAAAAATAAATATAATAGCTAGTTAGGTTTATTATTATTAGATATTCTTTTTTTTAATCATTATTTTATTCTCTTGATTGAATTTATCAAGAGGCTTGTGGAATGTGGACTCTCTTGAATTTATTATGAATTTTACAATGTTTTAGATATTAATCCTTTTTACAAAGATTAGTTTTGTTATTTTGAGTTGAATTAAAGTCATGTATGTCAGCATTCCGAGTTCAACTAATGATAAAATCAGTGATAGTAGAAGAATATATATGTGAAATTATGGTTGGGTCAAATTTGAAAAGAATTAAGTTTGGTTATCAAACAGGAAAAAGCAATTAAAGAATTTCAGTGATCCAGATGAAATGGTCAAAGTTAAAAAGCTATATATATATCTGCTCTAACGTAACTTTAGGACCATTAATTGTTATTAAATTTCTTGTATCAATTTTCCAACCAACTGCCGCCTGAAAACGAAATTACTAATGTTTTAAGCAAAAGATAATTGAAGAGTAAGAATTTTTTGTTTTTAATGTAACTATTAAGGGACTAGCTAGTGTACAAGCTCGTTTGACTCAATTATAAAAGAAACAAAAATTGTCAAGAAATGCTATCAAATTATTAAAATATCTTTGTTTATTTAAAAATCTCAGTATTAATAAATAAATTGAGGTTAGAAAAAAAATATATCACATTGATTAATTATATAAACATAATTAATTGAAACAATCCGTACGTATACCAAGAGAAAATTTGATGAAAACTAGGTTAAAAACAAGCATACTTTACTTAACTAAAATTTTTTTTTATTATATCAAGAGAATAAAATTTTAATACAAGTAAGGGCAAAAAAGAAACCTGATTCGAAATTAAATCCTTAATATCCCCTCAAATGATTTTAATCACTAGATCAAAAACTTAAGGACAACTAAAGTTTTTTTAATTGCATGGTGGGAGAGATTGTCATTACATCATAATTGTATTTTATGATTAGATTTTTCAACTAATGAAATGTCCGTATTATAACAATACTTTATTATTGAATCTTAAAAAATTTAATGAATAAAATGATAAATACAACATGATAAATATTCTCTAACAACACATCTAAATGAATTCTTAATATTATTTCATATAGCTATATGCATATATTTAATTATGAAACTTTCCAAATTAACAGAAAAAGTTATTGTTCGAATTAATAAATTTTTTCTTTCATGCATAGCAAACTCTTATAACTACGTAAATCAACCACGACCAGAACGATCGCTATCAAAAATTAAAAGACAACAACACAACAAATGTAAAAAGCTTTAAAAAGAAACCCTAAATGCTAATAAATCCAAAGCTCCTCCACTCACCCACCTTGAAAAATGATTCAAGAAAATTCTCTACTTGCGTATCGGTACCCAAAAAAGTTATACGAATATTAATAGCTAAAAGGTTTTCTTAATCATCAAATTACAAAAAGGCAAAATACACTTTAAAAAACCACCCCAAGTAACCAAACTTTGTCAGATAAAAATTTCTCACTCGAAGTGCAAAAGTGAAAGTATTTGGTATGTGCAAATCATGTCCTGATTTGGTTTGAGATTGGTTTTCGTTTGAAGGTGTGAAGATAATTTTCCCAGAGGAAGAATGGAAAGTGTGTAGAAACGAGGTTTATATATGTCATGGTATAGCTCCTTTGAACCATTAAAAATCAATTCACCATCGACTCCATGTGCTATGTGTTGGGAAAAACAACAATATCCACGCGCAGCAACCACACCCAAAATAACAAGCTCAAATCAAGAATAAGAACACACAAATATATTTGGTTCGGCCCAACTCAAAATGGCCTACTCCAAATCTAATTCACTATCAAATAAGTCTTTACAATGGTGAGACTTTTAGAATGAGAAAAGTCTCCTAAAACTCCTTACTCAAAACTTAACCCAAAACCCAATTACACCCTTTAATAGCCTACTCACTTAGCTATTCTCTTGGTGTCTAACTCTCTGGGGTTACTAAACTAAAACCAAAACATCTTATTTATAGGGGTGAAACCCTTTATACCTTTACTAAACTCCCGATGTGGGATACAAGACAAATTCAAACTTACTTAACTTTCGATGTGGGATTCTGAGATTCAAGGCAAATCCCAACAAATCCTCCCTTGACTTGAATCTCCAAACACTTCAACAGTATCTGCAAAGCTAACATGCTTACCTTTCTTCTTTTCTTTCATCACAGGCATTCCAGCAACTGAGCCTCCATCAAACATGTACAAGTGATTGACCCTATTCCCTTGTAGAATCACACTACCATTCTTGTACACTTTCAACCAATCATTACTACCATAATATGTGTACCCTCGAGAAGCTAACTCACCCAAAGCAATCAAATTGTAGTGACAATTTGGTACATACCTTACATGACGAAGTGTCCTAATAACACCATTGTGAGATTTAAGGCGAACACTCCCAATGCCTTGAATCTGCACATTTTCTTTGTTAGCAACCACAATATCCCCATACTTTTCATTCTCATTCAACTCCACAAAGCAGCTTCTATCATTGCAAACATGAACTGTAGCAGCTGAATCTAAAACCCAACTTTTATCACTTTTCAAAGTTTGGGTCTCATCTACACAAGTTGTCAAAACAACATCATCATCATCAGACACGACAGCAGCAGTATCACTCTTTTCTTCATCTGATTTCTTCTCATCATTCGCCCTTTTGAAAGCAGCCATATCCCTTCTCAGCTTCCTGCAGCGCACTTGGATATGTCCCTTCTCACCACAATAATAACATTCTACATCACTGTAATCTCTGTCTCTTGACTTGGATCTCCATCTCGATCCATCAATCCTCTTTTGAGTCCTCCTTCGATCAAAACCCTCTACAGCTAGTGTACTCCCTCCAGGTGATGAGTTCTGAGCTCCCATAAACCTTTCATTCTCATGCAACAGGGCAGTCACATCATCCAACTTCAAAGTAGACCTACCTACCAACACAGTCTGAACTAAAGGCCTATAAGACTTGGGCAAAGATGACAGCAAAATTAAAGCTTTCTCTTCATCTTTTAACTCATCAACAGAAATCGCTAGCAATTGAGAAACCAATTTATTAAATTCATTCAGGTGATTATGAAGACTCATACCTTCTTCCATCTTCAGAGAATACAGATCCATCTTCAAACATAATCTATTAGTCAATGACTTCGAAGCATAAATACCTTCAAGCTTATCCCACAAACTCTTCGGAGTACTCTCAGTCAACACACTGTACTTTACTTCTGGAGCTAACGCCAATCTAATAGTACTAACAGCCTTCTTCTGAATCCTATTCCAATTAGCATCAGACATTCCTTCAGGCTTACTACTCTCCAATGCCTGATCCAATCCTTGTTGTACTAACAGATCTTGAATCGTACTTTGCCATAACATAAAATTACTCTTTCCATCAAATAACGGAATCTCAAACTTAGACATAGACATACCAGACATACCTTCTTCAGACATCTTCAAACACTGCTTCACGATCTCTTGGACCCACGAACCTCGAACCTCGCTCTGATACCACTTGTTGGGAAAAACAACAATACCCACGCGCAGCAACCACACCCAAAATAACAAGCTCAAATCAATAATAAGAACACACAAATATATTTGGTTCGGCCCAACTCAAAATGGCCTACTCCAAATCTAATTCACTATCAAATAAGTCTTTACAATGGTGAGACTTTTAGAATGAGAAAAGTCTCCTAAAACTCCTTACTCAAAACTTAACCCAAAACCCAATTACACCCTTTAATAGCCTACTCACTTAGCTATTCTCTTGGTGTCTAACTCTCTGGGGTTACTAAACTAAAACCAAAACATCTTATTTATAGGGGTGAAACCCTTTATACCTTTACTAAACTCCCGATGTGGGATACAAGACAAATTCAAACTTACTTAACTTTCGATGTGGGATTCTGAGATTCAAGGCAAATCCCAACACTATGAGCAGGAGACTCAAAGGAAAAAGACATTCTTTTCTGTAACTTAAGGTCCTTGTAAAACTTGTTTATGAACTCCTCGGCCGCCTTATCCACCTGGCTATCTCCCTCGTCCTTTAACGGGAAAGGCGAGTCAGTCACTCTCAGTTGCCTCACCACCGGACTCCTTCCAAACCCTGACAAAACCATGGGAGACGCCTCCACCGCCGCCTCATTGTTCGACATCTCCAGAACCTTTTGCAGCGCCGCGACCGTCGTCACATCATCATAACGATAATTAGATGACTTGACAAAATGGTGGCGGTTGTGGTAGAAATGGTGATTATGGTGCTTACGCTTGTGAGCATAAAAAGGGTAAAAAGCTGGGCTGTTGCTGCAGCTGAACTCGTATTCTCTTGGGGAAATGAAGGAGAGATGAGCATCGTTGGATCGGCAACTCAAGGAAGATAAATGGTCGTGGACTTTGTGGTGGGACACCAGATTGCTTATTGCTTTGCTTGCATTATATTTACCTTTCTTGAGCATAAAATGGAGATCAACCATTATTTTGCTCTTTGATATCCCCGTCTTTAACATGAAGAAAACGATCCGTACAATGTTCCATAGTTTTTTTGCTACAACTGCTGGGCTTGCCTCCACTTCCATTTTTTTGTACTTTTCAGGGTGAGAGAGAGTTTTTTTTTTTTTGTATTTCCTTTATATTTAATATTTTTGGGTAATTTTTGAGAGAGAGAGATAAAGAGAAGGAGGGATCTTTGGTTTGGAGCTGGACGCAATGGGGAAGAGCTCTGGAGAGCTATATAAAGGGCTGGAAAATAATTAATTATTAATCAAGATTAATAATTTAAACAAGCAAACAAGTCCCACTCTCCACTATGGCGCGTTCTTGCTAAAACACTAAAAAGCTTTCAAAATTGCATAAACACAAAGCCCTCACGCGCTTCAAACGGGAAGGATTATGATTCCCATGCAAGGGAAACGATGGACGAAATTTTCATTTCAATTTTTTTTATATTCCTCGTTTTTTCTTTTCGTTTGATTAGGAAAGTTTCACTCGAAATTACTAGAAGAACCCTAGGGCGTGACCAAATTACTTAAGTACACCCTTTTGGTTCAAAAGATATTTAGTGTGATCAAGACGCCGAAAAAGGGCTTTGCCGTGGACGCTAAGGTGATCAGTTAATTTCATATGGTCTAGATCACAGCTCAAATGGGTTAAATCCGAACTGTCTGTACTTGTATCTTGACAGTCCGTTTTGCATATTAAAAGAGCATATTAAATAGACCATGACCCCCTACCTAACAATGTGTGACAGCATTGACAAATTATGGCTACCCAAACTTAATTTTGGTGCGAAAATTCAAAGTCTAGAAGCTAGCTTACAATTCCCTTCCAAAAAAAAAAAAAGCTAGCTTCTAATCATAGTATATATATGGTTAAGGGAACAACCATGGATTGGCAATGACATGGTTTTTGGCTACACTAGTTAAATGGGGAAAGGGGTTTTTTTCAATGGTATAGTTTTTTTTTGGAAAAATTATGTAGCAAGAAAATATGAAATGCCTTTGAAATTATTGAGATAACAATTAGCAATAGTCATTTATTTTCTAATTATTGGAAAAACTATGTGCTTGTACTTTTTTGGTCAAGAGCTATATGCTTGTACTAATTAAATATAGTACTATTGTTATAATTAGACGTAGTAACTACTTACCAATTGAATCATGCATGGGTATTGTAATAATTTATGACTTAAAGCAAATTAATGGCGTGGTGCAAGAAAAACAGAGTAGAATTAAAGATTTTGACTTGAACCGTATACGAAGTTTGTAGAGGCTTGATCGAGGATATTTGGTTATTCCTTGCAAGCTTTTTCATGGTGAGAGAGAGAGAGAGAGATGATGAGTTCCAAAATGCCAGGCTGACAAGGTTGACAGAAATGAATAGCTGCACCAACTTAGGAGGTCCAGATGAATCTATGGCCTTAGGTGCCAATATCAACCTTTTGTATACATTCATCACGCCCATTCAATTTGGTAGGAAGAGGGTGGGAATGGGATCCCCTCTCTATATTTGAACGTATGGGTGTCACGTGCAAAAGATGGGAGGGCGAACATAGAACTCCATCTTCTCTTTCAGCCAATTATGGTGAAAATGACAGTGCCAGCCAACCTGTGTGTACTAGCCAAGTGATTGATTAATATGATTGAATAAAGTACGAAAATTTTAACAACAAAAAAGGAATTATTGGTCATTTTAAATGCTCCCGAAAGCAACATTCCAGGGTAGCTACGTTGTGAAGTTAACCAGATGATTATGTTTTACTTTGTTCTTAACCAATTTTTTCATATTCTTGCTTTTAACTTGTTTGTCTTTCTCTTTAATTTAATTTATACTTTTCCTCTACGTATAATCTTTGAACTGTGAAAGCTGCTTTCAAGATGGGTCCTAAGACATATTGGAAAACTTACAAGACGACGAGGAATCCAAAGCTGAGGAGATCCCTAAGATGCCAATATTAATCAACTAGAACAATATTAGTTTGAATTACTATTCGATTATTTTATAATTTAAAATTGATCATCTTTTTTGAAAATTCTTATTTCGATGCATGAAACTTCAGCTTTTATAATTTCTCACAATCTCTCTTTTTCAATGATTAATAAAAATTGGTAATTTGAACTTCACATGTTTTAGATATATGAAAGCTCACGTTATCTTGTAAATTCATGATTTTGAATTTTTTAAAGAAGAAATGCTTATAACAAATTGCTTCTTGTTAACATTTTCTTCATCTTTTCTGTAATTCTTTTCCATGAACATACGGAAAGGATTAACCTTCCTTTGCCACCATATGATTTTTTTTTTCGATGACTTTAATCAGTTTGGCTGTCAAGAATATGATGATTACTTGAACCCATTAATTCATCCAAATTCGACTAAAACAATGGTGGCATTGAACTTGATATCTAATTAAATCAATTAATTTATACAATTCCTTTTTAAAAGACATTTAACAAAATAAATTTATGATTCAAATTTTAACATTTGAAATTATCCTTACCCTATAGCTTTTGTATATATAAAAAAATATTATATATAAAAAAATATTATTAGCACTAAAAATTTTGCCTTTCCATAATGACAAGAAATAAAATTATTAATTCTTTTGCTAGATGAGAATCTAGCTTCCTTTTTCATGTACAGATTTTCACGTGATTATGGAGCAATTAAGTTTGCCAAAAGTCTATACGATAATACCTAGAAGCTCAGACTTGCTCCATGGAAAGAGGAGTGATGGAAAAAATAAAAATTAGGGCAAGAAAAAGCATGGATCATGTGATTTAATTACATCAAACTACTAGGCCGGCATATACCGAATTCTAATTTAAGATTCAATAGAATCTTGGTCATTTTATACAAGATTCAATAATATTATGGATGAAATTTTAAATTAGAAGAAGGGAATATTTAATTAAATTTTGTTGGGAGTACAATAATTAACAATCAATTATGAATGGACGGATACTTATAGACATAGGTTAAAAATTATTTAATTATTATTTTAAGAAGGTTTTTTGTATTTAATCTATTTTTTATTAAATTAAAAATTAATTTATTAATTATACTTTTTCTTAAAATATCCTCTTAACCAGTCCATTAGGCATCCGTTAAAATTTCAAATTATTGAAGACAAAAATTAAAGAACAAAATAGATTGCTCATTGATATTGGTGGGATCCCTTTTTCTAATTAAAATTTTCGACGGAAAAAAAAAAAAAAGCAAATCCATCAGCATCAACAGAGAGCTCTTAGATGTTTACTTCTTTTAATAAATCACAGAGAGGGGGCTTACATTGGTGGGCTTGCTTTAGAACAAAGTTTACGTTTTATTAATGTATTCAAAACGATGCACTTTATGTTGAGCACGGCAGAAAGTGCTCTTGCCGGTGGGTATTATTGTGTCAAAGGATATACACGATGGGTTTCTTCCCTATAGGTTGAGTTTTTAAACTCTATAACTTTAATAAAAATTTTATGTGTATTTTCTTTTTGTTGTATTAATATTTTCATATGCTTCATGCTTTTACTTTTTATTTTTTTATTTATTTACTTTGTATTAATCAGAAAAACAAAAGCAAATAATAAAAATGCAAATTAAATGGAGCTTTAATTTTTTACTATTAACTTAAAGAGTATATGTTACAGATTGATAGAGTTTAAAATTTTCATTCATGGTAAATAAAATAATTTTCCTTTTATAAAGATAGTACATTTGAAATTAGTCCATTAGAGGACATTGATAAAACTTTAAAATAAAACCATTTATATCAAAACCAACGAGCTTATGAATGGTTAAAAATAGGAAAAAAAATAGGGTTTCATTGATTATTCTAATTATGACTTGATCATGGATGGAAAGCCGATATACAAATTAGTAAAGACGGCACAATTAATCTCATCGACCATTTTCCAGAGGACTTGAAAACGACTAAAGGGAAGCATAAGAATTAATTAAGAAGACAAGTTGATTGGAGAACTGACGTTTGGAAATTTCTTAGCTATAGCTGGAGAAATTGAAGGTTTGAGAGCAAAAGCGTGTCAAACGATCGAGGAGCCCTACAGGGATAACCACTAATCTCTATCCTCTCAACCAAACATTGATGATTTTTCATCCAACACCATTAAAAACTGTTTACATATTAATTAACATTTCAAAGATATTTGATGCCTTAAATTATTGGTGGTCCGACCCCATTTTAAAGCTGTTTTTCTCACTGTCATTTTCTTCGCTTTTATTGATTTCAAAGTTCTTTTCTTAATAAACTTCAATTATGATCATAATTGAACATCCTTCCCTTCCCTAATAAGGGGGCTTTATGTTTTTTTTTTTTTTTTCATGCCAATCCTCCAAGGTATAACTAAGGCTGAATAATTTCTAATTTCGTGGTGGATTTGTCACTTTATTAGCTTTATTAAGTGCCAAGTGGAAGAAGCACCAAGCATGTATGAGGTTGTTCGATTGCTGGATCTCTTTATTATGTGCAATTTTGGGACCCCGAGTCTCCTCTTCCTTATCTATAGCAATGCATGCCTGCATGATTAATTATTATAAAGCCTTAAAAACCTTTAGTTATTCAGATTCTGCCAATAGGTTATATATAACCTAATAAAAACAAAAGAAAATGTCTTTGGAAAAGCATGTTACCAATGATGACTTTGTTTAAACTTTTTATTATGATCTTTTGACTCATATATCTCGGCTTCTTATGGTTTTCTCTATATAATTTTGAATAGCTTATCCAAAAGTTTTATGGCGCTAGTGGCATCTACCAATCAAGCTAGGCTCCATTTGTAAAGCATAGGTTTCTTATCAGAAACTATATAGCATTAAATGTTAATTTTAAAAACTTAAACTTAAAAGAAAAGATCTAACCATTATTCTTAAGGTCAATGTGGTTTTAAATTTAATTTCAACAAGCAATTATAGTTCCTTTTCTGTTTGCTTTCCCATACATATATAAAGAGTAATGCTTACGAAAAAAATGCGCAAATCCGGGCCATGCAATACCAATAATGTTGTTGAGAAGCAGGAGTTGCCTTCCACATTACTTAAAAATTAATTTCACAATGAATAAGTGATCAAGACTTGCCAATCTCCACCCAAAAAATCACCAATAACTTGCAACAAATAAAAAATTTATAGTGGTCGGAAAGAGCAAATTTTTTTTCAATTTCAACTCGGACCCATCATTCTTTTATAAAACACATCGCTGTTTGGTTACTATCATTTTTGGCAGCTATTTATTTACAAAAACTTTGTTCGATATTATTGTTGATATATGGTGAACATGACATTCAACTTGTCCTTCCTTATACGACTCTTATGAATGATCATTAATTAACTAACGAGGACTAATTAAAAATATTAACAATGTGTCAATTCGACAAAATTAGGACAGTCGTATTTTTTTTATGTGAGTTATATGAATATTTATATGTCATGCTCATTGAATATTCACATGTCTATATTTATGTATACACATTTGAATTATGAAATTAAATTCAATCATATTTGATGAAATATCTCAAGTACACTTCAATCATGTAAAAAAATTTATAATTTTTTTATAAAATATTTGGAGACTGAAAGTAAAAAAATTATAAATGCTAAGATTTATTATCTTTTTATTGTCCATCTAATAATGTGTGATAGCTAATTTTTTTTTATGAATATTTTTAAAATAGGTTTCTAAATGTCTTTAGCTCAAATATCCATTGGTCTTAATCTTAATATTAATTGCATTAATTATATTGTGTATGTATATACATATATATTTGTTTTTATTGCACGGATCCAATATTTTTAAATAAAATATACATTAATTGTCAAATTAAATACTCAAATGTATTAATATTGTTTGATTTTTTATGTTAAAATTTGAAGAGAAAATAAAATAAAAAAATTCGACATTTCACTAAGCTCCAAAAAAGATTAAACACAAGAGATGTTCAATATATTTGATAGAACATTTAAATATTATTATCTAAGAAATTCTTCTGAAATGTAAATTTTCAAATTTCTTTCGTGAAAAATATATATTTGTAAAAATTAGAGCTATTTTTTAAATATAGATAGATATATGAAAAGTTTTGCTCACTTTATTTGAAATTTTTTTCCTGTTTATTAAACCAAAAGTCAAAACCTCTAAGAAATCCGTGGAAGACGTGGCGACTAGTGATTGGCTACATATCCCGCCCTTTGTTCTCCATAAGTACGCTGCAAACTAAGATATTAGAAGGCGGTGCCGGCGGTGAATGTCTATAAGGTTCCTAAATCACCCTTATACTTCCAACAAATTTGCATGGACTATCAACTTCCAAGTAGCGAGGGTCAGGCAGTCGTCAGAGGGGTATTTTAGAGATTTTGACCAAAAAATGGCTGATTGGGGTTCTCAAACCCCTTGTTTTCCCGCAACATGGAAAAGAAAAGAAAAGCAATAGCTTGATTCAACGAAAATTACTGAGAAAGGTAATTCATTTCTCCTTTAAATTTGTGGAAAAATTAGTTATTTGTCTTAGTAGATTCGTGATTATCCTTTATGTTTATTTTGTTTAGTCTTATAATTGGATTAAATTGTAGTCTTTGAAGATAGGAACTCGTTGAAGTCTTGTTTGGCTGCTGAGAAAATGTGTTACAGTGACTTTTATTAGTTCAAATATCAGTATAAATGGGACCGAGAAAGCGAAAACCCCCTTCATTATTGAACCCTTGATGTGATTCAGCTTTACAATTGAGCTTAAATTTTGTCATAACAACAAAATTTTAATTTCTTTATCATTAATTAAAAATGCAATCAATAGTCAGTCTATGGGAATGAACAAAAAAATGAAAAAATAAGAGATTTTGTTGGATTTTCCCTTCTTGGACTGGAAGCTATCTTTAATTTGATAATGCTCTAAACTATAATATTCCTGACGCGGAATGAAATTCCGGCTTAAGTTCTATATGAAAAAGATTTTGCCTAATCTGTGCAAAGCAATTTTTCTGTTGATACATGAATCTGTTTGTAATTGCTGTTATCTTTTATAAGAATGGTACTTGAGTACCAAAACTGATATATTCCGGGAAGTTGAAGAATAGAGCTATGAATACCAATTTGAATAGCCTGTTTATACATTTTTAGTGTTGACTTATTCAAATGTTCTGTAATCATCATTGAATCTGCATGTTTGAAACTGATTTATGAAAGAGATTCTTTTATAGTCTTTCAGTTCTTTTTTTTTCAAGTTTCTCTATCTTTGTGAATTGTGATATACTGATATGAAGTTGGGTAGTCCTTGCTTATTTTTCTTGTGATTTTTCCAATAGTGTGCGGATTGTGATGTATTTCCAGTCCACTGGCCAGAACCAGAGACCCAGAGGGTTTAATGTCAAGCAGGCCTTTAAGTTTACATTAACTTTAGCCGTTTGCATCTGGTTGCTATACCAATTCAAGCATTCAAACAACGAAAAGGATGTTGGGAGTTTACAAAGTGAAGGAAACAGTGTTATGATATTGGGGCGCAAAGGGGATGTGGAGTTGAATGATAAAGGTTTGTATGTGTCTGACTTGAAAGATATAACTCTTGAAGCGGAAGGAAAACAGAAAGATAGAGGTGGCGGAGATGATGATTTGGATGGAATTGTTGATGAGAAAGGGGAAAATGAATCTTTAGACAAGGGAAATCAATACATTCATGGCGATGTCAAGACTAAGGTAGAGGAGGGGAAGAAAATGGAGCTAGAAATACCATATAATATTTCAGCAAATAGTGAAAAGATTGAAACCGAAATGAGAGACAATGATAATGAAGTTTCCAGTGAAGATAATTCCCGAGAAGGACTACAAAATTCAAAGAGAATTGTGTCCAAACGTGATGGGCTAGGGGATGAGCAGGACCAGAAAAGCCAAAATATTTCTGATGAAAGAGGAAATAAGAGTGGTGGTAATCTTGTTGAGCAAGGAGATGACAAGGACTTGGAAAGTTACACCAAAGAACTACAAAGAGATGAGGAAACAAGTATTGGTGCTCTTAAACAAGGCAAACATGACGAAACAGGTTCAAGCAAAGAGAATGAAGATAAAAACCTTGGAAGTAAGGAGATAACCAAGCATGTGAATGGTACAGAGAATGCCACTGTTCTTGGCTCAAATGAAGTTGCAAATCAATTACATGGCTTTCGTGATGAGAATGGTGTTCCTCAGGGTGGCAATGATCTTGTAGAATTCACATTGGCTAAGTCAAGAGATGGTCAAGCAAAGAATATTTTACATCAAGAAACCGTCTCAAGTTTGAACCATACAAGTCAGATCACTAAAGGCCCCCAAATTGAAGAAGGGGCACCTAAATCAGAAAGAAATGCTGCTGATACTGAAACAGAAACTCAGAGCAAAAAAGAAGGCTCAAAAAGTGATGCAGTTTTAGATGTAGGAATCGATTCTGAATCTAAGTTTCAAATACAGAAATAGCACAAGCAAGATAGTGTAGTTAGAGATTACAAGAGATATAAGAATTATATAAGCTGAGATGAGTATAATATGTGATATTATCACTTTGTTTTCTTTGAGGCTGTACAATATATGTACAATATACTTTGAGACCATGATCTAATGTAAAGCTTTTATATTTAGGCCTTCCGTTGTAGCCTTCTCCTAGTGAAATCATGGTGCATGTATGTTGCATTTTATCACCTTTTGCGCCTGAACAGTACTTGAGGAACAATTTCAGTTTCAACTAACGTTTATTTGGCGTGATCTTTCATCCCATTTTTACATAATACCATCAGGGTAATTCTTCCAGCTTCACTGCTATTGAAGACTAGACTGATGAAAGACTCAGCTTTAATTATGGAACCAAGCGTTTAATGTTTTGGAAGCTTGGATCATCCTTGCCAGGGGACATGGACAATTTTTTTGTTGTTGTGTTGTCAGAATCATTGTTGTTGTTTTCTTCTTGACCTACGTGAGTTGCAGAAGGACATTGTGGCAGTACGGCCTGTTTTTGAGTGACATGATGACAATTACTAGTTGACTTGCCTTCGATCTAGCTATTGCTTTTCATTTTAGTTTTTGGCTGACAGTGTCCAATGTTTTCAGAAAACCTCTGGTTCTAATAGGTTACAACTGCTGATATTTTTCTAACTTCCATGAAATTTGTGGCCGCCTCAAGCCTCGCGATTTTAGCACCATTCAAGGTATAATCATTGCTCTTCTAGTGTTGAATATGATTTCATATCATTATGTCGTTAAAACACAGTTTTAGAGCTAGTGGAAACGATCCTGCCAAAGTGACAGTGGTTGGGTAGTCTCAATCTAGGATCTAAATGCATGGACTTAAGACATTTCATGGAAAAATATGCTTCCTCAGTATCTGTGCATATCATACCATCATTTTATTTATTAGGATATTACCTTGTAGTATTTGATAGGGTAATTTTTTTGGATCCCTTCCTTTTGGACTCGTGGCTTGTAAAAATTTCCAAGACAAACCCGTTTAGGTGATTAAGAAATATTAAGCTCACCCAGTACCCATATGCAGCTTATAATGTTCATATTGAAAAGAAAAAAAAAAAAAAAAAAACTTCTACATTATTGTTGATAATGAGGACGTGAAAAGCATTGTTTACTTTAGATTTTTTATTTTCCTTATCACAACGTACGAAGCTCACCGACAAGTTTTGTGAACCAAATAGATATTTTTGGCTCGTTTCAGGACTATAATTCAAGTGACCTTAACGTTAAGAACAGTGGAAATTTCAACTAGAAATCATTGATCGTTTTCTGGTAGCTTAAAAGTGTTGGAAAAATGATTTTCCAATGAAAACTAAATGAAAGTTAGGTGGGCCATATTTTCCATCGTAGCATTAGATTGATAGTAATAATCTCAATCTCCACGTTCCATAAGGCTGTGTTTGGAAGTCAAGAATGTGTGGGGATCTACAGCCATAACCAAACTTCATTAAGTTTAGAGATGTCCTGACCGAATTACTAAAAAGAAAGGCTAGAATTGGACTGACATTATCGTTTTTGTTTACACTTCTGCTGATAAGATTGAGACCCAACATTTTGATGCAATCTGAAATAATTAAGTTCACCACAAAATTTGTTCTCCCCCTTTGATAAACCCACTTCATTTTTGGATATAACCTATAAAGTTGATAGAAACATGCTCAAAAAAAAAAAAAAAATCTTTCCACATGCAAAATGATTTTAATTAAGCAAATCATTTCAATAATAGTGGCTTTAAGCCGACATATGCCTTATAATTGAGAGATGGAGATGGGGACGGTAACATGGATGAAACAAGTTTTAAATATGATCATTTTTACTATGTATTATATATTAATTATTGTAAGCGACAAATTTTTTTCTTTGTTTAATCAAAACTTTTTGACCAAGTGATTAAATAAAAATCGTGACCTATTCTACGGTTTGAATTTAAATCTAAATAATTTAACTCTCATCTCTAATATAAAAAAATATCCCATAAATGAAAAAGTTAAATTAGACACACACAAACATTGAGAACTTGAATTCTTCATAGCTACCTTATGATTTGATGAAATTGATGAGGTTGTTCCTAACAAGTATTGATTTTTGACAATTCATATTAATTATTATTGGTGTTCATATAAGATTAATAGTATTTATCAAATCTATTAGGAGATTGTCTTTTGAAATTAATGTTTTATATAAATTAATCCATGCATCATCTTTTGTTGAGTCTTCGTATGAAAGTAGCATTGAGTTTATCCTATAATTAATGAGTTTATCTTCTTTACAGATTTTCTTTTCTTCTATAATAATCAAGGCGTATGAGTTTCTTTTTTCTACTTATTTTTTGCTTTGCTGTAAAATAAAAGTATAAAATTTATCAAAAATGAGTATTAAATTTATTAAAAAGTAACACTAATTCAAATATGATATCAATATCATAAATTAAATTAAAAAAATAAGTATTCCAAAAAGAATATGGATTTATATATATATTTTATCATAAATATATCTCCTACAATTATTAATAATATAATTAATCAATTATATAATTCAGCAATTTGTTTATTAAAAAAAAGTAATTATGCTAAACTCACACTTTTAAATACTAGAAATTTTATAATTTTTTATTATGATTCATTAATAGAAAGATTATATAAAAGAGAATTTTAGAGGGCTGTAAAATGATTGCAATGAAGAAATTGAAGAAAAAAAATCCACTCCATAAGTTACTAACATTTAACCAATTCCAATGAAATCTAATTTATTGCTAGATTGTAATCTATGTTGATGTCAACAATTAATCCACGTGTTCTGCGAAATTCATGTTTCTCTTGCAAAATCCTAGTACTGTACAACTGCTAGACTCAACAGACACCACAAAAATAATTGGACCAGTTGTCGTGCAAAAACATCCTCAGCCATGGCCTTTCGCCCTTCATCATCATATCTAATGATCTTCTCTATATAAACGCCAACTGCTAAACCCAAAGGAACCCATCCTATTTTTCTTAATTTGATTGCTTTGTTCTTTGATAGTTTTTTTTTTTTTTTTTCAATTCCTCCGATGGCTAATTATGCTCAGCAAAACCAATCAAAATGGGAAGGCAAGGCCACCGCAGAGCTAGCAGGCCCCAAAGCAGAACAAGTATGGCCTCTCCTGCAAGACTTTTTTGGCTTAGACAAGTGGTTCCCAACTCTGACCACTTGCCTTCCCGTCGAAGGCATCTCTGGACAACCGGGTGCGTTCGTTTTTGTGCTGGCTTCAAAACTCCTGTCAATGGCAGTACTGATAAAGGAACTGTGGATTGGACTAAGCAGAAACTGTTGACCATAGATCCAGGTGAAATGGTTTTTAGCTATTCCATTGTGGATGGAAATGTTGGTTTCAATTCTTATATATCCACAGTGAAAGTGTTGCCCAAGGAAGAAGGGTGTAACATTGAGTGGAAGTATGAAGTTGAGCCTGCAAAAGGCTGGACACTTGAGGATTTGGATTTCTTCATTGCTTCTGGTTTGCAAGTTATGGCTCAGAGAATGGAAGCAGCTCTCAAAGTTTTACAAGCTGCAATGGACCAGTAATAATTCCTACTCAGTAAGTTAACTTTCTTGCATGTTAAATGAACAATCCTTGAAAGTGAGTACAACTCCTTTGGATTGTTCTATGGATTAATAAAGTCTATGAATCTGAATCCACTGGCACTAAGTCTGGTGACAATGCAAAACATGTGTGATGGACTAGAATTAAAATGAAGTTATGAGCCAACATTAAATTTCATGTTGCCTCAATGTATTGGTCAAACAAATTACAATTATAAACAAGTACAACCTAATGGTACAAGCCCCTATTCTCGGCAAGATAATACAACTATGGGATGCATGTGTGGCAGCTTTCATTAATTTTGTTAATCAAGTCCTCTGTCAGCATGTAAGTCACCCACAAAACTTAGGTCACTTTCACAAGATCTGACTGCACAAATAAATTGGCCTTCAAGATTGTTACCATTTTATTCAGCACCAATCGAAAGCACAAGCAGGACCAATCTCTCTCAGTAAAATGTTCTCAGCCAGAAATTTTACAGGAGATTCTCTTTGCTTCTTGAAACTCAGCGAATTTACAGGTTATCTTCTAATTCGTCCGGTACATGCAACTTCTCAATGGCAGCCTGTTTTAAAATTCAAAAGAGAGCAAGGGTGTAAAGAACAAAGATTCATTTTTCCTTAGGAAGAACAAAGCTATGTTAAAAGTTACACTTTCACGTACAAAGTACTGCCTAACTAGAGTGAAAATAAGTTAGGCAGTAGAGAAAAAAAATGACATATACATATTGCTAAATTTTTAACATGATGTGAGTGTTCAAGTCCAAATTAACATGTTCCTAATAAAACTGACATTAGAACTCCAGGGTGCCCACAGTTCTTTCAAGTTTACAGCTTTAAAAGATTCAGACCATCACTGTAAAAATCTTCGCTATGGTTATTTATTTGTAACAATGGGCGCATATATCTTCTCATCAAAAGAAATCATGGATTTCTAACATTTGAAGATGGAAACAAACCTAAGTGATTTTTTTTTTTTGTAGAAAAAAAAAGAAAGAAGAGATCGAATATAAGTCAATACCTTAATTGTAGCAACATCGGTTGCAGATGGTTTCAAATCCAAAGCAATTCCAAAATGAAGCATGGCCTTTTCATGCATGTTATGGCGCTTATAGATTTTACCCATCAAAGCATACACACTGCTTTCACGAGGGGCATACTCTTTAAGTTGCTCTAGAACTTCTAGAGCATCATCAAATTTCTCCAAGCTCATCAGTATATTAGCCTTTTGATACATGGGAAGAGGGTTTTTTCTGTCTGCCAAAATTGCCCTGTCCATTATCTTGATAGCATCCTCACTTTTCTATAAAATGATTGCAACAAAAGTTCAAAGAACTCAAGATGATATTGTTCAAGTCAAGATATAATAAACAGTACAGAAAGTAGCCTGACCTTTAAGGCATGAAGAGCAGTTCCAAGATAAGACATTATAACAGAAGAACGAGGGTTTATTTGGAAAGCCATTCGAAAGTGATGCTCCGAAAACTCAAACTTCTCTTGACGAAGAAAGATCATTCCTAGACCATACCAGGCATTATAATGCCTTGAATCAATCCGCAAGGCATTCTGATAGCTCTTGATTCCATTCTCAAAATCCTCTAAAGCAACATACCTGTAGATAATAATGTAAGGGCAGAACTTTTAATAAACAATTGAAGTTTAAAAAGAATGGAGTCGTTATTAGCACGTTGAACAATGGAGGAAAAAGTTCCATGGAAACATACTCATGACCACAAAGTGTGTGGGCGTATGCAAATCTTGAATTCAGTTGCACAGATCGTTGGAAATTTTTCAGAGCAGTTTCGTGGTCTTTCTGCAAGCTGTAGCAGTTTCCCATGGCACACCTGCAAGTTAATTCAAATATAAACAATAGAACAATGATAATAATTATTATAAGAACTATCAAAATTCAAAATGGCTGCCCTCCAAACCCTCAAAATTGCTAAAAGCACATACCTAGCCACTATTAAAAAAGGCAGGCAAGTAGAACTTAATCTCAGGTAAATAACAGCTTCGAGAAACTTAGGATAGTGAAATTGGTAAGATATATAAATTATTCAAGAAAGAAAGGAGGTTGCCAGTGCACTACTTAACAAAAAGTTTGATAAATCTACCATGATTGAGGAGCTAAGCGGTCAGTTGATATCAGTTCTTGGACTAAGTAACTCAACTTCATATCTTCCTTTAAATGCTGCAAGAAAATAAGGGCAACTTTCAGTAAAGAAATTTACCGTAAAATTAGGGGGGAAAATCAGTAGAGTTTGAATGAGAAAACTTAATTTCCTTTTCAGAAGTAGAAAGCAGTTAGAAGGTGTCCTGATTATTATAGATTGGTAAAGCAACAATATTTCAGGCAAAATAACTTTTCATGGATCAAGGGAACTCACATATAGAACAGTGGAGTAAATATCCATTCCTTCTAAACTGTGATGGGACACTCGACGGGCAAGACTAAATGCTCGATCAGCTTCTAAGTAATCTACCAATTCGAAATGTGCTTTTCCAACCTGCACTAGAAATTTTTAGAAAAATTCTTCATAGTACATGGAATGAGATGGTATTGATTCTCTCCCACTCAGTCACATACACACATGCATGCAACTTGCAAGCACACCCAAGTCCTTCAGTTAACCAACCAAATTTAGTGAAATTTTTTTTTTTTTAAATCAACCTACATAAAATGTGTAAAACTATAACTGCTAAAATAAAGAATGCATGCCTCTTTCTATGACCTCATCATTAAAAGATACAAATCAAGATTGCTTGATCAACCTGGGATGAGACAATCTGACATCAAGAGAGGAAGAAAACATAGAATGTTGCGCCAGAAGCATTACCTGGGACAGCACCCAGCTTGTATTATAATGCGTATGTGGAAGTCTCAAATAGGTATCCAGTGCATCCTGTAGACAGAAGAATTATCAAGAGCACTGAACATTGCTCCCAGAGATATGAATTCAACTTCTGTTTCTTTAAGATGACCACAATATTACCTGACACCTGTACAGGCAAGAAAGTCTGTAGCCTTCCCCAAGGGTTCTTAAAAGGCCTAATACTTCTGAAGCACCACTTATGACTTTTGAGCCACTAATAACAACCCCACCAACTGGAACAGTTTCCCCATCTTGGTCAAGGGATCTAATATCACCAGAAGGAAATGAACTTGTAGACTTTGATGTCATATTTGCACGAGCATCATCAAATGCATCACTCCTTATCCCTAAATAATATCACAAGTAAAAGTTCCTAAGCATCAAAGCAGGTGAAACAAGTAGCTAATTGGAAGAAGGATTGGTGTTTCCATTCAACAGAAGAAAAACTAGCATTTCAAGTCAGTTCAATCAAATAACTATCACAGTTAGGTTCCCAAAATGAACAAATCAAAACAAACTAACTTTATTACCATTGTGGCCATCAATCATAAATCAACAAATAAAAGTTGCAAATAGGAATGTTTTTTAAGGAACTTATAAAAAATGAAGAGCAAAAATCAGAGAACTAATGATAAATAATAAGATTTATAACCTTCTTCAATATTTTCGTTTGCCCATGATTGTCCCTTACGAACTGTCACAGTACGAGGAGTGACAGTACTAAACTTGGAACTTCCAAGGTATTTAGAAGAGCTATTAGTCCCATTTCCAGCTATCACTGTGGTATTTGCATTTGTGTTAGCCCCAGCATCTCCAGTGAGTCTTGTACTTCGACGGGGACCAGAATCAGAGAATAGCCTCCCAGATATCTGACAACAAAGAAGGATCAACAAATTACTTCAGATGGGGGGGAAAAGGAAGCTTCATACTATACAACATACAAGCAAAAGGATAATAGTACAAAGTACTGGTCCCACTAACCGGACATTGATGTATCAAACTATCACAAGTAATTACAAAGAACTTCAGACACCTGTTTGCATAGTTCCATGTATCAATTTAATAAAAAATAACGCCATCCTACCCAAAAACTTCTCTGAATAGAACCATATTACACAGCCAACTAGCATGATACTGTTATTTAACATACATACACAACAGACTCATGTGCAGAGAATGTGCTCTATGACTGAAGACTAAACGGTTCCTCTTTCTGATTAAAAACATTCAAAGCAGGTAGAGCTATATGATTTTTTTTTTTTGAATGATCAAGAAGAACTTTGAAGCAATGACATACAAAATTACTATTTCATCAAAGCTCTAAACTCTTAGAAGGCATTAAAAAGAAATATTGAATTTACAACCACTTCTACCTTTCGTAGTTTTCCTTCATCAACAAACTTTCTTCGAGGTGCTTGAATGGTAGAGTTCACAACTGACTTTGGAGAAACATCAGTATTAACTGTGTGAAGGTTGGAACCATTTGGCTGCACATTTCTACACAAAGGTGGCGGAGCAACACCTGACAACTACAAGATACAGAGGAATTCAGGCTGGTTGCCCATATTTAGACAGGAAAAGATCAAACAAACTAAATAACCTCAATGCATCCACCCTAAATTAAGTACCAAACTAATAAAACATATAAGTCTAAATGATTCAGTATTTTGCATTTTGCATCATTTTACCTGCGAAGTCATTGGTGAAGGAGTATTATAAAATGACATATTTGAAGGACCACCACTTTGGGGCTGAGAAGCAGGTCCACTCAACACAGCTGCTCCATGATAATTACAAGGTATATCTCTAAGGTTATTGCCTTGTGTGTGTTTCAATTGCCTAAGACTGACATCTTCTGAACCAAAGTTCTGGGAAGAAACCGAATTATAATCCTCACTGGACATATGCAAATTTGGGGAAGCTAACCCATAATGTAAGTACTGCTTTTGAACACAAAGAGCAGCTGCTTCACCAAAAACTACAGTTGCTTCTTCGGCAGCAGCTAATATAATCAGACACAAAACAACATACTGAGTGAAATGTATGCACTAAATAATACTAAGAACAGGACCACATGAAATGCTAAGAGAAATACTCAGTTAATACAAGTAAGATCAAGCCAACCAAAAACAAGTTGCTGAGCCATTTAAGAGATATACTATTTATGAGTCCACTTGCACTAGCAGACAAAAATTGAACTAAACCCATGAAGTATGTCAGGTCACCCATATTAAGTCAAAAGTTAGTGAGATCAAGGATCTGATCAACCTAACATGGTAGCATAGCACTCAAAAGAATATAGAACCATGAGAGTATTCCTTAGACAGACCTAATACACACAACTCCTCGTATGCAGCCCAAAGTAAAGGATCTATAGACAAAGCCAGCCTAAAATGATGAATGGCGCTTTTCTTTCTATCTGTGTACCTGAAAAAGAGATGATACCCAATTAACAAACTTGACAATCAAAACTGTTAGAAAATTGAAAAATAATCCCACCATCCCAGTGGTTAAAAAAAGGACAAGTGAAAGCATTGAGGATTAGATTCCTTCATTATAGAGGATCCAATTAAGATTATCTATCTCTATCCACCCAAAGATGAGATTAAGCAACATTATATACATGCAAAAAATAAGGGATGGCCTTCAACACAAAACCATAACCATCCCTCGCATTTTATCAAGCCATCATTGCAGAAAATTTCTAGGCAATATCAAAGAAAATTTCAGAAAACAATTCTAATTTGTTTCTCCCTAAATTCTGTCATATCTTCTAAAGTTTAAGAAGAAATAACTGAGACAGACCTATAAATAAGGCCAAGAAGGTAATGACCAGCAGCACCATTTGGAATCTGCACAAAAAGAAAAACGAATTAACAAGATATTGCCATCACAAGAATAATGTGAAAGTCGCAAATAACTAGTATGTCCTATCATCCAATACCTCTCCACCAGGCTCATTAGCAGGGCATAAAGCTGTTTCAGCTTCACTAAGTAGATCCATCTGAAAGCATGATATTGCAAACAAGTAGCGTGATTGAGCCGTTTGTGTTCCTTCACATAAAGAAAAATTTTATTGATGAGCAACAAGAAAACAAACTAATCACAATAATGTGGAAAAAGGCCATGACTAAATATACCAAAACAACTTCAAACACTAAAAACAAGAGCGATAAACATACCCTTTAGAATATGATACGCAGAGTAAGCTTGATTGTTCTGCAAGTAGCAAGCAGCTAACAACCGCAAATTCACCTACATTTAAGCCAAAAGATGATATTTTAGTTCACTATGTACAGTCAAAGAACCCCAGCTTAAATTACAATAAATTTATCCAATTTGGAACCTTAATGTTATTAATTTATCAAGTTCCACTTCCAAAATCTAATCCAATTTGAAGCCCAATTCAAAACTAATGCATTTTTAATAGTTTCCATATTCAAATCGAAAATTGAAAAATAACCCAAATCAGAAATTAAAAGTTAATGCTGTAAACTAAACAGTAAAAAATATAATTCTGGGAAAAAGGAAGAAAATTTAAAAATAAATTAATCGCTAACGAGTGATCGAAGCAATGCACAAAGTCGATCTTGAAAATCCAACGAACAGTTTTTCCTTTTTGCAAACGATTTTAGAAACCCGGAAGAGTTAACATTCTTACTAAAAGACTATCCAAGATTCACAGTTTCTTCTTATTCTTTTATTTTATGCACCAACGGAAAAAATAATTCTTTGAAACAAAAAAAAAGAAAGATTATCTTTTTTGGGTTGAGTGAGTTACCTCGGAAGGGAACTCAGCGCAGAGGCGTTCGCAAAGGAAGATGGCGTTTTTGAACATGAAATGGCGGAGACTGTTTTGAACACAGTCTGTGAGTATCGCTTCCATGGCTTTTCTATTTTGGTTAGACTGAGAATAAAAGAAAAACAAAAGGAAATATAGAAAGAGAAAGAGAGAGGTTTTCTGGTTTTCGGGGGTTTTTAGGTTTCAAAATTGAGGAGCGGCACGTGTATTCTTTTCTTTCAAGTTCAGCTTTCACGTGACATTGTTTTCGGTAATTATCCGCTGCTACGCATATATATTTATTCTAGTGGAAACCGGGAAGAATTTTTTTTTTCTTATTTCAAATCAAAACATAAGTGAAAAGAATTAATGATTAATATGATTATTGGCCACGTTATGTAATTCAAGTAGCACATGATTGGTTTTATGTCAAATTACACACATTATGCATATTCAAATGATGTAAGCTATTGTCTACAAATTTTGGATCAATTGTACAACTTTGTAATTAATGCTTGAAGATCACAAATTCAAAAAATTTATGTACATAATATTTTATTCAATCAGAAAAATATAAAAATAAAAATAATTCGAAGATAGATTAAAATTTTAAAATTATATAAACTATTAGTCCATAACTTCTCAATTGATTAAAAACCAAAATTATACGGTGAGAATTTTTTTTTTCCATTCTTTATATACAAATTCATTTGAAAGATGAACAAAGGCAATAAACTTTTTTTTAATTACATAATCACTAAATTTATACAATCATATTTAAGAGATAATATTCAATAAATTTAAAATTTAAAATTTAACACTTATAATCTCCTCTATCTCCAAATTACATCCTCTTTCGTTAAAATTGTATTATAAAAAAATTTTAATAAGACAAATACCACCGTAATGTATTTGAAAGGTTTAAAAGTGATTTAAAGCATTAATGATTAACATGAATATTGGTCACTCGAACAAATCAAACTCAATCTGAACTTGTTGCCAAGCTATACGCAGGGGTCATGGCAAGTTTCCTATTCTTCATGACCCGTCTAACCCTCTCAACCTCTTTCCACAAACCATTACTAGCATAAATGTTAGACAATACAACATAAATCCCATCACTCCAAGGTTCCAGCTCTTGCAAATACTTAGCCACCCACTCCCCATCTCCACATTCCCAAATTTCTCACGGGCACCCATCGACACCCCCATTTAACCACATTTGCCTTCACAGGCATCTTGTCACGGACTAAGCTTTCTCTCAACAAGCACTAGCCCGCGTGGTACTTGAATGGACGCTTCCACCCAAGTCAGCCCTCAATAGATCGAGATCTGAACAAATAACCATAAACCATGGTTAGTCTCAAACATTCATAATAAGGCACAATATATCAATATCAATCTCATCCATACACACAACAAGGCACATTCACATCGAGAAAGAAAAGAAACACATTGAGGCAACAATCGGGCATTCAATCGAGGTGAATTTCATTAAAATCAGGAATCATACATCGGGACCTCCCACCATCACCAGGGCCAGGGGGGCAGCCCATGGTGGGTGGCTTAAGCTCGCATAGCACCCGGTGAGACAGCCCAACAATACCCTGCCGGCTCACCCCCCTAAAGAGCCTTAGAGATTTTAGAGCTATGCTACTAGTAACCGTTACAATGTTTGAAATGGGGACACTTTTCCTAACACAAGGGGTCTACCCGGCCATGGCCCTATACATGGGTGGCTCATGGCAACCTAAGTCCCGGTCATGACCTTATACAAGGTTGGCTCATGACATCCTCCCCCACCTATTCTAACGACGTCCTCGTCGACTTGCTGGCTTGAAATTCTTCGATCTTCCTTTGAAATCTCTGGAGGTCGTGCTCTCTCTCCCAGTTGGTTTCTTCTAGGCCTAGTCCCTCCCACTTTACTAAGTACTCCCGAACTAGTCTTCGAGATATCTTGGTTTCCCTGTCAGCTAAGATCTCTTTGATGGCCCTGACCTTTTCCATGTCCATTCGGATGTGGCCACGTTCGACAATGTGACCGAGAAAATGGATTTGAGTCTGAGCGAATGCACACTTCTCCCTTTTTACATATAACTGGTGGTCCTGTAACCTTTGAAATACCTGGCGCAGGTGTTCTTGATGTTCTTCCAACGTGGAGCTATATACCACTATATCATCTAAATAAATGACTACAAACTTGTCTAGGTAGTCATGAAACACCTGATTCATCAGTGTACAAAATGTGGCAGGAGCATTGGTTAGTCCAAAAGGCATAACAAGGAATTCAAATGCACCATACCGTGTTACACAAGTGATTTTCGGCTCATCTCCCTCGAGGATTCTGACCTGATGGTATCCCGATCTCAGGTCCAGTTTGGAGAAGTACTTGGCCCGCTCAATTGATCAAACAAGTCTGCTATGAGCGGGATAGGATATTTGTTTCTTACGGTGACTTTGTTCAAAGCCCTGTAGTCGACACATAAGCGCAAGCTCCCATCATGCTTTTTCTGGAATAGCACTGGCGCTCCGAAAGGAGCCTTTGATGGTCGGATGAACCCGGCTTGTAGAAGCTCATCCAACTGTTTTCTCAGCTCGGCCAACTCTGGCGGGGCCATGCGATAGGGAGCTCTAGCAGGGGGTTTTGCCCCTGGGAGGAGCTCAATTTCGTGGTCCACTGCTCGTCGAGGGGGTAGAACTTTGGGCAACATCTCTGGCATCACCTCTCTGAATTCTTCTAACACTTTCTTCACGCCATTGGGTATTGGTTCTACTTTCGACCCTTCTTTGTAGATCGGCATGGCCACAAAAGAGGGTTCCCCTCTCTTTACCCCTTTCTTGAATTACAAAGTCGAAATCATTTTCTTCCCACTTTTTGGCAAGATATTGGCTGGCACCACACATGGGTGTTCTCCCAAGAACAACAAGCAGCTAGCAGCGGGGATAGGGATCGCCTGAGCCAACGTCATGAAGTCCAATCCTAGAACGACATCAAAGTCATCCATGGGGGTGACTGTGAAGTCTACCTTCTCTTCCCATGGCCCCAATTGGGTTGTCACACTTTTCGAGCTTCCACTGATTGCAAAGGCTGGCGAATTGACCGCCTTCATTCGTCCACAGTCTTTACTAATCTGAAGACCACACCTTTTTGCTTATTCTGGTGTGATGAAAGTGTCGGTTGCACCTGTATCCACCATGGCCTTGGTGGCTTTCCCATTGATCGTCAAGTTCACGTACATCAAGCCTCTGCTTTGCTCTTTCTTTATAGTGTTCAATTGGGTGCGAAGGGCACTGAGGAACCTTATTGAGCCCATCCTGGCTGGCTCCTCTTCAGCTTCTTCAACGCTTTCGGGTGCTTTTGCAGACTCTTGGGATGAGGTCCTTAAGGCATTAAGGGCTCCTCGGTGCGGGCACTCAGCCACTCGATGCGGCCCCTTGCAAAGAAAGCAAGCAAGCGGTTGCCTAGGCTTGAAAATCCCTGCGTTGTTTGTCCTAGGCTGGGTGCTATCTCGCCCAAAGGACCTCCTGTCTGATCCCCAACTGAAGGGTCGGTCCAACCTAGTTATCTTTCTCCCACTCCCAAGATTAGAGCTACTGCCAGTTGGTGGAGGGTTCTTCCGTTTTAACGAACCATCATTAAAATCATGAAGACGTTCTGCTGCAGCCATGGCCGTCGCCACATCCTGCACTCTTTGCCTCTGTAGCTCTGTCCTCGCCCACGGCTTGAGGCCCTCAATAAAATGGAATAACTTGTCCTTTTCGGACATGTCCCTAATATCCAGCATCAGGGTAGAAAAGTTCCTCACGAACTCTCGCACCGTTCCGGTTTGCACCAACTCTCGAAGTCTCTTTCGAGCCATATAGTCTACATTCTCCGGAAAAAACTGGTTTTTCAGTTCACGCTTCAGCTCCGTCCAAGTCTTAATCGGGCACTCGTCATCGACAAACTTGGAGCGCCACCACAACTTGGCATCCCCTACGAGGTACATCGATGCCATTGTCACCTTGTCTTCCTCTGAACTTGTGTGTACAGCTCGGAAGTATTGTTCCATGTCAAACAGGAAATTCTCAAGTTCCTTAGCATCCCTTGCCCCCTCATAGCACCGAGGCTCCGGCACTTTGGGCCTTTGTCCCCTGTCCGTCGAGCTCGAACCCGAACTGGCCACCGCCATTTGTAGGATGCTCATCTGGGCCCTGAGCTCCTCAAACTCCTTGTGGAGAATGTTCAAGGCATCTCTAGCCTCTTCGCTCACATTGTGGAGAGTATCGGACAACTCCCGCTGGGTTGTCTCGATCTCCCTCACTCGATCTTTTGTCACCATATGAGTTTTCATTGCGGTCACCGCGGCCTCAAGTTCCTCAATTCTCTACTGATGATCCGGTCCACCACTTGTGGCCATCTCATCCATTTCTCTAGCACTTCTCAACCGTGCTCTGATACCACGTGTCACGGACTAAACTTTCTCTCAACAAGCACTAGCCCGCATGGCACTTGAATGAACGCTTCCACCCAAGTCAGCCCTCAATAGATCGAGATCTGAACAAATAACCATAAACCATGGTTAGTCTCAAGCATTCACAATAAGGCACAATATATCAATATCAATCTCATCCATACACACAGCAAGGCACATTCACATCGAAAAAGAAAAGAAACACATCGAGGCAACAATCGGGCATTCAATCGAGGTGAATTTCATTAAAATCGGGAATCATACATCGGGACCTCCCACCATCACCAGGGCCAGGGGGGCAGCCCATGGTGGGTGGCCTAAGCTCGCATAGCACCCGGTGAGACAGCCCAACAATACCCTGCCGGCTCACCTCCCCCTAAAGAGCCTTAGAGATTTTAGAGCTATGCTACCAGTAACCGTTACAATGTTTGAAATGGAGACACTTTTCCTAACACAAGGGGTCTACCCGGCCATGGCCCTATACATGGGTGGCTCATGGCAACTAAGTCCCGGTCATGGCCTTATACAAGGTTGGCTCACGACACATCTCCTCCACCATCTTCCTCATTTCCTCAAGCAACCCGGCTCTACCAAGCAAATCTACCATGCATCCATAATGCTGCAAACTAGGCCTTATCCCATAAACATTCTTCATCTTATCGAAATAAAATTTCCCTTCCTCCACTTTCCCACCATGCACACAGGCACTCAACACCGCAACAAATGTAACATGGTTAGGTCTCACCCCAACCTCCCTCGTACAAAGAAAACAACCAAGAGCTTTCTCAACTGGACCATGCATTGCATAGCCAACAATCATGGACGTCCAAGAAGAAACATTCTTTTCCTCCATCCTCGACAAAACCAAATACGCTAGATCCATCCGACCACACTTCCCATGCATGTCAATAACCGAATTCAACATAAAAATGTCAGATTTTGCCAAACTTTTGGCTTGAAATACACACTTATGTAACTGAAGAGCCAACTCCAGATCCCCTAAACTACCACAAGACGATGTCACACTAACCATAGTCACATCATCAGGCAAAAAACCACCTTTTTTTAGCTCCAAAAACATTTCTATAGCTTCTTTAGCACGCCCACTTTAAGAAAGTCCTCCTATGATGGCATTCCAAGAACCCAATTTTCTATTCGGATTTTCGTCAAACACTTTCCTAGCATTTCAATTTCTCCCGCTTTCGTGTAAGGTTTAATAAAACTGCTATCGCAAAACTCATTTAACTCAAAGTCGATCTTAATAGAGAAAAAGTGAAGCTGGAAGCCGATGTTGATAGCCAAACATTGACACGCGGCCTTCAAGATAATGGGGAGAGTGTAACAATCGGGGAAGAGTCCAGCTCTTAAACATGGCAATGTGGACGTAAAGTGCTTTAATGGGAGCATTGAATCTGATGTAGGATCGGATAATATTGTTCCAATGAAACGGCGTCCAAGTACAATTCGAGAACGCGCGTGCGAATGACGTGGGCATAAACTTGATCCAAGTGGAGAATGTGGGTGCAGTCTGATAATAGATTGGCCAAACGTTTGGATGGGCCTTCTGCGTTTGGATATGGAAATGGTGGGTTCGTTTCAGAAATGGAAGATACAGCAGTCGGAGCAAGATTGTGAATGAGATGGGAACGAGTGGTGGTAAGGTTTTTGCGAGTAGGCGTTCTGGGAACCAGAAGCTGAAACCGAGTTAAGTTCATACGAAGGATTAGGATAGGAGATTGGGATTCAGTACCAGTTGTACTCTGACAGAAAACATGAGAGAACAACTTTGTTCCTAGTTTTTCTGTTGACTGCAATGTCAAAGGAATCAATTTGAATACATAGAAACGAAGATGCTGCTCTCGGAGTCTGCAAGACATAACTTGAGATAGGTAGGTTAGTCATGCTTAGGTCCCCTGATGTTAGAATGCGCATGTATCTATTTAATTTCTGCTCATATTAAATATTAAGTGAGTTAATAAATGAAAGTAACATTTTTAAATATGGAAAAATCGATTCTTAATTGCTAAAAACCCTCACTATAATCAAAATTCAAGATAAAAAAAAATAGCTAACCAGCTTTTTTATTGTACATAATTTTTTGGATTTCAATATTTAGAAAGGGCTAGGCCCAAATCCAAATTCCTCTCCTTTTTTAGCGCCTAGGCGGCCAGGTCCAATTAATTGCTGGCTTTTCGTTAACGGCACCGTTTCGAAGTGTCGTTTCTCTTGCATAATATTCCCTTGAAGACATCAGGTGGAAAACACGAAATATTCCGCTGCACGACGGTCGCGGAAGCTCCTCGCGTACCCAACCGCACAGAAGAAATGCAAAACCTAGCCGAATCACAACCAGAGAGAAACCCGGACCAGGATGATCAAACGGTGGAGATTGATCTATCATCCACCACCACTCTTGATCTCACCAGTTTCCAGCTCCACGATCTCGACTCAGTGGAATTGCCGCCAAACCTTACCGAGTTGGACCTAACAGCGAATCGCTTATCGAGGTTGGACCTTCGGATTGCGAATCTCATTAACCTCAAAAAGCTCTCTTTTCGGCAGAACCTCATCGACGATGCTGCTATCGAGCTGATCTCTAGCTGGGACTCGTTATCTGGTCTTGAGGTAATCCTAGACTTCATTTGTTTTGGCTATCTCATTCCTTTAATTCTTCAATATTATTGAAACTACGTAAGAAAAAAAACATGAAATTTATTCACATCAAGTCATTGCTTACAACTAAGAAGCTTGGGGTTATTTATTTGTTTGTGCAGGAGTTAGTACTTAGGGACAATAAACTGATGAACATACCCGATGTTAGCATATTCAAGAAGCTCTTGGTTTTTGATGTTTCTTTCAATGAAATCACTTCATTGCACGGATTGTTGAAGGCCTCCAACACAATCAAGGAACTTTATGTCTCCAAAAATGAAGTTACTAAGATGGAGGAGATTGACCACTTGCATGAGTTGCAAATTCTTGAACTTGGTTCTAACAGATTTCGGGTTAGTTCTTAAATTGCTTGAATAATCTTTCTTATTTAAGGTAACAAGCAACTGTGGTATTGTTTCAATGTTGGAGTAAAGTGATTGGTCCACACCTTAGACTGAAGAATAAGATTGGTGAGTTGTCTTATTAGTAATTTTTTCGAGCATGATCTAAGTTGTGCGGTGCTTTCTTGGATCTTCGTATCTCAGGTCATGGAAAATTTGCAAAATTTCACAAAGTTACAAGAGCTGTGGCTAGGAAGAAACCGAATCAAAGTGATAAACCTTTGTGGGCTTGGATGCATCAAGAAGATTAGCTTGCAAAGTAATCGTTTAACTTCTATGATAGGATTGGAGGTATGACACTTTTAAAAATGCTATTATAACTATATTTTTAGTTCCATGACATTTTGATGAGGTCTTTCTGAGGATTTTTTGTTTTCAAGGAATGCATGGCCCTAGAAGAATTATACTTGAGCCACAATGGTATTGCAAAAATGGAAGGCCTATCAACATTGGTCAACCTCCGAGTTTTAGATGTTTCATCAAATAAGCTAACATCAGTAAATGACATTCAAAACTTGACAAGGTATGTAATTTCCCCTTCTCCTTGTGGGGGATCTTATCCTGTCTTTAGTTGTTGACTAATTTTACCTGCAGATTGGAAGACTTATGGCTTAATGACAACCAAATAGAATCACTTGAAAACATAGCTGAGGCTGTTTCTGGTTCAAGAGAAAAGCTCACCACTATCTACCTTGAAAATAATCCATGTGTATGTTTTGCAACTTTAAGACTTGAAATGTCTAGACCTTTTGTGCATGCAGCATGCTTATGATCCCAAATGCTTTGCTATGGCTAATTGGTCGAGTATCTTGATATTTTTGGTTCTCCATCTGGTTCATAAATCATAGTTGGACCAGGATTCACTCTTAATCTTTATGCTATTGAGCTCCATTCTTTGTGTCACTTTTCCTGATTTCACACATGTTATCTTATCTCAATTATTATTTTCCTGAATTCATATTGAATGAAGGCACTAGTTACTAAGTCTGTCTTTTGGTGCACACTGTTTTATTATATCCATCTAAATTTTTTGTGTGCCTGCCCAGGATGAGGTTTTTTTATGGCCAATGCCCGGCCTGAGTTCAACAAAAAATTTTTTTTTTCCCTATATCATCATTCCCTTGGCGTGTTGCATTCAATGTAGCTATTGTGTTATCTATATTAATGCCTTTTACTTGCACAATTGGTGATTAATGGTTTACATTTCTCAATCCTCTATGCTGGCTTAAATATTCATTCTTCTCTCTTAACCTTTGTATATGATCAAGCTTATTGTTTCATTGCAGGCAAAGTCTCCAAATTATTCTGCTACTCTGAGACAAATTTTCCCCAATATTGAGCAAATCGATTCTGATGTATTTGCTTAGAAGTTTATTATAGGTTCTTCTTTCTTTACTGTTGTAGTTGAAAGCTCAGAACAAGTCTGCAATCATGTGAGTAATCTGTTGAATGCAATTTCTCTTCAGTTTCTCGTTGGTTGGAGCTAGCAAGTAGGAAAAAAAAAAAAAGTAATCTCTAATTCTTTAAAGGGTGTGGGGTTGAGGCTTTGTTAATCATGGGATGTTTATTAAAATGTAGTGTTCCTTGTTTGGACATTCTTTATTTCTTGCATTTGAACCTCTTTCCAACTGTTTTTCGTTTTGAATTAATATTTCAAGCTTTCTATCTTACAAACAAGAATGTATGATTTGCTGGGTCGTTGGTCAGTCCTGAAATTCGCATAAAGATGCAGGCAGTTGCTTGCATGTAAGTTAATGTCCATCTTAAGGCATTGCCAGTGAAACTAGAAAATTTATTATATAATTAATACATTTTTGTAATATTTTTCTTTTTTTTTTAATGTTTTAATTCTTAAATCTAATATTATGTGTAATTTGTATGTTAAGAGTGATTCTAATTTGCAATTGTTAAAAAATATTATATAATAAAAATTAATAAATTTTCTCGCTTTATATTTTTGAATTAAATAAAATGAAGCAGTGTTATATGATATTGTTTTTTTTTCACATGTTTATGTATTGCGGCAGGCCACGATGTTAGAAAAGTGAATCAAATTAGATGAAAAATTCGTTGGCAGTGGGAAATTAGACTTGATATTTAAAAAAAAAAAAAAAATTCTTTATTAACATTAAATTTATAAATTGATTTAAGATTTTGAGTCTTTTCGTAACAACTATTATTTTTACTCTTTAATGAAAGCAATTTTTTGTCAACAAATTTAAGTAAGACAAAACAAATAAATGCCAAATAGTTAAAGTTTTTTTCTTTTATATCATAATTTGCTTTTTTTTTTAACGAAAAAGGTCTCGATTATTACATCTTTAAAATGTCATTTAAATTTTTTTATTAGTTATATTTTTAACCAATGATGTCGTTTAATTTTAAATTTCAAAGTTTCTTATAAAAGGAAATTAGTTAATAATAAAAGGTTGAAAAAGAAATGTACCAAAAAAATTGTCATCAGAAGGTCAAATAATTTATGCCACGTGGCAAACTTCCCAGCACTGAACCAATGGCATGTCCGTCTCAAAGGACAATAATATCCTGCCACGTGCAACTACAAGGTCAAAATAGTCATTGTGTTCCACCAAAATATCCAGTACCGTCATTTCATAGGGAAGGAGAGTTTCGTAGTTCCCTCGTTCATTCTCTCTTTTGACCGAGTCTTCTCTTTCTTCAGTCTACTCAAAACACACACCCCTACAGCGGCAACGCCAAAAACCACCAACCCACCCTCTCTCTTTTTGTTTCTTCGCATCGGACCGTTGATTGGCCGTCAATGACAGCCCCGGAGACCTCAACCACCACCGTCCCAAGGCTATACACCAACAAAACCTTACGAAACGCTTTCGGTGGCGTTCTCTCTTTCTTCATCCTCCTTCTTATCGGAGTTCTTGCTTTCTCGATCCGCCTATTCTCCGTAAGATCTTTTATTTCTCTCGCTTCGACAATCTTCTAGATCCGATCTGTAATGTTCTTTCAAAAATTAAAATTTTGCCCTTTTCCCGCTAAAGAAATTTTGTCTTTTTCTTTTTAATGATTGCTCAATTTGAATCTTTTTTCTTTTGGATGATGAGAAAGTTGGAGGAATGTGAAGAAAAAAAATGATGTTTTGTTTCTATTTTTTCAAATGAACTGGTTAACTATTTGAGATTCTTGTGGACTTTTATCTCTTCAGGTTATCAAATACGAGAGTGTTATTCACGAATTCGATCCTTACTTTAATTATAGAGTCACTCAGGTTACTTGACTCAGTCTCCCCTCTCATTTACAATTTATTGCTATTTTTAGTTCCTTTATATCCGTTTGGTTATTCTTGTCAATTTTTTTGGTAACTTAAGTTACATACCAAGATGATGTGGTTATTTTGTTTGTTTCAGTTTCTTACAAAGAAGGGAATATATGAATTTTGGAATTGGTTTGATGATCGAACCTGGTAATCGCTAATTGGTAGTTAATTTATGATGTTTTTGGTTTAAGCTATGTTGTTACTTGGGGTTTCTGAGTAGAATGTTTTTGCTTTTGGTATAATCAAGGTACCCTCTTGGGCGTGTGATAGGCGGAACCGTTTATCCTGGGTTGACTTTGACAGCTGGCACCTTATGGTGGTATGTTTTCCTGAAAGTTAATAGGGAAAAAAACTGTATCTGTTAAAATTTGCTAATTTATTTTTCATATATATTTGCCATTACTTGCATTTGATTTGTTTCTCTTTCCCTGTTGCATCAGGTTGTTAAATTCTTTAAACATTCCACTGTCAGTGGAGACTGTATGTGTTTTCACTGCTCCTATATTCTCTGCTTTTGCTTCATGGGCAACATACCTTTTGACTAAGGTCTTTGTTCTTCCCTAAATTTATTTGTTTAGTTTAGTTAATTGTTATATTGTTGACCTCAGTTTATTGTTGATATTCTTTTGCCTTTTTCATAGGAAGTTAAGGGTGCTGGTGCTGGCCTAACAGCTGCTGCTCTTTTGGCCATGGTAAATCATGAAAGAGATATTTGTAGCATTATCAGAGTTCATTCATTTATTCATTATAGTTACTTTAAACTTCAAGTTTGAGCATTAGTGGTTGAACATCATATTGTACTGTGCTTTGATACGTAAAACTTACCATTGTTTTTACTTGCCTGTATATGTGTCTTTGTTGACAATATATGGCAATGCCTTTTTCCTATATCAACTTATGGTGTTAACATGTCTTATGACTGACATCTTTGTTCAATTCATTTGTGTCCTTCTTTGTAGGTTCCATCATATATCTCACGTTCCGTGGCTGGTAGCTATGACAATGAAGCTGTAGCAATATTTGCTTTGATCTTCACTTTTTATCTTTATATAAAGGTTAGACTTTGATTGAAGTAAATTCATTTAATTTCCTATAATTTTGAGTTATAATGTTTGAGGTACTGCCAGATTTAATTTACCGGTGAATAGTATCTCACCTTTTATAGGTATCCTGCTATTGATTTTGGTTGGAGTTTCCTTCCATTAATTATTTTCGGGTCTGACCATTCTCTTCATTATTGGTTATTTGCAGACACTAAATACTGGATCCCTGTTTTATGCCACCTTAAATTCAATTGCATACTTTTATATGGTAGGCTTCTTGTGCTAATATTTATCCATTTCCTTATTTTGACTCATTGTTTATGTTTCTCAGTAAATTTTTTTGTTTTCCAGGTCTGCTCTTGGGGAGGATACACGTTCATTATTAACCTCATTCCAATGCATGTGCTTCTATGCATTGTAACTGGTCGCTATTCTTCTCGATTGTACATTGTATATGCTCCTCTGGTAAGTATCTGCGTCACGCAGGAAGCTTCAATACTAGTCAATAAACAATAGGAATATGTGTTTCAGTATTCTATTGAAGAACTGATGGTAACAGTTGTCAACAATGATTAGCATTTTTCAGAAACTGATGTTTTGCGGAAAACTGGAAGGGACAGGCTTTTGCTGAGGTTAAACAGACCTAGGAAAATTAAAAACATTTTATAGAGGCTTTAGATTGATTGGCAGTGTGGAAAATTATAATATCTTATTGAACTCCTAAATGCTTGAGCTTTTTTTATCTATCATATGCATGCTCAAACTTGTTTGGGCATGCATTTATGTATTACATTTAATTTGACCTTTACTTTGTGTTTGTGGATAGAAGGTCATTCTACTAATAAAGGTCTGTTCTAGTCTTCCTTCTCTGTTCAACTAATAAAGGTCTCATAATTGTGTATTACATGTACCTTTTTTTTTCTTGAATGGGGGACACAAATCTTTCTGGAGAATTGGAGATTTCTACTTGGACTTTCTTGATTTTAGTTGAAATTGTAAGTGTTTGGCTGCAGGTTGTTTTGGGAACATTGCTAGCTGCTTTGGTGCCAGTAGTTGGGTTTAATGCTGTCATGACATCAGAACATTTTGCATCATTTTTGGTGAGCTTTTTCCTTTATTTTTCCCTGAATTGTTGGCTGCCTTTTGTATTCTCTTTGTTTTTCTTGTTGCAATTCATTTGTCTTGTCAATCTCGCGTAGTTATAGCCCGCCTTTTTTAGGTATGGATAACTGTCAATAGCTTAATCAACTGTGTCCTAGTCAGTTATTCTTGGTAGCATTTCGTGTTATTAACTGTTTCACTTGAGTTCTGGCTGTACGACCAACTATTGTATTTTAAACGCCCAATGACATCACTGGTTCAAGGATGTGTTGTGGGCTCTAGAACAAGGGACAAATAAAAGAGGGAAGTGTTTGAAATCTTGTTAGCATATGCTAATAACATCAAAATTTCCCCAATTCCTCACAGTATTGTTCAGATTGCCGAAATAGCGCACATCTTTTTCTTTTTTGGTTTTTGTTGTCACTGCCCCCAGTTTCTTCTTCCTTCCTGTTTCATGTAATTCTTGGTTCATATGATGCTACTCCTTGCTCTTTGATCAAATTCTGTTTTCCCCCTCCAGGTTTTCATTATTGTCCACGTGGTGGCTTTTGTGTACTATATCAAGGGGATTCTTTCCCCAAAAATGTTTAAAGTTGCTGTGACACTTGTTGTATCTGTTGGCCTGTAAGCTTTCTTCTCTAAAAACATGAATTGATATACTAATGGGAACTAAGAAAAAAAAAAGTGAATAAACTGTGACTTAAACTTAAACTTTCTTATTAATCAATTCAGCATACATTTGACAATAAATTATATTCCTTGTGGACTTGCTCTGTATATTTACAGATAAGCATATGATAAGATGGAGGATGAAATGAACTCGTATCATTTCTTTTCTCAGGGCAGTGTGTTGTGCTGTGATAGCTGTTCTTATAGCATTAGTAGCTTCCAGTCCAACAAAGGGATGGAGTGGACGAAGCTTAAGTCTGCTTGACCCGTAAGTACCTAATTCATTTTGTTATCTTACATGTTAATGTTCTCTGTTTGAAGCTGTGAATGAAGAGCAGTGGCTGGAATTTTAGTAGAGGATAGTGCAGTCTGATGCACCTTGAAACTGAAATTGTCTTAATATCTTGGTTGGCATGGATCTAATTTTGAGGGGCGTTCTGTGCTATGCAGATTCTTAAAACCTAAGACCTAAATGAGATCCCAGAAAGATATCTGATCTGTTTGCACTAATTAGTTTGCCCATGCAAACAGTTTTTTAATCCCTTGTGCCATTTGTTCAATCACAGTTGTTCAAAAATAGCTATGTAACTTCTTTTCCATTTTTTACTGCATTTTGACAGTACATATGCAAGCAAATATATACCAATCATTGCTAGTGTTAGTGAACATCAACCACCTACTTGGCCATCTTACTTCATGGACATTAATGTTTTGGCATTCTTGGTTCCAGCTGGTATCATTGTAAGTCTTAAGCTTTTGGAATGATTGTGGCTTTTGCGTGTAACTTAAGAGTTTATGCTGTGTGATTGATAATTTTTCTTTCCCTCGTTGGAAGGCATGCTTTTTGCCTTTATCAGATGCAAGCTCGTTTGTAGTCCTCTATATTGCAACATCCGTATATTTCTCTGGAGTGATGGTAAGAGGAATATGGACACTGTCAATTTCAAGTCATTACTTCCCATTCCTCTGTGCTAATCATGTGGAGCGTCTTATGGTCTAATTTTACAGGTACGCTTAATGCTTGTGCTTGCTCCAGCTGCATGCATCACATCTGGAATTGCTCTCTCCCAAGCTTTTGATGTTTTCACCAGATCAATCAAGTTTCAGCTACCTGGACTATCAAGCAACGCTGAAGTTCATGTGAGCAGGCTCATACTATAAGTTTATACTTTGCCAATCATTTGATAAAGTCATTTAGCTACAGAACTGAAATTCCTCTCTGCTGCTTCTGATCATTAAGGCAGGGGAAACTAGTTCTGCTACTGCTGAAGCACAGAATGATGCAGTTAATACAGGAAAATCTGAGGAGACATTAAAGGATCGATCCTCGAGGAAGAGCAAGAAGAAGGAAAGGGAGCATGTGGAAAAACCTTCCACCAAAGCCAAAGTTGAGAAGAAGAGGCTTCTTGCTTTACCTTTGGAGGCATCTGTGATTTCTCTTCTCCTACTTGTCTTGCTGGGTGCCTTCTATGTGGTATTTTAATTTTCCATTTTATATCCTCTAATTGCTTGTTTTTGCCTGTGTTTTCATTATAGAAGTTAATATATCACTTAGTAGACTGTTATGGTTATGATATGATGTTGACCTGTAGCTTCTGAGAGGTTGTTCTGGTTGTAATGAAGGATTTGTTTAGTTAGCTTTTTTCTTACCTTCTAGGTGGATATATGTTATAATCACCTATTGTTTGCCCCCAAACCACTTCCGTTCTCTTCCTCTACCCTTCTCCATCATCTTATGGGTTTGGAATGCCCAAAAACCCCATAACACTGTGAGCTGTCACTACCGCTATGTGGATTGTGAGCTGGCCCTATATGGTTGGGTGACCAAAAAACCAAATGTTATTAATGTGAATGATTAAATTGTAATTTTCATAGTTGGGTGACCAAAAAAAAAAAAAAAAAATCCTGGAAGTGACTAACCATGTGGTTTACCCAATGTAAATTTATGTTGAATTGTTCTTATATGCTACAATGCTGTTTTCATATGGAACAGTTGTTGCCTTCTTCTGAAACATGTAGTTTACCCAATGTAAATTTATGTTGACTAAACATGTAATTTACCCAATGCAGTTTACCCAATGTTGTTTTCATATGAAATAGTTGTTGCCCCCTTCTGATATTTAGTCTTGTTTCAGACATGTCATATAAAAGTTCCTAAATGATAGGTAGTGATGCTTATGGCATTTAAAAGCTGGTGGTCTCTCTTTTTTTTCAACAATGAATTTGGCTACCTCAATGTAGTCTTACCATGAATGTCTTGACTAGAATGCATAAATTAAAAGTTGCACTGTTCGAAATATGTCTCAATGGGAATTAAAAATTTGTTACTCTTTCTATTCTTATCTTTTTTTCAATGAAATTTCCTTGAATACCTAATTTAATTGTAAAAAGCCTGTCAAACTGTTGCACTTTTCTCTGCAGGTTCATTGTGTTTGGGCTGCAGCAGAAGCTTATTCAGCCCCCTCAATAGTTTTAACATCTCATTCACATGATGGTCTACATGTTTTTGATGATTTTAGAGAGGCATATGCATGGTTGCGCCATAATACTGATGTTGATGATAAAGTAAGTTCTCTATGTGGTATTTCTCCACTCTTAGCTTTCTAGATTTCAAAGATTTATCTTTTTCCAGCTTTGGAATGTTAATTTCGGCAATCTGTCTGTTGGGCAGGAAGTTTTCTTGATACCTGTATTTTTGTAGAATAAATAGTGGAAAATTTTTTTTTTCAATGTGTGTGGTCAATATTGATACGTTGAGCATATAATGGGTTGGCCCTGATTCCTTATTGGTAATATTTTTGCTGATTTGTGTGTTTTCGTCTTATTGTTCCTCAGAATGGACTTGTTTTGCATTTAGCAGCTTACTGTTTTGTTAAATATAACATATTCTAACCTCATAAGTTGGCAAAAAAAAAATGTTCAGTTTGACAGTGTCAAATGAAACTCCTGGCAGGTTGCATCGTGGTGGGACTATGGTTACCAAACCACTGCTATGGCTAACCGCACGGTCATTGTTGACAATAATACCTGGAACAATACTCATATTGCAACTGTTGGTACTGCGATGTCTTCTCCTGAAAAGGCAGCTTGGGAAATTTTCCACTCTTTGGATGTAAAATATGTTCTTGTCGTCTTTGGAGGTTTGATTTCTTTTTTGTTTACTTGAAATATGCTTTCTTAATACATTATTGTTCTGACTATTTACTTCACTCATTAGGTCTTGTTGGCTACCCCAGTGATGATATTAATAAGTTCTTGTGGATGGTTCGAATAGGAGGTGGTGTGTTTCCTCATATCAAGGAACCTGATTACCTGGCAAGTTCTCTGTGCTGGCACTGCTTAAAAAATACACCTTTGTTCCATCTTTTTGGTCTTCTTTTCCTGTTTTGGAGTCTCAATCACACTTGTCTATTTTTGAAAGTTAAACAATAAAGATCCTACTTTTTTCCAGAAAAATACCCTTGTTAAGTATTATGAAGTTTGTGCTGAAACAATAAGGACAAAGGTAGAACAAAATTAAAAATGTTAATGAAAGAGAATTACATATTAGATATTATTATCTTGAAGTTTGAGCATGTCAAAAGAGCAAACTACTAAGGAACAATTAGTGAATAATATTTTTTTGGGTTTCTCGGTAATAGAATGTTACTGCACTGAGTTAGACTGGATATTTTATTTGGGCTAAGAAATTAGACTCTATTTAAGCTTCCCTCCTGACTCGGTAATTTCACTAATTATAATTATTACTGTTCTGTAACTTGCCTTCTGTCCACAGAGAGATGGTCAGTATCGGATTGATTCCCAGGCCACTCCAACCATGCTAAATTGCCTAATGTATAAGCTCTCGTATTACAGGTCTGCTTTCTGTTAACTTTTAAGTTTGTGGTTTTGGTCAGTTTTGTTTTTAGCACAAATACTTTATCCCTTAATTACATATCTACAGATTTGTGGAAACTGATGGGAAAGGCTTCGATAGAGTTAGGCAGACAGAAATTGGAAAGAAATATTTTAAACTCACTCATTTCGAGGAGGTTAGATGATCCCAATTTCCATTTTATTCAAGTAGAACCTTCGGGTGATGAAAATTTGCCTATAACATTTGTTCAAATAATTTCATTCATCACGGTACATGTGATTTTTTTGCTAAATTGACAAAAATTCTGACATACTTTTGGAATGCGAGAAATTTCCATCTTTTGCTCTTCAAATGCGGACGCCTGCAAATTATAAATATGCCCCACCACTCAGATTGTTCGATATTTGACTACTAGAATTCTCAGGATGTGGATGTTACAGTAGACATGGTGAATGAGTAATGATTAATTTTTCTCTATCACGAATTTTCCTAATCAGATTTCTGTCTTTTTTTTTTTTTTGGTCAAATTAGGTATTCACAACTCATCATTGGATGGTTCGGATATATAAACTGAAGCCTTCAAAGAACAGGATTCGAGGAAAGACAAAGAAATCAAAATCGGTATGTATAATCCTTACATTATATTTTTTTCAACTAAAAATCTAGAATAAATAAGTTGCTCAATCCTTGTATTATTAGTCAATGATCCACATATAAGAAACACAGACGATAGATGTTTGAGATGTTTACCTATACATCGTTGTCGACTTTTTGTTTTGGCAGAAAACTAGCTCAACAAGCAGTCCAAAAAGAAACGGAAGAAAAAAGAAGAATCCATGGCACTAAGAAACACAATATTTGTAGCAATGGTGAAATCATCTGTAACTCTATAGAATTATACTCGGAAGCCTTTTAGAGAGGGGATTTGGTTATTCAGGCAATGGTAGGTGATTTTCCTTAGAGAAATACAAAAATCCCAAGTAAAAAAAGATTTTGCAGTATTCAATTGATCTTTGTAATCTGTACTAAATCATCATAATGTTTAACATCTCAGTTTTCGGAGAAAGAAAGCACCTATCAATTTTTGCATTTGTTCATAATATTTCATCTTCTAAAATGAGGATTTGGATCAATTGAATTTAAATATCAATTTTAATAAAATTTATTCAACATAAATTTTTTTATGAAAATTTTTTTCAATAACAGTAATTTTTTTAATTACAATTACAGTTATTTGTATTATTATTTTTAATTTCATCGAAATTAATATCATTTTTCATTAAAATCAATATCAACGTCTATTCAAAATGATCATAAATCTCCATCAACATATACCTTCGTGATTCAGACGTTTGTCTATGCCAAAAAAAAAAGGAAAAAAAAATTCCTTAACATTCGTGTGATCCATTTATTAGCCTGGAAAGATGTTAATAAGAAGGATCTGTTCACAATAGCCAAAAATTCATTTCATTTAACAAGCAACACAATTTTCTAAACAAAGGCTGTTAAACAACAGACAAACACAATGCCAATTCATTGAAGCAGAACAAAAACTTTTCAAATTTTCTCAATAAGATATCAGACCTTTCTATAGTTGTATCTTGCAATTTTGGTTTTCACTTGTCGAGGAATAATGTTACAAATGGTCAGAAAAAGAATATATATATATATATAAAGAATGGCCAAGAACCTCACACTGCTTTTTCATCAAATGCCTTCTAATGTTTCATCTCCAACTCCATGTGCAGCAGATGGTAATCATGTTAAAAATCCCATCATCCTCACCCTTCCCACAAGTCAGAATTATAATCTCTTGGAAGTGCTTTAACTGTTGCCATTATTCTTATGAGGTTCCCCGCACCAGGTTAAGGTCTCAAACAAATAGAATCCAGTCAAGAAAATTACTATACAGGAGCCATATTTTCCTAGGAGCTATAATTTCTCTAGCAAACGTCTCCACCATATGAATTTTAGCGAGGCTGTAATACCTATGACTTGACAAATTTGGAAAGCTACATGAATCACCTCAAGTAGTTTATACCTAATAATTGCATCATTTGACTGTTCTTTCTCCAGAAATTTTGTTAGAGTTTCTTTGGCAAGTTGTAAGTCTTCTTAAGGAACTTAGCTGCCGTCTCATCATTCCGATAACACAAAACTCGCAAGAGTGTGTTTGGTTCAGTTGGACTCCACTGACAGGAAGTTGGAGGCAATGAAAGCTTGGATTTAGCAGAAGAACCATAACTCTCTAGAGTCATGTATTTGAATTGTTCAATCAGGTTGTCGGTATCAGTATGAAATAATGGGAGGATGGCTTTAGCCGTGGTTGAAAACTTTTCTATTAAATCAGCAGGAAGTCCATCACCATTGGACCAAAATAAATCAGTCAAGAACTTAAAATCCTCTGCTATTGTTTCATAATCTTGCAGACCAAAAGCACGAGCAGGACCTCCAGCAAGTAAAACCAGCAGAAGACCATCAAAAGAAGCTTTCATTACTTCAGTAATAACTCGTGTTCTGACTCTGTCATGCACGGTTAATGAAATAACCTCCAAATAGTGCTCAAGCTCCTGAAGAAAAGGTTCAATCCTAGAGGACGAAACTTCCCCAATATATAAGCCATCCCAAAGGACATGACTTAGATCATGGAAGATGACCTTATATGCAGTTGCCTCACTGAGTTGTTGGATCCCTTCCACACAAGCAGCAGCTGAAAGTTGAAATGCTTTACCCATCCCACTGGCAATATTGTCCACATGAGTGGATTCAGAATTTCTAAGATGGGCAATTGTCCTTTTTCCCAACGCATCCAACTCCATTCGAATATGCTGCAGAGTATTAATATGACAACACAGCTGGTGTATTCCAAAGGAGCCATTTCCATTTGTAGTCCCAACCTGAGATTTCCTACTCTGTGCTATTTGAAACTTTTCTTTTTTCTTAAATACACCAGGAAATTTTGAGCGTGTTGAACATCTAGTCAAAGCAGGCATTGAGGGAACAAAAGTACTTCGGGTCCCTGTAGATCAAAAGGTATTGTATTTTCCTTTCAGTTTTAGTCAAAATTGATTTCGGAAGAAATGGAAAAAATATCCATGCATTGGTCTTCTCTAGGCTATATAATACATACCACAGCCAGACTTTGCCTTTGATATATAATGTTGAAGACATCTGTCAATACCGGTGGTTAACTCAGGAAGCAACGCAGCATGCATAGATATTGGTAACAAAAAGAATGCTTCTAAAGCTTCATCTACAATTCGCAAAACTTCAGCAGCAGAGGGAGCAAAGTGCTCTTTATTCGCTCGTGGGTCCCATACCTACGAAGAGAAGAGAAATAGACAAGCATAGCAGTGAAGGGTCTGTATTAGCAACTAAAATGAGATTCAAGCCAAGGCAGAAGCTTGAACCTGAGAATAATCTACAAACATAAACAGAATCTCCCTGCTAAAGAGCTTGCATCTTCAGCCCTTATGTTAAGAGGAACAATATCCTGTTAGACTTGAAAAAGAACACACGAATATTTCATCTCATCCAAACCACCATCAATGTATTAAAGAAAAGGAACAAAACCCATATACCTCTTGTTGCAGATTCCTGTCAACCCATTCCTTCAGTCTGTCTAATCTTGTCTTTATCCATGATTTCACCAGATTGGAAATTACAGATTCAGCCTCATAAGGAGGCATCTCCCTTATGATTGACTTTCCACCATCCTCACTGTCCACTGAATTTTCAACTGCAATTTGCACCAGATCTTTCTCCAATTTGTCAGCAGCTCTCAGAACTTGTAATATATCTGGTGTCAATTCACCAATGCCAGAAACAAATTGCTTCAGCTCATTCCCATAGCAGGAATGAAGCGTGGCTACAGCTACACCGGCTGCAAGAGGATGCCACCTCTTCAATATTGGACTAAATATTGCCTTCTCAGTAAAAGCCATTGTAGTGACATCCAGTGCAAGAATGGATAAGAAAGGAAGCTGATTTTGTTGGTTCTTAGTTGAACGTTTGCTAGACTTCACTTTCTCCTTTATCTGTCTAAAAGCAATCAACAGACAGAACCTTGAACATCTTTCAGACAAATTTAACAGGAAAACTTGGTCAAATACATATTTCAGAAAGAGAAAAAGAGCTTGGTCTAAATATATAATTTAAAAGCTAATAAAACAACAAAGATCATGGTTTAGCAAGAAGAAAAGCTATTTTCATAAAAAAAAAAAAAGATGATGCTCAGAAAAGACGACACAATAGGAAAATTTTCATATTTAAGATGCCAGCAAAAAGTTGCAAATACTAAAAACCTATCTATCATGCAGAAAATGTTAAGATGAATTAATGACATGATATTAAACTATAGGAGCCTTCATATCTTGTACTGCCCATTCATAAGTAGGGACATTATGCTGACACATTGGAAACTTGCCTGAACAAAAGCAGTGCGCAGTGATGATCTTATGTAGGTATCAACTCTCTCATGAGCCACATCAATTTCCTTTCTTGTCCTATGATACTCATGTGAGATATCTTCTGCCATAATCTTTGCTGATAGAACCCCCATAGAAATAACATATTCCATTGACTCAGTGTTGTCACTATGAAAATAATTGTGGTAGGCAAGAAGCCTTTTCTCAGACCAACCTAAAATTGCACTCAAAGTAGAACTTAGTATCTTTGAATAATCTGGATCTTTCATTGACTTTGCATCCTTTTCAACTTCCATCAACAGATTATTGGCAGCAAACAACAGATCACCTTCCACTTGACCAATTGCCACATATCGGTTAAACAATATCCACAAGAAACAAAGATTATGCAGCATCTGGTTCATTCCGAAGACGACCCATGTCTTTTTTATGAGTTCTAGAACCTCATCGACCTCTTCAATAACAGATGTTTCATCATCAACATCAAAACAAGCTTCTAACAGCATTTGGTAAATTCTGAGATTCAATGGGAATCCATCTGCCCAGTGGCTGGTCTCAGAAACAGACCCATCAAAGGTTCTACAAGCAAGAGACAAAACAATGCTCCGGAGGGCTTGCATCGATTCATTGTTTTTTCCAGTCTCCAAGGGCTTCTCCAATGCCCCACGAATGATTTGTCGTAGTCGCTGTGGAGCAGTATTGGTCTTATCTAGGGGCAAGAGAGGATGCAAAAGGAGTCCAGCTTCAAGAAGCTTCAGATTTCTCCTCTGCCAAGCTTCATACTCTCCTTGATTCGGAAAATCCGAAGGCTTGAGTTTCTGCAACATCTCAAGTGGCAACACCATTGACTCTATCCGTCTACCAAGCTGACACAAACACAAAAACCAAAAGCTAACTTATAATTACGCCAGAAAAGGCCGTTGCTTTTCTTAGTAAAACTTTTAAAAGAAAATTTACTTCGCATTTTTTTTTAACAAACCTGAGCGGCAGCAACTCTCAAGAGAGCTCTCCTGACCCTGGAATCTGTTTGCTCTGAAACTCCCATCTGAACCCTCAACAACTCCCCAATTGTAACCGCCTTTTTTGCTCGTTCCGAGTCCGACTCACCACTCACTTTCCTCCTCCGAGACGATTTCAATCCTAAAGCCTTCTTCACCTTACTCGCCGCCGTCGACGTCAACGACTTCTGCAACGACGACGCGGTCGACGTCAACGTCGGCGTCGCCGCCCTTTCCGAATTCCTCTCCGACTGCGATATGTAAGTCAATGGTTTCCCACCAGAACTCCGACAAGCTCCGACCAGAATCTCATAAGCTGTCTCTCGGAGCTCCGCATCTGATAAATTCGTCGCCAACTCCCCGAATGGACACGGTATCGTTTCAGTAAAATTATTAGGCATCGCCACCGCCGCCGCCGCTGCTTCCACGGCCGTCTTCGTTATAGCTTCTTGATGATGATTGTATCGTTTGGCTTGGCTAGAAGTTCTGTCTCTTTCCCTTAATCTACTCGTCATATTAAAATTTTCTAGCAATAAAATAATTAAACAGAAAAAATAAGAACAAATTAAAGGGGCTTTTTTTTGCCAATAATTAAACGGGCTTAGAGATGAAGATTATGGGAGAGGTGGTTACTTTACTGTGGTTTTTTTGCTTTTTTGGATTAGTGAAAATTCTTGCTTGACATTAAAGGACACAAAATCGAAGTTCCGGGAATGTCAAAGAGAAAATAAAGTTAAAAAAAAGACAGAATTTTGGACAGTGAAAGGCTTTGGTTTGCTTTTGTAAGAAAAAGAAAAAAAAAAGAAAGTGTTCCAATTGGTGAGAAAAGCAAGAAAACGATGGAACTGTTTCTCCAGGGGCAGCCGAGCCGAGCCAGGAGCGCATGCGGTGAACGGTTATAGTTTTAAATTTCCAAGCATCCGTATGGTCTGTGAGGTGTAATAGAAAAGAGTTTAATAAAGAATTATTCGTAAATATATTTAATTTTTATTTGTTTATATTTATTTATTAAATTTAATAAATAATTTTAAATAATATTTTTATATTTATTTATTAAATAAATGAATAAAGATTTATTTAATTATTTATCTTTATAAACAAATTTATTTAAATTTTGTTTAAAATTTATTCGTTTATCATTTATTTGTTATTCGTTTATAATAATATTAATAAAATTATATTTTTATTTTTTATTTTATTTTTATTTTAAGATTTATTTATATTCATTTAGGTTTATTTATATTTATTTATAGTTTATTTATTTAAATTAAGTTGGTTATGGTTTATTTATTATCTATAAACATATTCATTTATTTAAGAGTTACGAACGAAATCATTTAATTTAATTGAATCGAATAATAATCAAACGTAAATATCTTATCATTTAAATTAAATAAATTAAATTTGAATAAATAAAATAATTTTTTATTAAACATAAACTGAATTTAAATATCTCTAAAAATAAATAAATAAATTACAAATATTCGTTTATTCATTTATATTCTATTCATTTACAGTCTTATTACTTTGTCTTTTTTTTTTTTTAAGTTGAGAAGTGAAATGGAAGACACGAAGTTGATGAATTAATGCTTTGATAAGTTTTTATTTTATTTTATTATTGTAAATTCATTGATAAATGGTGTTGTAAATTTGTAATAAAGTGCATGTGTGGCTTAAAATTCATCACAAACTGTGAATAATCATGTTGATAGGTTAACAGAATGTTAAAATTTTAATTTTAATGATTATAATATAATTTTTTATAATTTTGAATATATAAATATTATTCTTTCAGAATTTTTTTCTTTAGTTATATATGAAAATTTTGTTACGAGGATGATATTATTTGTGGGGATTTTCATATTTTTTGATTCATTTAGGTTTCATATGAAGTGTGCTTCGGTGTGTGTGTGAATTAATTTTATGCTCCAAATAAAAGTTGTTAATTAAGCGTTAATTACGCACTAAATTAATACAATCAGTTGATTTTTTTTCAAAACATCCCAGCTGCAGGCAACACCAAATGTATGAATATGACATTTAATTTAGAACTTGGAAAATGTCCAAAGTAAATTCAAAGACAAATTCAAATAAAAATATGCAGTGGGATTTAAGTTATTTTATTATATCTAACTGTCTCCATCATGAACCTCCTCCCCCCAAATTTATTTTAAAAAAAAAGAATTATGTCTTAAAAATACAAAATATTCAATTTTACGAGTTAAAAATATATATTATATCTCATAATTTATGAGATAAAATATTTGAGATTAATAATTTTTTATAAAACTCAAATATAAAATTATTTATTATCATAATTAAAGAAATTTTCATATTTAAAATTATTTAAAATTAAAATTTTAATATTTTACCGTTGACAAAAGATAAAAAAAGAAATTTACTAATGTACTACAGTTCCCAAAATTTAATTGTCCATCAGTAAACATTGGGTATCCCAATGGATATCACGTGAACTCCATGAATTCCCATTTACTGTTCCTTGGATCTATCTAACCGCATAACGTTGTATTTGCCCGCCATTAAAAATTCCCTGCCATAAAAAAAAAAAAAAAGGAAAAAATGAAAGCCAGGCAAAAGTTGTGCCAGGCAATTGATTCACTGTACACCAGTTGCCAAGCAACAGCTGCAGCGTATACACTGCTTGTGCTCGAATGTGTTCGAGCCAACGATGTTGATCAAGCCAAGAGATTGCAATCTCACATGGATCTTCACCATTTTACACCTAATGACACGTTTTTACACAATCGTATCCTTCACTTGTATGCCAAATTTGGGAAAGTATCAGATGCTCGAGTCCTGTTCGATAAAATGCCTCGAAGAGATGTTATCTCCTGGAACGCCATGCTTTCTGCATATGCAAAATCGGGGTCTATTGAGAATTTGAGAGCGCTGTTTGATCAAATGCCTTTTCGTGATTCTGTTTCTTATAATACTGTGATTGCAGGTTTGGCTGGGAGCGGGTTTTCCAGCAACGCGCTTGAGGTTTTTTTGAGGATGAATAGAGAGGGGTTTGTGTCAACTGACTATACTCATGTGAGTGTGTTGAATGCGTGTTCACGGTTATTGGATTTGAGGAAAGGGAAACAGATTCATGGTAGAATTCTTGTTGGTAGTTTGGGAAGGAATGTTTTTGTTTGGAATGCTTTGACTGACATGTATGCGAAGTGTGGCGAGATTGATAGAGCAAGGTGGTTGTTTTATAGAATGAGTAATAAAAATGTAGTTTCATGGAACTCATTGATTTCTGGTTATTTGAAAAACGGGCAACCTGAGAAATGTATTTATTTGTTTCAGGAGATGCAGGTAGGTGGTTTGAAACCTGATGAGGTCACAGTCTCGAATGTTCTTGGCGCTTATTTTCAAAGTGGATTGATAGATGAAGCAAGTAAGGTTTTTAGCATGATTAAAAACAAGGATAAGGTTGCTTGGACGACAATGATTGTTGGTTATGCACAGAATGGAAGGGAAGAAGGTGCTCTGAATTTGTTTAGCAAGATGTTATTAGAAGGTGTCAACCCTGATAGTTTTACGATTTCTAGTGTGGTTAGTTCCTGTGCAAAATTAGCCTCTTTGTGTCATGGTCAGGTTGTTCATGGGAAAGCCATTCTTTCGGGAGTTGATGATGATTTGCTTGTGTCTAGTGCCCTTGTTGATATGTATTGCAAATGTGGAATAACTAAGGATGCCTGGGTTGTTTTTGATACGATGCCATCCAGAAATATAGTTTCTTGGAATGCTATGATTAGGGGTTATGCACAGAATGGACAGGATTTAGAGGCCCTGGCCCTTTATGAAAAGATGTTGCAAGAAAACTTGAAACCTGATAGTATTACCTTTGTGGCTGTTCTATCTGCTTGTAACCATGCTGGTTTAATTAAAGAAGGACGTAGATATTTTGATTCTATCAGTAAACAGCATGCATTAGTACCCACTTTGGATCAGTATGCATGCATGATCAATCTCCTTGGCCGTTCAGGTTGCATGAGAGAAGCAGTGGATCTAATTAAAAATATGCCCCATGAACCAAATTCCTTAATCTGGTCAACCCTTCTTTCTGTCTGTGCAATGAAGGGTGACATTGAACATGGGGAGATGGCTGCTAAGTGTCTATTTGAACTGGACCCCCTAAATGCAGGACCTTACATCATGCTTTCTAACATGTATGCCACCTGTGGAAGATGGGAAGATGTGGCATCAGTGAGATCTCTCATGAAAAGTAAGAATGTCAAGAAGTTTGCTGCTTATAGTTGGATTGAGATTGATAATGAAGTTCACAAGTTTGTAGCAGAAGATCGAACTCATCCCCTAACAGAAATAATTTATGAAGAACTGAGCAGACTGATCAAGAAATTGCAGGAAGCTGGCTTTATGCCTGATACAAAGCTGGTTCTTCATAATGTGGTGGAGGAGGAAAAGTTTGCATCCATTTGTTACCATAGTGAGAAACTTGCTCTTGCATTTGGATTGATTAAAAAGCCCCATGCAACAACACCCATTAGGATTATGAAGAACATTCGTGTTTGTGGTGATTGCCACATGTTCATGAAGTTGGTTTCTAAAATTATTGGGAGGCCTATCATCTTGAGAGATTCAAACAGATTCCATCATTTTGTTGGTGGAAGTTGCTCCTGCAAGGATTACTGGTAATGAGCAGCCCAGGGAGATCAGAAATTCAGCTGAGCTTTGCAAGAAAAGTCTCATAAGTAAACCTTCTGCAGCCAGGACAAACGGTACGTGGAAGGAAGAGCTCTGTTCCTAATAGACTTAAATAGTGGTAAGGGCTACTAAATTTTTTTGGGATTCTTGAGAAGAATGAGTGATAAGTTCCGAGGACTATTTTAATTAGAGGAACGGGAGTACACTTGCCAGAATTTCTAATGACCAATTGTCCTGATGTTTTTAGGACCGTGAAACGTAAAAGAATTTTAAAATTAAGAAAAATGAGAGAAGTCGTTATAAGTTTTTTTTAGGGTGTGGTTAGACATTTAAAAGTTTATTTTTTTAATAAAATTATAAAAACGAGTTTAAGTTTATCAAAAAAATAATTTTGATCTACGAAAATTAGATTAGGTCCGAGAGTCGATTACGCGTGGAAAAAGATTAACATCTCTACAGTGCCCATAAATTGGTATCATTTAATTATGCACTATTTTCAATGTTGAATGAAATGGTTTTGATTTTAAGGTTAATAATAATCTTTTTTGTTTGAAAAAATAAAATTTTGCTAAAACTTTTTATCTAAGAATATTGAAAAAATCTTTAATTTAAAGAACATCTTAAAATTCTTTAACATTTAGGTAGAATTTAAAATAATATTTTTCACTTAAGATTTAATACAACAATCTTTAAAATGAAATAACATTCTTTATAAAAGATAATTGTTGGTGACTTTAACATTTAGACAGAGTACTAAGAATTATTTCCTTTAAAATGTTATTTTTGTTTTATTTTATAACATCACAATTTTAAAAATATATTATATATATGTTTGTCTTGTAAAACATTTTATAAGAAAAAGTAAATAATGGTATTGTTAGGTAACAAATAAAAATTAAAGATAAAGAAATACGAAATGAACGTCAACAATAATATAACGATGCTTGTATACCCATGGATATTATGTCAGATGATAAAATTTAATTTAGAAAAAATAAATTCTTAAATATAATGAGACCACATTGACTCTCCAACAACTAGATAGAACTTAGGTGTGACTATTTATATTTAAGATCTCAATTTACTATTATTTTTTTTTATTAAAGCATATCATTTTATTGTTAAAGCGAATTAAAGACTCATATAAAAAAATTAATGGAATAAAGTTTCCTAAATGCCCTATCCTCTAGGCGGCATTCAAGAACAAATTACTCTACTTGAGATTTTCGCATGTATCTTTAGAGTTTTGGAATTATTTGAGTATAAGTTTAGGTCAAGATTTTAAGATTTGGTGATTTTCGGGCAATGATTCGAAATTTCGTACCAAATTAGGGTTCTCAGAATTTTGAATTTTAAAGTTTTGGATTTTACGGTTTAGGATTTTAAATTTAAGGGTTCGAGGTTTTAGTTTTAGGGTTTTGAGGGTTTGGGGTTTCAATTTCGGGGTTTAGAGGTTTTAGAGTTTAGTTTTAGGGTTTTGAGGGTTTAAGGTTTCAATTTCGGGGTTTAAGGGTTTGGATTTTAGGGTTAGGGTTTTAAGGTTTAGATTTTTTAATTTTAAAAAAACATGAACATTTCTAAAAATCTCTAACATATAGACGGATTTTTTGAACAAGTTTAATTTTTACGATTTTTGAAAATTAATTAAAAATTTTCATATATTTTTTTATGAAAATTTATTATTAATTTATTTATTTTTTTTAAAAAATAATTTTTCAACATCTAAGTGAAATTATCATTATTTAAAACACGATTGTATTCCTTCCAACATCTAGGTAGAGAACATAAAAAAAAAATTTATTATTATTATTATTATTTTAGATTATTATTATTATTATTTTTTAAGCATTTTTACTATATATTTTTTAGTTATTATCCTATTTTGTTTTCATTTTATTATTATTAAAAATAATAAAATATTAATTCTAATAAATTTTACAATTTTATCATGCATAAATATTAATAATAAAGCTCAAAATAACAAAAATAATAATATATAAAAAATTAAAAAATTAAAAAAAAAACTTGAACCGGACCGGTCAACGGTTCAGTCAAGGTTGATTCGGCCAGTTCGAAGGTTCGATTCGATCTGATCCGATTCAACTGAATCGATAAGAGGGTGTTGAAAGAGCAGGTCAACGGGTCGATTTGTTAGAATCTTGGGTCGGATCCGAGTTCACCCGCGGATCCCCTTTATTCCAAAACAACGTCGTTTTGGGCTTTATCTTTCTCTATAGAAGCTCAAAATTTTTTTTGGCTTATTTCTTCTGATGCTCCAGAAGAAAAAAAAAGATACTTTAGAGCTTCAGGGAGAGCTCCAAGGTTCTATCGACATCCAACCTCTGGCCACCATGTCGACGCCTTTTGTGGTCGTCATTAGAGGTCACTGGTAATCGAAAAATGACAAAAAGACTTCAAGAAGCTTTCTTCAACACGATCTTTCCAGATCCGATGTTTGTCTTGCCAAAAACAGTCCTGATCAGTGTAGATCGGGACTTAAAGTTTTTATCTTTTTTCTTACTCGTAAAACTAAAACTGATGACTCTTTTTTTTTTTCAAGTAGCTTCTTTGGCGCTGATGGTTCCTCCATACGGTGGGGATTATGTTTTTTTTGTGTTTTAGGAATGGGTTTTTGGGGTATACTGTGAGCGTAAGGTAGGTTTCTAGGTGGAAAAGAACTGTGGTTTTTGGGTGTGGGTGCTTGGTGCTTCAGTGTCTATCTGAGAGCTCCCTTGGGTGTGTCTGAGCCTAGCGTTTAAAGGGACTGAGTGTTTGAGAAACAGAAAGTGATGATGGAGCTACAGTGCTCTAGTGAGGGGACTGGAGAGGGGTGGCATAATGGCTAAGACAAGGGGTGCGGGCAACCAGTGGTGCCATGCACGTCACCTACTGGCACCTACCTTTACCTCTTTGTTTTTTCTTCTGTTTGGATTTTTTTGTTTGTATCTTCTCTTCTCTTTTTTTTTAAAATTTTTTTAAATAATTAATTTTTAATTTTAATTAAACCAATATTATTATTATTATTATTATTATTATTATTATTATTATTATTAAACAAGTGTAGATACCCAATTGGGTCCAGGCTCGGATCAATTGGGCCTGGTCCAATGGGAATAGTGAAGCCCAAAGTTAGGATTGATTAATTAATTAATTAATTTTTTTATTATTTATCTATTAATATTTTTTTTTTGACTTTATCTTTTCTTGATCAATTCTCGGCTAGGATTAAGAGATTATGATAAAAAAAAATTGAAATGAATTCTGTTGTGAATAAGGCTAGTATGGAGTCATAGGTGATTCAATTAGTATCTGATAACCCAAAAACCCAATCAAAAAGGGAATCTAGATTAGTCAATGACTCTAAGGTTGATTCCTTATAAATACACATTGATCAAACAGAGAAAAGAACATGAGAAAGAAGAAAACAGAAGCTAAAAAAAAATTTTATAGGGTAGAGATAGTTTTAGAATTTTTAAGAATTTTTTTGAATTTTGGAGTTATTTTTTTTTCTAAATTTTTTTTGAAAAATCCAGAATTCGATCAATTTTTCAATGAATTTTTCGACCAATTTTGAATTTTTTGATCAAATTTTCCAGTTTTCAGTTGATTTTTTCAGATTTTGGTAGAACATTCAACCGAAATTTGACTTTTTCTAGAGAGAAAAGAGAGAAAAGAGGGGAAGAGAGAGAGAGAGAGAGAAGAAATGAAGGCGTCTGAAGAAAATCGAAAGCTTTTGTCTTTTCTACATTCAGAAAATGACGTCGTTTTGGCCTTACTAAATCCAAAAGATCCGCGTGTTTTGTCATCGGGTGACCCGACCTAAGCGTCAACTCATTTTTAACCCGCGTCTGACCTGAGTGCCAACCGACCTCTGGAGGTGAGCCAAGCTGAGCCGCGCACTCTCGAGCCGCGTTTTCGAGTCGTTTTTCTTCCTCAAGCCGAGCCGAATCCACGTCGACCGTTTCAAGGTTTTTTTTAAAATTTATTTGTTTATTTTATTTATTTATTTATTATTATTATTAGAATTATTTGGTATTCCTTAATTTTTTTTATTTATTTTATTTTATTTTATTTTAGTTCTTTTTTTCGATGATTTTCCTAAAATAAAATTTCAAAAAAAAATTTGAGAAAAAGTTAAAAGTATCAATTTTTCTTGAAAATAAAATTTTTAAATAAAATATTTTTGAAAGAAAGTTGAATGTATCAATTTCCTTTCAACACAAAATAAAAAAATATATTTTTGGGAGCAAGTGGAAAATATCAATTTTTCTTGAAAAAAAAGATTTAAAAAATATTTTTAAAGAAAAGTTGAAAGTATCAATTTTTCTTAAAAATAAAATTTAAAAAATATATTTTTTTTAAAAAAAGTTGAATGTATCAATTTCCTTGACAACAAAATTTCTTTTTAAAAAAAAGATATTTTTGAGAAAAAGTTGAAAGTATCAATTTTTCTTGAAATTAAAATTTCAAAAAAAATATTTTGAGAAAAAGTTGAAAGTACCAATTTTTCTTAAAAGTAAAATTATCAAGAAAAATATTTTTAAAGAAAAGTTGAAAGTATGAATTTTTCTTAAAATAAAAACCTTCAAATGCTTAAGGAAAAGTTGAAAGTATCAATTTTCTTTGTATAAAAGCAATATGTTTTTTATAAAATGAAAAGAAAATGATTTATATCAATAATTGAATCATTATTCCTCTTTTTTTTTTTTCCTTTCTTTTCTTGAAAATTTTTCAATGGTAAATAATCCCACGATGGAGTCTCTGCAAGTGAAACAATAGTTTTTTTTGTATACTCTTGAGGTGAGAGAATTTTCTTGATTTTTTGTCAAAAGTATTGGAGTTAATTAAAAATAATTTTCAAAAATTAATTACTTGGTAAAATTTTAAAGGCTTATTGGATAACACGAAATTAAGTTGTTGTCATCTTTCGATGGGTGTTGTGAGGGTGCTATAACTTTTCTCACTCGTAACCAAACTCTCAAACCCTATTCTGGTTAATAGACCCGAACCTATTCTTTTAGGGACCCTTAGTCAAGCTTAGGTGTTCTTTAAAAGGATAGATTCCTTAGGTGATCAATCGCATATAAACAAAAAAGATTGGTGGTAACTCCTAAAGTCAATGTCTAGTGATAGATCATCAGATCTATATGTTGTGACAGTTTGGCGACTCTATTAATGACAAGCTGAGAGTCAAGCTAGTAAATAAATTTGTGTTATCCAAAAGCCTAATAAAATTAAATATTTTTTTTGTAAAAATTTTTATGTATTCCTTTTATTTATTTGTTTGATAATTATGTCATTTATATGCATGTGCATGACATGAGTTCTATACCCGAACTTCGTCACTCTATGAAGGAGTAAAGTACCTATGCTTTTGTGAAGTTTTAATGCCTCCGTAATGACTAGCGAAATACTTCTACTCAAATTAAACATTTTTTGCTTGCAACCTGTAATAGGTGAGGATTTGGGTGCCTTACTAATCTGTGACAGACAATGATGTAAAGAGCAATTTGGAAACCTTTAGACTTTAGTCTTGAACCACATATAGTGATCCTTAGAAGTGCCTAACCCTAAGATAGAGCCCTTCTTACCCAATGATAGATATACCTCGAAACTAAGACACAAAAAGGAATAAGTTATGTTGATCTAACCATTTTGATTGTTTGACTTTGTGCATTTGCATTATCATGTCATGCATCATTTTTATTGTCATATGTAATATTATGCATCTGTATTATTTTCATATTAAATTTCATCCATGAAAATGTACATTTCATTCGTGCATCAAGATATCATACGTAAAGCATAACATGACATTTCTAATCATAATTGTGGTACTAAAGGTTCAAGGATAGCTCTATCAAACAACTTCATCCACCAATACAATACAAGAACTCGAGCCAGATAAATAAAACAAGAAAATTTTAATCATCTCAAGAAAATAGAAAAAGCTTAAAAAAAACTAAAAGAAGAGTTAAATAGGATTTTGAAGGCTTTAAACAAGTTAAATAAGAAAAAAAAGTATAGAGAAAAAGATCAGCCAATAAAAGCATCCCTCACAAGAGGAGGATGACTTATTATACCTTTATAGTTTTGGGCCACATCAAGCCCAACCCACATAAGGTCCACCACCACAGTAGTTTATCTATCATGTAAGGTACACATACCTTAGAATGTCATCAACTTCAAATTTAAGACAATATCAGAGTTATGTAAATCTTATCTTTACTGAGAAGACAGTAAACCAATACCAATCTCTAATTTGGATGATCCAAAAAAGAAAGAGAAACTGAGGCCCAAAGAAAATGAGATTTTAGAAGCCTCAAAAGTTGAACAGAAGATGAACTTGTTAAAGGAAAGGCTTCGAGCAGTGAAAGAAGTTAGTTTTTATGGTTCAGTGGATGCAACTGGGCTCTGTTTAGTCCCAGATGTAGTAATTCTTTCAAAATTCAAAGCGTTAAAATTTAAAAAATATGATGGTACAAAATGTCTGAAGACCCACATTATCATATACTGTTAGAAAATGACTGCCCATGCTAATAATGAGAAGCTATTAATGCATGTATTTCAAGACAGTCTTATGGGCTCTGCTGCTAGATGGTATGTCCAATTGGATAGAATCTTCATTCGTTCTTGGAGTGATATGGCCTATGCCTTTATTAGTCAGTATTGGCACATTATAGACTAAGCCCCTGATCACCTTTCTTTACAGAATATGAAAAAAAAAGAAACTAAATCATTCAAAAAATATGCCCAGAGATGAAAGGACATAGCCTCTCAAGTGCAGCCTCCATTAACTGAAAAAATGATCACGATATTGTTCGTCAGCACTTTAAAATCTTTCTATTATAAAAAGATGATAGGGAATGTCACGAAAAATTTCGTCGACATGATAATCTCAAACGAAATCATTGAAAATGTTATTAAAAATGACAAGTTGAAAAGAGGAGAAACCAAAAAAGTGCCAAAAAAAAAAAACCTGAAGCTCAAGTCGCGAGCCTTGATAGACAGTTCAGGGGATATCAACCATATCCACCATAAGGTTATGCCCTATTCTATCCTACTGGGAATAATATCTCACCTTATCTATATCAATCATATCTACAACCAGCTTACTTACCAACTTACCAATCAGCCTTTTAAGTACCTTCATATGATTCTCGTCATATCACTACAATAGTTTCAAAGCCTAACAACCAAGCGAGTGGTTCAAAGAGATCTCGGGATAACCAATAAAGAGCACAAATTGACCATATCCTTATGACTTATACTGAGTTCTTTCCAAAACTGGTCAAAAATAACTTGGTTTCTCTAGTTATTCTAGAACCATTGAAGCCACCTTTTATCCAAAGTGGTATGATGCTAAAGCAACATGCGATTATCATAATGGGAATGTGGGTCATTCTATTAAAACTTGCATGTTTTTAAACATAACGTGCAAAGTTTGATCCAGAAAGGTTTAGTGAGTTTTGATGAATCAGGGGGTAAGATGTCAATAACCTGATTGCACAGGGGCATGATTTTAGCGAAGAATGTCAAAGTTAGTTAGAAGCTACGTGTTATTTTAGGATTTCTTTTAAAGTAATGTTAAGATTTCTTTTAAAGTAATGTTAAGATTTCTTTTATGCAATAGGATTTCATTTGTTATCATTTTAATAAAATACAAGAATAATGCATTTTATTACATTTTCTCTTTTATTCAATCACTGTTCCATTCTTTGTTACCTTTCATAACTTTTCATTCTCATTTTTAAACTCCAAACGATGAATGTTTAGATAATGATGCTAACAATAATTTTGAGATTTAATTTTGAGAACTCATTCACATTGATTTGAGGTGAATATTTAAAAAAAAGTTACTGACAGATATGAGATGGATATATCTTGAAGATGTAATCTTTTATGAAGATCCATGAGCTTGTTTTTGTTTAATAGATAATCTTCAAAAAAAGTATTCACATTTGAGATGAAAAATGGTCATCTTTCTTTTATCATTCGAAAAACCATTCATTGCTACCCCTTTAAGTCTATTATGATTTTTTTTTCTAAAGAACCCTGACCAAAAATTACCCTCTACACTGGAGGGCATTTTAAAAAAAAATTGTAAAAGGTTTCAAAGATAGAAAGAAAAGAAAGAAAAAAAAAGCAAAACAAAGAAAAAAGAGAAAAAAAAAATGAATGCCACACATGATTTGGGGTAAGATAAGAGGAATCTTTTTGTGAAGAATGAGATCGATGAAAAAAGAAAAAAATAGTGAAATAATGTGAAATGGGGTAAAATGCCAAGTTATATCAAATAATAAATGATCATTTGGGTCTGAAACCTTTAAACACATGTTTTGAGCCTATTTTATCTTTTTTTTTTTATAATTCCTCACCATGGCCTACAATTTTGAAAAGTCCATTTGGATCTAGTGTGAATGCTCGAATTGAATGATTATATATTGAGTGAAGATGTGCTCAGATAGATAATGGAATCACATTATATTGCTCTAAAGATTAATGTGTGAGAGATATCAACAATGGATGAAAAAAGATGAAAAAAAAAAAGGGAAAATGGATGAAAAAAATAAAAAAATGAAAAAAGAGAAAAAAGAAAAAAGAAAAAAAATGAAAAAGGATGAAAGAAAAAAAAAGATTCAAATTGAAAACCCAAAAGGGCGATTTGGGTAAACAAATTTTTAAGCTGAAAGTTGGATGAACAGTTCAAGTATATAAAAGATTAAGGCATTTAAAGATCTTCCAAAGCTAGAGCAAAGTTTGATGAGCTCAAAATGATTTCGACAGTCAATGGAATGAGTTTTCGAAAAAGAATGTTGGATTAATGTTCAAAATTGTTTGAGTATTCATTTGTCCCAATGGCATATATCCAACTTATTTCTTTCCCCATTTGCTTTTGTACCAAGACTCATCATTAATTGTCTTTCCCCTAATTTACCTTATGCTCTTTTATTCCTACATCCCCAGAATAGATTGAGATTATGTATGATTGCATTGTGTTTGTCAAGAATTGAAATGATAATGAATGAATGAATATGTGCTTAAAAGGTTCTTGCATTCTTTTAAAAAGAAATCCAGGATGATCGAAGGCAAAAATGATAAATAGATGGCAGAAACTTGAAAAAAGACACATGGGATGGCCAAATGATGAACATGGTGAGAGGGTAAAAATTTAGAAGGATGATGTGATCATGAAATGAAAATGGTGATAGATTGGTCGATATAACTTATGTATTATGATCAAATGATAAGGATAAATTCATTCTAGAATGGCTAGTGCTGAGAAACCTGTGAATGGTGATCAAGCGCTGAAAATAGTATGGATCAATAGACAGAATTTGTTCTAAAATAGTTACTGTCGAGAAGCCTATGAATGGTGATCAAGCGATAAAAATAATAGAGATCAGTTAATGAAACTCGTGAAATGTGAGATGGTGGGGTATTGAGAACTATATTACCATAATTTCATGACATTCATCTGTATTACATGCATTATGTTTACTTTGTCATTTGAATAGTACATGTACATGATTCGATGAATATTTAAAGTTTTGTTTTGCATCAGCCAGCAAACATTGAAATCATGATTTAGGATATGACATCTATATTATTGTGTGAATCCAGATTGTTGCACTTGCAATCTTAATCATGACATATAAAATTTTGAGTCACCTGAAAAAGGAAATTGTAAATCTTTTGATAAGAATCTTGATTTCTTAAATGAAATGTCAAGTGAGAATTTTTAAATTTCAAAAGAGAATCTTTAAGGTGTGAAACTCAAAATTTATCGAATAAGAATCTTCGAATTCAAATGAGAATCTTTGAATCCTCAAATGAGAATCTTTGAATTTCAAATAAGAATCTTTGAGGTGTGAAACCTAAAATTTATCGAATATGAATCTTTAAATTCAAATGAGAATCTTTGAGTTTCAAATGAGAATATTTGAGATGTAAAACCCTAAAGTTCGTTGCATGAGAATCTTCGAACTATAATGAAAAGTTTCAAACTCTCGGATATGAATCTCCAAAATTCAAACGAAAAGCTTTGAACTCAACTTTTAGATGCGAATTTTTAAATTTTTAAATGAGAACCTTTGAACTTAGATGTGAAACTCTAAGATTTTTTGGATGTGAATCTCCAAAATTCAAACAAAAAGCTTTGAACTCAATTTTTTGATGCAAATTTCTAAATTTTTGAGTGAGAACCTTTGAACATAGATGTGAAACTCTAAGATTTTTTGAATGTGAACCTTCAAAATTCAAACGAAAAATTTTGAATTTTGGGATGTGAATCTTCAAAATTTGAATGAGAAATGTTAGATGCAAGTCTTGCAATTTGCAAATGCGAATATTGAGATCTTACAAATTTGAATCCTTATGAAAACTGAATTTTGAGAATCAAATTTTAGTGAGCTTTTACGAAGCTGAAAGGTTCTTGTGAATTTGAACCTTTGAATTTTTAACTCAAATTATAAATCTTTGAGTTCCCCTTACAAATTTCATCAAACATGATCTATGACTCATCTGGTCTCCATGAGCATTTTGATTTTCCAAAGTTACGGTGTCTTTATTTAAATGAGCATTTACTTTTCAAAGTTATGGTGCCTCTGTTTAGAAGAGCAATTTATTTTTTCAAAGTTGTTGAGCCTCTGTTTAAAGGAGCTTTATTTATTTTGTCAAAGTTGTTGAGCCTCTGTTTAGAAAAGCTTTGTTTATTTTTTCAAGGTCGTTGGGCCTTTGTTTAAAAGAGCTTTGTTTATGTTTCTCAAAGTCATTGAGCCTCTACTTAGAGGAGCTTTGATCAAAATTTTAACAAAGTCGAGGACTCTGAGGTTGATTCCCTATAAATATACATTGATCAAACACAGAAAAAAATAGAAGCAAAAAAAAGATTCAATAGGGTAAAGATAGTTTTAGAATTTTTAAGATTTTTTTTTTTTAATTTTGGGGTTATTTTTTTTTGAAAATTTTTTAGAAAATCTAGAATCCGATCAATTTTTTGGTGATTTTTTTAGCCAACTTTGAATTTTTCGACCAAAATTTTCAGTTTCTAGTTATTTTTTTCAGATTTTGATAGAACATTCAATCGGAATCTAAATTTTTTTAGAGAAAGGAGAGAGAAAAAAAAGGAAGAGAGAGAAAAGGAAAGCAGGCATCTGAAGAAAATCAAAAGCTTTTGCCTTTTTTACCTTAAAAAATGACATCATTTTGGCCTTATTAAATCTCAGAGCATGTTTTGTCATTAGGTGACTCAACCCGAATGCCAACTCACTTTTTACGTGTGTCTGACCCTAATGCCAACCGATCCCTGGAGCCGAGCAAAACGAGCCGTGCACTCTCGAACTGCGTTTTCAAGCCGTTTTTCTTCCTTAAGCCTAGCCGAATCCACGTCGAGCCGAGCCGTTCCAAAGTTTTTTTTTAATTTTATTTGTTTATTTTATTTATTTATTTATTATTATTATTAGAATTATTAGAATTATTTGGTATTTTTTATTTATTATTTTTATTATTTTATTTTTGTTCTTTTTTTTCAACGATTTTCCTAAAATAAAATTCCTAAAAAATATATTTTTGATGAAAAGTTGAAAGTATCAATTTTTCTTGAAAATAAAATTTTTAAACAAAATATTTTTGAAAGAAAGTTGAATGTATCAATTTCTTTTTAACACAAAATAAAAAAAATATATTTTTTGAGGAAAATTGAAAGTATCAATTTTTTTCGAAAATAAAAAGGTTTAAAAAAATATTTTTAAGAAAAAGTTGAAAGTATCAATTTTTCTTAAAAATAAAATTTAAAAAATATATATTTTTAAGGAAAAGTTGAATGTATCAATTTTTTTAACAACAAAATTTTTTTTTAAAAAAAGATGATTTTGAGGAAAAGTTGAAAGTATCAATTTTTTTTTAAAATTAAAATTTCAAAAAAAATATTTTGAGAAAAAGTTGGAAGTACCAATTTTTTCTAAAAATAAAATTATCAAGAAAAATATTTTTAAGGAAAAGTTAAAAATATCAATTTTTCTTAAAATAAAAACCTTCAAATGCTTTAAGAAAAAATTGAAAGTATCAATTTTTCTTGTATAAAAGTAATATATTTTTTATAAAACGAAAAGAAAAGGATTTATATCAAAAGTTGAATCATTATTCCTCTTTTTTTATTTTATTTTTTTCCTTTCTTTTCTTGAAAATTTTTTAATGTTAAATAATCTGATGATGTAATCTCTACAAGTGAAATAATAGTTTTCTTGTATACTCTTAAGGTGAGAGGATTTTCTTGATTTTTTGCCAAAAGTATTGAAGTTAATTAAGAATAATTTTTAAAAATTAATTACTTGGTAAAATTTTTAATGCTTATTGGATAACATGAATTAAGCGGGTACCATCTTTCGATGAGCGTTATGAGGGTGCTATAACCTTTCTCACTTATAATTGAACTCTCGAACCCTGTTCTGATTAATAGACCCAAACCTATTCTTTTAAGGACCTTTGGTCAAGCTTAAGTGTTCATTGAAAGGATATATTCCTTAAGTGGTCAATCGCACCTAAACAAAAAAGATTGGTGGTGACTCCTAAAGTTAATGTCTAGCGATAGATTACCATATCTATATGTAATGACAACAAAAACTGAAAATGGTAAACCCAGATAAAATTTAGTGTCTACAACTACCCCTCTTTGCACATTACTGAGAATCAGGAATAGGGCAAAGACAAAGACAACGATTTTATCCGAAGCTAACTCAATGAATTTTCTAAAAATTTTTGTTTTTATTTTTTTTTGTTTTTTTTATAAATAGGATTGAACTATGAATTAAGTGAAAAAGAACAATTAAGATGATATCGTGAAGTAAAAATGATGATAGAGATAAAATGATTAGGGTTAAAATGTGAGTCAAAAAATAATGACGACTGGGATTGAACCGCAAGTCAAAAAACTATAAAAATGACCAAGATTAAATCACGAGTCAAAGATTAACAATGACTGGGACTGAATTGCAAGTCAGAACAATAAAAGCAACTGGGATTAAATTGCAAGTCGAGAAACTATAGATATGATCAAGATTAAACCACGAGTTAAAGATTAACGACGACTGTGACTGAACCGCAAGTTAGAAAAATAAAAGCAACTGGGATTAAATCATAAATCGAGAAACTATAGAAATGATTAGGATTAAACCATGAGTCAAAGATTAATGATGACTGAGACTGAACCACAATTCAAAAAATAAAAGTGATTGAGATTAAACCGCAAGTCAGAAACTATAGCAATGACTAGGATTAAACCACAAGTCAAAGATTAATGACGACTAGGACTGAACGGCAAGCTCAAAAAATAAAAGTGACTGAGATTAAACTGTGAGTCGAGAAACGATAAAAATGACTAGGATTAAACCACGAGTCAAAGATTAACAACGACTAGGACTAAACTGTAAGTCCAAAAAATAAAAGTGACTAGGATTAAACCGTAAGTTAGAAAACTATAAAAATTATCTAGATTAAACCACGAGTCAAAGATTAACGATGACTGAGACTAAATCGTAAGCCTAAAAAATAAAAGTGACTGGGATTAAACCGTGAGTCAGAAAAATGAAAATGAATGGGATAATACCATGAGTCAAAAAGTAAAAAAAAATGATCGGGATAACATCGCAGGTCAAGAAATAAAAAAAACAATCGGGATAACACCATAAGTCAAGAAATAAAGAACGATCAGGACAACACTGCGAGTTGAAAAGTAAAAAAATGATCGAGACAACACCCTAAGTCGAAAAGTAAGTAAATGACTAGGATAATATCGCGAGTCAAGAAGTAAAGAAAATGATCGGGACAACACGCGAGCCGAGAAGTAAAGAATCGATCGGGACAACACCATAATCAAAATTTTAAAAAAATGATCAGAACAACATTGTTAGTTGAGAAGTAAAAAATCAATTGGGACAATACCGTAAGTAAAAAAGTAAAAAAATGATTAGGATTACACCGCGAATCGAGAAGTAAAGAATCAACTGAAACAACATCGTGGGTCGAAATTAAGCCCAAAGATCTTAAAGATCATGCTCGAAGGTCTTACAGAATCGATTGGGATAACACCGTAAGTCAAAAAATAAAGAATCAATCGGGACAACACCGTGAATCAAAATTATGCTCGAAGGTTTTAAAGATTGTACCCGGAGGTCTTACAAAACTCAAAATTTTTGAATGCTCCTCTAATCAAAGGCCATGAAACTTTAAAATGTTGAAAAGTGAAAATGGCTTTCCCCCGATCAAAGTTGATAAATGCAATCATGATATAAATCTATCCTCATCGAATGATGCTAATGAAAATGTTGATGTGAACACAAATGTCAAATGCAACTGTAAGAATGCGAATGCTTGATGCAAATACATATGACAATGACAATATTTTTTTTCATGTAAATCTCTTACAAATACATTTTCTTAAGATGCAGATGCCATGATGCAAATGTAAAATTTTCTTATAGTGCGAATGCAAATATCTTACATAAGTGCAAATGCAAGTGATATAAATTTGAATGTCTTTCTTGTGGTGCAGATGCAAGTGATGTAAATGAAATGTTCCTTTCATGATGCACAGACAGGTGATGCAACTCTGAATATCTCTTTTTTATTTTTTTTTATTTGCAGGTCAAATATCTTTCTCATAATACAAATGATGCAAATGTAAGATTTTTCAAAAGATTTTACATCGAGAATTTTTTATTCTGGATAGAACTTCGAAACTCTAAAACTCTTTTGGAGCCAAATAAACTGGGCTTAAATTTCATTGAGGGCCATCTAAACTAGGCTTAAAACCTCATTTGGGGCAAAATAAACTGGGCTTAAAACTTTATTAATGGCCAAGTAAACTGGGCTTAAAACTTCATTGATTGCCAGATAAACTAAGCTTAAATTTCATTGGTGCCAGATAATATGAGCTTACGTGTCAGTTAAACTGGGCTTAAAACTTCATTGATGCCAGATCATTTAGGCTTAAGACTTCATTGGTGCCAGCTAAACTAAGTTTGAAATTTTTTAAAATTTGGTAATCCCTATAAAAAATGAAAGAGGTGAAAATTTTTTTTTCAAATAGATGTAATGATTCGGTTGATAGAGATTTTTGTTTATTCAAAAGGTTTCAACACTTGAAGGGAGTAAAAAAGGCTTATAATTTTTCATGCAAGTTCACAGATGAAACATAAGCTTTTCTAAAAGATGAATTCTTTAAAAATCAAACATATTCAATATTTTTTTTAATCTCCAAATGCAACATTTTGATATATGTCAAAATCAGCAATAAAGGCTTGAGATTTTAAAACGTTATTTAAGAATGCACAACAGTTGAGATTTTCAAAATCAACCCATCTCAAACTTCTGTGGCTTTGATATTTCAAATTTTTTAAAAAGGTTTAGCTTTACCTTTGTTCAACCTCCACCATATTTGGCATAAGAAGTAGCCTTTCAAGATTTGCTCTAGATTGCCCTTTTAAGAGTTTTCACCCTAGAGCTACTTTTATTTTATTTTTATTTTTTTTTGGTTTTTTACACACCATGCACTTAAAAAAAATCAAACCTAATTCGAAAGAGGAAAAGAATTTTTTTGAAAAGATTTAACGGTTCAAATAGAAAATTAGGTAAAAAAAGAGAACTTAAAATATTCATGTTCATTTTTTCAAGAGAAACTCTTCAAGTTTAAACCTTCATACTTGATCCAATATGGACATTTCAAAGGTTGTAACGTAGGTTAAGGTTCATGGTTGCCAAAGAAAAGGATAGAAAAGCCCAAAACAAGTATTTAAGGGTATTTAAAACTAAGGATCATTTTCAGTTGAAGGATAAACTCTAAGGTATTTTTTTTATGCTTTTCACTCATTCATTTTTTTTCTTTTTCTTATTTTATTCTTTATTTCTTTTCATTTTTTCTTTTTTTTTTTGCATTATTTCTCTGAGTGGATTAAAACTTTTATATTAAGCTTTTGCCCATATCACATGAGATTCTATTAGACACTCGTTCTTAACCCTCAAACGCATTTCTTTTTGCCTTTCAGTATGGAATGTGATCTTTAGTCAGGGTTTATTTTGAAAGAATTCGATCAGGCTCAAAGAAGTAACAAAGGATAAATTTTTATTTGTAAAAAGATAATGAAAGATGACCATTTGTCATTTCAAGCATAAGCACTTAAATTGAAGAGTAATTCTTTTAGGAAAATGAACTTGAAGAAAGGTTTTTATTTTAAAAATTTTTATGTTTTTTTTTCAATTATTGCTTTTTCTATTTTAGGCTTTTTCTCATCCCTTTTTTGAAACTTTGACTTTGTCAAGATTTTATTTGGATTTGTTCAAATTTTTTAAGTGCATGATGTCATAACCATTTTTTTCTTTTTTTTATTTTTTTTTATTTTTTTAACATGCCCCAATAAGTCATACCTAAATTCATTTTGTCAATAATGCATTTCATGAAAGATGTCTTATTTTAATATATCACCCTTAATGAAAGAAAATAGTCATGTAAAACGAACAAGAAAAGGATTATGTGGAATGAATTAAGAAAGGATTATGTGAGCTAAAATTGTTTAAAGTATCAGATGATCTAAGTTACTTCACAAAAAGAAAACAAAAAGATTGATCATAACTCAAGTTATCTTAGAGACAATGAAGTCTTTTCTTTTCTGACAAATGTCCTAAGGACAAAGGACCAGGTTGATTTTGGGGTAAAGAGTTGAAAGGTCAATATGTTTGAGTTCATTTCACAAATTTTGGTTTTGAAACTTTTAGAACTATAGCATAATCTTGACACATCAAATTATCGCATTTGAATTCTTAAAAATATCATATATACTTGATTTTTTAAGAACCACACATTTTTTTCAATGGATGTTTCATTGTTCATTGCCTTAGAAAAGAATATCACCTTTTGATATAATAATAGTATAAGGTGAAAGCAAGGTTCACAAATTCAAATTCAAATTCAAATTCAAGGCTGTCAAGGGGTTATGGCTGAAGAATAGGGTCAAATGAATGATTTAAAAAAATTGGCATTTAGGTATTTAGAAAATTCCTAATAGTGATCGCCAACTCATCTTCGACTCAAAATTTTCTTTTTTTTTGTTTTTTTATTTTATTTTTTAAGGCATTGCTATAGCCTATGTACTTAACCACGTAGGGGTTTTATTCATATCTAACATCTTCACTTTTTTTTACTAATTTTTTATAAAGAAAACCAACCATATATCAACAACTTATACAAAATAAAAGACTTCAAATGATAATATAACCATAAAACACTATGATGCACAATGTTCACTCATGCAATGCAAACCTTTGAACCTAACAAAACAATTTACCATCATGATGTTACTCTTGAGATGACATTCAAAGTTACATAAATAAAAGTTTCCCACATGATACTTTAACTTTAGCATCACTAATTTACAACTCTACTACTATCAATCATCAAGACCACCAATCAACTCTTTAAACTTTACAACATTTGCATCAATCAAAGCTTGAACTGTATCTTTGAAGGTAATACAATCTTTTATGGAATGCCCTTTAACTCCATCATAAAATTTACATTTAGCATTAGGATCATACCACTTTGGGTACGAAAGCTTTTTGGGTCTTGCAGGAACAACAGAGATCGTATAATTCTTGATCAGTAAGGTAAATAGCTTAACATAAGATATTAGATGTGACTGATACACTTTGACTCTTTTTTTCTTACGGCTTCATGAATGGCTTAAGTTGATCTTTGGTTCTGTAATTGTTTGTGGTGAAAGAATTAGAGCACACAGATAAAATGGTTGGAAAAAATCACCAATCTAAAATATCGATTGAGGATAATATGATGACCATTGTGAATAGTCATCTATTAAATCTTCTTCTTTCCTAGTGAAGTTTCTCTCATTTTACCCTTTAACAATTGTTTCTTAAAATTGTTCTGCAAAAATATCTCTCATCCTTTGATCACTAACATCTATAATTCTTTCTCTTTTTATCTCATCCCCAATTCTGCGTATAGCAAACAATAAATTCGTAAACTCTAATGAAGTATTGTTGATCAACTTATCAAAATAGGAAAAAAGAAGGGTATCCACAAATAGAAAATTTAGTTCCCTATTGGTAAGAGGGGGTTGCACTTGTGATGCCATTTCCTTCCATCTAATAGCATATTTTTAATAGCTCTTATTAGGGCTCTTTCTCATATTTTAAAAGGTTAATCAGTCCGAGACCAACTCTAACATATATTGGTATTACTTCAAGAACGCCCATGATAAATCCCTTCAAGTACAAATTTGACTGCTCTTCATACTATAATACCAATTAACTGTTGCTCCAGTCAAACTTTCTTTAAAGATATGAATAAACAACTTTTCGTCACTAGCATATCCAACCATTTTATGGCAGTATTGAGCCAAATGTATTTTAGGACATCCAATTCCATTATACTTTTCAAGCGTTGAAACCTTGAACTTGAGCGGAATAACCACATCTGAAACTAGTTGAAATTCTTTTACATCACAAGATACATCCTTACCCTCAATAGCTCGAACTCTTTTTTTTCAAGAGATTATACTTTTTCTATTCATTTGGATTCCCTTATTTTTCCTTTATGAGTCTTAAGCCAAGTCATTCTTTATGATTATTTACCTGAGCACATTGTCCATCGATGATCTTCTCCATCTTTTTCAAATCGATCTATATTTTTTAGATCCTTAAAAAAAATCATAGAGATTATTCTCGAAAAAAAATTTTTCTTTTAGAGCACATGAGAATTACATTATATTGAATGAATACATAAATGGATGAATGAATGAGTGCATAAATGAATAAATGAATGAGTGAATGCACGACTAACAAAACTCTTTAGTGAAGACTACAAAAATTGGTAAAAGGGTAAAAATGAAAGATGAACCATAATTCACATATCTAGGTTCAACAGATAATGTCATGTCAACATAAAAAAATTTCAAATAAAAAAAATTCATAAGTTATTTTATTTTTGAATAGTCTATCACTTGAAGACCCTCTTTAAACAAAAGTCTTATCCAAGTTTATCATCATCCTTTTCTCATTATTCCTAGATCTTTTAATCTCTTATTGTAGTTATATCAGACCATTTCGTATCTATGAATGACTATATCTTATGTTTGAAACCCTTACAATTCTTAATAAAATATCATGTATTCCCACTATGGTATTCGCATCTTGCATTTGGGTCAAATTATTTTAGGTACGAAGGTTTTAAATGCTCTAAAGCACAGGAAAAGTAAGGTGTCTCTCAACTAGATGGGAAAAAAAGAAAAAAAAAATTAAATAGGGAAAGGGCCTCACTTTTTCTTTTTCTTGGATAATTTTTTTGTAACAGGTTGATTAAGAGTATTAGGATTTGACAGTGGTACAAAGGTTTAGACTTGAGCAATTGGCTGAACAGGTGATTGGGGAAGGAAAACTCGAAGATTTTAGTTCAGATATGGACTTCTTAAAGGTTGTATGAATTTTTTAGGTCTAATCAGAGATGTTTGGAAAGAATGTCGAAAACAATTATGAGAAAGATTTGCATGCAAGTTTGAAGTTGGAACAATTAGCGAAAGTTGTACGAAACTTGGTAATCTCATCTTGAAAATCAAATTCTGAAGCTCAGACCCTTAAATGGTTAGATCACTCATCCCTTTTATGATCTTGTCAAGACCTTTATTATTGCTTAAACCATTGAATGATTCAACATGCTTTAAAAGTGTACTATGCCCAGTGAAAATCGGTTGATCATGACTCTATGAATTCATAAGACTCATTTGGGCTGAAGTTGGTAAAAAGTTTTTTGAAAAGGTGTCAAAATAAATTTCTTAAATCTATCCACGATTTCATCAACTCAATAAGTTATTTTTGAATGTCATGACCAAACTCCTCTTGATTTCATTTTAACGCACTAATTCGAGCCTCTAAGTGATCTTTTATATTTTTGGCTTCTTATACCCATTAACAATAATATTATTTCAAAGGTTTAACACCAATAATGCTTATGCTATTATTCTTATTGAATGAATGGTATAATTCCTAATTTGCATGTAACATGTTTGTGAATGCTTGAATATGATAATAATGCAAAGATATATACAAAGATGGAATAACCCAAAAATATACAAACCAACCTAATGATGAATGGAATGACTAAATTCTAAAAAGGAAACAAAACCTTCTTACTTATCCAAATCCTCTCTTTTTTTTCATATCTTTTTGTTTATCCTAACTTTATTTACACTATTATTACCCTTAAACACAAACTGTATCTAAGTGCCCTACATGTCCTAATTTGGGTAATTTTTATGAAAGAAACAAAAATGGCATGGCTTTGGACTTCTAAATGATTTTTTCAAAAGATTAACATCACTAATGGCTTCATGAGAACTCTTTTTTTTCTTTGCCTTTTTTTTTTAACGAATGACCTAAAATAAATACCACATCTTAAAATATAATGCACACAATCAAAGAATATATAAAAAAGTAGAGTGACTTAAGAATTCAAAACAAAAAAACAAGTAAGAGAAATATTATAACAACTATACAACAAAATAATATAATGTATAATGTCTTAACTTTTGGTAATTTTTTAAAAAGATGGGATGGCTCTATCCTATGCAGGCTTCATATGGCTCTCAATATGCCAAGTTGGGATTTATTTATCTAAGGTTCCCAGACTATTCCTTAGATCATCGTCTATTATAGATTAGTAAGGCTTCCCGATCCTCATCCATTATAAGCTACTAACAGAAAAGGTTCAATCTGAGTGAAAGTATTTTGCTAGTAAATGCGAAGGTTATCATCTCACGAGAGCGTAGCTATTTCACTTCCTCCTAAAATGATGGAGACCGGATCTAGAGCTCATGCATCTAAGTGTATATGCAAAAGTGTACAATATAACATATTAATCAAAATATCATAAATAAACACAAAATCAAAATAAAATAATAACTAACATACACTTCATTACATTTATTAACTTATATATATTTTGAGAAATTAAGCTAAAGGGGATTAAATCAAATGTCAAGTAAAACCGATTAAATCCAACAATTTTTAATAGCGCATAATTAAAAGTTTTGACTTAACTCTAAAAAATTTTCAGTGAAGTCACCAAGCTGTCATAACAGTTTTGAGACCGCCAAACGTAAAAGAATTTTAAAATTGAGAAAAAATAAGAGAAGTCACCACCAATCTTTTTTAGGGTGTGATTGGTTATCCAAAAGTTTATCCTTTTAATAAAACTATAAAAACAGGTTTAAAGTTTATTAAAAAGATAAATTTTGATCTACGAAAATCAGATTGGATTTGAGAGTCGATTACACATTGGAAAGAATTAGCACCTTTACAGTGCCCATAAATTGGTACCATTTAATTATACGCTATTTTTGATGTTGGATGAAATGGTTTTGATTTGAAGTTTAATAATAATCCCCTTCGTTTGAAAATATAAAATTTTGCTAAAACTCTTTATTTAGGAATATTGAAAAAATCTTTAAATTAAAGAATCATCTTAAAATTCTTCAACATCTAGACAGAATTTAAAATAATATTTTTCACTTAAGATTTAACACAACAATCCTTAAAATGAAATGACACTCTTTATAGAAGATAATTGTTGATGACTCTCCAACATCTAGGCAGAGGGCCAAGAATTATTTTCTTCGAAATGTTATTTTTGTTTTATTTTATAACATCACAACTTTAAAAATTTTTTTTTTTTTGTCTTGTAAAACATTTTATAAAAGAAAGCAAATAATGGTATCGTCAAGTAACAAATAAAAATTAAAAACAAAGAAATACAAAATGAGCATCAACAATAATATAATGATACATGTATACCCATGGATATTATGCCAGATGATAAAATGCAATTTAAAAAAATAGATTCTTAAATATAATGAGACCACATTGACTCTCTAACATCTAGGCATAGCTTAGGTGTGACTGTTTATATTTAAGATCTCAATTTATTATTATTCCTTTTTATTAAAGCATATCATTTTATTGTTAAAACGAATTAAGGACTCGTATGAAAAAATTAATGAAATAAAGTTTCTTAAATGCCTCATCGTCTAGACGGCATTCAAGAACAAACTACTCCACTTGAGATTTTTGCATGTATCTTTAGAGTTTTAGAATAGTTTGAGTATAAGTTTAGGTCAAAGTTTTAAGATTTGGTGATTTTCGGGCAATGATTCAGAATTTCATACCAAATTAGGGTTCTCAAAATTTTGGATTTTAAAGTTTTAAATTTTACGGTTTAGGATTTTAAATTTAAGGGTTCGAGGTTTTAGTTTTAGGATTTTGAAGGTTTGGGGTTTTAATTTCGGGGTTTAAAGGTTTTAGGGTTTAGTTTTAGGGTTTTGACGGTTTAAGGTTTCAATTTTAAGGTTTAATGGTTTTAGGGTTTAGATTTTTTTAATTTTAAAAAAACACGAACATCTTTAAAAATCTCCAACATCTAGGCGAATTTTCGGAGTAAGTTCAATTTTTATGATTTTTGAAAATTAATTAAAATTTTTCATATATTTTTTAATGAAAATTTATTATTAATAATATTAATAATTTTTTTTAAAAAAAATAATTCTCTAATATCTAGATGAAATTATCATTATTTAAAACACGATTGTATTCCCTCTAACATCTAGGCAAGGAACATAAAAAAAATTATTCTATTATTATTATTATTATTTAAGATTATTATTATTATTATTAAGCATTTTTATTATATATTTTTTAGTTATTATCCTACTTTGTTTTTATTTTATTATTATTAAAAATAGTAAAATATTTATTCTAATAAATTTTACAATTTTATCATGCATAAATATTAATAATAAAGCTTAAAATAACAAAAATAATAATATATAAAAAATTTAAAATTTAAAAAAAAAATAAAAAATATCTAAAATCGGACCGATCAATGATCCAGTCAACGCTGGTTCGACCTACTCGAAGATTCGGTTCGGTCTGATCCGGTTCAACTGAACTAGTTAGAGGCTGTTAAAAGAACGGGTTAACAGGTTCATTTGCACAGATCCTGGGTCAGATCTAGGTTCACGCATGGATCCTCTTTTGGTCCAAAACAGCGTCATTTTAGGCTTTATCTTTCTCTATATAAGCTCAAAAAGTTTTTTGGCTCATTTCTTCTTATGCTCCAGAAAAAAAAAAATCCTTCAAATCTCTAGGGAGAGCTCTAAAGGTCTGCCGACGACCGACCTTCGGCTGCCATGCTGGCCGCCGTTTGGGGTCACCGTTGGAGGTCGTCGGTTGATCGAAAAATGGCAAAAAGAATTCAATAAGCTCTCTTCAACGGGATCTTTCCAGATCTGGTGTCTATTTTACTAGAAACATAAAGTTTCTATCTTCTTCTTCTTTTTTCAGGTAGCTTTTTTGGCCCTGATGGTTCTTCGCCTACAGCGGGGACTGTTTTTTTTTTTTGTTTTTATTTGTGTTCTAGGTATGGGTTTTTGGGGTATACTGTGAGCGTGAGGTGGGTTTCTGGGTGGAAGGGAACTGAGGTTTCTGGGTGTGGGTGCTTGGTGCTTCTGTATTTGTTCGAGAGCTCCATTGGGTGTGTCTGAGCTTAGCATTTAAAGGGACTAGGTGTTTAGGAAATAAGAAGTGATGATGGAGCTATAATGCTCTAGTGAGGGGATTGGACAGAGGGTGGCATGATGGCTAAGACAGGAGGTACAAACGACCAATGGTGCCATGCACGGCACCCACTAGCACTAACCATTACCTCTTTGTTTTTTCTTCCATTTGAATTTTTTTATTTGTTTCTTCTCTTCTCTTTTTTTTTTTAATTTTTTAATTAATTAATTTTTAATTTTAATTAAACTATTATTATTATTATTAAACAAGAACTGAAAATGGTAGACTCGAACAAAATTCGATGTCTACACCAATTTCCTTGTGAAGGGTTGCTATGCACTGTTTCTTGAAACAAAATAGACTGGTTATCAACATTGAGAACTAGATCAAAACAGATCTCATTGCACTCGATTCTCAATTACTCAAACGCCAACTTGACATCTGCATTTTCTGGACTGGCAAGGGAACATGCTGAGGAAGGGATATGGACATGTTCTCTAAAGCTAATAGAAAAGAAAAGCTTCCATGGGGAGATTCTTTTGGTCAGTGATGAATGGAAAAACTATCAGATTCTGAATTGACCTGAATGTAAAAACTTCACCCGTCGCCTGAGAGATTCGAACTCTCGCGGGGAAACCCCATGTACTTAGCAGGCACACGCCTTAACCACTCGGCCAAAGCGACGTTTGATGGAAGTGTTTTATTTTGCTTTAAAAGAGTCTATTTCTTTGGGCCTGTTCAGAGACTTCTAAACGAACATCAAAGACCGTATGTAGAAACAGGTCTATCCTTCCATATTGCTTAGTTTTCAGTTACATGAGTTATGGCAAAGGGAAAAAAAAAGAGATTGTTCTAAGTTGTGCCATTTCTTCTTGCATCAGCAATGTAAAACAGAAAAAAAAAGAACTTTGATTTCAATTTCCAAGGTGGGTATGATTTTTCACCATTATATAAAGCTCAATGTTTCCTTTTAATTTCTAAGCTTATGCATGCATATGTAAGAGCACCGCCAATTTTCATGTAGTCTAAAATTATATTGCGATGCTTGTTAGTCCCACTCCAAGGAAAGAATGGGTTGGATTTGCCAATTTTGGTAGAGCACAAGTGAGCCAAATGCAAAGTATAAAGCAATTAGTATTTCGATTTTCTCTTCAACACCTACCAATGAGTTGGTAACTTTAGGGATAGTTTGAGTGTACAAATACTTTCCCCAGGCCTCTGAAAAACCCACATTCCTACGAAGAGCTTTTGGGTTGTTTTAAGTACTTAAGTACCTTTGGGCTTTTGGATCACAAAAGAAATAATTTTATTAACTTGGTTATTGGCTTGGGTCTAAAATTCTCAAAAGCATCGAAACGGACTCAAGCTCGCACTCCAATTCCTCTTCTCTCTCGTGTAATTACTCACAATCGTCAACAACAAACTTTTTTTTCCCCCTGCTTAATTCTAGCCTCCCAGGCAAGTAAAATTGCAGACAGTATCCGAAAATTTTGGAGCAAACAAGCATCAATCAATCTGTTAATCTTTTAACACTTTACAAGCTTAAAGTCAAAACTTCTAAACAATTATGAGGTGAAAAATAACAAACGTAATAATTTCAGTTGTCCATATATGCAGAAATAGACATGATGTTGATTGTTTTAAGACAGTTTTAACAGATAAAAAGAACAGTTTCATCTGCCATAGATGCTGTTTTTTTATGAGCATGGGCAATCGTAAGTTCACATGGGATATCCCCATCTCCTGTCTCGGTGTCTCCTACTCCTACTTGACCCCCGGAGTCATAGACTAGCCACTGCTAAAACAATGAGATAACTTAGAATCGAACTTGTATTCATTTCAACCACAAAAATTTCCTTGGCTTCTTTTCCTTACATTGCAGATATTCAATGAGAAATTATAATACTCATGTTTCACAACAAAATCGAAATATTGTTGTCCTGACAAGAAAAAAAAAAAAAAGGTTGGGGGACAGCCAGTTTAGACTGTTGAGAAAAGAACATATATTGGCTTTTTCTTTAAGAAAAAAAAAAGAGACCGCCCCACCTCGTTCATCTCCCCCACCTAGCCATACTTTCTCTCCATGATAATCTGTTCCGCCAAAGACAAAAGGGTAGATGATTAAGCGAAGCTCATTGCAACGAGTGGGATGCGACTGCTATTAAGAAACTTGGGGTCCTCTTGGAACTTTTCAAGCTAGCTTTCATTTAGAAGAAAGATTTTTGTCTAAGAATCTGCTGACGCCGCAAATCCTCGAGTCCCCTCCTCTGTTCCTCGCCATTACACCAAGACACCACCACCGAACCTTTTTCTCTGGAAAAAGGCAAACTTTTGACACCATATTTGCCCAAGAAAAAATTACTCCATGTACTGTATCACTACAATAACGACAAACAAACAAATAGAATAAGAAATTCAATTAGTGGAGATTGTGATGTGACTACGAATAATCCGACGGATTCAGGGTAGGTTTAATTATATGATCATGATATATGAAAGAGGTTTTCTTATTGATTTTTTTAGGTTAATTAGGTCGGCAAATTCTTATAGGTGTAATTTGAGGGCTTGCTAGGCTAGTCTAGGCTGCAGGTAGCCATGGAAGAGAAGTGGTAGTCCATTTCATTATCCTCAAGCTTTGTTGTGCAGTTTATGTCAAATCTTTTTTGGGAGGAATATGGCATATGGGCTCCATGCCCCTTCCGTGGTTGGTGACAAGCTCCATCACAAGACTAAAGACTACCAAAATCAAGTAAGCCTGGCTGGCAATCCAAAATTGTTCAATTTCAGACAGCCTTATACGGCTTTAACTTCCATGCATCGTAATGTACGTAAGGAATATAATACTATTAGGTACAATCAGCTCCAGATTTTAACTTAGGCTTACATTATGCATTCATATGATTTTTTTTTGGTGGAAAAAAATGGTGGGTTTGAAAATTGATTATAGATTTTGGTGGGTTCATTATTTATAAAAAGCATAGCATACATTATTTTTTAGAAAAAAGAACAAGTTGTATGTATCGAGAAAAATGTGAAATACTTAATATTTTTTATTTGTTTGCAATGATATTTATTGGTATAGAAAAAATAGTCTTTGTACTTCAAACAACTTTATTACGTGAAAGAAAGTATCTTTTTATGTTATAAAAAGGTTAATAATGACAGGTGAACAAATACATTATCTTTGTAGATACTATATTTTAATTTGTCGACCTCTAGATAGTCTTATATATTAGAAATCTAGAAATATTTTTAACTTCCTACTACAGTGCTCTTTTGTCCAAATCATTTTTTACTGGATACAAATAATTGCATAATTAATTTATTAAAAACTATTTCTTTTTTGTTGTTTAAATATAAATTTGTTATAAATTTATTAAATTTTTTATGAATTCATTAGATCTACTGACGTAAATAAATTTGTTAGGATCAATTTGAAAAAATTAAATATATTGAACAAATCTCAAGATATCCATTGTTGCTTAGCAAAAAAAAATCGATTTTATCAATTTTATTATGATTGAAATAAATTATATTTGAAATTCAAAATTTAATTCAATTAATTTATTTATGTTTATAACCTTAATTTTCCGTACCTTTAAGTTGTTGAATTTTTGTAAAGTAAAAATAATGAATTACATAGTGAAAGTTATGTAAATTGAACTTAATTAGATCTCTCTAAACCAAAAATTGCTTCTATTAGGGCACAATTTGCACACTGTTTGCAAAATCAGTTGATGTCATGAATTACACATGTAGGACCTCCCCAACACTTCTGAAAACCATCATTTTTTTTTTTTTATTGTTACATGTCTCTTATCATTGTCCAATTTAATTTTAGCAATTGAGGTCGGTACTGTCAGGTTCAAGCTATGATTATTTGTCCATTGTTCGATGTACCCGGCATCTATTAAAAAAAAAAAAGGTAAAAGATTATAAAGAAAACGAGAAACATGTGAAAAAAACACAACCATGGGACATTTCACTTTTCTTTTTTCTTTTTCCTTTTTCTATCACTATAAAATAAATACATGAAAACAACTTGTACACATTGTAGGTTGATACATACTTTAATTAGAACTTCCAAAATAAGATTAATGAACAAATCATTTTCTAATCCTTTAATTATCACGCCTTCATATATATTATAAATAGAGATTAAAAAAATTTGTATAATTGTATATATAACAATGATGGATAAAAAGGCAATGATTGATGATGACATTGCGTCTATAAACTTTTTAGGCAGCAAAATCCAAATTATCTAAATTAACAGATTTTGAATAGTTAATTTTTATAATCAAATTTTAATTTCTATCAACATCAATTATAAAAAATAAAAATAAAAATAACAATTCCTTTGCTATGGGCTTTGAGTATGGGATGCTTTAATCATAGATATCTATATTAGCTAATTATCTGTCATTCCTTATATATAGTTTATTTGAGATCACACATAATTCTTAGTTTTTTTAGTTGGAATAAATTTTGAGTTTATAAACCTAAAGTGAAAAAAAATTAATATCTATAATATTTAATAAAAAGTTGACTAAATTTGTCATTGGATCAAGTGATACCAACTTAGTTATTTAAAATAAAAAAAATTAAATCATTATATCAAATAATAAAATAAAGGTATTTTGGATTTTCAATTTTTATAAGATATATTTTTAAAATTAAGTTATTTATCTTTTCTTCAAACACTACCCAATTCGTTTTGATAAAATTACAAGTTAAAAAAATTACAATTATAATAAAAAAATTGGGCCATATATAATGTCATTAATTCATCAGAAGCCCATATTTTTATTGAATTTTTTTCATCTTTCGAAAGCCCCAAAGAATGAAAAACCAAAACCAAAGTGGTTCAAAGTCAAAAGTAGTCAAAGCTAATTTCTCCGTAAGACAGCCGCAAATCTTGAAAGGAGAAAAGCCAAGAAAGTAGGACCCTTTGGGAAAAAACATTTCACCATTTCCAGGCCAGGACGGCACAGGACCAGCCATAAAGCAACCAAGCAGGCAAGTTGAAAGACTGAAAAAGAAATAGGGCGGCCAGAAGATGAGGCCGAGGGGTGGGTTCAGTTTTTGCTGGATATATTTGGGTCATTTTAGACAGTGACAGCTTATCGTCCACCACCCTAAATCACGTTTCCCCCGTCGATGGCGCTGCCTCTCCTTCTTGCCGCTTCATCCCATGTGATATTCTGTATAGACACTCTTATACTATAAATTTTTAATAAACACCTTTTTTTTTTTTTTTTTTTCATGTGATTCCTTTATGTTTAAGTTAATTTATTGTTCTAATTTCTTTTTGGCTGTGTATTTGGGAAGCTTTTTCACTTATAATTCAATGATCGGTGTTAAAAGAGGTGTTAAAAAGATTATGTCGGATAAGAGATGCCACCAAATGTATTTTCATTTCTCTTTCTTGTTCTATGACCAAAAAGATATCTGCTTCTTCGTTATTTCACTTGGAACAAAAGTGGTCTAATTTGATCACTATCAGTTTATCAAAAGTGTTACTGTCAATCAGAAACCAAAAGGACAGATTTAAAAAAGAGGGAAAGGGACATTGGTGGAACGATAGAAAATAAACCAATCGGAGAGAAACAGACAAGCTTAAGTAAAATCACAGCAGTTTGCAGGAAACTGATGGGTGAGAAAGAAACCAATATACTCGAGGAAAGCGACCAGCATTGGCAGCATAATTGATAGGCTTTTAGTCTTTAATCAATTGGTTTTTTTTTTTTTTTATGATTTGTCTTTTGTCATTGCAAATTTTGCAACAACAGGTGTTAAAGGTTGCCTCTGTCTAATCAATAAAATTATTTGAACTCCCTGTTTAACAATGTCGGCCTATTTAGCCAAATATTGCATCATTGGCATGACATAATTAGCTAATCGGATTTATGATCAAAATTTTTTATTTTGATTTTGTGTTATTTTAAATATATTACTACTTAAAATTAAAAAAAAATACTTTTTAAAAATCTTGAATGATGAGGTTTTCAAATATATTTTTATAAAAAATTAGTTTAATAAAATATTTAAAATATCAATTGTTAAATTATAATAAAAATTTTGACTGAAAAAAAAATAGAAATGATTTATAAAAGGGATGGATTATATTGTTTTATAGGATGACAAGAACAAGATCTCTGAATTCCAAATTACTAACTTTTGCTTTTCAATTCTTCTTCTGTACATTTAGACACATTCGTTAGAGAAAGAAAAAATTCTTCAAATCAAAATCTTAACTCGTGGAGAAACGAATACCAAGTGAGTAAAAAAAAAATTGCAGTGTTTGAAAATTATTTTTTTACGAAGCACGTGTAACACATGTAAAATTTGCCATTAATTTATACTAATCAAAACGATAAAATTAGTTATCCATGATTATTATGCTAATGCAACGGAAACGATATAAAAGAAAAGCTTTTCTTTATGGTAAACGTGGCAAAGAAAAGTAAAAAACGAGCACTATCTTCCTGTACCTTTCAAGTTTGCGATGATTTGAGAGAATCAGGATTGCTAGATTCTGTTCCTATAATTTTTTTTTTTTTGTAGGGATTGACTTTGCTGCCTAAAAATTTTCCCTTTGGACAATGTGCATGGAAATTGGAAAGCAGGCAAAGCTCATTTTATATATATACTTCAAAATTTTAATCATTTAAGTATGTATGTATATATTACAATATTAATTTTGGAAGATTTTGGATCTTCTTTAATACCTTGCTATTACTGGACTTTATTAGCTCTCCCTCTTTATTTTTATCTTTCAAAAGCAAAGTGAAATTACTTAAAGAATATCGAATCAAGTAGGAAGATAGTTTTGGCTTCTTTTTTTTTTTTTTTTTTTTTCTTTTTAGAATTTGAATTAATTGAAGACTATGAAAATTTATTTTCATAAATTCGTTAAATTTAACATATCTAAATTTAATTGAATCTTCTCAAAAAAAATTTTGAATAAAGCTTAAAAATTATTTACTATTAAAAAAGCAAGGTGAAATTGACATTCATGTAAGGAGGAGTATTTTGCGTAGAAAAGTTTGAATTTTAACAACTAATGACTTAAAATTATTTTTTAAGATTAGTTAGCGTATTATTTATAAAAATATTATTATATTAAATACAATAATTTAATAATTAATACTTGATAGTTTTAATTAGTGGTTATACAATTATAATGCAGATAGAAAAAGATTGGGTGCTAGATATTATTAGTGAGAATGACTTATGCTTGAAAAAGGTTTTTCCAAGTGCCAGACAAAAAGGAGGATAGCAACTGTTGAACTGTGAAGTTGACAAATGACAAAAACCTTTTGGCAAAATCTAAACAAAGGATTAAGCAATAATAAAGTTTAGAAAAGCAAGCTTGGGCTATATACATTAACTACTCTGAGAAGACAAGCAAAATAAAAAGAAAGCAAAATTGATCACTTTTCATACATTGGATCAAATTGAAGAAAAGGAATAACATAAAACTGATCTCTTGGGCCAGAAGTAATGATAACAATAAATACTTATTTGCTTTATAAATGGAGGTATTGCATTTGTTCACGGTTCAAATCAAAATGTTCTGATTAGAGAATGTCAATTAACTTTAGGAACAAACAACAGTTACTTTTTTTTTTTGTTCTTTTTTTTTATTATAAATATATCATAACGATTTTAAGATTGTCAAACATAAAAGATTTTAAAATAAAAAATAAATAAATTGTCATCAATCTTTTTTAAGATATGATTGATCACTCAAAAGTTTATCTTTTTAATAAAATTATAAAAATGGGTTTCAAGTTTATTAAAAAGATAAATTTCGGTCTACAAAAATCATATTAGGTCTGGAAGTCAATTACGTGTAGAGAAAAATTAGCACTCTCACAACGCCCATAAATTGGTACCATTTAATTACGCGCTATTTTCGGTGTTGGATAAAAATAATTTCAATTTGAAATTTAATATTAATTCCCTTCACTTTAAAAAAAAATAAATTTTGGTTAAAATTTTTTTTTCGGAATATTGAAGAAATCTTTAAGTTAAAGAATTATCTTAAAATTCTTCAACATCTAGGCAAAATTTAAAATAACTATTTTCGCTTAAGATTAAATAAAATACTCTTTAAAATAAAAATAACACTCTTTGTGAAAAGATAATTATTGGTGACTTTCTAACATCTAGGCAGAGTACTAAGAATTATTTCCTTTAGAATGTTATTTTTGTTTTATTTTTTAATATCATAATTTTAAAAATAAGTAAATTAAAAAAAATATATTTTTGTAGGAAAAAGTAAATGATGATATTATCATATAGCAATTAACAATTAAAGAAAAAGAAATGCAAATAAGTGCAAACAGTAACAAATAAATGTATGTAAGCTAATAAATGCTGTGTATGATAATGAAGTGCAAATTTGAAATTGGATTCTTAAAAATAATGAGACCATCTTGACTCTCTATCATCTAAGCGAAGTTTTGATGCGACTATTTATATGTAAGATCTCATTTTATTATTATTATTATTATTATTTTATTATTAAACAATAATAAACCTCATTGTTAAAGAGAATTAAGGACTCATAACAAAAACTTAATGGAATAAGATTTTTTTAAATACCCTATCATCTAGGCAGTATTCGAGAATAAATTACTCTACTTAAGATCTTCGCACGTATCCTCAAAATTTCAAAATGTTTTGAGTATAGAATTAGGTCGAGGTTTTAAGATTTTGTGAGTTTTGGGCAATGATTCGGGATTTTGTACCAAATTTGAGGTTTTCATAATTTTAAAATTTAAGGTTTTGGATTTTAAGGTTTAGGATTTTAGATTTTAGGGTTTCAGTTTTAGGGTGGTTTGAAGTTTTGGTTTTAAGGATTTAGGGTTTAATTTAGGATTTAAAGAAAATGCGAACATATCTAAAAATCCTCAACATCTAGGCGAATTTTCAAAACAAGTTCGATTTTTATGGTTTTTGAAAATTTATTAAAAATTTTCATATATTTTCCTTTTTATGAAAACTTATTTTTAACAATAACATTAATTTTTTATTATTATTATTATTATTATTATTATTATTATTATCTTTTTATACCTTTTATTAATTTTCTTTTTATAATTTTTCAACATCTAGGTAGAATTATTTTTAGAAATGTGTTTTTATTCCCTTCAACATTTAAGTAGAGAAAATAAAATAAAAAAATAAAAACTAAATTCAATTTTTATTACTATTTTTTAGATTATTATTATTTTTTAAGTATTTTTAATATATATATATCTTTTAATTATTATCTTACTTGTTTTCATTTTTGTTATTATTAAAATAATTAAATATTTATTCTAAAAAATTTTAAAATTTATCATGTACAAATTTATAAAAAAAAGTCAAAATAACAAAAATAATAATATATAAAAAATTTTAAAAATTAAAAAAAAAAACCTGAATCGAACCAGTTAATGGCGGTTCGGCTGGATCGAAAACAGGGGCGGTTCAATAAGCGGTTCAGTTGAATCGGTTAAGTGATGGTCAACGCATGGTTCAGTTAAACCGATTCAAGGTTGGTTGAACGGGTTGAAGGGTCGGTTTGTGTGGATCTTGAATTGGGTAACAAGCACGCGTGGATCATTCTACGCTCAAAATGATGTCGTTTTAGGCTTTAGGCTTTTATATATAACTAAAAAAAAAAATTTCTTCTTTTGTTCCAAAAAAAAAAGGGTCAGAGCTTTAGGAAAAGCTCTAGATCTCCCGCCATCCAGTCGTCGGACCGTTGTGCCGATTGTCGCCTAGGTCACCATTGACGATGGTCGTCGATGACCGAAAATTTCAAAATTGATCAGAAGGTTCCTTTTGACCTTCTGAGTTTAAATCTGTCGTCCTTTTCATGAGAAGTAGCCCTGATAGTCGTAGATCTGGGCTTGAAATTTTCTATGTTCTTTTTTTCCTCTTTTCTTTTTTTGTTTGGAAACTAACTAATGCCTTTTTCTTTGGTGCAAGTGGCTCGGCCCTGGGTTCCTCCCAATGGGGAAAACTGTATTTTTGTTTTTGTCTTTTGTTTGTTGTTTTTTTTGTTATTATTTTGGTTGTGAAATAGTTTGGGGTTTTTGAAGGTGGCAGGGAGCAGTGTTTGGATTTTTTAGGTATGGGAGTTTTCACGTTTTTGGGAATTTTAGGAGTGTCCGAGAGAGAATAGAAGGGAATGAAGCTGGGTTTTTTATAGAGTCTGATCTGTGTCAGTATGTGTGTCTTAAGGTCTGTAGGGATGGCTGTAGAAACGACCGTAAAGGTGGCTGTCTGATCTGAGGGCTGTTCAGTTTGGTCACATGGATTAATGGTCTGATGGGACTAGGTAGGGTGGCTAGATCAGATGGAGTCAGGCAAAAGGCTGGACAGGGGCGACAACGACCCCATACCAGCCCTTTGTTTTCTGTTTTTTCTTTTACTTTTTTAATGATTATTACAATATTTTTAATTTTTAATTAAATCGATATTATTATTATCATTATTAATGTTATTACTATTAATATTAAATTAAAACTGAAGATAGTAGACTCAGACAAAACCGATATCTACAAGGCCAAGAATTTTAAGTTATTTCCTTCCATGCTAAAAGCCCAAATTGGTAATGATCACTTTTAATCAGATGTTCAATTTGGACGATTGAACTTCAATTTCTATCATTGATGATTCTAATATTAATCCATTAATAAAAATCATAATATCAATTATGATTTTTTAATAAGATCCACCTGTATTAATGTAAGAATTACATATTTTTTTATTTTTGAATCAAAATTAAATTTATAATATTTACACAGTTATTTTAGTGTAAATTAATCTTCCAACTCCAAGAAAATCCTTAAGTATTGTATTATTACCTGATCTCTATCTATATTTAAATGGCTGATCAACCAATTAATTAATCTTTAATTCAGTTTGCATTATGCTGAGTCGATTACTCCAAGTCTAAGACTATTCTATACAATTAGATGGCATAAAGACACACAAAAATATAAAGAATTAGTAGTGCTGCAATAGCACCAGTATATATAGGCAGGACTGCCACCATTCCTGACTAATATTGTTTGCAAATGTCCCCAACCTAGCTCCTTAGCCTCAGCCTGCATCTCTTGCCAAGAGACTGGTACCTTCCTGGTTTAAAATTAAACCACCTCGATCTATATCATTAGTTGACGCCGCAACGAATTTTGTTTAATTATGTAGTAATTAATTACTGCAAGTTTAGCCCACAAATATAGATAGGTTATGATTTATTTACATGTTTAAAAGTCATGTTTTCTCTTGATACATTGAGAAAATCTATATAAAAGGGGGGTAGTTCATTCAAGGGAGTTGGTGAAAGTATATAATTAATCTATATATGAAAATTTGTGGCACTTGTTGCCTAGATATCTTTGGAATCCATTGAAATGGAATAATAGCTAGCAGTTTTCAAGTTAATCCAAAACCCAATACCAAACCTTCTTAAATTAGTATTGGGAAACTTGGACCACATTGGAATTGATTATAAGGAGAAAGCTTTCTATTCCTCAAATTTCACTAAACTAACTGATAATGATAATATATAGCTAGCTGCTCAAAATTTAAAGAAGGCTGGTGAGATGCTCTATTCATGGCTGAAGACAGGGCTAATGTCTTTGCAGCGCCAATATCCACTTCACCTAACGTTTTCAGACTATCCAAAGCAGATAATATTATATGATAATGCCTTTAAAGACACCAATTTTGTTCCCAAATTCAATTGAAGAAAAACAGAAAGAAAGAGAGACATGGGTTTCATATTTTGTCCTGCAATGCATCTGGAACCTGTTTCAGGTTTGAGAAAAATAACAGCAACAACCAAGAAATTAGAAGGGATTCTGATCAGTCCCACACATAAGAACAAGATTATGGATATAGCTGTTTTAACTTCGATGATGACCTCTTTCTCTACCTAGAGGATTTGGTTTCGACCCCTGTCAGTAGGCTAATTGCTATGTAACAGTACTTTACTGAGTCATGAGAGAGTGTGACTATGGAAGAAAATCAGGTTTCTTAATTACAAGCTAAAATATGGATTCCAACATATATATTAGCTCTTGGGATTTTAGTTTTTTCTAATATATTTTCTTAATCGATTTAAATAAATTTATCTATATTAAATTTAATGAATTTATAAAACTAAAATTACCTTCATATGAGTATTAAATTAATAGTCAGCTTTCCATTGTGCCAACTCAACTTAATAAACGTCACATTTCTAGAGAAAAATGGTTGTAAGGCAGGGGATGTCTCCAAATGAACCACCAACTACCCTGAAAGCCTACTAAAAATTCCAGCCATATAATGAGATATCATCAATATATAGTTCAACAAAAAAAATTATAAAAATCATTTAATTATTTCATCCAATTGCATCTCGTTATTCTTGATTTATTTTCTTGTGCATAAATTGTATTATTTTTTAAAAAATGTGGGAATAGCTCCAATTTATTTGGTCAATCAAACTGTTAGAGAACAAATTAAGATTAAGAATCCAAACTTGCAGGGGGAACATTACTAGATAATTTGTACATGATACTAATTTCAGTCTGAAATCAAACTGATATTAATCGCTTACATTTGCATAAAATTTGTATTAATGAGAATTTCTATAATTGTTTCTGTTTAATATATATTTAATATATACAACGTGTTTGTTAAACTAGGGTTTTCTATTTTCTTTTAATTAGTATATCTGATTAATGGATTATTATATTGTTAATTCTTATAATTCAATGAACTGATGAGGCATGTGCCACGCAATCAATTGAAAAATAATCCTCATTTATTTTTATACAAAATGGCGTAATTTGAGAATTAAAAAAATTATAAATTATAAATTTATTGAAAATCATTTTTTAAGAATTACGTATAAATTTACTAAATTAAATCATTAATTCTTCATCCAACCTTCTAGTTGATTGTGTGAAGCATGCCAAAAAATAAAAATAAAAATGAAAAGGAAGGGTTCTGCTCATATGTAAGCACGATGATTAGGAATTGATTATTAGAAATTATTGACTAAGAATCATGAAAAAAAGGTCATTAACTTCGACATTTTTTTTCGCAATGAAAAGAAGTAACATCCAATTTGTCGCGCTTCTAAGTTAGGTCTTCGTTGAACGATGATTATTATAATCAAACACATGATTAGCGCGGTCGGTTCTTGTCTTATGGCACTGATTAATGTTTAAATTTGCTACCTTAACGCAACAAATAAGCAAGATTTTTTTGTAGCTAGCTAGCTAGCTAGATCACATCTGATCACAGCATTCTTCGGAATAACAAATTTGATTCTTAAAATTTAAGAAATCATACATTAGTACTTGTAATATTCTTGAGTTTTCTATGAATTTGAACATAAAAAAAAAAAAGAAATAAAGAATTAAAAATGCTTGAAATTGTGTTTCTCAAATAATTCCATTTCGAAACCAAAGGTCAACCATCTAATTAAAAAGTGCACGTGCGACTGATTACGGGAAAAAATCACAAAACTGCAACAGAAACTATAATTTTTTCCTTTTAAATTTATTAAATATTATTTTTTTAAAATTAATCTTAAATCAATTATATTAAATTTTAGATTAAAAAACTTATAATATTACTTAGCAACTAAGCTTATCGAAAATCGATCCATTAATTTTGAGTTCATTTTTTTTTTTCTGCTGTGTCCAGCATTAAAATGAAAATAAACTAATGTGATCTTATTGCTAGATTTGAGGTCTCTTCCCAATTTCCAACCACATAAAAAAATATAGTAGGAATAATTAATTTTTTTACAAAAATAAAAATGCAAGATATAAGATATATCATTATCAAAGGACATATATAGTGAGAGCAAAATGGGGTCCCAAAAATTTATATTTTTGACTTTGCTCTCACATCTTCCAGCTAAGCAATGGGTCATGGAATTTTGACTTCTTTAATGTTTTTCTGTATATTTTAAATAAAAAATAAGACAACTTCCGGAGGTGGAGATCAAGCCATGGTATGGCGCAGAGAAAATATTAGAGGAGGAAATGAAAAGTGGGCTTGGTTGTTTTTTAGGGGGTGTTTGTCAGTTAATGAAAAGTTTTCTTCGTAATGAAGTAGTGATCCATCGAAGCTTGCCCTTTCTTCTGCGAGCACTTTGGGACTTGACTTGATTAGTAGACAGGAAATGACAAAAAGTTTAATGCAGTAGCTGATTGTTGTGAGCTAGATATTTAGTATGTAGGGAAGAAATAAAAGGACACCAAAGTTGTTGGAAAAAGGATTATTGTGCAGTAATTCAGACTGATTGTTTAGCTTCAGCACCTCCAGCCCTGAATTAGAAAGCATTGCCCTTTTCTTAACGCTGATGAAATGATTTTCAGAACAACTTTGTTTTGCCAGAAAATTAGAGGAAACTGTGGAATGGAGATGAAGACATGAGTTTTGTACTAGCATTCAATTCTAGTTCTTTCTTCTTTTTTGTTTGTTGAGCTCAGCACCCAATAATACACGTAATTGCCAAAGGCTATTTGTAAATTATTGGTCAAACTTTTCCAGTAGTGAACTATTATTATACATGGGACTTTGCTGTTTCTTTGGCACTTCACATGACCATACGCCTGCCTGATGGAAAATACTATACCTTCTTCCCATTGTAATTCGATTCCCTATTTTTTTTTGAACAGTTCAACACCTCCGAACATTTGAATAAATGATAAAAGTATGCACCTGTCTTTTCCTTTTCCCTGGTCATTCGAATTGGTAAGAGAATATCTCAAAGTATAGATGCGAAGTTATTATTATGGGGGGCATTCATGAACCAAAGCTACAATCTAAAAAAAGATTAAAAGAAAGGAAAAGATAGCAACCAAGAACAGTCGAAGGGCCGGGGAAAAGGAAACAAAAATGAAATCCTAACAAACCTGTTAGAAAACTATAATAATATGATATGGTGTCAGCTGAAATTTGTAATTGTAAGTGGCCAAAAGGCAGTACTCTCTTTTGGCATCATACCTACATCACAAATTTATTTATTAATTGTATTACTAATAATTGTTATTATTATTTCTCATATATGGTCATAGAGAGAGAAGAATCAGAACGAAAAAAAATGCATAAATACAATTTGTAAGGACCTGAGAGAAGCATACGAACATGGTGGTTGAAATGCAGCTGTCAAAAGGAATAAGCCTCTCTAACTGACCATTTATTATACTATTTTCCTCTCATTTTTTTTTTAAATTATAATAATCAAGAAGAACAATCAATTTCCCCCATTTTACTGCTCCATAGAGTTAGGTTTATGTTTTTAAGAGGAGAATGTATATTAGGAGAACTTTAAACCAACTAAAGCCCGACCATTATTTTGTATGTTATATGAGTTTTCAATTTCCATTGCCAGATTGGGACAGATGAAATAAAAGCTTCCTAACTAGTTTGATTGTTTAAATCTTCAAGGTACCCAACCTCTTGTTTTGGGTGATCTAGATTCTTGGTAACTCACTTATCACTCTTTGTAAAAAAGTTTAATATGGCAACAAATATCTATTGTCAGCAGCAGCTGTTTTTTTTTTTGGGAAAGGAAAGAGAACGAATTTTATCAATCTTTTAAATTGTACATCACAATTTCCTTTCAACATTGCATTTTTCCTTTTTTAATGCAAAAAAAAAAAAAAAAGCACATTCAATTAATCAATTTAATGGCAGATAGGCATTATTTTGCCAGGACTAACACTTTCCAGAAACCAGGGTGTGTAAACTAAGGACGAACATCGTATGCATAACCCCAAGTGAAAATTTTTTACACATACAATGGTTTTATCAAAACCTCATTGAAAGTGTCTTGGAAATTGAATAACTCCAAGTAGAAAGATACATGAGCTTTAATTACTAAACACTTCAATCCCGAAATCACCATTAAAACAAAGATCATCAAACAAAGATAAAAAATATAGATTTACAAGAAAAAAAAACCACGCATTGTCTTTAACCTTTTCTTTATCCTGTTGGGAAAAAAAAAGGATTAATTGTTCTTCAAGCTTTGTAACCTCTTTTTTTTTATGTCTTACCACATCCATTATTCTTCTTTCTCTAAAAAGTAGAAAATTTTAACCAATCCAAGCAAAACAAACTGCATGCCAAAGCTCAAGGTCTCTGACTAAATTTGCCATTTTTATAAAGGTTTGATTCACCCCAGTGGACCACTGCTGAAAAACAGACCCAAAACTCTAAACACAACTGAGTACAAACATCTTGATAACCAAGCAAGGTATTTTTTTGCCCTTTCCTAGAGAAAAAATATTGAAAAAGGACAATTTCGTAATATAAAGATTGTAAAGAGTTTTTTTTTTTTTTTAAAGAAAAACGAACACGCTTTGATTTTTGGGAGTACTATGCCTTAATGATCCCATAGTAATGGACCAAACCCAGTTGTAATCACACTTTCTTGCATTTGCATTGAAATTTCTTCCCCAAAATACCCACAAGTTTCTTCATAATACCAAGGGATGCAATTGGGATTGAAAAGCCACCCATCAACCGGGTCCACGTACACAAACTCGCTCCCCGGCTCAGCCGATTCGTAGCTCGTCCCTAGACTCGGCAACTCTACTATCTCGCTCAACTCCTCCGGTGTCGACACGTCATCTACATTCGATGATGATGATATTGAAGCTGACGACGACGATGATGATGACGTGGCGTTGATGTTGTTACTAGTACTAGTATTACTTAATAACTCCATTGAGGCAGCTTTAGCAGCGGCGGCTTGGACGTCGCGGGGCGATTTGGAAGTTGGTAGGGGCCACAACCCGGCGAGTTCAGGAAAGTTGAGAATCGCCGAGTTGCCTTTGATACTTAAAGCTGCAACGTCGTGGGCACGAGCCGCCATTTCGGGAGTCGAGAAAGTACCTAACCAGATCCGGTTCTTCTTCCGGGGCTCTCGGATTTCGGATACCCATTTGCCCCATGTCCTCATTCGCACCCCACGGTAAACCGAGTGCTTGCTACTATCCCTCGTACGCTTTTGCCTTTTCGGGTCGGGTGTCGGGTCAGTATCCGCTTTCGTTTTACCACCATAGGAGGATGGTGAAGGTGGAGAAAAAGCAGAGGAGTTGTTGCTAAGAGTGCTAGACTCGGTTTCCGAGTTTGGTGAGTCACCCATTGGCTGTTTCTGATTCAGGGTTTTCCCCAACACTTAAAAAACCTATTCAAAATAATGCTAACTATGTAAAGCAAGCAACTGTACACAAGCTTACGAACAGAGTATCGGGAAAGTTAAGGTTTTTGCTTGGTGGGTTTTCTTATTTTGTTGTAAATTTCAGCGGAAGGAAGAGTGAGAGGAAATCGAAGTGAGAGTAAGAAGAGAGAAGAGAGGGAGAACTTTGAGTTGAGGAGAGTAAGGGAGGGAGGACAAGGGGGGGTTTTAGTAAGGGAAAGGAAAGGGGAGAGAGCAAACAAAAAATCGAAGGAAACGTGGTGCACTTAAGTGATCCCCACACTGATACACACACGAACACGACCGACCTGGCCTTTTTAACCTCATTATCATCCCCTATTAATGATGCGGCTCTCCATTTACCCATATTAACACATTACTAAACTTAATATAGTCTTAAAATATTATTATTATTATTATTATATTAAAGGAGAGAGATAAGGGAGCACCACAGAAGTTTAGGGGTGTCAAAGGGTCCACCGGAAGGGTCGTCCTAGGGCGAGAGGGTAGGGTGGGGCAGAGCTGCCGGCCTCAGGAAGCTGCGGGGAGGTTACTAATTAGTAATTACTCTCCATACTAGATTGGGGCATTTAGCATTACTTATTAGTTACAAATGTTTAGTTTACTTTAGGGTTTTTGGGCAGTTTATAGTGATGAAAGCTTCTCCCATCATACTAACAAATAAGCTTTTCAACCAAACTTTGTTTTTTCTACAATATATAACTCCACTCAAGAGGAAAACCTTTTTTTTTTAGGATTTAACTGTTCTAATAAAAACTCGATTTTGTTTTTAGTTTTTTAGTTTCACCTAATATTTCCTGTCCAATACGTCTAGTGACAATAATAATACTATTCTTGTTCCTCACCAACCCTAAGCAGATTCACTAATTTACCCCACACCTATCTTTTGCCTTTTCTTTTTCTCTTTGCCACATTCCTCTCCTATCCTTGTTTTGCCATTAATGTTTCATACTTTTGGTTTTTTATTTTTTATTTTTAGTTGTTAATATGTTGTTCTAGAATTATGTAAAATTTCAAGACAATGATGTTGAAGGAAAAGAAAATAGTGTTGCACAAAAATCATTTGAGTTTTGCTTATCCTCTTCCATTAAGTATTGAGATTTATTAGAGTTTATTTGAATAGATGATAAAATTAATTTTGGTAAAATTAAAAATAAACATAAAAATTATTATGATTGTAATTAAAAAATTATTATAATTATGATTGAATAAATTTTATTAAAAATTTTATATTAAATAAATTTTATTAAAATTAATATTTAAATTTAACTTATAATATAATGAATTCAACTGCATCATACTAAAAAATACGATGGAATTGTGGAATCCAAACCCCCCCCCCCCCCCTCCCACTTAATTTGTTTGTTTTTCATGAAAATTTTTAACAAGTTATATGCATATTGTACAGGTTTAGGAGGGGGGGTGAGAAAAAAAATGCTTTGCACTTTTCATTGATTCAACAAACAGCTAAAACTCAACTTCATCAAATGAGCCAAACACCAGATATTTTACTTTAATACTGATATAAATACAAGGACTAGAAGTTTTCCTAGCAATCGATTTTTTTTTTCCCCGAGCTCTTTGAGAGTAGTAAATAAAAGAATATTTTCAATAGTGAGAAAATCTATGTTACTCTTTTCCTTGGAGACAAATATTGAGCTAATTAGAACAAATTTTGCCGTTACTGCATTTGGATTGGGCCCCATATCATATATGAGAGTGTTGATGATTGAGAGTCCCGGTGATTCAGATGATGGCGCTCTGCATGCTTACTGTTTGCAGAAGTTCTTGGTTCTCTCAACCTTATAGGTTGAGACGGTGAATTCTTCACAAACCTTCAGTTATCAAGAAAGAACTTATACGCAATTTTTTTTGGTGAAAATTGTAAAATTCTTTTATTAAAAATAATTTAATAAAAAATTTAAATTGATAGATGATAGATTTTAAATACAACGACGGATAGTAAGTAGAGCCACAGGAAGCATTGGCCCCCAAATATTTTGAATACCCCTTAATAAGTATACTATGTCAAAACAAATAGATTAGAAACAAAAAATAGTATCTGCATCTGAAACATGATAATAAGACTGTATTTGACATGGATAGTTGTGAAGGTTCTACAATTATTTTTGTTAAAACAAATTTATTTTAGCAAGATAATTCTATGACTCAATGGCGGGTGTATATTACATATTATAATTATTTTATATATTTATATTAAATTAGATTAAATTGACTTTTAAATTAAAATTATTATTTGTTAATTTTATTTTAACTTAATTTTATGTATCATTATTTTAGAGAAATTAAAATCATATTATAATTTCTCTATTTATTGCATTCACAATCATTATTCACAAATTCCTAAACTAAATAATTTTATCATAAATATCAAGTCATATTCATGTACACTTAAAGAAATAAATTAACTTTTTAATTCTCTTAATAAAGTTTCAAGTCTTTAACCAAGTACAAAAGATGTAATGTTTTCTTTTTAACTGAACACTTATACTCTTTTCATACTTTATAATCATTCTTAATTTTTTTTCTTCATAAAATCTCAAATAAATTATATTAATTATTCTAAATTTTCATTTTTCCTTAACTATTTATGTTTAATACATTTGCAAAAAATATGATTATAGAGGCTGGACAGCTCAAATATATAAAAAAATTTAAAAAGAGCATATATGTGCATCTATATCTACATTGATTCTCGAGTTCAAGTAACATAATAAATAAAAAATATATAATTTTAATAGGTCCCTCCAAAATCAAATGTCAAGATTCACTACTGTTTAAAAAGAATATCAATAATATGTAAAAAAATGATTAAAAATGTTGTTTATAATTAAATTTGATTAATACTTATTTAATGGTAAAATTTTTATCAAAATTTTTATTAAAAATACCTATTTAAAAAACATATAAAAAATTTTAATTTTTTTTTCAAAATTTGCATATTTTATCTATATAATAAGAAATTTCAATCTTTTGATTTCAATCTTTTGATTTTTAATTTTATTTAATCGAATTTAATAAAAAATTTCATGATTTTCATCAAACAAATTTCATATAAATCTTTCTCCAATTATTATCTAGACAATTTTGAATGCCTCCCTTCTCCACTTAATTTCTTTATTTTTTTTTGTTTTCTTTTTAAGAAAATATCATGAATAAGTTTGATTTTGCAATTGTGATTTACAACCGTGATGGAAAAACTATTTTGTTTTCAAGAGTAAATTCATTGCAATTGAAATTTTTTGATGGCCAATTTTATTTTGTTTGACATTGTGATCATAATCAATTTCAAACTCAAGATAATATGATCGAATTTAGCATTATTATTAATTCATATAACTAAAAGGGACCTAAATATGTCCCTTAATTAATGCTGAAATCTTTATGTGATTTTATGTTTATGGGGCATGATTGGTCAGCAGTTAATCACAATTGATAATCTACTTGTTGTGTACTTAACATTTTATTGAAAATAATGGTTTATTAGGAGAAAAACAAAGTTTTTTTTTTTTTTTTTTTTTTTTTTTTGGTTTGGGAAAGGGGCCAAAGTTTTGAGTGAGCTTCGCCACCACGATCCCCCATTTTTTAACTTAATAAATTACAACTAGAGAATCCTTGAAATAATAATACATTTGAGAGGGTTGTAATCATAGATGGTAGCATTTTAAGAAAGTTGATATGATCGACTTGTTTCATCCTTTATTTAATTTAGTCTCATTATCATTTTATTATATCTTCATTTGTTATAATTGAACATTTGAGTTATTCTAATGTGATAATGACATGATTGGAAGAGATTGATTCAGAAGGTTAGTTTTGTAACATCAATACTATTATATATTAAAAGAATTTCATAAGGAATGAGTGTTTGACACCTATTCATATAATTTAGATTGGGTGTTTGTTGAGTGTGAATTTGAGCTGGGGGTCTTACTTGTTTTGTGTGTAAGGTATTTAATGTATGGGTTTCCTAAATGGCTTTATTGGATTGAATAAATAGCAATGTGCTTTCCAAAAAATATTTAGGCCTTTATTTATATTTCATTATAATCAATTATACTTTTTTTTTTAATTTCCTCAATTAATTGAACAAAAAATTTGATTAGGTATAAATAATGTTCATGATTTATAGCAGTGTTCAAGGACCAAACAATGCATATATTTTTTAAAATAAATAAATAATTTTATTTTGTTTTTTTTTTTTTTATGATCGTACTATATTTTTTTATTAGATGACTCTTTTTCATTGATTTCCAAAATTCAAATAGTTATTTCACCTCTTAATTTATTACTTATATATTTTTATATAAAAGATGATTAACTTATATAATGTAATTTTTTTTTAATTTTACACTTTTTTAATTGTTGATTTCTATAGATCCAATAATAAAAATATATTTTTAAAATTTTTACTTGCCTCACTCGTCAATTTTTATTAGAAATTTCTTAATTTTTTATAAATTTAATTATAGCACTCGACGTGAAGAGACGATTGCTTACTAGTTTTATTTAGTTGTTTCTCTTTATTTCATACTGACTCATAGACTAAGCAAAAACAATATTATTTCAAAGCTTATTTAAATTATGATTAACTTATGTTGTATATATTATCAAAAAATAAATGTTTTTTTAAAGTATTTTTAATGATTTTATGAAAACAAAATTTATAATTAATGTAATATGTATAAATATTAAATAATGATGTTTAGTTTTTGAAGTGAAAATTAAAAAAATAAATATCATTTTTTAAAAATTAAATGACCAAGTTTAAAAGCAACCTATTTGAAAATTTGCATTTAACATCCGAATATCATAAAATGAGCATTTGAATGCTTTGTTGGATTTTACATAATGTGTACAAATTTTCTTATGAAATTTGAATACCTTAATTAAACACTTAAAAATTTTATCGAAATTTCATGAACATTAATTTAACACTATTTTACGGACAATCATTTAAAACTTAAATTATTGTCCGGCACCCTCGTTTTCTTATCTAAATTCATGTTTTTCCACATACAACGTTATATCACGAGACCGTACCATATATGAGCTGTCAAAAGCAATATTGAATTTTAAGAGTTTTTTGACAGAAAGTTGCTTTCCATTACTGAAAGTGCCAATTCGATCAAGTAGCAATGATATAGTTGGACAATCCTCCATCCAGTACAGATCAGTTTTCGAATTTGATGAAATTAATAAATTCGTTTCAATGCACACTTTAAGGAAAATTTTGAGCACTTGGTTTCCATACGGTTTTGGTCGACAATTGGCTGGCTAATTTTATCAAACACTTTGGCTATCGGGTATTTCTTTTTTTAGGTGAGGATATAATTTTTATAAAAAATTATTTTTTACTCGAAATCAGTATTTTTAATTACCATCTTTAATTAGTCTTTAAAGTTTGATTCTGTGGATAATGAATGCACAATTAGAACTTTTTTTTTTTTTTCAAATTTTCATTTACCCTACTAAAAAAATTTAAATTGGTACTAAAAATCCTAATAAAAAAAGTCTTTAAAAGAAAATGATACCATATATTGTTCAATTTCATTTGCTTGAGCTTATATTTTCTTGGAATATAAACTCGAAACCATGATTTAATATCTGATCACTTTATAAAAAAGTTTTTTTAGAATTTTTACCAAAGACAGGTTAATTTAATAGTTGGCTATAATTGCAATCTTCTTTCAATGAAGCTTTTTAGTGCTTGAGTTAGTCATTATTTATTTTAAACTTGATAATTCGTGTCATGTATCGTGTAAAATATTAGTGGTTGACTACTTTTAAGTAAATCTGATAATTTCAAATGAATATAATAATAAAATATGTAAATTATTCAAATAAAAAATATAAAAATGATATGATTTAAAATTAAAAGAATTTTGAATAAATTTAACAAAATAAAATTTTTTTTAATATTTTTATATTAATAAAAATTATAATACATAATTTTTATATAAAATATAATAAATATATACAAATTATCAATATTTTATACACAAGAATATTCATGGTTTACTTTTTAGATAAGAATAATTAATGGGCTGGGGATACTTTTGGGCCTACCAAATTTATTGCTGGGACTTGGCAGCCGATACGTGGTTTATGGGCTATTGACTAAGAGTATCATTTATTGTGGACCATACACTCACCAATATGCAATATATGAATATGAAACCTCACAGCATATGAAAATTGTAATAATTTTTTATTTTCCAAAGAACCATCCTCAGTCCTTTTGGTTATTTTTATGTATCACAGCAGCAGCAGGCTTTGTATGTGAATTTGACATCCACAACTCAAAATTTTGGGAGAAGCAATGGTGTGGTCTCACCATGTACTAGTCCGGAAGCAATACAGCTAGCCTGATTGTGGGGGGCCCTCTTCAATCCTTCATTGATGGAAAATTACTGAGGTCCATATTTGAAGACAATGAATCGTTTGTCCAGTACTTGTTTCTTTTAAGGGGAGGCTTCAATTTGTACCCTTTGTTTGATGTTTTCACATCATATTTGAATCCCATTAATGCAATCAAAACCAGTCCATCAGGGCCTATGATTCCACTCAGGACACGAGTTCGTACTCGGTGAATAACCGGGACTTGATCTAACGGTTGTTATTCATTTTTCGAAAGAATAAAGAAAAATAAGTTATCAGTACTTTGTGTTTGTGAATTGGAAGAGCGCAGATGGGTAATTAAGGCAGAGGATAGCAGCATTGCCAATTCAGTCGGTCATAATGGTAGTAATAAGTGGCACAGGTAGCATTTGCTGGAACTGATGGATGCGATAAGATGGATGTTTTCATCAAATTGGTAGTCTAGAATAAATCTGTGAATGCTGTGGATTCCAAGTAAATTTGATTTCAGCTGCTGTCATTTACAATATTGGGAGTAGTTTTGATACTTTATAGCTTCTCTTTTTGCAGAAATATATGAAGTAAAGTGAAATTAATTTACCCTCCTACCACAACTTTATTCCACTTCTAAGTAGTAAATTCATGCCATTAATGCCAGGCATCATCAACACCTTTTAAATGATAAATATGGCAGAATTGCAACCTTATAGCATTAGCAGTACAGATCAAAAAATTAAAAGTCAAATAATATTAAGCATTCAACGAAAAATCAATTGATAATAGATGAAAAAATATAAGATTACAAAAAATTAAATATTTATTAATGTGGTATAATACCACCTGGACAAGTAAGAGCAAAACTTAGACTTCTTGTATGCCAGCCAGGTTCATGAAGACTAAACCAATATTATCTGGCATGCATGGTCAAGGACCCAAGCTTCCTCTCTGATCTGACTACAACTGAACCTGGAAGCGTCAGCATAACACGGCATGTCACCAATCCATCACTCTTCTCCCCATATTTAGCTGCAAGTGAAGTGCATGTACAGCTAATGGCATCAGAAATTGGTACATTTATACTAGAGGTACCAGGCTTCTGGCTTCACCAACATTAATCATCAGATTCCTCAACCCAAACTTAGTAGGGAGAGGTTGAGAGAGCTCCGCCTGAGCTGTAGCATGAGTGGGTTTTTTTTTTCAAGGACACCAGGAGTCACCGTTGCTTCTTAGAGGAAAGAGAGATAAGAGGACGCTTTCTTTTAGCATCTCATTTTTGACATCCTCAGTGCTAATACGTCACCAAGCAATATAGTACATTTTATTTTTCTTGGTAAAAAGGGGGGCCAAAGGCCAAGTACAAAATAAAGACTAGACTAAACTAGGATAACCAACCGCTAGCATATCAGCAAGACAGCAATGCGTGCAGGAAGGTACGCAGGTACGTACTGTGATGCACTTTGAAGAAGCTCATTCCTTAATTTTTTTTTCTTGTGATAATTTCCTGGAAGCAACTTGATCAGCAATATTAATGCATGCTCAAACCTATATCAAATGATATGAACGAGATAGCCATGATAACTGGGTAGTCTCATACCTGGAACTAGATAATATATATTACAAATGAATTGGCCTGGGCCATGTGTTTTCCATTTCTGAATGCGAAAGCCTCAAACGCAGCCCACATCTTCTATATGATGCACACGTGGCGTATTGGTAACAAACTCTTGGTAAGCGTGGACAAATGCCATCAAATTGTTCTCCATGAAACTTGAAATGACAAGAAAATATATCATGTCTCTGAACAGCAAGTTTAAATTGAAGAAAAAGGATTATAAGCATAAGAATCAGAAGGAAGAGCTTCACAACAACAATAGCTCCTGCAGTGGTGCCTATTTGAAAAATGTAATTAGCTTCTATACATATCCAAGAAAAACATAGCATCTTATTCTTCTTTTACAAAAAGAAATGAAATGATACAACAGTACATGTACATTTTATGGATGATGTAATCATTCAGACTTCAATTACAAGTGCCTCGTCTTGTTTGTCATATTCAGACAGAAACTTTATACAACTTGACAGAGTGAGTAAGGAGGCAGAAGAAGCAGCCCTTTTTCTATTTCAGGCCTAACATATTCGTACTCGCGTCTTCACTCATTGCATTACTTCAAAATTTAAATGCAAACTAACATTGCTATCTCAGTTTTATCTGGTAGACTCTGTTATACCAAATTGAATGAAGTGTCATGTGGAAGAGATCATACTTCTCAGGCCTAGGATGCCAGAGAAAATGCCGTTGAACCTTTCTGACACCAAGTTGCAAAGCAAGATATCTCTCTTTTGGTATTGATAGGAGTATGTCTTTCAGGTTGGGAATGTCTTTCTCTGCAAGTATTATCGAGAATGCCCCCCAATCCAGAACTTCAAATAATGGTGGCACAAAATTGTCAGAGATAATAACAGGAACACACTCATAGAAGATAGCTTCAACTACCCGTGGGCTGTTGACCTCGTAACCTTTCGGGCAGATACAGTACTTGCTGCTCTTCATGTACTGGATATAATTCATTTTGCTTGCAACACCAGGAGGCATTGTACCTAAGATCTTCATATCATCATCTTTGTCTTTCCAATATTTCAGTAGGATAGGACGCAGATAGCCATGCATACTTCCAGCATAGAAGGCGAGAATATGCCTCTGAGAAGGTGGTTTTCCTCCAAGATCTCTAAGAGGATTTCTAGCAGATCGGACATATGTTTCTGGAAGAGAAACATCCCTCCCAAGTTTGAAGCCTACCGTGACATCAGCATTGCAGAGAGCTTTAATGCAGTGTTCCATATGGTGCCTTGTTTCGTATGGAGCCTATGATAATCCAGTTATAATATTTTAATGACATTTTATAATATGCATACGTACAAAAAACTGTCTAGAATAAAGTATTGAAGACCAGACAGACACTACTGCAAATAGTGTTGCCTTGGTCATTTTAACAAAAATTTGCTCCACGGAAGTTATAGGATGAAAGCGAGAAAATCGGATGGTGCTTGAAGAACATACCCAATCATGGCAAGCAACAAGGAAATGATCTGCCCCACCTGTTCTGTTAAAGTAAGGATACTTTGCAGCAATACCTTCTGTATAACCCTTCAAATATTGGCTTAGGTTTGTCCGATTATGAGAATTTCGTACATAAATGGTGTACTCTAGCATCCGAGAACTAAATGGCATATAAAACAGATGCGCCCTTCGAGGGTCCTTCACAACAAAACGCTTATTCCCTTGCATCAATTTCATAAACCATCCCTCTGAGGCATATAATCCCTTAAGTATCGGCAGATGAAAGATAGGTTTTTTCCCATCCTTATAGACATAAACTTTGAGTATGCGTTCCATGAGCTCATAGCTCCTGCAAAGTGCAAGCAAGTGTGAGTTGTATCATAACAGTTTTCTGAAAGTGAACCAGGCAGTAATATTTAAGGGACAAACTGCTTGAAGGCATATGTACAGACAAATATGGAAGCACTGAGAGAATTAGATCTGCAGTTGGACAACAATAGTAAATCTGAAGAAGTTCTGAGATGACACGTTTTGCTTGAGCCATTTATTTGTTTGGTCTTCAAGCTTACAATAAATGCAGAAGGATTGTTAAAATCAAACTTGAACCATATATTATGCTACTGATTTACAAGTCACAAGCAAACATCTTTAATCATACCTCGGTTAGAATGTCAATAAAAGATACCAGATTATAACTTATCACAACCAACTATGAACAAGGGTGGTTTTATTACTCCAATTTAAGCCTGATCACATTGCAAGATAATTTACTACAGCTTGTCCAATGGTCAAGCCGATACAACAAGTCTAACTTGCAGGCCTGATTTAATTTAATACAATAAAACAAAGAGAAAGTAATTCAACAGTCACATCATATTCATGTTCAAACTCAACAAAAAGAAAATTGTGAAGGTCAACATCCAGAGCTATGCTTAAAGTAGTCTTACCTTTTAAACATGGAAACATTTCTAAAAAGAGAAGCATAAAGTTCTTGATCATTGACTATGACAGCAGCATTCTCAATCAGCGATCTTGCAGCAATGATTTCTTGGTCACGTACAGAAGACCACCGTGGTTTCTACAATCACATAAGAACAAAGTTATTTACGTTCAGCAAATATAGCAGTAAACGGAATGTTTAATCATTCATGAAAAAATAGATTACCATTGCACGGGATGACCTGCGGTGGCGTAGTAATATGCGGTTCATCTCATCTATTGTAGTCACTGATTTGGGTGGCATTTCACATTTCATCCTTTTTCTCTCTGGTTTAGCAATCATTGGAGAATTATTTTTTGACGGCACATGATCACTTTGCATAGGTGTCAGTTGTAAAGAGGGGCCACCATTTGAAATTGAGTTTCTCAAATAGGTCTTGTTCACCATTAAAGATGCTACAGGTGAGGCCAAGGTAGGAGATTGGGAAGCGATATTTACATGGCCAAGTTCTTTAGGTGTCGGACTTGTCTTATTCTCAAGAAGTTTCCCGGTTGAGACTTCCTGACCATGTTTCACAACCTGCTCCAGAGTAAAGCCATTTCCAGCATCATCGGTTGACTCCATTGTCAATGAAGATACCATAGGTGATTCCAAGGTAGGAGTTTCTGATGTTGTATTTACAAGTCCAAATTCTTTTGGTTTCTGACTTGCATCATTCTCCGCAAGTTTGTTAGCTAAAACTACATGGACAGGTTCCACAACATCTTCCAAAGGAAAGTTATCTTGATCTCGAATTATATCATCCAAAACAGCAATCTCATTTAGATCTTCAGCATTCTCAGATGCATGATCATCATTGATATTTCTATGCACAGCAACTTTATTTCTACCATCCGACTCCATTCCCTCAGATGCAAGACCATTCTTCAATTCCCCATGATCTACCATAATTCCGCTACCATTTCCAACATCTCCACCAACATTAGAATCAGAACTATTACCATCTTTCAGCACCACATTAAACACAACATCCCCTGTACTCATATCAGATGCGTTGATGGTAATGGTAAGAGGATCACGAACCATAGCAGAATTAGCAAACGATTTTACTCTAAGAATAACATTTTTACTATTCTCTATTGAATCTTCATTACCAGGCCACAAAGACCTAAGAGCATTCCCATATGGAAGCAAAAAGGACTGAAACAATAAATGAGTAATAGCAACTATTGCAACTAAAAAAACCCATCTCCTATTTTCATTACCAAACAGCTTTCTAAATCCATTAACTAACTCCATAAGCAGAACAAGCCTAAACAAACCAACACCCAGAAAGGCTTTACAACACAAACTTGATTCAACAACTTACTAGTATACAGTTGGAAAATAAACATTAATGAATTAACTACCAAATAGCGTTAAAAAAAGACACGAAATTTAGGATTAAAAGAAAAAAAAACCTCAAACCTCGGTGTCTTGTCGGTGGGAAAATTTACGTGAGGTTTGACTGTTGTAAGAGTGAAAAGAAACGAAAATGAAAACAGAGCAAATTAAAGAGTCACCAGAACAGAAAAGTAAATGGGATTTTTTTTTTTTTTTGGGAGTTGTGGCCATGGAAGATTTATTAGTAACCAAAAATTCCCTTAGAAAGAGGGAATAAAATGGTGGGTTTATACTATTTATTAAGTCATAAATGGTGGATTCTTTTTTTTTTTTTAATAAGAAGGAAAGGAAAAAATACAAAAAAAAAAAAAAATCTATTTTTAATTGCAATAATAATAATAATATTGTTAAGGCTCTCAATTTTTGTTTTTTTGTTTAAGAAATTTAAATGATTCCACATTGTCAGCCTGTAATTATTATAGGTTTTTTTTTTTTTAAGCTTTTATTGATTATGAACTACAACAAAGTGGAAGCTGAAGGTCAAGCTTCCAGCTTTAAGGTTAAAGTTTTATGGAGAGGAGGGCTTGGGAAGTAAAACGACGTAGTTTTGTCTATGTTTATCTGAATTTTTGTCAACTCTAGGGTGATTTCTGATTTTGAGTATGGTGCTAGTGGGTTCAAAGTTTTTTTTTCTTTTTATCATACACGAATCTCTTGTGTTAATAAATATTTTTATAGGAAGATAGTGATTTTTTAATGATGACAGCAAAGCTTAAACACTCTTTTGTCACTAAATATTGGTCTGTCTTTCAAAGGATTTGGACATGGCTACACCTTTTAATTTCTTTAGTTCCTTTTTCTTTTGACAGTTGTCTTTTTTTTTTTTTTTTTGTGGGAAGGATTTATTAAAGTTGTTTATAACAATAGTGTTAATGAAAGTAGTACATAAATAATGTGTTTTAGGTAAAGTTTCAAATGGTTTGCCCGAAGAGATAAATAATTTATTGTTATAGGTTTAACTTTTAAGGCTGTAGGCCTTACCACCATTCTGCCAAGAGGTCCACGAGCCAAGCTTGCCAAAAAACTCCAGCCAGTTGGATATTATTTCCTATGCCATAGTGCTTGCTGGTCCCACTGTTGTTTTGTTATATCTTTGCTACTTAATCCCTTTTTTTTTTTTTTTTTCCAAATTGCCACAATTTTATTTTATTTTTTACTTTACCGATATTCCAACATTTGATTTAATTGGTTCGTTAATGCTTTTTTTTTGGTGAAAGGGTCGAAAAAATTTTCAAATAAATATTTGATTATTATTTAAATTTATGATA